>NC_044397.1:76017169-76729169 GCF_006542625.1 Nomascus leucogenys
CCCTGTGCCTATCATTATCCTGATAAAGTCTTTGTCTCCATGCTTTAACAAATACCATTCAGTCATTTTTCTCTAACACTGGTGGAATTAGGAGATTCAAATCACCTACAAATACATGGGAAAGCCCACTATAAATATAATTTACATATTGATATTGAAGTAAATAATTAAACAATTTTATATCATTATTATTATCATCTCAGATGAATATTCTAAGCAAACATCAGATTTGAAGATCTTTGGAAAGCTTTGTGCTAATGGTTTGGGGCCTAATGTCTTTAATTTACTTATCAGCTAGCAATAAGGGGAGGGACCTAAGGGTAGTTGTAGGACCCCCACTCCCTTTCTTTCTTCCTTCCTGTTTTTGTTTTTGTTGTTGTTGTTCTTTGATACAAACTGGGGGTTTATAAGAGATAGAGAACATAACCAGAAATCCATTGCTTCTTTGAAATTTCCCTGCAAGGTGTGCATGGATGTCTGAGGTCTCACCTTTGCTTAAGCTGTTTCCACCCACCCATGATGCCTTTCCCATTTCTCCCACCTGTCTGAGAACCATTCACCTTTTATCCATATCCAACTTGGGTAAGGCCTTTCTATGATCTTTCGGCCTGAAATGTGCTCTCAATCCTCTGCCCTTCTGTGGTGGCATAATGGTTTCTACCACCCATTTATGGTCAGTTACAGAGTCTTGTTGTTCTGAGTCTTTATCTAATCCTCCACTGAATTTACTTTCCAAACTGCATTTTAAAAAATGTCAATGGTTCACTCCTGTAATCCCAGCACTTTGGGAGGCTGAGGTGGGAGGATTGCTTGAGCTCAGGAGGTCAAGGCAGCAGTGAGCCGTGATTGTGCTACTGTACTCTAGCTTGAGCAACAGAGCAAGACTCTGTTTAAAAAAAAAAATCAGTGATTGAAAAATTACTGACATTGTAAATCCCTTGAAGAATCTCCCATTAGCCTTTGGATTTAAGAGTAAGCAGGGATGGGGTGTGCTTATTTATGGTGCTATCCAAGGTCCTTGCAGAGGGCCTTTACACACAATACTTTTTTTAAGTGAATAAACGAATTTCTTGCACGTAAAAGGGCCAGGTAAATATTTACTCTTACGATTCATTTTTGGAATGCTGTTTTTATCCTAGACCCTGAGAGATGGTTGGTGCCATGTGGAAGGTGATTGTTTCGCTGGTCCTGTTGATGCCTGGCCCCTGCGATGGGCTATTTCGCTCCCTATACAGAAGTGTTTCCATGCCGCCTAAGGCAGACGCGGGACAGCCATTATTTCTCACCCATTACATTGAAGCTGGGAAGATCCAAGAAGATAAGTAAGTTTAATTAAATCAGAAAACCACTGGCATGAGTTCAACAGTTTTTCTTTTTTTTCTTTTCTTGTTTTTTTTTTTTTGAGACGAAGTCTCGCTCTGTCACTAGGCTGGAGGGCGGTGGCGCGATCTCGGCTCACTGCAAGTTCCGCCTCCCAGGTTCAAGCAATTCTCCTGCCTCAGCCTCCTGAGTAGCTGGGATTATAGGCGCAAGCCACCATGCCCAGCTAATTTTTGTATTTTTAGTAGAGAGGGGCTTTCAGCATGTTGGCCAGGATGGTCTTGATCCCTTGACCTCGTGATTCGCCCACCTCGGCCTCCCAAAGTGCTGGGATTACAGTTGTGAGCCACCGCACCTGGCCAATAGTTTTTCTTAAAACAAGTAACCCATAGGATGCAAAATATATTTCAGTATTTTTACTCAGTTGTTTTATTTCAAATATATATATATATATATATATATTTTGTTTGTTTGAGACAGAGTCTTGCTCTGTTGCCCAGGCTGGAGTGCAGTGGGACAATCTCTGCTCACTGCAACCTCTGCCTCCTGGGCTCAAGCGATTCTCCTGCCTCAGCCTCCCGAGTAGCTGGGATTACAGGTGCCCACGACCATGCCTGGCTAATTTTTGTATTTTTAGTAGAGATGGGGTTTCACCATGTTGGCCAGGCTAGTTTTGAACTCCTAACCTTTGGTGATCCGCCCTCCTCAGCCTTCAAAAGTGCTGGGATTATAGGCATGAGCCACCGCACCTGGCCTATTTCAAATATTAATGACTTGATGTCATATGTTGTCTGAGTTTTTATCTAAAATGAGAATTAGGCAGAGTTGAATTACCTGCATGGTTGAGTTGCAGCATTTTATTTATAAGACTAGTAGAGTGCCTGTCCCCCAGTGGGCACTTAATGCTAATACTATCCTTAAAACTTACTATGAGTCAATCACTGGTTCCAAGCTTTCTGCATGAACTTATTTAAACATCTCAACATCCCAGGGAGGTGGACCCATTTTACACATGTGAAACCAAGGCAGAAAGAGATTGAGCTACTAGCCAGAGTTCACGCAGATACCAGCTGGTGTGTAGGCTTCATACTCAGACAGCCTCACTGCAGCCTCCCTGCTGTGCCCCGTTATCCAGCAAGTCTAGGCCTTAGTTTTCTCATTAAGATAAGATGGAGATTTAACAACTTACCCAACTTGCAGAGATGCTATGAAAATCCAGTGAGATAAGGCATGTGAAAATTTTTTGTACTCTATAAATTGTTCTCCAAATATGAGTGTTTGCAGATGGCTTTATTTAGAGATTGCGGGTTTTTCTATTGTTATTACTAATAGGAAAAAAGGTATCCCTTAGTGTTATCAGAGACTAAAGTTTATGACCTGCATCTGCTCTTTTTTTTTTTTTTTTTTTTTTTTTTTTTGAGACAGAATCTTGCTCTGTCGCCAGGCTGGAGTGCAGTGGTGCAGCCTTGGCTCACTGCACTCTCCACCTCCTGGGTTCAAGTGATTCTCCTGCCTCAGCCTCCTGAGTAGCTGGAACTACAGGTGTGCGCTACCATGCCCAGCTAATTGTTATATTTTTAGTAGAGGTGGGTTTTCGCCTTGTTGGCCAAGCTTGTCTCAAACTCCTGACCTCAAGTCATCCGCCTGCCTCGGCCTCCCAAAGTGCTGGGATTATAGGTGTGAGCCACCACCCCCAGCCCTGTATTTGCTCTTAATGCTTCTTTATGCTTAATCACTGTGCAGGTAAATGATTTCAACTTTCTGGACTTCAGTAGGTTCCTGAGCTATAAAACAGTAGACAGGTAGCTATTCTGAGGAGCTATTTGCAAAGAACAGCAGAGAAATGGGGTAGTGGCTGGAGGGAGCACTGGGGTCCAGGAAGGGTCTTTAACAGAATAGGAGAGAATGTTTGTTTGCTGATGGAAATGATGTGTGGGGAATTGGTTTGGTTTGGGGAACCATTGTTGGAGACTGTGTTTAAGAAGGTGAGAGACAGGGATCTGGCACACAGGGGCCCCAAGGTTGTCCCTTGTCACAGGTGGGAAGGCAGAGATGGTGCCTGTGAAGCTGGCAGGTTGGCAGATGTGATGGCAATGAAGAAGAACACTGGAAATTTTAGACAAATGGTCATTTTAAAGATCAAAAGCAAATCTAAATACTCTATAAAGAAGTTTAAAATAAAGCAAATTTTATTCATTCAAAGTATTCTCACAGCCAATAGGATGTCATTGTTTTTTGGTTTTCGTTTTACACGAAGACATTCTTGTATTTTAAGGGTATGTGTAAGTGCAGTTCATATGTCTTTTTCTGAAATACACATTGGCTTCAAGTTTCACCATCTCTTTTCTAAGGAAAGATGAAAAACTTTGATAATGTATTTAGTGTATTTTAAAAAGGACTAATTTTTACCTCACAAGAGAAGTCATGGGAAGATGGCTGCCCCACCGTATGGGCTGATACCATTAAGATGCTTGTGAAGAGGCAAAGTATCGTGAACTCAAATCCTCCAAATTGGATTACATGCATGTATTTCAGCTTCCTTAACAAGTGGATTCTGATGGCTTAGATTTATGTTCATTAACAGTAAATCAAAGCAAACCATTTAATGTAGGGATGAAAAGGAGTTAAGTAATTGTTATAACCAAATTCTGCCAATCCACATATGAGGAAACTGAGACTGAAATACTTTACCTGAGTTGCCCAACGGGATGTGTGCAATAGAGTTGGGTAGCAGAGATGGGTTTAGGACACAAATTTTCTGACTTCTGCTCTGTGATTTGCCTACTATAATTTAGTTCTGTTTGTTTCAGAAGCTTCTAAAGTGTTCTTCTAAAGTGACCAGATGCATACACACAAAACAATTAAGGAATTAGGCAGTGCATACTAAAGTACTAAAGTATTACATTTGAAGTAAGTGCACTGGAGATTCGGAGAAGGAACCTATCCCTGTTGGTTGGCATAATCTAGGGAGAAAATACTAGAGCTGTCGTAGTTGTAAAAATAATAAGTAGCTAACATTTAGTCATTGTATCCCTAGTACCTAGCATAGTACCTATACATAATAGCTATGTATAAATATGTATGGAATTTAAATTTGGGTACCAACCATGGGCCAGGCATTGTGCTTTACATCCATTAGCTCATTTAGTTCTCAGAGCAACCCTAATGAAGAATCCATAAGCATTGTTCCCATTTTACAAATGAGAACACTGAGGCCCAGAGAAATCAAATATCTTGCCTAGCTAGGGCCATAAAACTAGTAAGTGGCAGAGCTGGAATTAAACCCTATACTGGCCAACCCCAGGGCCCATGGTATGAACCACTATGCTATATGAGCAGCTCCGAATTAAACCCTATACTGGCCAACCCCAGGGCCCATGGTATGAACCACTATGCTATATGACCAGCTCTGGACTTCAGAGTGTTGGGTAAGATTTACATAAATAGCCAAAGGTCTGTGCATACCAAATGAGAGAAACAGCTTAAACAAAGGCATTAAGTGAAAGTGACCATGGTGTTTCTGTATCATACATCTGGGGAACCAAGTTAAAAGAATACAGAGAAATCCATCTGAGAGACTACTGACATCCCTCCTGTTTCTGTCTTTCTTGCCTATGAGCATTTCTCAGTTATGGGTATTAGCAGCAGCCAAGAAAGATTCCAAGGGAGGTAGTTTTATCTTCCACCCTCCCATGTCAAGATTGGTAGATCTTCATCTGATGATTGACAACATTTAAAATATTAAATCTGTGTATAATATCACTTCCTGAAGTTATGTTACACAGTCAAATTCTTTGAACAGAATTTTAAGTAGCTGATTCAAAATCTGGTACATCTGGGTATTCAAATGTAGCCCTGACAACATAATTAAGGATAATTTTATTCATCCGCTTTGCTGAAAGTTCAGGAAGCTCTGGACAGATGGTCAGCTCACTCCCCTAAATCCCTTTTGTTTATCGGGTCTGTCAAAACCCTAGGAATGTGAGTCTTATTATTGCAATGGAACATTTTCGAGATAAACAGTAGCTCACAAAAAAACAAGGGAAATTTTTATTTTTAAATCCCCAATTAGCTGGCTTAGTTTTATGTAATTGTAATTGCATGTTTACTTTCTCTGAAGCTAGAATAAATCTTTACTCCCTGAAACAAAATGAATGTAGGAGGCACATTTTAGCTTGTTTATAAACACTGCATTTTCACACTTTAAAGACTATTTTACTAGTAGGTCCTAATTTATTGTTACTTATGATCTGGTAATGTCTGTCCACACTGGTGATAACTTGAGTGTTTGTGAATCTGACATGCGTGCTGATTAGCTGGTTCAAGCCCTTTGCTGGTCACACTCCCATGTTTTTGAAAGTGTTAATATCATAAACACTGGTAGCAGCAGTAAAAAATAAGGAGGAAGTAAAATCACTTCAAAGAAAACCTTTTCCTTTTTAAAACTGTTCTAAGCATTTGTACTGTGAGTCATGGTGCCAGAAAGATAGAAACTCTTCCATCTTGGGAGTTTGTTTTCCACATTCCATTAATAGAAGGATGCACAGGACATTCGAAAATATAAAAAGTCATTTTAGTTGATGAAATTTTTAATTATTTTACTGGGATTTAGTTAGTGGAAATTTAAAATTTGAAACAGGGCAAAACTTTTTTTTTATGGGCTAGAGAAAAGTTCTAAATTTCTTAAGATCTCTTAACAAAGTCTGCCTTAGGAGGTTTTTGTAGAAATAAGCTAATCTTGGTGCAGTCATTAGGGCTTGTTTTAGTTCATTCATTTATTGACTTGTTCATTCATTTGTTAACATTCATTCATTAAAAAGTATTTATTGAATGTCTTAGGTGTGTAAATCAGCATGCCAAGTCCCAAGGTATGCAAAGTTAAATAAGACAAATTCCCCACTTTCCAACCTCCTGACCTAGGAGGGAAGGTCTGAAATATACTCAAGTAAAAGGTAGTAGAGAAGCTACTTTGGCATCCTTGGGAAGGGAGGGATGAGTGAACATCTGAATCATTTGAGAGTAGTCTGTGGACCCTGTGTGGTGCTGGTCTTGGGAGACATAGATTGATTCAATCATCCTCTCCTTTGTTCCATTCCCTCCAGCTCCTTTCTATTATATATTTTCTCTTTTTCTCATTATACTTTGACCTTTCTCATTTTTCTGTGTCGTCTTTCTCAAATCCTCTTCTTCCCATTTACCTCTCTGTGGTCCACATCTCACTCATTTCCAATCCACAGTTTTTACTTCTCTACTCTCCTTTTTTTTTTGGGAGGTGGGGGGCTGGTATCTGTTGGATTTTGAGAAGATTAATAGTTTTGCTAAAAGTATTTCAAAAGCATTTTAAAGGCTGCCCAGCCCTGGGGGGTGATCTTTCTCTGGGCTAATTAAGAGTGGAAGTGAAGAAAGGAAGAAAAATGACAGATGGTGGGAAGAGTGGGAGGGGAGGAGTGGCAAAAACCACTTTCCCCAAACACCTCCCTTTTCTTTCTCGTAAGATCCTCACCTCTCTCTCTTTTTCTTTGGCTTTTTTTCTGATGGAGGAGGGATAGACCTCATTGGGAACAGAATGGGAAGACCTACAGAGGTTGCATTAAGCAATCTTCCCTGGGAGAACCAGGATGAGCCAGAAAAAGGAAATTCTTCTAGACTTCACTTGCAGTGGCCAAAGGCTAATGATAACTTTCCCTTCCAATTGACTGAACCCTTATTTTATGTGTAGTGCTAGGCTAAGGGTTCATATGCATTTTTGTTGTTTGATCCTCACAGAAAGCCCGGGGTAGCAGAATCAGTATTTATATTTTGCATAAAAGGAAAGAGGCTCAGAGAGATGGATCAACTTGCTGGGGAGTCCTAATCTAGTTAGGATTCCAAACCCAGGTCTGTCAGGCTAGGAAACCCGTGCTCTTCTATTGTGCTAGCCTAACAGGACCCTCAAGGACTACCTGTTGAGACCTTTCTTTTGTCCCCACGACCTCCTCTGCTCAGAGGTGCTCCCTGTTCCTATTCAGCAGGTGCATTTCACAGATAGCAACAGTAGTTCTGCTCCCTACCTGCCAGCTTCTTTCTATAGGTTTTACATGTGGGGGCTCTTTTAATCCAGGTGGCCCACAGGCAGTACATCTTGCATAGAGGAGAAACTGAAGTACAGGGAGGTTAAATGCCTGTACGGAGGGTCACCAGCTGGCCTATAGGAGGGCTAGGATCAGCAAAGGAACTGTGTGGTCTAGATGAGAGGTTTTCCTGTTGAGAGGCATGCCTGTATATATGTTTTTTTTTTTTTTTTTTTTTTTTTGAGACAGGGTCTCACTGTGTCATCCAGGCTGGAGTGCAGTGGCGTGATCATGGCTCACTGCAGCCTTGACCTCCTGGGCTCAAGTGATCCTCCCACCTCAGCCTTCCGAGTTGTTGGGACTATAAGCACTGCCACCATGCTCAGCTAAGAGGCATGCCTCTTTTAAAAGAGGAACTAGTGGTCCCAAAACAGCAGTGTGCTGGTAAAAGTTTAGCAACCAGCCCTTGCAGTCAGGACCCTGACTTGTAGCATCTATTCCCTTGAGTGTAAATATTGTCACCTTGGGTTATTTTATCCTATCAATGTTGTCTCTGAATGCTGAGCTGGGAAAAGATGCTAACAATTTGCCTTCCAGAGCCTAAGGGCTCCACCTACCACCAAAGGCATCTTTAGTTGATGGCATGTGAGGAGTCAAGCTTCCTGACCTACTAACCAGTCTCCAACTTAATATGGCTCAGACTTACATCGCTTTTCTTGAGTGACTACTTCCTACCGGGGACACATTCTTTGTCACCACTAAAGGATTCTTCTCCTTTGCCCAAACTTTCCCTTTTACTTTGCCACCATGTTCTGCTGTTTTCTGTTCCTTTGCCACTCCCTTCCTGACCACTACTTCCCTTCCCAATCCCTGCCACCTGCACCATCTGACTCACTCTAGTTGAAAGCCCTGGGGAAAGGAACAAACTCTGCAGCCTGACTGCTCGGTTTAATCCCAGCTCTCTTCTAGTAGCTGGCAAGCCACTTAACCTCTCTGTGCTTCAGCTTTCTTATCTGCAAAGTGGGAATGAGAATTACACTTCCCACATCATGTAAAGCCCTAGTATTGTGGCCTTGTAAATGTCAGCTCCTAGTAGCATTCTTTATTCCTGGGCATCCTTGGCTGTCTAAGCATCCCCAATTACTCCTTCCCTGTGCCTGTCCCAATGGTGCCATAAGAAAGCCAGGACCCCTGGCCTCCACAACTGCCCCATTGTCCTATTTGGCTCCCCCCGAGTAGCCATGAGGTCACCCCCAGTCTCCCCACTGTCCATCACTGTCCACCTCTCCCCACTGTCCATAGCTGCCCACACTCCCATATGCCTCAGCCCACTCCTCTTAGTAGATGTGACAGGCTTTTTGCCTTCATGAAAACAAGAGCGTGAAGGACACAGGCCTCCTCGGGGCGAGGCCGAGAGCTGCTTCACCACATTGTTACTCTTGCACCCCACTGTTTCGGGTCAGGTTACTTTATCCTGCTCCTTTCCATGTGGCCCAAGGTGATCACCTTGGTTTATGCAAGGTGTGATGATAGGAGATTTTCTTTTCTTCTTTTTGAAAGAACTTTAAAAAAACCTTATTACAGTTTATAAAATATATTTGGGCACTCCTCCCCAAAGGCTTAAAACTTTCACGTATCCTTGGCTAAATTGTGAATGTGGACTATGTGGGATTGGCCAGGGGCAGGCTGGAATTTGCTGAAGGAACTACCTTTCATACCAGTTCCCTTTTAGCTTATCTAATCACTCCATTTCATCCAGACTGAGCTAGATGGCTCACGTTTTTGTTGTTATTGTTGTTGTTGTTTTCTGTAATCCTTGGGTAAATTTTTTTTCCCCCACTAGGAAGAGAATTGAGTTTGGTTAGTCCTTTCCCAGGACTGAACATGAAGAGTTACACTGGCTTCCTCACCGTGAATAAGACTTACAACAGCAACCTCTTCTGGTGGTTCTTCCCGGCTCAGGTAGGTGCCCAACAGAAAGAACACCAGTGTTCAAGAGCTGGCTTGCCGTTTGAGGGTAGAAATGTTAGCCTACCGACCTACAGGTCTTTAAAATAAAATCTCATAGATTTTTTCTAAAAATAAGAATTTTTTTTTTCCTGAAAATAAGCAAATCTGCGTGGTGTTCCTATTTATGGGCAGGAAACAAATGTTTTCGGCGGGAGTGGGAAGTGTCCAACTTCTAAATTTCTTGCAGCTTTATTTGGAGTGTTAATACTACCACCTTCTTCCTGCCACAGTCTTCTTCCTATCGTTTTGTTGTATTTTTGTTCTAAAAATACTTAGGGCAGGGATGGGTCGGGGGAGCCCAAGGAGGATAAGAAGTAGGGAGATTGCTGAAGTTAACAGGTAATGCGTGGCTAAGTATGCTTGAATCTAGTCAGCCACGGCCCTGTGTAGCTGCTCTGTCTGTGGACTCCTCTATGTACTCAGTACCCACTTATCGAGCATATTCTGTACTATGGGGGCCACAGAGGAGACAGAACTGAACTGAGACTCTGTGGATCTTTAGAAGAAGATTAGGAGGACTGCTGATGTAGGAAGGCTTCTGGCACGAAAGGCCATCACTTTCCCAAATCTCTATAGACAGAGGTGGGTATGTTTTTTTACTTCATCAATCCTATGTAGTTCACCTCTAGATTATGCCATTCTTCTGTGTGAACAAGACCCTTTTAGCTTAGGGGTACTGTTGTGGGTATTGCTAGAAGCGCTGAGATGCAAATCTTATTCCACTGCAGAGTAATTTTCTATTTTCATCCTCCAAATTGGATTTGTTTTAGAGGCTAGAGAAAGCAAAGAAAAAGCTATCCCTATGGAAGGTGTTATTTATATTTTCATGTGATTTGCATATAGTTGGGTTGCATCTGTAGTAACAGTAAATTGCTTAATCCAGAGTGGTTTTCAAGTTACGTTGTTTCTTCTGGTACTATTGAGTTATATTTTCTTGACTTTTCTTTCCTGCTTTCTCAACTACATGGCCTCTGACATAGCTCACCCCAAAGCAGCCTGTGGTGGGGTGTGGTCAGGTTGGGGCATGTAAGAAATGGCAAAGAATTCCAGATCCTTTGTCACTGGGCTCACAGTAGCCATCAGCCTGTCGTCTTCTCTGGAAGGCTTTCTTGGCCCCTAGAGAGGGCTTCTTATTTCTTCATCAGTGTTCCTGTTGAGTGAGGCAAGTGAGATGCCTAGAGCGTGCAATGTAAGGAGACACTCACCCTGAGGGTCATACAAGTGCAAGGTCAGCACTGGAGCCTGAGCACCCTCCAGTCTCTTGCTGGTGCCTCCCATAGGTAGAGCCCAACTGGGAGCCAGGTGGAGTCGGGTGGTCTAGCCCGTAGGGGTCTGCCTAACGGCACAGAGCAGGATGGAGGAGAGTGATAATGGGCCTTCCCAGTCTCTTAAACTTTATGCCTTTCAGAAATATTCTGTATGTGTGCATTTTTATATCATATCTATTGATGTCATTGGATGCAGTCATTTATCTGCAGTAACCTCTTTATATTAGTTTTCTCTTGCTGCTGTAACAAATTGTTACAAACTTAGTGTCTTAAAACAACGCACATTTTATTTCACAATTCTGCAGATCAGAAGTCTGACACGTCTCCCTGGGCTGAAATCAAGGAACAGGAGGGTTGTGGTACTTCTGGAGGCTCTAAGGGAGAATCTCTTTTCTTACCTCTTGCAGTGTCTAGAGGCTGCTCGTGTTCCTTGGCTCGTGGTCCCTTCCTCCAGCTTCAAAGCCTGCAAAGGCAGCCTGAGTCCTTCTCACATCACATAATCTCCAAGATCATGTTTCCTTCTCTGACTCTTGTCTTCTACCTCTGTCTTCTAAAAGGATTCTTATGATGACATTTGGGCCACCTGGATAATCCAGGATAATCTCCTTATTTTAAAGCCAGTTGATGAGCAACTTTAATTCCATCTGCAACCTGAATTCTCTTTTGCCCTGTAACCTAACGTATTCTAGGAATTAAGACACAAACATCTTCAGGGAGTTATTATTCTGCACAAAATGGATACTTGAACATTTGCCTAGATTATTGAGTCTCAATACGTTTTCTCTCAGGGATTCTCACATGTTATTGCCTACAAGAATTCTCTGATTTCCCCCAGAGATTCTGACTTGTAAATTGGCAGAGGCCAGCAGGTTGCAGAATTACCAAGTGAACCATTCTCTGTGAAACCATCACTCCAGCCTATGGGCCACTACTTCTGCCTGAAGCTCCTGGCTGAAAAGTGACCAACACGCCTTTTACGAGAAAGAAATGCCTAGAGCAGCCAAACCCAACAGAGGTGATGTGTTTCCAATGTTGAGGGTTGAAATGAGGGAAATGAAGAGACCAGTGCAGCCTGTGGAGTTCGGCTTCCCTAATCCAGCTTGCGGATTCTCTAAGAACTGTTAGGACTGCTTCCCCATCTTCTTTCCACTCTAGTCCTCCTCCTCCACTCTAGCTGGAGAACCCCAATTCCTTACTTTCCCTTCTGCTTTGTTACTTGTTTATGACACCAGTCAGTTCCTCATTACCCTCTGAATGTTGAGTCTTCTTTGGTAATGTTCCAGATTTGTAAAAACAGGAACTAAGGGTGAGAGAAGAGATCAGATGGAAACAAAGCAAAAACCCAGTTTTTTTCTTTCTCAGGTTGCCTCTGGGCAGGTGAACAGCTATGTCTAGAATGTAGGTGGTGCTTTGGCACCGTAAACCTGTTCAGGGAACGGAATTTAGTTTGCATGCTCTACTGGTTGCCAGACTGAAGTCTGAAAACCCCTTTCATTAAACAATGACTGGACTGTTGGTTTTTGCTTTTTCCACTTAATTAAATGAAAACCTACCTGTGCATCCCCTGACCAGGTTATGTTTTGAGTCCAGTACTGTAGCCATAAACACAACCTAAGATGATCCCAGGAGACACAATGGGAAAGAATGTCTTTAAGTACATGGTGTTCTAGTGAAAGTGATAGATGAAGCTTCGGGAGAAGAGGGGCAGAGATGAAAAAACGGTACCCACAGATGGGTACCACCATGTGGCAGCCAAGATAGATTGTTCCAAGACCTCTTACCAGGAAGCCCACATGCAGAGCCAGATATCTGAGGCTTCTGGCTATAAATTATGGAGTCACACCAGTTTGGGTGAAGGAGATAAAGCAGGTGTGACAAGAAGAAGCAGTGGTCACTGAGACGCATTTGGCAGAGATATTAGTTCATTGTCTATCATAGGGAAGCAGCTGATATTGTCACCAGGAGAGAAATGACCCCTTTAAAAAACTGAAGGTAGAGAAAATAAGAGATCCAGGAAGGATGCCACACTTGTCATATCCTCTGAGTATTTTTTGGGGGGATGCTGTTTCTCAAATTAGTTTTGTTTTCCTGTTGTTGCTGTGAGACTGCCCTGTTATTGTATACACATCAGTGCAGAATAAATTCCAGAACTTGAAATTGGTGTGCAGTGGGAATACAACCTGCAAGAGAAAGGAGCAGACATTTTGCATGGGATAAAAAGTATAAGGAAACTAGCAGAAATGTAGCAGTTATAGCGGCTGGTAATTGAACACTGACCACGTGCTAGGCACTGTGCATTTTCTTATCTAATCCTTACCTGAACCCCATGAGGAAGGAATTGTTATCCTCATTTTATAGATGAAGAGATTAAATAATCAGCCCCACGTTACTCAACTAGAAATTGGCAGAACTGGAATATAAAATTAGGCCTCTGATGTGGAAATCCTTGATCTTGGCCGTCATGTGTTAGATCCAGAGAAAACGAGTCATGGAAGACACTTGAGTATAGTGGTCAAAAGTACAGTCTCTTCAGTAAATCAGGCTTGGATAGAAATCTTGGCTTCACTACTTATGCTAAAGGTGACCTTGGGGAATTTCTTAGTGTCTCTGAGCACTGGTTTCCTCATTTTAAAATGGGGATCAAAATACCTACTTGGCAACGGTTTTGAGACAGAAGAGATAATAGGGGAAAGCGTTAGAGTGGCACCTAAAACATAGTAATTATAGTTGCTATTGTCTTATTTCATTATGATTACAATTATTATGGTTATTAATACTTTTAAAATTATTAACACAAATAATGTCAAGAACTAAACCAGTCACAATTTGAGAGTTTACAGATGACAGCAAATAGAGGGAAATTGTAAATTAGAAGGACCTGAACCCCAGCCATCAAGGTGGATTAATTGCTACCAGGTCAGGAAATTACTAAGTGAAATTGGGATTTTTCACACTGAAGAAGATAAAAAAGACATAGAGATTATTACTCTTTAAAGTCAGCATCCTTCTTATTGGAAGAAAAAATAGCTAGTATTGGGCTTTGTCTTATAGATGTAGGAACATAGATAATTCATTGGACACATTTAGCCAAAACCTGCAGATCAGTTACCTCCAATGCCATGGAGCCAAAACCTGGGGCATTTAGAGTCAGGCCTAGGCCCCTTTACAGAGGACCCCATCTTGATCCTCAGTCCAAGAGGAAAGGCCCAGGTTCCTGGATTTGAGAATCTAGTGTCTGTGAAAGATGAGGATTACATTGGTGAGGCCCGTGAGGTGCTGGGGCAGCCTACAAGAAGGGCTCCCTCTCAGGATCCTGCAGGCTGGGCCCTGCTGAATCAGATACTAGGATGATCAGATAGCACAATCAGCAGTCAACTGGAAAGAAAATGAACCGCTCTAATGCTCCTGGTCCAAAACAAAAGGCGTTCTCTCTGGCAGTAGAAGAGCATGTCCCAGAGGTGCCTGGAAGCCAACAGAACAGCCCATCCTGGGGGTGAAGGCGTGGAATCAGGCCCCACCATACTTCAGCATGGTGCCATGTACACTCCCTCATCTGCACTTCTGAACTTCTCCAGTAACACAGTTAATGTGGAAGAGGACAGGAATTCCCAAATGTACTACTGCTCATCAGAAATATCTGGGGAGCTTTGGAAATATGATAGATCTCCCAGCTCATTGTCTAGCTGCACCCAGCGGAGATTCTGATTCTGCAGATCTGGAG
The DNA here is from genome assembly GCF_006542625.1 of Nomascus leucogenys. Lineage (NCBI taxonomy): Eukaryota > Metazoa > Chordata > Mammalia > Primates > Hylobatidae > Nomascus > Nomascus leucogenys. The sequence goes on from NC_044397.1 coordinate 76,031,539, forward strand.
AGGGCCCAGGGATCAGTGTTTGTAATGTGCTCCACAGTGGTCCCAGTGCTGCAAGTCAATGGGCTGGAATTTGGGAAAAGAGAACTAGAGGTTTGGATACAGGGATTCTAATTCCAAGTCTGCGATTCCTGGCTGTATAATTTGGCAGATGGCATGCGTATTCTCTGGGCCTCAGTTCTCTCATATAGAAATAAAGATGTTAAACCTAGTGGATTGCTAAGGCTCCATCCCAGCATTACATTCTGTGGTTCTATAGTTAAGTATAAAAATATCCAATAACTCCAAATCAGGATGTGGATTGAATGAAGGAGCCCTTGAACGTGTGGCCTGTGTGGTAGCCAGCCTTCAGGCTAGTTCCCAGTGCTCTTCATCCCTTGGTGTATGTGCCCTTGGGAAGTCCCCTCCCATACGGAATCAAGGCTGGCTTTGTGACCAACATGCTAGCAGAAATGATGATGTTTGACTTCCACGGCTACATTATAAAGGGCAATATTACTTGTGCCTTGGTCTCTTGAATCTTTCATTCTGAGGAAAGGATGCCATGTTGGGAGGACACTCAAAAAGCCCCATGGCTGAGCCTCTGTGGAGAGGAAGTGAGGCCTCCACCCTCCAGTGGGTACCAACCTTGGAAGAGGTTCATCTAGTACCAGTCGATCCTTCTGATGACTGCAGCTCTGGCTGATTCCTTGACCACAGTTTCATGAGAGACCCTGAACCAGAACTGCCCAGTCAGACACCCTCAAATTTCTGACCCACAGGAATCCCAAGAGACCAAAAATTATTATTGTTGTCTTAAGCCATTAAGTTTTGGAGAGATGTTGTGCAGCATTAGATAACTAACATAGCTTCTTGTCTTGTACTTTTAGGCTGTGGCTGTGATATCTTGTGACAACTAGCATATACTCCCTACCTGGGGGAAGGATGAGGACATAAGGAGTGGGGATTACTATGCCAGCTACTTTTAATTTTTGTTTTTTGCCTCTCAGCTGCAATTCTACTTTCTTCCCTGTTCTGCCATAGTAGAGCTCTCAGCATTTCTCCTTTGCAGCAAGCCCAATATTAAGCTTTGTCAGTAGAGGGTGCTGGAGAGACACTGCAGGAGGAATTTGGCTTCTCTTTCTGTTCCTATGTCCTGCCTTTCGCTTTTTCTTGGCCCCACTGCCTAGTCTGTCAGCAGTGTGTTGAGGTGGGGGGTGGGAACATCCAGTGGCACTCTGCCTTAGCTATGCACCCAGACCACCAAGACTCTTAGCAAGATGATATACCTGGCTCTGTCCAGGTGATCACCTGGCTGTGGCCCTCCCAGTATGAACACCATATACCCTAGGCCTTGCCAGTGAGCAGGCCCCCAACAGCCCTGCTCTCTCTGCAGCCCTCTCACTAGCCTTGGCCATTTGCACCCCGGAGGGTTGTTCCCTCATCCCTCCCAATGTGGACACCGTGTGCTCCAGGCTGTGTGCAACCTTTCAGGCAAGCAGGCTCCCAGCCTCCTGAGTCTCTCTGTGTCCACCTGCCAGCCACAGCCCACCTGTTCCTACTTACCCAAGGATGGTTGACCATCTTTGGACCAGGGTACTCAGTGAATTTCTTAGCTACTCAGAAGGCTGTAACCATACCTTCTCCAAAGAGGTCTGGACAGCAGCCTTCGGCAGGGTCCCCTCCCTACCTTATGGGCTTGTCCATCTGTGAGCACTCTGCCTAGTCCAGGGCATTCTTTGGAGTTCTCTTTGTATATGTATGTTTAGTCCCCTGTAATAACGAATACTTCTAGATATTAACATTTCCTTGTTCCTTAGTGGACATAGGAAGCCTACCCAGCATGCTGGTCTTTGGCCAACACTGAGGATGTGGCTGTGGGAGAGCAGGCCCCTCTGGTGTTTCATCTTCACTTTTGCCCAAGGGTGTCTGTGATACCCATGGCTGGCTGGGGCCAGAGTAAACACTGGAGCTTGTAACAGAATTAAAGGTGAATGTTTCCAGGTAAAAAAATACATTAAATAAAAAATTAAAATGACTCTGTGGTTTCTGACTTCTGATTGGGCCTTAACTGATGCAGGTACCATTCTAAATCTTTCTCCAGCCCTGAGACACCAAGGGCTGGACATGTGGTCTGGCCTATGGAATGAGTGATAGAAAAGCCTCGGGAGGAAGGGCAGCCAGTCTTTCTATCTCAGCCCTATTCTGTCTGAGACCACAGGATTCCCTCATCTGTGCTTCATTCTTCTCCCTTGGCAGATCAACATGCTTTGCTTCTCCAGGCACTTGGCCAAGTATGGCCAACCTTTCATTTCCAAGTTTACCTGTCCTTGCATCATGTAGCCAACAGAGATTAACTAGTACCCATGGCTCCCACAGTCTGGATCACATCTTCTTCCTTGGTCCAGTGAGCTAAGACTGAAGGTGCCGGGTATTAGCCATGATATAAACATGGCTAGCAGGCTAGCCATGGATGAATGGAGACTCATTTCTTAGAGAAGGGGACATGGACTGGACAGATTTATTAAAATATATCTCAAAATATATCTAACACAGGTGGATACAAATCCACCAGCAATGCAACAAAGATTTGGAAATCACAGATAATTGTCTTCTTCAAACTGACTCCATCTTCTCTTTGCTACGTACTTAATGGCATCAGAGATATAGAAGAATAGAGGGTACCAGAGACAAAATAAAAAGAAAGTAGCTAAAGGTGGTGTTGTAGAGCACCACCCACAGGTATATTTGAACACTCTGCAGAAACTTTTGCATGCCTGATTTCCTTTTGGAAATGAAATAACATAGAGAGAAAGTAACTAACTTTTGCATCAAGAAGGGAAAGTAAGGTGTCTTCTCCACACCTCCCCGCATCTGCCCACTTCCCTATTCCTTATAAAGTATAACTTTCTGGCAGGAGGCACAAAGAGAACAGCCATAATATCTCATGAAGGAATGAGCCAGGTAGAAAGGTTAGAAAGGAGAAATTTAGGATTCTAATGGGGTGTAAGCTGGTACACATCAATGAGACAAGCCAAAACTTGATTAGAGTCGGGAGCTTGGGAATGATGCAAGGAGGCCTCAAAACAAAAACAGATTTTGAGGCTGGGTGCAGTGGCTCACGCCTATAATCCCAGTACGTTGTGAGGCCAAAGCAGGTGGATCACTTGAGGTCAGAAGTTCGAGACCAGCCTCGCCAACATGGTGAAACCCCGTCTCTAATAAAAATACAAAAATTAGCCAGGGGCTGTGGCAGGCGCCTGTAATCCCAGCCACTCCAGAGGCTGAGGCAGGAGAATCGCTTGCACCGGGAAGGTAGAGGTTGCCGTGAGCCAAGTCGTGCCATTGCACTCCAGCCTGGGTAACAAGAGCGAGACTCCATCTCAAAAACAAAAAACAAAAGAGATTTTGAAAAAATTAATTTTCTGTATCATCATACAGAAAATCATACATCACCATGGCAGCAATCATGGTAAAGGAAGATTTAGTGAGTAGTCAACACCAACCACTTGAAATAAAATTTCTTTGAAAAACATGAATATCTTTAGCAACTTGTGTGTATGTGCTGAGTGTGTGTGTGTAGAATTAAAATGTTATGCACCTATTTAACAATTCTAGTCACAAAATTAATTGCTTTAAATAAAAAGCTCTGCCTTGATTAATACCATTAGTGTAGCAGCTAAAGTATTAGCTGAACTGGGATCTGTATGGCAAAATGGGAGTCCATTTAAACATACTTGTGGGAATTTAAAGACATTTACTTGGGGTACTAATGACTTCAATTAAGGTAGAACACATTACTTAAACCAAGCAAATGATCAGCCTCTGCATATAGAAGTGTGAAGAGGGCCTTAATTAATTTACTAATTACACTGCTCATCTTAAGCAGTGCCATTGATTTGGATCTGTTAGTGGTTTAGTTGCTGTTTTCTCTAACCAAGCGTGGCATTCCTTATTGGAGATAGGAAGAAAGGGGTGGCTAGGGATATGTAACCAGTCCTGAAGATTGGCAGATGCCTGTCTACTTTAAGTGACTTTCTGGTCCAAACTGTTGCCCTAACACTGGTTGAGATTCCTAAAATTTCCTAGGGTCACGCCAATAAAGTCCTCTTATAAAATACAATCATGAGGCTGGGTGTGGTGGCTCACGCCTGTAATCTCAGCACTTTGGGAGGCTAAGGCAGGCAGATCATGAGGTTAAGAGTTCGAGACCAGCCTGCCCAACGTGGTGAAACCCCATCTCTACTAAAGACGCACACAAAAAAAATAGCTGGGCGTGGTGGTGCACACCTCTAATCCCAGCTACTCAGGAGGCTGAGGCAGGATAATCACTTGAACCTGAGAAGTAGAGGTTGCAGTGAGCTGAGATCGTGCTATTGCACTCCAGCATGGGCGACAGAATAAGACTCCATCTCAAAAAAAAAAAAAATACAATTATGTTTCTTAAAAGTACTGAAATTGGCAAGTTTTTAGCACCCCCCCCTTCCAATATATTAACTTACTGTTTCAGTGATATGCATATGGTCTAAGCAGAAGGTTATCTCTATTCTCTCTCTTTCTCTCTGATGCAAAGGAGGGCCTGGGGGATAAGGGCTGATGGAGGATGAGGGTGGAAAGGAAGACTCAGGGCAAAGGCGATGCTGTCCAGGGAGGGTATATCAATCTGGGGAACAATAGGGCAGACAGGATTTAGTACTAGTTTTGTTTCAATGAGTTTCACTTTCTTTGAATGACATTCCATTAAGACATGGAGTAGATTTTTCACCATCATTGTGAATAAGCAATGGAATTTGCTAATGTGAGAAATTGTGAAATTCTCTTTTGTAGAGATTCTGGCAGAATAGATAACTTCTTTCCTTCTGGGCCATTCCTTCTGGAAGAAACCCTGAGGAAAGAGTGTCCAAGTTCATGGATTGGTCACCAGGGGTCGCCAGAAGAATCGAAAGGGCTTCTGAGGCAAAGCCATAGTTGCTTCTTGTTCTCCAATAAAGGGCCCAGGTTTGTGGGACCCGCGGGCCGACCCTCTTCTGTTGCTAGGGAGACTTCTCACTTAAGTATTTAGGATTCCTTTGTTCTTTCTTTAATATTTAGAACTTTTTTGTCTGTTCCCTTTTAATCATCAGTTCTTGCTGCAGGACTCTGACCTTTAAGTCATTAGTAGAGGTTTTATTTTCTTCTTAAATATGTAGTATGAGGGGATTACTCATATTTTAGATCTCAGCTCAAATGTTACCCCACCACCAGAAGCCTTCTTTAAGTACTTAATCTAGTGTCTTTCCATTCCTCTTTCATATCACTCATTTATTTAGTTACTTGTTTATTGTCTTCCCACACCAGCAGAAAAATCATCAGAGCTGACGCTTAAATAGATGTGCCAGGAACTGTTCTCAGTGCTGTGCATATATCGACTCTAAAACTGCATGAAAACCTTAGGAGATAGACATTAATAGTATCTATATTTTCAATCAGAGGACGCTGAAACACAGAGGAGTTAAGAAACTTGCCCAAGGTCACAGAGCTATAAAATAGCATAGCTGGAATTCAAACCTTGGCATTCTGGCTCCAGAATCCATGCTCGTAACTATAAAGTATTCTGCCTGCTCATGGGTAGGAGGAGTTGGTCTGCATCCACAGCCTTAGACAATCCCTGTGAGTAGTTGGCATTGTATGTTAAATGAATTAATACATTGTGGTACATTCATAGAGTGCATAGTGTTGAGCAAAATAATGGTATGTATTGATATAAAGAGATCTTTACAACATATTGTTAAGTGAATACAGCATATGTAGAGTATAGCCTGATTCTATTTTTGGAAAAAAACGTGTGTATGTATATTGCATATATAATAGCTACAGGATATGTCTGTATGTGTATGTGTATGTGTAGAGGAGGACCATAGAGAAAAATCTGGAAGGGTAAACATAAGCATCTCCATGATCATCTCTAGGAAGTAGAATTTGTCAGGGAAGAGGGGCTTTTAAAAATACCTTCACTGAAAAAAAAGAAAACCTTTAGTTAAGAATAAGTACTGTTTTTATAATAGAAAAAGTTTTAAGAAAAATTTTAAAGCTTTTTTTTTTATTTTGAGACGGAGTCTCGCTCTGTCGCCCAGGCTGGAGTGCAGTGGTGCTATTTCGGCTCACTGCAAGCTCCGCCTCCTGGGTTCACACCATTCTTCTGCCTCAGCCTCCCGAGTAATTGGGACTACAGGCACCCGCCACCACGCCCATCTAATTTTTTGTATTTTTATTAGAGATGGGGTTTCACCGTGTTAGCGAGGATGGTTTCAATCTCCTGAACTTGTGATCCACCCGCCTCAGCCTCCCAAAGTGCTGGGATTACAGGCATGAGCCACCGCACCCGGCCACATTTTAAAGCTTTTGAAAATAAAAATGCATTAATTGTCTTGCTTCATACACTCTTGAATTACAACTTCAATATGATAAATGTTTTTAAATTCCTGAATTTTGTAATGCTGTAGATGAACTAAAGTGGTCATTTCTTCATTCGGTCTTAAGTATTGCAATGTGGTTTTGTTCAGGATGTCTTTTATTCTTTCCAAAGTTGAGAGCAGGTGAAAGGCTGCATTCTCACAATTGACAGCTGAATATATCACCCTAATGATTGTCACGTAATAACCTCATGCCATTACTATGGACATAATATTATACTGCATATCATGACATTTGATGCCATATTATATTACAAAAGTCTGCATGCTGTGACACAACTGACTCTTGGGCTTTTGGCATTGAACACATACACCTTTATTTTCCAGATCTGACTTTTACATTTTATTACAGATAAGGGTGACATTAGTTCACAGGTTGGTTGGCCCATCAAAGTAGAAAGATGTATGTGTGGGCTTTTCTTTAAAAACAGGCTTCTTCCAGGGTTGTTGAGCCTCATTCACCTCCTCCAGAAAAGTAAATCAGGAGCAAGGTCAGCTGAGGCTGGAGGTGTGTACACAGATCTTGTTATTTAAGCATTCCAAGAATGCAGTGTCCTGTGCTTCAAAGTTGTCTAATAAAGATGTTTGGCACTGAGGTGTTTGACTTGACTTTGTAGTGTGGGCTCTCAGGTTCAGGCTATTTTTCTGAGTCCAGAGGTCCGGTTCATTGTGCCAGGTCACAGGAAGGGACATGGAAGGCCAAGGGAGGATAGGGTGGAGGATAGGGGCGGACAGGCTGGAGACCAGAGGCCTGAGATATTTAGAGGGCAAACTCTCCATCCACCTTCAGACCCTCAGCGCCGCCTGCACATTAGAACCACCTGGGAGCTTTTGAGAAAGACTGATGAGGCCTCCTCCCCACAGACCAATGGAATTGGAATCTCTGGGATTTGGGCCTAGGCAGTAGTATAAAAATACTACTCTCCAAAAGAGAAAAGCTCTCCAAAATATTTTAATGAGCACATTGCAGCTTCTGGGAGTTCACATGTAGTTTAGGAAGGAAGTGGGGCTGGATATCCGCTGGAATCAGTTGGACTTGCAGCATCTCACATTCCCTGGGAGGCTGGGAAGAGCAGGGACTACCTTCCACCCAGATCCCATTGTTTTTCCACCTCTTATATGTGTAATTTGCTCCTACTGCTGAGTGAATACAAGTGGAAGGCAGTACTGCTGAGTGGATCTGAGAGGAGATAAAAATCACTTATTTAAACAAAACACAATTAGCTCCACAGGCAGGTTGGGGCAGAGCTGGTTATTTTTATTCAGCACATTAGAGTTTACAACATCATTTCACGTACATTTGCTCCTCAGAGCCTTCAAGCAATCCTGTGAGGCAGGCATTATGGTCATTTGACAGATGAGGAAACTGAGGGCCAGGATGGCACAGCTGTTATGTGGGCAACTGGAACCACAGCCTGTCTGGCTCCCAATTGCAGGGCTCACTCTGCTTCCAAGCAGCAGCTTAAAAAGGCTGTCATTGATTTTCATTTTTTCTGCTTTGACTTATTATTACTATTATTTGAGACAGAATCTTGTTCTGTTGCCCAGGCTGAAGTGTAGTGGCATGATCTCGGCTCACTGCAACCTCTGCCTCCCAGGTTCAGGTGATTCTCCTGCCTCAGCCTCTCTAGTAGCTAGGATTACAGGCACCTGCCACCATGCCCAGCTAATTTTTGTATTTTTAGTAGAGATGCGGTTTCACCATATTGGCCAGGCTGGTCTCGAACTCCTGACCTCAGGTGATCTGCCTGCCTCAGCCTCCCAAAGTGCTGGGATTATAGGCATGAGCCACCATGCCCAGCCTCTGCTTTGACTTATAAAACAAAACCCTCATTCTGTTGACTTGTTCATAGACACTTCAATGCTTGAGGCAGGGGGAATAACTAGTGAAACTAATCAGGGAAGTTGTGGGCTACAGGAGTGGGAAAAAAACCACCACACAGCCCACTTTCCTATTCTGTCATTTACAGATAGATTGTGTTCAAGCCATCTACAAATTCCTCGTGATTATCTATTATAGCAATAGCTAATATTTGGAGAACACATACTATGAAGCCGAGGTTTATGAAAAGGAATTCATTTAATCCTCCCAGCAAGCATACAGTGTAGCTATTATTATTGATCTTTTTTTAATTTTAATTTTATTTATTATTATTATTATTTTTTTGAGATGGAGTTTCGCTCTTGTTGCCCAGGCTGGAGTGCAATGGTGCAATCTTGGCTCACCGCGATGTCCACTTCCCGGGTTCAAGCGATTCTCCTGCCTTAGCCTCCCAAGTAGCTGGTATTACAGATGCGTGCCACCAGGCCCAGCTAATTTTTTTGTATTTTTAGTAGAGACGGGGTTTCTCCATGTTGGTCAGGCTGGTCTCGAACTCTTGACCTCTGGTGATCTGCCCGCCTCAGCCTCCCAAAGTGCTGGGATTACAGGCATGAGCCACCATGCCTGGCCCATTGATCCCATTTTTATAGGTGGGGAAACTGAGATCCAGATTGCTTAGGCAACTTGCCCAAAGTTACACACTGGTGGGTAGTAAAGCCTAGATTTGAATCCAAACAGTTTGGGGCAAGAGCTTCCACGCTTATTTGTCATATAATACTGCACTGACCCCTGGAGCTTCAGGCCTGCTCATCAGAGGCCCCAGTCGGACTCTGGGCTTCTACCATTTCTACCTGTTTCCTTAGTCATAATAATCATTTATATTTATTGTGCTTTTATCTTACATTAGGCATTGTTCCAAGGGCTTTAATTATGTCGTTTAATTTGTTAACGCTCAAGAATGAGCCCGAGAGGTGGCACCTCATAGGAAGGATGTGCCCCAGCTCATGGCCATTCTTACCAGCACCTATCTTGTAGCAGGTCCCCCTGAGCCCCTTTCCAAAGCCGCGAAGGACTCTGTCAGGCTCTTGGTGACTGGGAAAGAGGAGTTCCTCTATGCTCTCTGTGGCCGTGGTTAGAACTCTGCTCAGCTCTTCCTGCAGGTCTTGGCGGTGGCATCCCAGTCACCTTCTCTTCAGTCAGTCTTGCCTTCTGCCTCAGCCTTCTCCCGCCATCCAGGTCAATGGAACGCATCCACTCAGACTTTCCAATGACACCTTGATTTGTCTGTATAGCCAGGCCAAGTCAGAGGTGGTGGGCTTTTATTCTGGGCTGAAGCCAGGGGATCCTTGCTGACTAACCATTCAACGAGCCATGCCATCATGCAAGGGCCCGCTGTTAGGTCCTGCTAGAAGCCAAGCAGGGGAGCCAAGGAGAGCTTTTTTCAGGTGGTTCTGGAGGATTCGCCTGGTGACTGTGCCTTCCTCCCTTTCTAGGTCTGTTCTGGTGAGAGGGTTTCCCTTGTCATTTCCCTCGTGCACAGCTCTGCTCTCTGGCTCTGCTCCTGGCTAGATCCTTCTCAGTTTTCAGGGCTCAGGGCAGCGCTCAGACCTCATTGAAGCCTTCGCTAATCACCTTCTCCTTTTCAGCCTCCAATGACTCTTAAACCACCTATATTTCCTTTTCACACTCTCCAATCATTGTCTTTATGTATTTATTTGAGACAGAGTTTTGCTCTTGTTGCCCAGGCTTGAGTACAGTGGTGCTATCTCAGCTCACTGCAACCTCTGCCTCCCTGGTTCAAGGGATTCTCCTGCCTCAGCCTCCCAAGTAGCTGGGATTACAGGCACCCACCACCATGCCCAGCTAATTTTTTGTATTTTTAGTGGAGATGGGGTTTTGCCATGTTGGTCAGGCTAGTCTTGAACTCCCGAACTAAGGTGATCCACCTGCCTTGGCCTCCCAAAGTGCTGGGATTACAGGCATGAGTCACCGCACCCGGCCTTGTCTTTATTTCTTACTTAATGCCTATATTGCCCATGCAATTCTAAGTTCCAAGAGGACATGCGTTTTCTTCTTCACTCAATGTTCTGTGTACCTAGCTCCTGGCACTATGCCTGGCCCATAATGGGTGCTCAATAAATACACATTGAATGAAATAGTTGAAAAAGTCTCTGTCATTGAAGGTGATGGTATTGACACTACGGCCAGTAGCTCATTTTCAACATCACTGCCCTGCCAATACCCTTTTCTAGTTTATGTCTCCCACATCTCCTAAATAAATCTGCACCTTGTTCAGGGTTTTGTCATTGTTATTTGCATTGGCTAAAGTCCCCTGAGGCCTGTCTGCTCCTCCTCATTTTCCACCAGGTTGAATGAAGTTGTCCTGGTCTCTATGGACACGTTCTTTTTTTTTTTTTTTTTTTTTTGAGGCAGAGTCTTGCTGTGTCACCCAGGCTGGAGTGCAGTGGCGTAATCTTGGCTTACTGCAACCTTTGTCTCCAGGGTTTGAGCGAATCTCCTGTCTCTGCCTCCCAAGTAGCTCGGGTTACAGGCATGTGCCACCACGCCCGGCTAACTTTTTGTATTTTTAGTAGAGACAGGGTTTCACCATGTTGGTCAGGCTGGTCTCGAACTCCTGACCTCAGGTGATCCACCTGCCTTGGCCTCCCAAAGTGCTGGGATTACAGGCGTGAGCCACCGTGCCCAGCTGTGAACATGTTCTTAGTGAATAAAATCAGAAAGGCGTTTGGGCTGTCAGTGCAGAAGGAAAAGTGTCACTGAGAATGGATTCTTTGTTGTGCCTCTGTTGGGAATAGATGTGTTAAATGGAAGAGTCCCAAATTTTAGTTTAAACAGCTAAAAATATATAACCATGCCTTAGGCAGTATGCTAGATGTCTGGCAGCATGCACAAGCCAAGCATCTACATTTAAGGAGCCTTCTATCTCTTGGTAGGAAAAGGCTTGACTGCATGATAAGAAGACACCAGCATATGAGGCACAGCCTCATTCAAAGAACCAAAGATGATCAGTATTTTGCTTATAGTGGAGAGTGGTTACTGAGGTCTGGGGAGGTTTTGTGGGATTTAGTCACAGCCCTGTAACACAGAGAGGATTTGGGTAAGTTTGCTTGTGTGTGTTCTGTAGCCTCAGTGAGTGTTCTGTGTGGTCACTGGTTTTACTGTTTCCTCTAGATACAGCCAGAAGATGCCCCAGTAGTTCTCTGGCTACAGGGTGGGCCGGGAGGTTCATCCATGTTTGGACTCTTTGTGGAACATGGGCCTTATGTTGTCACAAGTAACATGACCTGTAAGTATCCCTTGCACTATATTTCCTATAGAATCTTTCATCTGAGCCTCATATCTGCTCCAAAACTAATTTAGAGTAAACACTGAACCACTATGAATAGCTTAACCATTCCAGATTATCAAAACACAACTTTCTGGCAGTGTCCATCTGAGAAGGAGAAGCCTCGGGGTGAGTGTCCTGACCGGGCTGCTTTCTCCCTTGAAATTTGGGTGAAAAGTTCTAATCCACTTTCTTGCAGTCTGCTGCTGACTCAAGCATTCTGGGTTTGCAAAACAGTTGGTATTTATTACTATTTGGGACAGCTCTTTGCAGTGGACTAATGGGTGGAATTATATTCTTAATTACTCACATGAACTAAACACTTTATGGTTCAGTCACACTCATGATCTGATAACTTGGAAGCAAGACGCTATTCCAGGTGGGGGCTGAGGCAGAGGAAGGATAAAGAAAGAGCAACATCTGGCTGTCACTAAGTTTACCTTTATCTCATTTTGGTTTTTTTTTTTAATTTTGTTTACTTCCCCTGGGTCAGAATTTGGAGTGTGAGCCAGTTTGTGACTCAGTATAAAGGCTTATGTGCCAGTTTTGTTGAAGTAGTTCTGTTCAAGAGATGGAGCATTAAGGATGATTGATTTAATTGGACATATGGATATTACTGCAGAGGTGGTTGGTGGGTGTTTTTTCATGAACCAGCTTTGTTCCAAGCTTTTGTTGGGTTTTGTTTCCAAGCTTTATCTCAGGTGTAGAAACACTCTGGGCTGGGGGAAAGTGAAGGAGAGGAGTGGAGAGGGTAAAGGTGCAGGTGCCTGTTCCCCACCATGAGAGTGTGCAGTGCTGTTAGAGGGTACACCAACAGCTCACGAGGACCAGCGGGTGTGTTGGGCTTCTGACCACCATGAGGCCTCGGTGGAATGCTTGTCCACAACTCTATCTCACCCCTCTTCTCTGTTTTCACAGTGCGTGACAGAGACTTCCCCTGGACCACAACGCTCTCCATGCTTTACATTGACAATCCAGTAAGTCCAGGATGACCCTGTGAGCTGTCAGTGCTGGCCTCTCCTGTCTTTTATTTTTTCCTTTTTATTAAGTACATTTAAAAAATAGATTTAGTTTTTCCTTTTCAAAATAGAATTTAATCTGTAAAATTAAAACCATTTTGAGATTTAGTTTTTCTGTTAACATGTGTAATCATATCGGAGTTTGGCAATTTTCCTTGCTGCCTTCTCTCATTTCCTCATTTTTTTATTTTTTTCTATTGAGATGGAGTCTCGCTCTGTCGCCCAGGCTGGCAGCTCACTGCAACCTCCGCCTCCCCGGTTCAACCCGGTTTTCCTGCCTCAGCCTCCCAAGTAGCTGGGATTATGGGCACGTGCCACCACACCTGGCTGATTTTTGTATTTTTAGTAGAGATGGGAGCGTGGGGTGGGAGTGTTCACCATGTTAGCCAGTCTGGTCTCAAACTCCTGACCTCAGGTGATCCACCTGCCTTGGCCTCCCAAAATGATAAGATTACAGGTGTGAGCCACCATGCTTGGCCCATTTCCTTATTTTTAATCCTATGAGATGTCCTGTTCACTGAATTAGATAACCCAGGAGGAGGAGTTCATTTGTTTTCACTAACAGTTTGGGTTCCCTATATCACAGGTTATTATATAATGTCAGAACTTCTAATCTTTCACAATCATCTAATCTTTCACATAGAGTTATAGATATAAAAAGTCAAAATGGGTCTCCACTTATTTTTTTTTTTAATTTTTATTTTTTTGAGATGAATCTCGCTCTGTCACCCAGACTAGAGTGCAGTTGCGCCATCTCAGCTCACTGCAACCTCCACTTCCCAGGTTGAAGCAATTCTCCTGCCTCAGCCTCCTGAGTAGCTGGGATTACAGGCTTGCGCCACCATGCCTGGCTAACTTTTGTATTTTTAGTAGAGATGGGATTTCACCACATTGGCCAGGCTGGTCTTGAACTCCTGACCTCAAGTGATCTGCCTGCCTCAGCCTCCCAAAGTGCTGGGATTATAGGAGTGAGCTACTGCTCCTGGCCTCCTTCACTTGTTAAGACAAGCAACATGCTTCATCTCTGGACAAAAAGTGATACTCTCCTTGGGGAGGTCTTCTGATATTGGTTCTATTAAGGTGCAAAATAGGGGAGAAACTTAGGGTCAGCTTCTACAGATTTGGAGTATCTTTGCCCTCTTAACTAGAATCTTTAACTTCTCTCACTTTTCAGATGGTCCAAAAGAACACAAATAAAAGGGGAAAAAAATGTCAACATGCTCATTCCCCCACCTTTGTTTTGTCAGCCTTCCATTTTCCTTGTCCATAACTGTATATTTAAATAAAAGATGAATTAAACATCCTTGGGTGTTTGGAAAAAACAAAAACACAAAAATCTTTATACCAGATAGGGAGTGCATTCCTTATGCAAATTGTTGACATAAAAATAGTAGCTTCTTCTTTTGAATTTGCAGTTCAGTTGTCTGTGAACTTCTAGGTATAAGAAAATATTAGTTTAAAATTAGTCTTAATTATGTGAAAACTCCTTACCTACTGAAGATGAAATGGCTTAATGGCCATATTTCTCACAAATAAAGACAAGAAGGGGGAGGAGGAGGAGGAAGAAGAAGAGGAAGACAACATACAACTACTTTTTCTCCAGCCTAGAGAGTTTCTTTCTTTTTTTTTTGGAGACGGAGTCTCGCTTGGTCACCCAGGCTGGAATGCAGTGGCATGATCTCAGCTCACTGCAATCTCCGCCTCCCGGGCTCAGGTGATTCTTATGCCTCAGCCTCCTGAGTAGCTGCGATTACAGGCGCCCGCCATCATGCCCGGCTAATTTTCGCATTTTTAGTAGAAACGGGGTTTCGCCAGGCTGGTCTCAAACTCCGGACCTCAGGTGTTCCGCCCACCTCGGCCTCCCAAAGTGCTGGGATTACAGAAGTGAGCCACTGCGCCAACCAAGAGTTTCTTCTTGGCAGGACAGAGCCATGCACTCTCCAGGTTTCAGAGAGGAGACAACTTTGGATCTTTTGATACTGTAGCAGGGGATGGAAAAGATGAATCCTTCTTCCTTAAATCAACATCTGGCAGGGTCTCCACTGAGGACCAGGACAGCTCAGCCACTGACCCCAGGGCAAAGCTCTGTGTTGCTGTTTTATTTGGGCTTTAGGGGGTGGAGAGAATAGGTGGCACCAAGCATCCTCCTGGGAGGAGGGCTAAAGGCATAGGGGGGCAATGGCAAAAATCTGAAGTCTGAGCTTGGCCTTTGGAACAAGGTCACCTTCCAGTGTGGGACCTCTCTGCAGGTCCCTAAGGCATGTGTTTCTCTGTGTTTATACGTGCTTGTTTATTTCTCCTGCAGGTGGGCACAGGCTTCAGTTTTACTGATGATACCCACGGATATGCAGTCAGTGAGGATGATGTAGCACGGGATTTATACAGGTAAAATGCTCCTGCTTTCTCTTGGCCTTCCTAAGACCAAACATTTTTCTATCTCAATAGGAAAGTTATTCTAGTGTTGGAATTATTATTGACTGAGCCTTATAGTCCAATTCCTGAAGATAATTAAAGGATATTTTCACATCCACACACACAGAGCAGAATTTTCCAATTAAAGATTATTTTTTAAACTTTTCAACCAGACATCTGAAAGGTTTCTACTTGTTTTCCAAATTCGTATTTAACTTTGCATTTGCAGGGAGACAACATCTTTTCAGATATTTGTTTGTTTCTCAGGATGCTTCTTTTTGTGGCTTTTGGATGCAATTTTTTATTTTTTGCTTCTATTTCATGACTTTTCCAGGCTGAAAACTTAGCTTGTTAGTCTCTAATATTCTCCCTTCTTCTTATGAAAGTTTTCTTTTGCTTAAAAAAAAAAGGAAAAATGTAAAGTTGTAAGTCTGGCCAAACAGTGTCCATATAATTTCTGCCTTTTTTTACCCATATAAATCATTGCTATTTTTAGCATTTTTAAAAAAGCAAGTGACCTTTCTTATTTGGTCAGATTTTTCCAGTCTACAAATTATTACTAGAGACCAAGTCCTAGATTCTTTCTGGTCACTAGGGCACCACTTTATGTATTATAATAATTAACTAAAAGAACCCTAGTGGCCAGAAGGAGTTAACTAGCTCCCTACCCCACACCTCCACCAAGCACTCTGTTAATTACTACCAATCCCCAAAGCGAAAGTGCATCTAATAGGAGTCAGAGTTTGCTGATCTCTGACTAAAAGCTTTCCATTTTACTTTTCTTTCTGTCTGAGGCAGATAAGTGGCTGGGGGAGAGAAGAAAGAACTACTTCCAAGCCCCTTTCCCAAAGATCTCTCCCTCTGCCCACCCAGAAAAGAATATGGCTGTTGTCTTCTCCGCTTTTTTCACGTGTTCCATGATTCGATCACTTCTATTCAGTTTCTAGGGGGATGCCCAGGACCCCACACTTCTGCTCTCACATACAGTGGGGTCCTAGGGACATATCTGCCAAGATGCTGGCGGGATGTTCCCCAGCACCTCCTCCCCTTCCCTCCACAGAGGTAACGGACGGCAGTCCTCCTCACAGGCTTCTTCAGAGCCAGGGCCAGGGCTCTCTTGGCGCTGTGTGCTCTCTTTCTTCAGATTAGAAACCTACTCCCTGCCCCCACCTCCCATCCCTCTTTGGTTTAAATCCAAACAAGCTCAGTGGTTAACTAGCAAACACCCTGAGGGCAGAGGTTCTGTACTGAAGAGATGCATCGGGCCCCCTCTAAGACAGAGCATCACTGCCAGGCCATGTCTGTCTCTCCTTCCCCTCCCCCAAAGACGGTTACAGCTTCCAGTTGCCCTTCCATATGGGGATGTCAACTGCTGACATGTGGTCCGTCTCCTCTTTCCTGACGTGTAAAGGGAACCTATTTCAAAGCATCCATTGTTTATAGCTGTTGTAGTTCTTTTTGCTTCGGGCTCTTAGAACTGGAAAATAGCTAATCAAGGGTAGTGCAGAAAACTGATTTCAGCTGTTTCCTTTATAGTTTACACTATTTGTTTCCCTTTGTGACCACATTCTTCTCTCCAGCTCTCCAGATGGGTGTTTGGAATAAGAGGGTCGCTTCGAAACCTGCAAATGGGCTACTACAGGTTTAAAGAGTGGAGCTTACATTTTCTCCCTTTGAAAACCAACTTTCTTTTTTCAGAAAATCTCATTCTTTTTGACTATTAATAGTGCATGGCTATAAGGAGACATTTACCATTCACAGTTTTGCTGCTTTTGTGTTTGGAAATAAAACTTTTTCACAAACAAGATGTTAAAATACTCTCCCTCTTTTCTTATTTGGAATGTGCTATTAGTCACAATGCCTCTCTGGTTTAAAACAAATTATGAAATGTATTAACTTTGATTTGGAGTACACTAGCTAGTGCCACTCTCCTTCTGCCATTGTTTGCCAATTGCCTATTATGTGCCAGCTGCTGTTCTTGGTTCTGGTGAGACAGTAGTAAGCAGTCCTCAAAGCCCCTGCCCTCCTGGTGCTCAGTCTAGTGGTGGACCTATAGTTATTTTCTTAGCAGCCAAATGGAAGTGCTACTATAGTTTTCTCTTACATGTTGGTTTGCAATGGGAAATGATATGTAGTGTTGCTAAACAAAGCTTCATAGCAATGCAGCTAGGAAGCAGGCTTCCTATATGAAATGAGAAAACTCTGTGTCCTATGCCAGGTGGAGAGGATCATGGCTCAGCCTCGCTAGATGTAGAATGAATGCAGAAGAGGCTCCCCTCACGGGCTCCAACAGAGCAGCACTGCCAGGATTCCTGTTGCTGAGCTTGTATCGGTCCAGTGCAAGGCAGATGAGCCCCAAAGTGGGGCTTAGCCTGTGAGGGGTTTTGGCTTTGCCCAGGAAAGAATTCAAGGGTGGCCAGGTGTGGTGGCTCACACCTGTAATCCCAGCACTTTGGGAGGCCGAGGCAGGCAGATCACCTGATGTCAGGAGTTCCAGACCAGCCTGACCAACATGGAGAAACCCCGTCTCTACTAAAAATAGAAAAATTAGCTGGGCTTGGTGGTGCATGCCTGTAATCCCAGCTACTTGGGAGGCTGAGGCAGGAGAATCGCTTGAACCCAGGAGGCAGAGGTTGAGGTGAGCTGAGATCACACCATTGCACTCCAGCCTGGGCAACAAGAGTGAAACTCCGTCTCAATTAAAAAAAAAAAAAAAGGGAATTCAAGGGTGAGATGGAGGTAGAAGAAAACAGCTTTATTGAAGGGGCAGTGTTACAGCTCCGTGTCTGCTCCTGCAGGGCTACTGCCTAGTCCGAGTAGCAGCTTAGGGCAATTTTGCAGTCATACTTAAACCCACTTTTAATTACATGCAGATTAAGGGTTGGTTCATGCAGAATTTTCTAGGGAATGGATAGTAGCTTTTGAGTCTTTGGGTCATTGCCATGGAAAGGGGTGGTAACGCCTGGGTGTTGCCATCACAGTGGTAAACTGACATGGCCCACTGATAGGCATGTCTTATGGAAAGCTGCTTCCGCCCAGGCCCTGTCTTAGCTAGTCCTCAGTTTGATCCAGTGTCCAAGCCCTACCTTTGTAGTTGAGTCCCACCTCCTACCTCAAGTCCACTGCCAGTGACTGTAGGTACACTTTGCTTGGCATTTGTTGGTATGGAGCTTTTGCTTAGATTATCTGAAACTCGATTATCCTGAATGTTGCTTGTGTTTATGATTATGCTTCTGACTCCATTAGAACCGACCAGATTCCAGTGCTGTCTTTGGGTCTACAGTGCATGATCATGTCCACTCACCTTTTCTGCCCTGCATCCACCCAATCTCTGTTTAAAAACGTATTTGTGGAATAATTTTCTCCTAGTCATTCTTCCTCGCAATCTGTTTCTCTTTTTGGTCCTTTAAGGTACCTTTCTGCAAGCAGAGAGCCCTTAACTAAAATTCTGTTTATGAGACAAGTCCTTGGCACAATGCCAGCAAGGTGGCCAAATGGAATCACTGAGAAGAAGCATGCTTCTTGTGCCATGTAGCTCTTGTACCTGAATAAATGCATGGAGTGTGCACTTGTGAACACACATGCTTATGTATTATTATTTTTTAGTCTCACTATGTCGCAAGGCTGGAGTGCAGTGGCGTGATCTTGGCTCACTGCCACCTCTGCCTCCCAGGTTCAAGCAATTCTCCTGCCTCAGCCTCCTGAGTAGCTGGGACTACAGGCGCCCGCCACCACACCCAGATAATTTTTGTATTTTTAGTAGAGACAAGGTTTCACCATGTTGGCCAGAATGGTCTCAATCTCTTGACCTCGTGATCCGCCTGCCTCGGCCTCCCACAGGTGTGAGCCACCACGCCCGGCCACTTATGTATTATATATATGTTTAGCAGTTCTGCTTCTAAAATTTGTAATTTCACGTGGGCTTGATTCTAGATTCTATTTTCTAGAAAATGCTCACCATGTAATAAGAAGAGTTCTTGACTAAAATACAGTTAAATGAGCAAATGGCATATGTAAATCTAATTTACTAAATTTACTTTTTTCATTTTTCACTCTCTTTTAAGAAACGGGAGTGCTACCACGCTACCAAGTGATTGCTTAAAAAAAAATAGCCAGTTTTTTGGCTGTGAAATAAAAACTGTGTAATTGAAACTCGATGATAACTTCCTCAAGTGGAACTTGAGCTGGAGAATCCTGCCATTTTCGAGATAGAAGTAACCTGGGAGATTATCTCCAACCAAGATTGTCAGATAAAACACAAAATACCCAGTTAAATTTGAATTTCAGATAAACAACAAATAAAATTTTAATGTAAGTATGTTCCATGCAATATTTGGGACATACTTATACTAAGCAATTATTTGTTATCTGAAATTCAAAATTAAGCCATGTCTTATGTTTTCATTTGCTAAATCCAGCAACCCTAATGACTCTCCAGCAAATACTACAAGGAAATAAACTTTAAGCTAAAGCCAAAGGCTTAATTGAGATTTACTATGCTAAATTATCTATTGCCATTCCAACAAGCAGGAAGAGAGAAAAGGAAGTAGATTTTAGCCTGAAGGTTGGAGAGGGAAGGGTGGAGAATGAATGCCTATTTTTATCTACACTCTAAAGCCAGCTTATTGCCAGCACAAACATAGAAGCTATAAAATGCAGCTTCTCAGATTTAGTTGCTACAAAGGCCACTATAAATAATGAATACAGAAATACACCGAAACTCTACAGTAGTGTTTCATGGTGAATTTTTATGCAGCCTTTGAAAATTAAATATAGCTAGGATCATGGTGATTGTAATGACCCAATTTTGCCTCTTTGTAACCCCTGAACTTCGCCATCCTCCTGGGTTTTCAGAGCCTCCTTGCCTTTCATCTTTCCTGGATGGTTCATGGCTTTTAGTCTCTCAGCAGGAAACTGGGCCAAAAACCTCCCCTAGCTTTGCAGGCACTGCAGTCTGGGTCAAAACACTCATAGAGCTACTGAGTTTCACAAGTTTTTGTTTTCCTTTTTTTGAAATATTTTGTTCAAGTAAAGAATCATTTAAAAATCCACTGTCGTCTTGCTTATTATGAAATCACTCCTTGAGTCTGTTAAAATCTATTTCATCACTGAAGTGGCTATTGGCATTCTTTTTTTTTTTTTTTTTTGAGACAGAGTCTTACTCTGTTGCCCAGGCTAGAGTGCAATGGATTAATCTTAGCTCACTGCAACCTCAGCTGCCCTGGTTGAAGTGATTCTCCTGTCTCAGCCTCCTGAGTAGCTGGGACTATAGGCGCGCACCACCATGCCCGGCTAATTTTTTATTTTTAGTAGAGATGGGGTTTCACTATGTTGGCTAGGCTGGTCTCGAACTCCTGACCTTGTTATCCGCCTGCCTTAGCCTCCCAAAGTGCTGGTATTACAGGCGTGAGCCACCACCCCGGCCGGCTGTTAGCATTCTTTAGTAAATGTGTTTTTCTTTTTTTTAGCCCAGAGCCTACTGTACATTTATTTGAATATCTGTGGCCATTTGCTGTTTTTCTTTTAAATGTCATAGTCATCTTACAGTTTTTCTGTTCTTTGGTTATTAAAACGTGACATTCTTGGAGCTCCATCAGAAATGTTCAGAGTCCCCCACAGTGGGGGGTTGGTAAGCAACTAAGATTTCCCTTACTTCACCACAAACCTGGGCTAATGGGATCATAAAGTTTGCAGAACTACCTCCAAGAATTACTACGTAACATGTGAAACCTGTATTATTTGCTCAGGGTGCCCTCAACAGTTAGATGATCCAAACTGGTAAATCAGTGATTTGGAAACATGCCCAGAGTATTGATGTCCACTTGTCCTAACTTCTTATCACAAAGTAAGCCCACAGGTATTGTGTAAATAAAATGTCCTACAGGAGCTCATAGCAGAGTGGTATCTTATTTCAAGTGTGAAACCTATTGCCAAAGAGTGAGATTTGTTATCCTAGCATGAAGAGATCCTGAATCATTTTTCTGATTAATTTGTATTGTTCTTGTTCTTCTTTTTGCAGTGCACTAATTCAGTTTTTCCAGATATTTCCTGAATATAAAAATAATGACTTTTATGTCACTGGGGAGGTAAGTAGAAGTCACGTTTCCTTGTGTGCTTCAAACATCACCAGAACTGACATATATTATGAGTGCAGTTTGTCTGTTTCAAATCTATATACGTATATACACGTACACATACATATCAATATTGATTCAGCCTTTATTCAAAATTCTCCCAATTATCAAAATGCCCTTCATAACTTTATTTTTTAGTTGGAGTTTTGCTCTTGTTGCCTAGGGCTGGAGTGCAGTGGTGTGATCTTGGCTCACTGCAACCTCTGCCTCCCGGGTTCAAGCAATTCTCCTGCCTCAGCCTCCTGAGTAGCTGGGATTACAGGCGCCTGCCACCACGCATGGCTAATTTTTCTATTTTTAGTAGAGACGGGGTTTCACCATGTTGGCCAGGCTAGTCTTGAACTCCTGACCTCATGATCTGCCCGCCTCGGCCTCCCAAAGTGCTGGGATTACAGGCATGAGCCACCATGCCCAGCCCTTTCATAACATTTTTTAAATCCCAGGGCCCAGTGCATGCTCACATATTACCATGGGTGCACTAGGTAGGCTCAGTCACCTGCCTTGTTTGTCGTCCTCATCATTCATGATGACGATTTGAAGAGTCCAGGCCAGGTGCTTTGTAGAATGTCCTATATTCTGAATTTGTCTGATTTTTTCCTCAGTGCTTAGGTTATGTCAAAACATTTGAGCAAGAACATTACATAGATGGTGTGTACTTTCTGGTGTGTCACATCAGGAGGTACATGAAGTCAGTTTGTCCCACCGTTGGTGATGCTAAACCGGATCACTCCGTCAAGGTGGTGTCTGCCAGATCTTGCCATTGTAAAGGCACCTGTTTATGTTTGTAATTAATTAATAATTCAAGACCATTCAAACACTGTTTCCTCAAAAAATGCCACCCAGTAGTTTTAGCATCCACTGATGATCTCTGTCTGAATCAGTTATTACACTGGGGGTGATAAAATGGTGATTTTTCTAATGTATCTTTCTGTAGATACCACCTGGCATTCTTCCATAGGGAAGATTTTTCCCTTTTCCTCCTATTACTTACTTTAAAAAACAGTACTGTGGATTCACAGATTATTATTTCTATTTGATCTGTTAAAATTTGTTTTATTGTTTTTGATGCTTACGTTGCTTTAAATTTGGTCACTGGGAACCCCTTCAGTTGGCTCCTGTGCCCTTTTGACTGGTCCCCATTAGCCTCCAAGCATGTCCTTGCTTTTTGACACAAATGTATGTTCCAGAAGCATCTTGTACTTCTTGTACTTTCCCTGCCCTAGCCTTGCAATCAGTCAGTTCTTCACAGAATGCTGTTTCTTTTTCCTGGGGAATGGCATTTAAAAAGCAAGTGCTAAGCACTAAGTGACCCATTGCTGCTGGAATGTCATTGCTTTTAGACTGTCTGTGGGCAGAGCTAGGAAACAAAATGACTTCATGCTGATACCCATAATTCTAATTCCATACCACAAGGTTCTCTTCTCTTTTCTCTGTTCTGTATTTGTTTACCCCTTCTCCCACATTGAGGGCTGTGGTTCCTAATGGCATCAGTGTGTTTCCTCTTTTGATTGCTTCTACAATATGCCCAAAATGGTTTCAGAATTACTACACGAGCACCATTACCAACAAGAAACATCAAAATTACTTTTAATATTTTTTGTTGCAATGATTTTTATCCTTAAATTGTATCTCACTACGCACTTATAATCAAAGTACTGTGTTTAAAAGTTAAAAGAATTCTATTTTTAAGGGAGATTATGTTAAAATTTAATACACAGTTACATTCATTTGTCTATGTTGGTTTCAGTTTTAGGGTTTGCTTTTTTCATCCTTTTTAAGATTATTTTAAAAATGTGTACCAGCCAATCATTTGAGAACACAGGTGCACTTCTAGGTGCTAGGAATATAATGGTGAATAACACTGAAAAACGACAAAAAAACTCCATGCCCTACATTCTAGAGAGGTAGGCAGTGGTAAGTAAAATATGTGCTAGGTACCACCATCAGGCAGTGACAAGTGTCATGAAAGAGATGCAGTAGGGCAAGGGCTGGAGAGTGAAGGAGGTGCTATTTTGGATCAGATTGTCTGACAAGGAGATAATGAGCAGAACCCTGAATGATGTGGTGGGGTAATTTCTGCAGTATCTGTAAGAAGAGCTCTCCCGGCAGAAGGAACAAGGAATGCAAAGACTCTCCAGTGCGGACAGGCTTGGTGGGTTCAAGGAAAAGCACAGAGCCGCCGTGGTAGTTGCTGAGCAGAAAGAGGCCAGTGGATCCTGCAGGGCCCGGCTGCCTGTGGCAGAGTTTGGACTTTATTCTAATGGTAATGGGAAACCATTGAGGGTCCAGTGTTCGCTGAAAGAACATTTAGAATTGAATTCAACTGAGCACAGATATATTGAGTATCTGCTATGTTTGAGGCACTGGACAAATATTAGGAATTCAGTGATTTATGAGACATTGACTCTTCCCTAAATCTGAAGGTCTAATAATTACAATACAGATGAAGGCACAATTAGAGAAATATTATCTCTGATCCACGAGTCTTGAAAAAAGAAAAAAGAAGTTAAGGAAAAAATTAGAGAAGTGACTGTAAAGACCAATAGCCACAGGAAAGGTACCAGTAGCTACCTCAGTATGGGATCCTCAGGAAAGGCCAAGCAGAGGAGGTGACAATTAAACCAGGTTTTGAAGGATAAATAAGGGTGTGTTAAGGCTCTTGGTTGCAAGTGACAGAAACCCTATTTAAAGCAGCTTTAGTGAAACAGGGCATTGATTGATTTAACATCAGGTGTGGCTGGATCTGGGTGCCCTTACTTTGTCATCAGGATTGTGCCTGTCATTCTTTCCTGATCTATGTTCTTGGCTTTGTACTTTTCTGGTTTCATTCTCAGGCAAGTTCTTTTCATGTGGCACTCCTGCTTCTCCATCCATCCCAGGGCCAGGTATAGCCTATCCATTCAACTTCCCTTTCCCAGTAATTCCAGCCCTCCAGATTCCTGAATCTCAGATGATCCACTTGGATCCCATGCCTATCCTAGAACCACCAGCTGGACCTAGGTGGTTGGAATATACAAATTGGCCAGAATGGTGCCTGAGGCCCACTCCACACCCTGGGAGGGTAGGGACCAGGATGGGGGTCCCTCACACTCTGAACCATAAGGCCTGAGAGTGGGAGATGAGTGGTCTCCAGAGGAAGATCCAAGTGATGATGCCAGAGGAAGGGCTGTAAAGATGCTGGCAAGCACATCTGCGATGTCCACTTTCAGGGAGGGAAAGAGAAAAATGGTCCGAGTTTTTCCACGGGAATGGCAAGTAACTGGAACTAGCAACATCTTCTCTCTTTCTTCTCTTTATAAGCTATTTGGAAGGGATATTCTGACTGATTAGCATACTACACTTTAGGTTTTTTTAAGCCAGTTATGCAGTCAGGACGACTTAGAACCTCTCCTGGTAATTTCTGGCTGTTCCTTGTCTTTTAACCAATTTCAGAGCCAGGTTTGGGAAGTGAATAGGAAGTGACGCTCCCATTATTTGGCAACAACCCTGGAAAATGCCCATTCTCCACCTCCTACAGAAGAGTGATCTACTTCGTGTGTAATGCCTTGTCTTGCAAATAATGTGGTGATGTTGTTAACCATGATGTTGATGTTGATACAAACCATGATGTTTGGCAAAGCTGCCAAATCCCAGATGAAAAATTTGACTTGGTTATTTCACATCTGCCTTGTGGTTTTATGCATATAATTTCCTAATGTGTGTAGAAAAGGACAGTTTTCTTTTTACCTTCCTTGCTGCCAGGATGAATACTTTTAAGGAAACCTGTGCCTTCTGAGTGATGAAGGAAGGTGTGAGGTAGAGATGCCGTTGTCAGGAGGCATCATCTTCCCCGAACTACATGGAATATGTTCAGTCTGGGGGCACTGCTCCTTCTAGAAGAAAAAACACTAAATAATGATGCCTTGATGTTTTATTATGAATATCAGAATATTATGAATATTTCTTCAGTCTAGTTTGTCCCATCTGGGTTGTCTTCTGTTTTAAGGCCATGTGGCAGAAAAGAGAAGTGGAAGGCGTTCTGGATTAATCATTAGGAGACCTGGGATTCAGGGCTGGCTTTGCTCCTCCCTGGATGATTTCAGGAAAGTCTTTCAACCTCCCTGGGCCTCTGCTTTTCATCTAACAATCAGATGAGTTGTTAAATTCGATCACTTCCAGGGATATTTTGCTTTACTAGAAATTCAAATGCAGTTATCTAGACTCACTCTTTAAGCATCTGTATGTAATTGCAGTTTTAACATAGTACCTACCCATTTTCCCTCTCGCTGCTTCCACCACAAAAAAACAATGTTCTAGATTTTTCAGGAAAGAAAATTCCTTTCTCTTCTAAACTCTTAATTTTCTCACACTCTTAGGAAAGCTGAATAGTGCTGCTGAGTTTGTAGAGCCATCTTCAAAAAATAAATGCACAAATTCAGAAATGGTTTTCTGCTTTTCAATGTAAATGCACCAGACCTAAATATCTTCACATTTGTGTGCTATGAATGAGAGGAGCCTCATGCTCAAGGGGTCTGGAGCAGCTGTTCAGAACCTTGATTTGGTGTAAAGCAGTCTGGAAATAATAATAGTACCTACTGCATAGGGTTGTTTTGAGCATTTAATTAGATAACCCTCCTCAGATGTTAGCATAGTGACTGGCTGTGGTGAGTACCCAACACGTGATGACTATTATTACCATTCATGTTGAAAAGCTGGGCTAATATATTATGACTCCC
Organism: Nomascus leucogenys; assembly: GCF_006542625.1. Lineage (NCBI taxonomy): Eukaryota > Metazoa > Chordata > Mammalia > Primates > Hylobatidae > Nomascus > Nomascus leucogenys. The sequence continues at coordinate 76,057,415 of NC_044397.1, forward strand.
AAGCATACAGCCTAATGCCTGTAGACAAGAGCTGAAGCGTTAATAGAAGCTCCGCTAACTCGTTGCTGGGATGTGGCATTGTCCCCTCTACTCTGTGTTTATTATTTTGAAATCGTTTTTAAAAGCAATAGTTACTTTGTCTAAAAAAAAATGGAGCTTAGCAGTTGACATTAGAAGTTGTGCTTGTTTTTTATATGGACAGCAGCAAAATGTGTCAGGACCCACCCCAGGCTCCCTGCCTCGCCATGTGGACGATGGTGTGGCCACACCAGAGAAAGTGGCGTGGGCCTGCCCTCAGTGCAAAGGAAAGGGGAGAAGCTGCTTTGTCTTCTTCCACCTTCTCTTCATTTCTGCCCAGAACACCAACTGGAATTAATTTTCTCTAAAAAGAGACAAATGTGTCTGTAAATCACCCTCCTCAAGGCATAAAAAAACATACTTCAAAAAGAGAAACAAGCTGTGTTTAATTCCCATAATTAACTTTCTTTATAAGTGTTATCCTTTCTGAGCCAGTAACTATTAGTGAGATTGCCCTTGTTCTTGAGGCACAGACACATTTAGCATCCTCTCAATTGTACGTGAGCCCAGGTAGAAGTTAAAGCAAAACAGCCCTCACTGGAAGGCAGGCAGGTGACAGGATCGGGGGACCGCCCATTGTTCTCTGAGCCTGTGGCTTTATGTGCCGCTCAAGGGAAAGAGTCAGTGCATGTGGGAGGTTGTGGCAATGGATGGGAACGCTTCCAAACTAGCAGGGCATGTGGTTAAAACAGGACATCTCTTCTCCATCAGCAAAAAAGGGCAGACTCTCTTTATAAACAGTTTTGCAACCATAATTTATTTGAGAACCCAATAGAGACAGAACTTTGAAGCTATTTAAAAATGAATTAGGGAGCTTAATGGGACACTTTATCTTCATCTGCATGGGTGAAGTCCCTGTTGGAAGTACAGTGTCTGACAACCTTTATTGAAATCATCATGGCCCATTGGGTTAGGTGGCAAGCTCCCAGTATGCGAGAGCCATGTTTGTTTGTTTTATTCGATACTAAGCACAGTGCTTAATGAATATTATAGAATGGAGTTCATGCAAGGCTCCCTTTAGATAAAATAAAAATATTGATATTTCTTTCCTGCATCTTTTCACCTTCTTTTTTTTTCTTTCCTGCATCTTTTCACCTACTTTTTTTTTTTGAGATGAAGTGTCACTCTGATGCCTAAGCTGGAGTGCAGCGTTGCCATTTCGGCTCACCGCACTCTCCAATTCCCGGGTTCAAGTGATTCTCCTGCCTCAGCCTCCCGAGTAGCTGGGATTACAGGCACATGCCACCATGCCTGCCTAATTTTTGTATTTTTAGTAGAGATGGGGTTTCACTATGTTGGACAGGCTGGCCTTGAACCCCTGATGGATGATCCACCCACTTCAGTCTCCCAAAGTGCTAAGATTACAGGTGTAAGCCACTGTGCCCATCCCCTTTCTTTTTTAAAAGTTTTATTTTAGGTTTGGGGGTACATGTGAAGGTTTGTTACATAGACAAACACGTGTCATAGGGTTTTGTTGTACATATTATTACATCACCCAGGTATTAAGCTCAGTACGCAATAGTGATCTTTTCTGCTCCTCTCGCCTCCCTTTCATTGCCCTTCTCTCTCTGTACTATGTCCCAGGCCCTGGGGACTCTCCTTTGGCCTCCGTTGTTTTCCAGGGCCATCCTCCCACCTCAGCCTTCCTCTCCTCAGTCTGTTGTGCACAGCTTCTATTTCTCCATGCTTCCTACATCCCTATCATGATTGTTCTGTTTCTGTCCCCCATTCTGACTTGTTATCAGTTCATTTTTCCATAGAAAGGATCTGATAAATTAAACCCAGTATGGTGGACTCTCAACATGTTTGCATTTGAGTAGAGAGCAGAGCCTACCTGATGAGTAGATATTTGTAACAGGGTAATTTCAAGCACTGACATGCAAACAGAGGGGTGGCAACCAAGGTGGGGTGGGACAGCGATTCTAGAAGTAGGCCTATAATTATTAGCATTCTATGTAAGCCTGTACCATCATACTGTTAGCCCGGGCTTGGGATCGTTAAATTTGATGGCCAGAAGGGATACTTCAAGAACATCTAGTTCACGTATTTTATCTATAGATTTTACTAGAGAATATTTATTGAGAATGGACTGTATGGTAGACATCATGCTAAGCACTGTTTTTGCATTACCTCGTTTAATCCTAACAGCTGCCTTATGAAATAGGTGCTATGATTATTCTTCCCATTTTACAGGTGAGGTGACCGAGGCTTAGTGAGGTTAGGTATGCCTTACCAAGGTCACCCAGCCAGAAAGTGGAGGAGCCAGCATTGGAACCTAAGCAGTCACACTCCAGAGCCTGAAGATGGTGGTAAAGAAATGAGCTAGTGGTGCAGCCTTGTTCACCAAAATACTTGTTCACCAAACTGGGTGCTCTCACCTTGAACTTGCACTGTCTCTAGGACCTGCTTCAGATTCACTTTGTATAGAAGGGAATCAAACATCCCCTTCCATATTTTACGCTGACTCTCTAAGGTTATCAACCTTACACAAACAGAAAAGAAGTTCCCTAGCTTCTTGAATGTCTCTGTCTTTCTGGCCAAGACTGTTTTAATCATAAAGACTTGGCTTTGATCATTAAGTTTTATAGAGTAAGTGGAAGTTTCAAGTGATATAAGGACTTGAAGTCTTTGGAATGCAATTATTTCTCAAGGCTTGGAACTTGCTGAATTTTATTAGATAACATTCAAGCTGTTTTAACTCTTGAACCTATGACAAATCTCTATTTTCAGTTATGTTCATCTGCACTTGCCAATATTTTCTTTTAGAATTGAAAATGGTTTTGTGACTATTTAATGAGTTTAATATTGCTGAAATCAAGGTTTAAGCTGCAATCGAAGAACTGAACAAGGGCATATGGAAATGTTTGCAAGTTGGATCTCTGGGTTTTAGACAGCATATCCAAATCAAATCAATACATATATACTGAGGTTTCACGGAAAAGAATATGAGTAAATCAGAAGTCATTATAAGCTTTGTTGGAAATGAATTACCGTGCTGGAGCAGGCAGCATAGAGACATAAATAGTACCTGATTAGATGAGATGTTTAGGTTGAGAATGAGAAATGCTAAGTTACATCTATTATGCAGCTTCATCCTTCTGAATTGTATCTACAGTGAGCAAACAAAGATTCAGTTTGTTGTCTGTGACCCAGTGTGTTCAGACTCTTTATTTAAAAGTCAAATTAACTGTAGTCTCCATTTTAAACAAAAGGGTTTATTCATCTCATTGAGTCACCTGGCTTCACGCTGGATTTCTCCAAATTGGCACTGAACTCAGAGTAGGTGGGAAAAGGATGCGTCTTGTTCACCTATGCCTGTCAATGATGGCTTTTTCTTTTTTAAGGAGTATCTTCTCAATAGAAAATAAGAATATATCATTTGGGAAGCAGTATGTATTTTTGCATAAGTTTATGTGACTAAAAATTGGCTATAGATTGAAATGTTTTTGCTATATGTCTATGCCTATAGATTTTGCAAGTTTCTTTTTAAGCCCATATTAAAAAAGAAATAGATGCTTTGATAAAGTCATATTCTTGTTGGAAGGTTTTTTTAAATTGCAGCAATGTGGTCTTGAAATTAGATGACGCATGGTCTAGAAATGTCTAGGAGGTTATAGAGATTACCACAACACTGAAATTCCAGCTTTCCTCATTCATTAATTTTCTAAACTGGCCATTTTAAGGCCACACTTCTCTCTTCAGAGAAAATAATGGTACTGAGGGAAGTAAGATTCTACCCTAGGCTAGATGAAGCCAAGGTAGGTCGCCCTAGCCTAGCCTTGCCCTCATGGTGCCCATTACACCGAGGTTTTCACCAGGTTTTGTGGCTTTCCTGGGGTGTTCAATGTGTGTATAAAGTTCTCTTTGAGGCATTGAAGCTGTCTTCTTCCCTCTGGTCTTCTCCCATAAATGGGTGGCAGCTCTATTGTAGTCTGTGCCTGGGATGAGCTGGAGAACAAGGGAATGATATGACTGATTCCAGAAGAGCAGTGCGCCTTGATTCCTTCTTGGGATACAAAGGAGCTCTCACCAGCCCAGTAGTGAATTCTTCAAAGAAGGATTCTTTTTTCTTCTGTGTAGCTGGGGAGAGTGGGGTTCAAGCAGGGCGAGGAGCTTAGAATTGCCCTCAGGGTCCTCAGTGTACCATTGCTGAAGTTGACAACTCCCTCTTTCCACCTGCCAGGCAAAGGATAGGGACTAAGGCCTGTGGATTGTGAAACTTTGTGTCTAGGTTTAGCTGTGTCTCATTTCAAAAGCCATTGCTCATTATCACTGACAAAGTTCTGAATTTTTTCGCCATGAAATGTGTACCTAGAAGCAAGGCAGAGAATGAGTATATAAGTGTATCTATTTTTTTTTCTACTAAACTTCAGAGAAATGTAGTCAACTGAGAGTAGCTTAAACAATAGTAACTGCTACCATATGTGAAATTTCTGTAAGAGGACATTGTTTCCATTTTAATATTATTCTCTGACACTATTTGTTTTCCTCTGGAGGAGCTGATTGAAGCTGGACTTTAGCTATGAAATCTTTTTCCCTTCCTTGAAAGTAACCAAATGGCAGGTTACAGTAAGTAGGCTGTGAACGTTGTTGAAACATATAAGAAAAGAGAGATTCAGGCAAAAGACACAATTACAAGTTTTCTCTACATCCAATTTCATTGTGTTTTTACACATCTGGATAATTAACCAAACATTGCATTCTCTCTATTTTTACAAGTACAATGTGCTCCTCATGGGATTTCCAATAGGCTGGAAAAAAAATCGCAAACCAAGATTCAAAACTACTATTCAACTATGATGTTGAGGCCTTTTTCTCTCTTGGGAGAAATAAAAGATTGAGAGCTGAATTCTGAGATCCTTCTGATGTAGGAGGAGAATTGGAAGTTTATAGCCTCTTTAAGCTGCAGCAAATACAAGCATGTACAAACATACCCTAATACCTCTAGTCGTTCTTGTTGGAGGTGAGCTCAAAATATGGTCACCATGGGAAAAATTAACCAAGTAAGAGCAGTGTGGGAAATTGCAGCTTGAAGCTCCTTTAATTATTAGAAAGGAATAATAAGGGCACCCTAAAATTCTGATGTGTTGAGTGCTAACCTAGTTTGAATTCTGTTAGATGTGTTATGTTTATCGGGCTGAGTTTTTCATTTGAAGGTCACTGCCAAATCGTAAAATAATATGTGTTCAGATAGTTTCTGGCCACACTTCTCCTCTTTCTTTTTAAAATTGCTTTGGTATTGCTCTGAGCTTTTATGAGGCCAGGATCTGATCCCATGTTAGAAGGTTAGTATTAGTTCACAGACTTCAGGGGCTTCATTGACCAGCTGCTGCCGACACTGGTGAACACCATGGGGAGGTCAGAGAAGCCACGGGACCAAGAGTTCTGGTTGTTGTTGCTGTTTTCATTAGAACTCAAAACAAAAGAAGCAATAGTTCATAAAATTACAGAATCACTGTTATAAGCCTAAGGGACCATTTAGTCAATTTCTAATCCATAAGGCAGTCACACCTAAATTCTTCTCCTGAAATATGGGGTTCTATAAAATACATACAGGAAAAGGCAAATGAGGTAAAATAAAACATACTTGATTTATTACCTGGTTGTCTTTTGAAGTACTTAATGGCGGTCAGAGAATCATTAAATTGAGAAATAAATGATTCAAGAAGAATAAATGAGTCTGATCTTGCCAAAAAAAAAAAAAAAAAAAAAACTATCTCAACAAGGAGAGCGAAAATAATTGAAATTTTATTACAATGTTTCAGTGTCTGCTTTCCACAAAAATAATTCTATAATTGTCTTCTCTGTGACAGCCTGAGTCACTCAACCAATGGAATGATTAATGAAAAAGGCAATGATGGATTTGTCACACTGACGCAAAGCAAGGAAGTGTGTGATAGTCATTAGAAAGTTAAAAAAAAAAAAAGATAAAGATCATCACTGTGAGGTTGGCAGATGTGGACTGAATATTGAAGAATTTCATTTTGGATGTGGTTATAGTACTACTCATCTCACTGTTTTGTTTTTCATAAATGATCAGCTTAGCAAGCTTGGAGTAGATAAACCCAAGATGTAGTTCCACCTTGGGGGACCTCAGACCCGTGGTGTATTCCAGGACCATTGACTGTCAATGATGGCTTTGTTTTTTTTTTTTGGGAGTATCTTCTCAATAGAAAAGATTTCATTGACTGAAATGCGATTAGATATGACAAAGAGGAGCTGCAGAGACAGCCAAGCCAGGGTAGAATTCCAGCCAGGCATGTGAATGAAGTGCACGGGCCCTTGTTTTCATCACTGTAAAATATTGGAAAATAATGTTTATCTTAAATTGGTTTAAAGTAGTTGAGGTAGCCTGGCTTGTAGTAATGGTCAAAAACTGAGTGGGTGTTCCTTCTTAATTCCCTGCCTGGATATATCCCAGATACCCAGATACACATGATGGTCACTGAGGGAAGGTGCCATAAAAATGCAGATGTTTCAGCCTACGTTTGTCATGACTACCTACATAGCAACTTAAAGTACATGCCCTTCCGTGTCAGAAAGGGTCAAGAGAGATGTTTTATTACCAGGTCTTATAACAAGAAAATTGGAGTGATAATATCACTGGAAGATAAACTTTTGAGCATTTGTACCAATTTCTGATAGGGGAAAAATATTTAGAAGTAACGCCAGATAAGTCATTCATTTATCAAGTATGTTTTTATTTACCTACTTTGTGCTAGGCAATGTATACATTATAGAAATTGTAATCTAAGAAATGGTAAACTTTGCTCTTATCATGCGTCAGTCATGGTTTCCATAATATAGTTTTGAAAGAAATTGTGACCTTTATGAGGGCAAGTTTTGTGCTTTATTCATTTTTGTGTCTCCTCAAGTATCTAGTATAATGCCCGTATTAGTTCGTTTTCACACTGCTGTAAAGATACTACGAGAGAGAGAGAGAGAGAGAGAGAGCATGGGCAGGGGAAACTGGCCCTTTTAAAACCATCAGCTCTCGTGAGAACTCCCTCACTATCATGAGAATAGCATGGGGGAAACTGCCCCCATGATCCAGTCACCTCCCACCAGATCCCTTCCTCAACACATAGGGATTACAATTGGAGATGAGATTTGGTTGGGGACACAGAGGCAAACCATGTTAATGCCTTTGACAGAAGAATTGCCCAATAAACTATCATTGAATAAAGACTATATAATAATACATTTTTACCAGTAAAATGGTTACTCAGGGAAATGTGCTTTTTGTCATTTTACAGAAATTGTATTTGACAAATGTTCACTTATTGTCACTAACAAGAGAATGTAGCACAGTTAGACAACGAACCAAATTTCAGACATATGAACACACCGTTATATTACACAAGGAAGCTAAAATGTACTTACAAGTATGAGTGGATAAATTGCTTTGGTTCAATACTTTACCTAAATAATTATTATTGCATAAGAGAGCTGTATCAATGAGGAGATCTTAGATAAATTACATAAATGACATTCTTTTATCATTGCTTGGAAGGAGTTTAGGTTTTGGAGTTGGTCAGCTCAGGTATAATTCTGGCTCTACAACTTAACCTCTCTGAGCCTCAGTGTCCTCATCTTGAAATGGGAGTAATGATTATCTTCAGCATATGATTATGGTATGGATAAAATAAGAGCTTTCAGGGGTTCCCAACCTTTGAACTAGAGACCCCTGGAGGGCCTTGGAGATGCTGTGAAGGGTCTGTGAACTCACAGGTATCCACATAATGTCTCTAATCTGTTTTGAACATAGATGCATTGCTTTTTTTCAGATGTCTGTAGATTCATTTTAAGATTCATTCATTCAACAACTATTGAGCACTAACAAATACACACATCAGTCATAGTGGACTCAAGTAAACAAAACAGACAAATGTCCCTGTATTCACAGATCTTATATTCTAGTATGGGTAGGAGAATAACAGTATATAAGATAAGTAAGTAAAAGTTTGTTGGAGAATGATAAGTATTAAGGAAATACTTAGGAAATAAAAAATATAGGAAATTGAGGGAATTTGCCATATGGGGGCCTGTGAGAAGAGCATTCCAGGTGGAGGGAACAGCTAGTCCAGAGGCCTGGCAGACATGTGCCTGGTATATGCAAGGAATAGCATGGAACCCAATGGGCTGGAAAGGAATGGGTGAGAGGGTAGCAGGGGTTGAGGGTAGAGAAGGGAGCAGATCATGTCAGCCCTTATGCCTTTGCTTATGGGAAAATGGGAAGTCATTAAAGGATAAGGGCAAAAGAAGGAGGCCAATGAGGAGTCTACTGCAGTCATCCAGGCCAGAGATGATTGATGGAGAAGGGGTTGTTAGAAGACATTGGACTCTGGACAGATTTTGTTAGAATAGGTAGAGCTGACAAGCTTGGCTGATTGACTTTTGTGGAATATGAGAGAAAGAGAGATACAAAGAATGGCCACCAAGATTGTTGGCCTGAGCAGTGGAGAAACAGAATTAACATGAGTTGAAAGGGAGGCTGCCTCAGGGTTGGGGATTGGGAGCTTTATTTTGAACGTGTGCAGTTTAATATTAGACAGACAAGTGGAGATATCAAGAAGGCAACTTTTGATGGAAAGAATGCAAAATGCAAAATTATTTGAAAAATATTGCTGAGTCAATAGTAGCTCTTCCAGCACAGTCTTAAAGTAGAACTGTTACCATGTTTGTTAGGGGAAATATATCTACAAAATATTCTGACCTTGAAAAAGGACCTTGTGCTGGAAAAGGTTGGAAATAGAGATGAGTTCAAGTGACAATTTTAGTGGCCAATAAATATTATTTTCCTTTTCTGCTTTTCCTATTCCTTTAGTACATGTTGATTTCAAAATTTGCAGCATTATCAGATTTCAAAATCTTAATTTTAAACTTGAGATTTTTTTCCCTCTAATCTTTGAATAGTGCTTTCTGGTAAGAGATGCCTAACACATGGCAGAATTGTGTTCTCCCAAGTTATTTTATTTTGGAAGGAAATTAGAATGTTCACTTATTACATGTTCACTTGTGATTTTTTGTGCATCGAACCTGTGCATGTCATGTGGTGCTATTTGAGACGACAAAAGAATTGGAAGACTGAGGTTTTTGCTATTATGGAATCTATAATGTGGGGTTAAGAAACAGATGATATACCTCATGCAGAAAGATTGCTCCTTCATTGTTATTTTAATAAACTTAAGTACATTTAATTTTACTAGCATCCATTTGTGATTGGCCATTTCAACATCTGTCCTTCTCAGTCTTATGCAGGGAAATACGTGCCAGCCATTGCACACCTCATCCATTCCCTCAACCCTGTGAGAGAGGTGAAGATCAACCTGAAAGGAATTGCTATCGGAGATGGATATTCTGATCCCGAATCAGTAGGTGTCTGCTTCTGACTTTCTATTTTGTCTCTTAGGGGGATTAAATGCCTTTTTATCAGATGGAAGGCTCCTCTTAGAGGTCTAATTTGATAAGGGAAATACCAGTTGACTTTATAACTTAAATCTCCTAATTTTTACCAAATGTTTCAACCTATCAATTTACTGTGTCAGCTTACATTGGCTGTCAGTGCAAATGTGTGTGTGTTTGTATTGTGTTGTGTTCTGTTGTGTGTGTCATGGGGTGTATATGTGTGTGTGCATGTAATTATCCTACTTGGCTAACCAGCACAAGATTAACAATTACAGAGGATTATTTCACCAAGCAAATGGGCTTCCTTAAGGTCTCTTTTTCTCCCTTTGTCACATTGATATGTGTCTTTTTTGTCTTCAGATTATAGGGGGCTATGCAGAATTCCTGTACCAAATTGGCTTGTTGGATGAGAAGCAAAAAAAGTACTTCCAGAAGCAGTGCCACGAATGCATAGAACACATCAGGAAGCAGAACTGGTTTCAGGCCTTTGAAGTGAGTTCTGGGGGCCCTGTGCTGCCCTTGAGCAATTAAAACCATCTGGGAATGAGGGCGGGTGAGTGGGAACACCTTGGTGCTCAGGCATTTTTTTGTTAAGAAGGTATATCTGTTATTCCATTCGAGATCGGGAGGTGAGTTGAGTGGCCTCATAATGAAGAAAAGGACTGTCTGTTCCTTTGAATTTACTTTGGCTATATTTTAAGCCTGAGATCATCTTGGAGTGTTTATCTAACTGTGTCTTTCATTAACCGTTTTGATTTCTTTAAATGCTGTGGAGGCCCTCAAGGCAGACTCTATCATATGGAAATCAGAAGAAAGGCAACCCAGGAAGTAGAGGCATATGCTTCACCATCTGCTGTAAACCATGTAGAAGAGTTTTATATCCACAAACAGGGTTTCAGCCGTGAGAAATGACCACAGTGTGTAACAGATGACATGTGACACATGTGTCAGGAACAAAGATTATAAAGTGTAGTAATTTGAAACTCTTACAAAGGGCCGTTGATATTTGTGCATATCCTTACATTGCTCCCCTAAAATTAAACTTGAGAATCAATAATTACGTTCTTCACTCTTTTCTTTCTCAGTTATTTAAAATGTAAGAATATACTAAATATTAGGAAACAGGAAGTTGTTTTTTTTTTTTTTTTTTTTTTTTTTTTTTTTTTTTTTTTTTGCCAATGCAGATAGAACCATGTGTAAACAATCTCCCTGAGGGGCTTTTTGCCACATTTACTATAGAGCCATCATGTTTGACACAGTAGTAAATGAGGCAAGGTCTGAATTCCGAGGGCTTTAATTTGTTTGTTATTAGACACATATTTTGTAACAGTATATCTAATGTCGTTACTGTTATTATAGCAGAAATCTGATATTGTCTTAAGGGCATTGCAGATCAGCCAGTTCAGATCAAAATAGGAGACATGCAACCTTGGAGAAAAGGTGAAGGATAACACAAAGTTATTTTTCATTTTACAAGTAGGGTGTTGGAACACTATCAGAAATCCCCCAAGGCAGTGACCGCCCTTGCCGTGAATTCTGATAGCAGCTAGCTGTGCAAATGGATGGAGCAAAGGGAGTCCTGAGCCATCCTACAGAGCTCCACCAGGCTCTCCTTTCTCTGTGTCAGGACATTAAATGTGGTTGCAAAGTGTGGATTCAGAATTTCTTATGCAATTGTAAACACAAAGGAAGAGGGGTCTCCTGGGGGACATGTAGGATCATGCTGCCACTTGCAATGATAGTATTTTCAAGGCTTTCTGCTGTGGTAGTCACAGAGGGGACAAAGGAGTGAAACTTCAATATTTAGAATTAATACCAAATTTTATGTGGCATGAGACCAATTTGCAAATGAAACATTTGATATGTTTTTAAAGAAGCACACAGGATAAAGCAATGTCAAGAGCAAGAGCATTTGAGAGGCCCATATTTAGAAAAAAAGCAGAAAGATGACTGGTACATAATGCAGCAGGCTAAACACCTACAGGATTAGTGAAGCTGTAGAAAAGTTCAGGTATGTTGTGTATTTAGAGATAATGATAACATGACCCATGAGGTTAGAATCTCTCCCAAACTGGATACATCAGAAACCAGAACCCCAAGCAGGTAAAACCTTTGAAGGCTTGGAATGTCTTTTTGACCATTGGTCCCATATCTTGAGTGGTGAATTAAAACAAGACCTTTGCTTTTTCAAGGAAAATAGATAAAATGATACTTAGGACAGTAAACAACTTGTGGTTGAAATATGTTTCAATGACTGCAAAGGAAGACTCCACCAAATCCTGAAACCCAGGGGAATATAAATGTCAGAATCTCAAGCCTAAAATGATAAAGCCTGTTTGACACTCTGATTGATCCTTTAAAATGATTTAATTAATCAAAGAGTAGTAACTCAGAGCTGGAGAGTACTCTGGAGATAGGTCATCTACTGTCCCTATGCATTTACATGCACACACACACACACACACACACACACACACACACACACACATTTACTGGTGAGTGGAGAGGATGCCGAGCCCCAGAGGATAGCAATGAATTGCCGAAGGATACACAAATAGATTGCGGCAGGCCGAGGACTGGAATTACTTCCCCCATTTCCACCACAGTATTTCTCCTATGGTAATTTTCAGGCATTCTATAAAAATCCTGGGGCATCTTAGATATTCTGCAAGATGTGAAATGGCTGATCCTCTGTCCAGTATTACCTCCCTTTCCATGATGATTTTCTGAATCACAAGGTTCTTAATTTCACAGGTCTTGACCACCCATGTTATTTTTTTGACAACAACTGACTTTTTTTTTTTTTTTTTTTTGAGATGGAGTCTCGCTCTCTTGCACAGGCTGGAGTGCAGTGGCAAGATCTTGGCTCACTGCAACCTCCACCTCCCGGGTTCAAGCGATTCTCCTGCCTCAGCCTCCCGAGTAGCTGGGATTACAGGTGCTTGCCACCACGAACGGCTAATTTTTCTTATTTTTAGTAGAGATGGGGTTTCACCATGTTGGCTGGGCTGGTCTCAAACTCCTGACCTCAAGTGATCCGCCCGCCTCAGCCTTCCAAAGTGCTGGAATTACAGCTGTGGGCCACCGTGCCCAGCCAACAAATGACTTTTAACTCTTTCTAAAAGCAAAGTTATTCTTCAAGGTTGACTTTATATTCCCATTGGTGTTGAAGATAATTTCTAACAATGAGTTCCAAAAATGATGTGTGCATTCAGAATGACCCTGGCCTATGGTGCCCCCTCTGGGTGAACAAATTAGAAAAAGACACCTCCTCTGTGGTGATGCAGTCCTGTGGGTTCAGGACGGGGCAGGCAGATGCCTCCATTGTGTGAAGATAAGAGGTGGCCACTTCTCCAGATGCAGCCCTGAGCCAGGCTCTCCAGCTCAGCAAGCAGAACTTTGGCTGGTTCCCTGTCCCTTCGCACCCCTTAGCCACAGGCATTGCCATGGAGCTGCACAACCAGATGTGGGTCCCTGAGCAATGGCAGCATTGGTAGAGAATACTTACTACCACCTCCACCCACACCGCCTTTTATGGTGATAATCCTTTTCATTCTTGGCCTCTATCCCCATGGCAATAGGAACTTGAATAAGTTCTTTCATGTTTGAAAAAGAATATGAATATAGGCCAGGGGCGGTGGCTTACACCTGTAATCCCAGCCCTTTGGGAGGCCAAGGCGGGCAGGTCACAAGGTCAGGAGTTTGAGACCAGTCTGACCAACACGGTGAAACCCCGTCTCTACTAAAAATACTAAAAAAAAAAAATTAGCCGGGCGTGGTGGCAGGCACCTTTAATCTCAGGTACTCAGGAGGCTGAGGCAGGAGAATTGCTTGAATCCGGGAGGCAGAAGTTGCAGTGAGCTGAGATCTCGCCACTGCACTCCAGCCTGGGCGACAGTGCGAGACTCCATCTCAAAAAAAAGAATATGAATACAATAATTAGACTATTTCTCAAACGTTGGAACATGGCCAGAAGGAATTGGCAAATAGGAAGCATTGCAGGCTGACTGCTGGGAGCCAGTGTGTGCATGGTTGAGTGTGCAGGCTCAGGAGTCGTGGCCTAATCATCTGACCTCTGACATTATTAGTAAGGTGTCCTCGGCAAGTTGCTTAAACTCATGTGTCTCAGTTTTCTCACCCATAAAAGCAGAATAATAATACCTTATCTGATAAGAGACCTAAATTTGTACTTGATAGATTGTTTTTAACATGTGCTGACTTCAATTCTTAGAATCCTTTCATAAGAACCCCTTACAACTGAATATCATCATCAACAACCCCCCTCCATGTCTTCAACCTCTTCTGTGACTATTTTCTTCCTTCATCTTCTTGCTTTGATGGAAACCTGGCTCTCCCCTGATGCTGCAGTCCCTGTGGTCCTCTTGAGTGGGGGCTGTTCTCTCTCTTAGCTTCTCTGTATTGCTTGGTTCATAGGTGGAGTAGGTGTCTTCCTTGCTCATCATGTGACTTTCAGATCATGTTCCCTGCCTCCTCCTAAAGCACTGAGCTTTGACTCTCCTGTCCTCAGACAGGGCCTCCGACCACTTCCGATTGTGTCTGTCTACCAACCCCTGGTTACTCCCTCTCATTTGAATAGCTGAGCTCCTTCCTCCCTGTCGCTCTCTCCAGCATTATTCTCGTCGTAATTCCTGGTAACTGCAAGATCCACATTGACGATCCTTTTAGGACCTGGTCCTTGGTGCCTCAGCCTCCTCTTTTTCAATGATCTTGTTCTCCTCCTCATCTTAGCTACTGATTCTCATACCCTAAAAAGCTGGCAGCTGATCCACAATCACACATTCCAACATCTTTCTCCAACTACCACCTCCTGTCCTAGATCTCTTCTGCTAATGTACCAATCTTACAGCCCTGCAACCTCACCACCTTTCAATCCATTGATTCTCCTGCCTCTCCGCTATCTCTAACCCCCTCAAGTCTCCATTTCTCTAATTACCTGTCTTCAACCCAGGGTCAGTCATCCCATACATTTCCAAGCCCAAACCTCTTTTGCACTTCCTCTGACTCCTTTGGCTGAACCACAGCCCTGGCTCAGTCTGCCTCTCTGCTAGGCTGTGCTTGTCTCTACACAGCTGGCAATGGCTGGAGGAAAGCACACAACCATGCTGACTGCTCTCCCACTCAGCTGGTGACTGGGTTTTTTAATGTCAGCCCAAAGATAACTTCCACCAGCTCCAGGAACCTGCATCTGCACCATATCCTGCGTCTTCTCTCCATGTCATCTGGTGAGCAGTTCATGATCCGTGTTAAGGCACCCTTCCCACAAGGCTTACTCCCATAGGCAAGGCCTTTGAGCTCGCTGTGTCCTCTGCCTGGAACCTTCCTTCCCCTAGATGTCTGTGTGGCTCTATTCCTCTCATCCAACTTGTCTTTACTCAAATACCACCTTCTAAGTGAGGTCCTCTGTGACCTCCTCTCTACAGTGTCCCATACACACATGCACACACATGACACTTCCTACTCCTCTTTAGTTTTCTCCTTATCATTCCCTAACATACTCAAGAATTTATCACTGTCTACCATATGACGTAATTACTTAGAAATGCTTGTTGTCCCCCCGTAGAATAAAAGCTCCATGGGGGAGGACCATTGGTCTGTTTGGTTGATGGCCGTTTCTTCAGTGCCATGACAGTGTCTATCACAGAGAATATGCACAATAAGTGGGCACTGGATGAAACAATAAAGGAATGAAAAAGTTGTTGAATAAATGAAATGACAAATGTCTGTACATTTTTACCCACACTGATGTTTTCTTTCTCTCTTTCTCCCTCTCTCCCAACCTAGATACTGGATAAACTACTAGATGGCGACTTAACAAGTGATCCTTCTTACTTCCAGAATGTTACAGGATGCAGTAATTACTATAACTTTTTGCGGTGCACGGTAATGACAACATTTTAAAAACCATAATAATGTTTGCTTAAAACTTTTGGCAAAACTGAACTTCGTTTGATTTGGGAAATATTATAGATGACTTTATACTAGACCAACATGTCCAAACCGTGCCGCGTGATGTGGTCTACTAACCCATAGGATCTTTTCCTCATCAGTGTTGTATAGGTATAATCTGACCACTGAGAATGTGTGATATTTCAGATAACTCAAACAACTTCTGATTAACATGATTTCCCCCATTAGAGCTTGTTATAGAGGCTCTTTTGTGAAGGACACAGGCTGGGAGTGGAGTTCTGGGTCTCAGGTCCCAGAGCTTCAAGTCTGTTTACGAGTCTCTTGAAAATGCCCACATTCTTTGTTCTGTACTTAAGACGCTTGGATAATCAAAACTGCCAAAGCCTTAATGAAAATGTTTGCTTTGTCTTACTTTTAACTTAAGATGTTTAATGCATTTAGTATGGCCCTTACTTGAAGCCTTCTGGAATATTTCTCAAAGTATTCAAGTAGTTTGTTTCATAAAAGTAGGCCAAAGTTGGTATCTTTTGTGTAGAATTAGACAAACGGAGCCAAAGTAGGTGTTTGAATTTGTATAATCTTTGTCTAATGCTTATGACAATGCATTCTGTTTTTAGAATTGCCTGATTTATGAACTAGTTTGTAAATAAAGTACAACGTTAGTTTCAGTGGAATTCGCCAATGCTGCAGTTTTGGATTTAGATTCTACTAAGAGAAAAACATATGGTAGACAAGACAGAAACAAAATTTGTGATGATATCTTTTTTTCTTTACAACAATATATTCACAGTTAGCAAAAATTGTTGATTAAGCACAAAGTTGTCAAACTCAAACTTTAACAGTTTTTTTAATCCTTGTGTAACTTTTTTTTTTTTTTAAAGCATTTACTCCTTTCTTTCAGTATAATGATTATTACAGAGACTTTATTGCAGTTTTTTTTTTTTAAATAAGCTTCATGGACAACTTTTCTTCTGTCTTGTATCCTTCATAAAGTATCATCTCTTTTCACATTTGACATATTTTCCCCTTTATTATAGTCAATCCAATTTTGTGTGTGTGTGGTTTTAATAAACAGCAGAACACAGAAAAGAAATTCTTAGCTTTAAATCCAGCATGCCAGCCACCACCCTGGCCCTTGTGATCCATTTGACCTTCTTTCCAAAGAGCCACCAACAAGGAGTGAATTGATTTTGATAATCTCACCTCTTTTGTTTTCTCTATCTTTGCCTCTAGTGGGGTTGCTAATGGGAGTCACAGATTGCAAAAGATTAGTTGCTGCAAAGGAAAATCCTGTATTTGCAAATTGGATATTTGCTCTAAGAGTATTACGTCATTCAGATTTCTCATTAGTAAAAAGATTCCACCTAAATTATCTCAAAACCTCCAAGTTAAAATTTAAAGAATGGCAACAAGTTAATAGTCCCGTCACGTTTCTCCATGTTGTATGTTATGAGAAATTCACAGCTTTTCCCAACATACTGTTCCTGCCACCAATCATGTTCCCTATGTCTTTGCAATGCCCTCTTCTCCCAGGAACCTGAGGATCAGCTTTACTATGTGAAATTTTTGTCACTCCCAGAAGTAAGACAAGCCATCCATGTGGGAAATCGGACTTTTAATGATGGAACTATAGTTGGAAAGTACTTGCGAGAAGATACAGTACAGTCAGTTAAGCCATGGTTAACTGAAATCATGAATAATTATAAGGTAAGAGAGCTACTTCAGTTACTATTTTAGGAACTTTCAGATTACCCAGAGCAGGGGTGATTTGTAATTTGAGTCCTGCCTTTTTTTTTTTTAACTTTTATTATGTGTCATTAACATAAATAACAGCCCCTTCTTTGTTTGATTTCCAATTCAAAGTTTTATATTGTTCCTTTTAATTTAACCACTTTCGCTGTGGTGGTGGCTCATACCTGTAATCCCAGTGCTTTGGGAGCCTGCGGTGGGTGGATCACCTGAGGTCAAGATTTTGAGACCAGCCTGGCCAACATGGTGAAACCTCCTCTCTACTAAAAAATAACAAAAACTAGCTGGGCATGGTGGTGGGCACCTGTAATCCCAGCTACTTGGGAGGTTGAGGTGTGAGAATCACTTGAACCCGGGAGGCAGAGGTTGCAGTGAGCCAAGATCACACCATTGCACTCCAGCCTGGGCAACAGAGCAAAAACTCTGTCTCAAAAAAATAAAAATAAAATAAAATAACCACTTTCCCCTGATCATTCCTTAAAATGAAATTCCCTTTGGCACACACCACTTCTCATCCTTTCTTGAGAAAGGAAGAGTTGCAGAGCCAAAAAGATGACTGGCCGTGTGTAAGAGCCAGATTTCTCTTATGTATTGCTTTGTTACATGAATCCCAATGACATCAGGGATAAATGAAATCAACTGGTAATTCTAAAAATGCATTTTGCCTAATGATTATATTCATTCACTTTACCCAACCACAGTGTTTTGAGTCTCTCCTTAGGGTGTGAGGTTGAAATGATGAATGAGAAAGGGTCCCTGTTTAGAAGCAGGTCAAGTCAAGCCATTATGCTGTCTGGTTGAAATGCTCACCTTTGCTGCTGGAGGTGCCAGTGGAGAGTGAGGTCACAGAAAAGGAGCCCTGGAGGTTCAGGCAAAGAAGGCATGGGCCCTGGAACTCCCACTGGGAGGGAGGACACCAAGAGCAAATGACATGGGGAAAGTCAGCCTGTGTATTATTTCTTCCTGGTACTACACTCTCAGCTCCTCCTCTGGTCCTCCAGTGCTGTTAGCCTTTGCCCAAGGGATCATCTCTGGGGCAACTCCGAAGGATGCCTGTACTGATGACTGGGGAGACCACCACTGAGTGATCCACTTCCTCCCTATATCCTGTTTTGAATGAACAAAAAACAGGGCAGTCAGCAGCCCATAGGATTTTTGTATGAATTAGAATAAAGGCATCCTCTCCTCAAGATACTTTATTTCGATCTTTCAGAAATTGTCCTGATACACTGCCTTAGTTAAAACCAGACTCTTTACTGCCATTTGCTGGCATGATGAATATTCATTTCTACAGTGTCTATATTAGGAATGGTGTCTCTTAGTATTGTTCAATGTACAATCTGCAATACCATCCAGGCAGTCCCTGGCCAATGCACCCTAACTAGACTGGTTTAGAATATGCCAGACCTAGGAGGCCCATTTCCCGGTCCTGCTCCTAGTACAGTGTTGGACACGTAACCATTGTTGAAAATAGTTTAAGACCAATTATATGCCAAGTCTACAAACCCATTATAAACCTGCAAAACTTGATGAAATACTTACTTTCTAGGAAACAAAAGGTCTAACTAGGTCAGGCCAGCATTTCAGCCATCCTTATGTTTGATTTTCTTGGGGACATGTAGTGGCCTTTAGTGCTTGCTGCTTCAAGACTTCTCAGAGGACCTCCAGAAGGCATTGCTGTTTGTCCTCTTCTCTGAACTCTCAGAATGCGTTGTCTTTACCCGCATAGTTGTACATGGCACGCTGTAATGTGCAGACTCTCAGTCTGACACCCATACCACCACCAGCCTGGAGCAGATGTCAGGAATGAATGAATGAATGATTAGTGCTATATCAAAAATATATCTATAAACCTGTCCATAATCCATTAGGTGCTTATTATCCACAAATTTATTAAACCAAAAAGAGGTTAGCATTCATGTCTTAAAGATGATGTTCTGTAATGTGATGTTAAGGAATGGAAAGAGTGAGTTTTTTTGAGAGGAGAGCAAATAAGGAAGTTCGATATGTGTTATTTGCACCCTTGGGAGATATATTTTCTCACTGTACACACTTTTTTTTTTTTTTTAATTATACTTTAGGTTTTAGGGTACATGTGCACAATGTGCAGGTTTGTTACATATGTATCCATATGCCATGTTGATTTCCTGCACCCATTAACTCGTCATTTAGCATTAGGTATGTCTCCTAATGCTGTCCCTCCCCCCTCCCCCCACCCCACAACAGTCCCCGGAATGTGATATTCCCCTTCCTGTGTCCATGAGTTCTCATTGTTCAATTCCCACCTATGAGTGAGAACATGCGGTGTTTGGTTTTTTGTCCTTGTGATAGTTTACTGAGAATGATGTTTTCCAGTTTCACCCATGTCCCTACAAAGGACACGAACTCATCATTTTTTATGGCTGCATAGTATTCCATGGTGTATATGTGCCACATTTTCTTAATCCAGTCTATCGTTTTTGGACCTTTGGGTTGGTTCCAACTCTTTGCTATTGTGAATAGTGCCGCAATAAACATACGTGTGCATGTGTCTTTATAGCAGCATGATTTATAGTCCTTTGGGTATATACCCAGTAATGGGATGGCTGGGTCAAATGGTATTTCTCGTTCTAGATCCCTGAGGAATCGCCACACTGACTTCCACAATGGTTGAACTAGTTTACAGTCCCACCAACAGTGTAAAAGTGTTCCTATTTCTCCACATCCTCTCCAGCACCTGTTGTTTCCTGCTTTTTTAATGATGGCCATTCTAACTGGTGTGAGATGGTATCTCACTGTGGTTTTGATTTGCATTTCTCTGATGGCCAGTGATGATGAGCATTTCTTCATGTGTTTTTTGGCTGCATAAATGTCTTCTTTTGAGAAGTGTCTGTTCATGTCCTTTGCCCACTTTTTGATGGGGTTGTTTGTTTTTTTCTTGTAAATTTGTTTGAGTTCATTGTAGATTCTGGATATTAGCCCTTTGTCAGATGAGTAGGTTGCAAAAATTTTCTCCCATTGTGTAGGTTGCCTGTTCACTCTGATGGTAGTTTCTTTTGCTGTGCAGAAGCTCTTTAGTTTAATTAGATCCCATTTGTCTATTTTGGCTTTTGTTGCCCTTGCTTTTGGTGTTTTAGACATGAAGTCCTTGCCCACGCCTATGTCCTGAATGGTATTGCCTAGGTTTTCTTGTAGGATTTTAATGGTTTTAGGTCTAACATTTAAGTCTTTAATCCATCTTGAATTAATTTTTGTATAAGGTGTAAGGAAGGGATCCAATTTCAGCTTTCTACATATGGCTAACCAGTTTTCCCAGCACCATTTATTAAATAGGGAATCCTTTCCCCATTTCTTGTTTTTGTCAGGTTTGTCAAAGATCAGATAGTTGTAGATATGCGGCATCATTTCTGAGGGCTCTGTTCTGTTCCATTGATCTATGTCTCTGTTGTGGTACCAGTACCATGCTGTTTTGGTTACTGTAGCCTTGTAGTATAGTTTAAAGTCAGGTAGCGTGATGCCTCCAGCTTTGTTCTTTTGGCTTAGGATTGACTTGGCGATGCGGGCTCTTTTTTGGTTCCATATGAATTTTAAAGTAGTTTTTTCCAATTCTGTGAAGAAAGTCATTGGTAGCTTGATGGGGATTGCATTGCATCTATAAATTACCTTTGGCAGTATGGCCATTTTCACGATATTGATTCTTCCAACCCATGAGCATGGAATGTTCTTCCATTTGTTTGTATCCTCTTTTATTTCATTGAGCAGTGGTTTGTAGTTCTCCTTGAAGAGGTCCTTCATGTCCCTTGTAAGTTGGATTCCTAGGTATTTTATTTTCTTTGAAGCAATTGTGAATGGGAGTTCACTCATGATTTGGCTCTCTGTTTGTCTGTGATTGGTGTACAAGAATGCTTGTGATTTTTGTACATTGATTTTGTATCCTGAGACTTTGCTGAAGTTGCTTATCAGCTTAAGGAGATTTTGGGCTGAGACAATGGGATTTTCTAGATATACGATCATGTCATCTGCAAACAGGGACAGTTTGACTTCCTCTTTTCCTAATTGAATATCCTTTATTTCCTTCTCCTGCCTGATTGCTCTGGCCAGAACTTCCAGCACTATGTTGAATAGGAGTGTTGAGAGAGGGCATCCCTGTCTTGTGCCAGTCTTCAGAGGGAATGCTTCCAGTTTTTGCCCATACAGTATGATATTGGCTGTGGGTTTGTCATATATAGCTCTTATTATTTTGAGATATATCCCATCAATACCTAATTTATTGAGAGTTTTTTAGCATGAAGGGTTGTTGAATTTTGTCAAAGGCCTTTTCTGCATCTATTGAGATAATCATGTGGTTTTTGTCTTTGGTTCTGTTTATATGCTAGATTACATTTATTGATTTGTCTATGTTGAACCAGCCTTGCATCCCAGGGATGAAGCCCACTTGATCATGGTGTATAAGCTTTTTGATGTGCTGCTGGACTCGGTTTGCCAGTATTTCATTGAGGATTTTTGCATCAATGTTCATCAAGGATATTGGTCTAAAATTCTCTTTTTTGGTTGTGTCTCTGCCTGGCTTTGGTATCAGGACGATGCTGGCTTCAGAAAATGTGTTAGGGAGGATTCCCTCTTTTTCTATCGATTGGAATAGTTTCAGAAGGAATGGTACCAGTTCCTCCTTGTACCTCTGGTAGAATTCAGCTGTGAATCCATCAGGTCCTGGACTCTTTTTGGTTGGTAAGCTATTGATTATTGCCACAATTTCAGAACCTGTTATTGGTGTATTCAGAGATTCGACTTCTTCCTGATTTAGTCTTGGGAGGGTGTATTTGTCGAGGAATTTATCCATTTCTTCTAGATTTTCTAGTTTATTTGCATAGAGGTGTTTGTAGTATTCTCTGATGGTAGACTGTATTTCTGTGGGATCGGTGGTGATATCCCCTTTTTCATTTTTTATTGCATCTATTTGATTCTTCTCTCTTTTCTTCTTTATTAGTCTTGCTAGCGGTCTATCAATTTTGTTGATCTTCTCAAAAAACCAGCTCCTGGATTCATTAATTTTTTGAAGGGTTTTTGTCTTTCTATTTCCTTCAGTTCTGCTCTGATTTTAGTTATTTCTAGCCTTCTGCTAGCTTTTGAATGTGTTTGCTCTTGCTTTTCTAGTTCTTTTAATTGTGATGTTAGGGTGTCAATTTTGGATCTTTCCTCCTTTCTCTTGTGGGCATTTAGTGCTATAAATTTCCCTCTACACACTGCTTTGAATGTGTCCCAGAGATTCTGGTATGTTGTGTCTTTGTTCTCGTTGGTTTCAAAGAACATCTTTATTTCTGCCTTCATTTCATTATGTACCCAATAGTCATTCAGGAGCAGGTTGTTCAGTTTCCATGTAGTTGAGCGGTTTTGAGTGAGTTTTTTAATCCTGATTTCTAGTTTGATTGCACTGTGGTCTGAGAGACAGTTTGTTATAATTTCTGTTCTTTTACATTTGCTGAGGAGAGCTTTACTTCCAACTATGTGGTCAATTTTGGAATAGGTGTGGTGTGGTGCTGAAAAAAATGTATATTCTGTTGATTTGGGGTGGAGAGTTCTGTAGATGTCTATTAGGTCCACTTTGTTTAGAGCTGAGTTCAATTCCTGGATATCCTTGTTAACTTTCTGTCTCGATGATCTGTCTAATGTTGACAGTGGGGTGTTAAAATCTCCCATTATTATTGTGTGGGAGTTTAAG
The DNA here is from genome assembly GCF_006542625.1 of Nomascus leucogenys. NCBI lineage: Eukaryota > Metazoa > Chordata > Mammalia > Primates > Hylobatidae > Nomascus > Nomascus leucogenys. The sequence continues at coordinate 76,080,276 of NC_044397.1, forward strand.
TCCCTTTGTAGGTCACTCAGGACTTGCTTTATGAATCTGGGTGCTCCTGTGTTGGGTGCATATATATTTAGGATAGTCAGCTCTTCTTGTTGAATTGATCCCTTTACCATTATGTAATGGCCTTCTTTGTCTCTTTTGATCTTTGTTGGTTTAAAGTCTATTTTATCAGAGACTAGGATTGCAACCCCTGCCTTTTTTTGTTTTCCATTTGCTTGATAGATCTTCCTCCATCCCTTTATTTTGAGTCTATGTGTGTCTCTGCACATGAGATGGGTTTCCTGAATACAGCACACTGATGGGTCCTGACTCCTTATCCAGTTTGCCAGTCTGTGTCTTTTAATTGGAGCATTTAGCCCATTTACATTTAACGTTAATATTGTTATGTGTGAATCTGATCCTGTCATTATGATGTTAGTTGGTTATTTTGCTCATTAGTTGATGCAGTTTCTTCCTAGCCTCGATGGTCTTTACAATTTGGCATGTTTTTGCAGTGGCTGGTACCGGTTGTTCCTTTCCATGTTTAGTGCTTCCTTCAGGAGCTCTTTTAGGGCAGGCCTGGTGGTGACAAAATCACTCAGCGTTTGCTTGTCTGTAAAGTATTTTATGTCTCCTTCACTTATGAAGCTTAGTTTGGCTGGATAGGAAATTCTGGGTTGAAAATTCTTTTCTTTAAGAATGTTGAATATCGGCCCCCACTCTCTTCTGGCTTGTAGAGTTTCTGCCAAGAGATCAGCTGTTAGTCTGATGGGCTTCCCTTTGTGGGTAACCCGACCTTTCTCTCTGGCTGCCCTTAACATTTTTTCCTTCATTTCAACTTTGGTGAATCTGACAATTATGTGTCTAGGAGTTGCTCTTCTCGAGGAGTATCTTTGTGGCGTTCTCTGTATTTCCTGAATCTGAATGTTGGCCTGCCTTGCTAGATTGGGGAAGTTCTCCTGGATAATATCTTGCAGAGTGTTTTCCAACTTGGTTCCATTCTCCCCGTCATTTTCAGGTACACCAATCAGACGTAGGTTTGGTCGTTTCACGTAGTCCCAAATTTCTTGGAGGCTTTGTTCATTTCTTTTTATTCTTTTTTCTCTAGACTTCCCTTCTCGCTTCATTTCATTCATTTCATCTTCCATCAGTGATACCCTTTCTTCCAGTTGATTGCATCTGCTACTGAGGCTTCTGCAATCTTCACGTAGTTCTCAAAAGTTGGCTTTCAGCTCCATCATCTCCTTTAAGCCCTTCTCTCCATTGGTTATTCTAGTTATCCATTCTTCTAATTTTTTTTCAAAGTTTTTAACTTCTTTGCTATTGTTTTGAATTTCCTCCCATAGCTCAGAGTAGTTTGATCGTCTGAAGCCTTCTTCTCTCACCTCGTCAAAGTCATCCTCCATCCAGCTTTGTTCCGTTGCTGGTGAGGAACTGCGTTCCTTTGGAGGAGGAGAGGTGCTCTGCTTTTTAGAGTTTCCAGTTTTTCTGCTCTGTTTTTTCCCCATCTTTGTGGTTTTATCTACTTTTGGTCTTTGATGGTGGTGATGTACAGATGGGTTTTTGGTGTGGATGTCCTTTCTGTTTGTTAGTTTTCCTTCTACCAGACAGGACCCTCAGCTGCAGGTCTGTTGGAGTTTACTAGAGGTCCACTCCAGACCCTGTTTGGCTGGGTGTCAGCAGCAGTGGCTGCAGAACAGCGGATTTTCGTGAGACCACAAATTCAGCTGTCTGATAGTTCCTCTGGAAGTTTTGTCTCAGAGGAGTACCCGGCCAAGTGAGGTGTCAGTCTGTCCCTACTGGGGGGGTGCCTCCCAGTTAGGCTGCTCAGGGGTGAGGGACCCACTTTAGGAGGCAGTCTGTCCGTTCTCAGATCTCCAGCTGCGTGCTGGGAGAACCACTACTCTCTTCAAAGCTGTCAGTCAGACAGGGACATTTAAGTCTCTGGAGGATCCTGCTGAGTTTTTGTTTGTCTGTGCCCTGCCCCCAGAGGTGGAGCCTACAGGGGCAGACAGGCCTCCTTGAGCTGTGGTGGGCTCCACCCAGTTCGAGCTTCCTGGCTGCTTTGTTTACCTAAGCAAGCCTGGGCAATGGCGGCGCCCCTCCCCCAGCCTCGCTGCCGCCTTGCAGCTTGATCTCAGACTGCTGTGCTAGCAATCAGCGAGACTCCGTTGGCATAGGACCCTCCGAGCCAGGTGCGGGACACAATCTCCTAGTGTGCCGTTTTCCAGGCCCATTGGGAAAGCGCAGTATGAGGGTGGGACTGACCCGATTTTCCAGGTGCGGTCTGTTACCCCTTTCTTTGACTGGGAAAGGGAACTCCCTGACCCCTTGCGCTTCCCAAGTGAGGCAGTGCCTCGCCCTGCTTCGGTTCGTGCACAGTGCGCTTCACCGACTGTCCTGCACCCACTGTTTGGCACTCCCTAGTGAGATGAAACCGGTACCTCAAGCAGAAATGCAGAAATCACCAGTGTTCTGTGTCGCTGGGGCTGGGAGCTGGAGACCGGAGCTGTTCCTATTCGGCCATCTTGGCTCCACCCTCTTTTTTTTTTTTTTTTTGAGATAGAGTTTTGCTCTTGTTGCCCAGCTGGAATGCAATGGTGCGACTGGCTCACTGCAACCTCCACCTCTTGTGTTCAAGCAATTCTCCTGCCTCAGCCTCCTGAGTAGCTGGGATTATAGGCATGCTCCACCATGCCCAGCTAATTTTGTATTTTTAGTAGAGATGAGGTTTCTCCATGTTGGTCAGACTGGTCTCAAACTTCTGACCTCAGGTGATCCGCCCACCTTGGCCTCCCAAAGTGCTGGGATTGCAGGCGTGAACCACCGCACCTGGCCTCACTGTACAAATTTAACTAGAATATGATTCCTTTCTCAGCCATGTGAGGGTAGGGTGGGACAAACAGCTTACCTGATGACTGATGTTTTGACTGATAAAGGAGAATATATTGATTAGAGGTGATCCTGCATTTTGATATTTAAACATCTCTGTTCCTCTTACCCATGTATCCTAAACCTACCACTATGAATTCCAATAAAATCAGAATCCAGTATTTTCTAAACTTTTCTGTTCTTTTTTAAGACAGAGTTTCACTCTGTTGCTCAGGCTGGAATGCAGTGGCATGATCTTGGCTCACTGCAACCTCCACATCCTGGGTTCAAGTGATTCTCCTGCCTCAGCCTCCTGAGTAGCTGAGATTACAGGCGCATGCCACCATGCCTGGCTAATTTTTTTTTCCATATTTTTAGTAGAGACGTGGTTTCACCATGTTGCCCAGGCTGGTTTCAAACTCCTGACCTCAGGAGATCCATCTGCCTCGGCCTCCCAAAGTGCTGGGATTACAGGTGTGAGCCACCGTGTCTGGCATAACAGACATGGTTATGTTTTAACAGACACGGTTATGTTTTTAACTCTGAATCGGTTGCCAGAAAAAGAAAAGAGTTTAGTGGTATAGATAAACCATATTTCCATAAAGAAACAGAACAAAATATGCCATCAATCTAATGCAGACCAAAAAGTGGCTGCTGCTAAAACAGCATGTTCACTCACGCAGCTGGCAAAGCCCTCAGGATAGTGATTATCTTCGGCTTGTCTATTAATGATGTTGAACCTCAATGTTCAGAACGGGAATCAGAACAACTTAGGTTGGCTTTAAACATTAGTACCATTAAGGTCATATTTATGTAAGACTCAGTACTAATTTGTCATAGAAAATAGCATGCCTGTTTCTATTCATAGGAACTAGAGGTCTTTTTCCAGTACTGGGTTCATTTTAGCCAATGTGGAGCATCTCTGATGGTTGAAGAAAGACCTTCCTGGGTTTCTGGAATTATGTGTTCATGTAGTTTCTGTATAAAAATTAGCTTCTCTGTAAACTACGTTAGTTTCTATGTAAGCTACATGAAAACATGATCCTTTTCTTACAATGATATACAGGAGATGCATACTCAAAAGTCATTTTCCTTTCAGTAATTTCAGATGTTTTGGTGGTAAATTGAAATATCATATTGGCAGTTTCCAAAATAACTAGAATGAGAAACAATCTGTTGGGCTATTTGAATTCTTTATGACTGAATGAGGTCAAAACATGATCAGGACTTTTAGGAGTTAGCTGGTTAATAGAGTATGGTGGTTATGAACATGTTCCTAAGTTGCATATCTTGAGTTTGAGTTTGGGTTACACCAGTCACTGGCTATGCTCCTTTGGGAGAGGAAACTTAAACTCTCTGTGCTTTGGCTTCCTTGTCTATAAAACAGGAATAAAAACAGTATTTATCTGTGAGTTTCTGTGAGGTTTAAATGAGATTATATATGTAAATACACTTAGAAGAGTGCCTGATGGTTAGAAGGTGCTTATTTATTTATATATAAGCTATTACCAGAAATGTTCAACAAATTTTATAAAAGTCTTTAAGATTTGTTGAAACTGAGGTCACAGGGCAAACTGCTGCCCTCCAAAATTAGAGAGAGAGATGAATATAGGGAGTCATAGCTTAACAGGAGCAAACCTGTAAGTAGAACCCTCCATGGAAACAAATGCTGAGGAAGGAAAACCAGAACAGTAATTGGTAAATTACTAGAGGCTCCACAGGGACAAGTCTGAGAGTTTAAAACACCATGGGGCGGGGGGAGGACTCAGCCAAAGGTCATTTGTAAATGACCTTTATTATGTTGAGGGACTTTTCTTATATACCCAAACTGTTGAGAGTTTTTATCAAGAAAGGATGTTGGATTTTGTTGAATACTTTTTGTTTCAATTGAGATGATCATGTGGTTTTGTCTTTCAGTCTGTGATGTGTCACTTTGATTGACTTACCTATGTTAAACCAGTCTTGCATGCTAAGGGTAAATCCCACTTGATCATGTTGTAGAATCTTTTTGATGTATTGTTGAATTTGGTTTGCTAATATTTTATCGATAATTTTTGCATGAATGTCAGAGTTACTGCCCTGCAGTTTTCTTTTTTCTTATGATATCTTTGCCTGGCTTAGGAATCAAGATAATACTTGCCAAAAAATCTATGATTAATATGCTAAGGATTTTAATGGAAAAAGTAGACAACCTGCAAGAACAGATGGATATTGAAAATAGAGATATGGAAATTATAAGAATCAAAAGGAACTGTTAGAGATCAAAAGCACTGTAACAGAGATAAAGAATGTCTTTGGTGGGCTCACTAGTAGACTGGACACAGCTGAGCTAAGAGTAGCATGAGGATGTAGTAAATAGAAGCTTCCAAAACTGAAAAGTAAAGAGAACAAAGACTTAAAAAAAATTTTTTTTGAATAGCCTTGACTGTGGGACAACTACAAAAGATGTAACATACACATAAACGGAATACCAGAACAAGAAGAAAGAGAAGGAAATGGAAGCAATATTTAAAGCAATAATGATTGCAAACTTACCAAGATTAATGTAAAACATCAAACCACAGATTCCAGAAGCTCAGAAAACATGGAGCCGGATAAATCCCAAAACAAAACAATCAAGAAAAGGAGGCAAGTCATGTGGAAGCTTCAAAAAAATCAAAGATAAAGAAAAAAAGTCTCAAAAGAAGCCAAAGGGGAGAAAAACCTTACCTATAGAGAAGCAAAGGTAAGAATCACATCTAGGTTCTCCTCAGAAATCATGCCAACAAGAAGAGAATGGAGTGAAATATTTAAAGTGTTGAGAGAATAAAACGCACCAACTTAGAATTCTGCACCCTGCAAAAGTATTCCTCAAAAGTGAAAGAGAAGTGAGGACTTTCTCAGACAAAAATTGAGGGAATTTGTTGCTAGTAGACCTGCTTTGTAAGAAATGTTAAAGTAAGTTTTCAAAGAGAAGATAAGTGATATAGGTCAGAAACTCGCATCTGTATAAAGAGAAGAAGAGCACTGGATAATGATTATATGAAGATGACATGATTATGTAGAAAATCCAAAAGAATCAACAAAAAAGCCTCTTGGAATTAATAAGTGATTAATCATAACAAGGTTGCAGGATATAAGGTTAATATAGAAAAGTTAATCACTTTCCTATGTACTCCCAATAAACAAGTGAAATTTGAAATTAAAACACAGGACTATTTACATTAGCACCCTTCAAAAATGAAATACTTAGATATAAATGCAACAAAATATTTATAAGATCTATATTAGGAAAACTATAAAACTCTGATAAAAGACATCAAGAATAACTAATAGTTGGAGAAATATTTTGTGTACATGGATAGGAAGACTCAATATTGTCAAGATGTCAGTTCTTCCCAACTTGATCCATAGATTCAATACAGTCCCAATCAAAATCTCAGTAACATTTTGTAGATAAGGATAAATTGTTCTAAAGTTTATATGGAGAGGCAAAAGACACAGAATAACCAACACAACATTGAACAAGAGGAATAAAGTTGGAAGATTGACGTTACCCAACTTCAAGACTTACCATAAAGCTACAATAATTAAGATATTATTTATTGTAATAATTAAGTATGGCATCGGCAAAAGAATAGGCAAATAGATTCATGGACTAGAATAGAGAGCCCAGAAATATACCCACATAAATATAGTCAACTGATCTTTCATAAAGGAGCAAAGGTTATACAGTGTGGCAAAGATAGTCTTTACAACAAATGGTGCAGGAACAAATGGATATATCCACATACAAAACAAAATAATGAAATAGACACAGATCTTACACCCCTCACAAAAATGTTCTCTGAATGGATTATAGACCTAAAGGTAAAACATAAAACTATAACACTTGTAGACATTAACTTAGAAAATCTAAATGACCTTGGGTATGGTGTTGATGTTTCAGATACAATGCTAAGGGAACAATCCATGAAAGAAATAATTGAGAAGCTGGACATCATTAAAATTAATAACTTCTGCTTTACAAAAAACAATGTCAAGTAAATGAGAAAATAAGCCACAGACTGGGAGAAAATATTTGCAAAAAACACATCCGATAATGGACTGTTAACCAAACTATATTTTTAAAAACCCTTATAGCTCAACAATAAGAAAATGAACAACCCAATTTAGAAATGGGAAAAAGACCTGGACACCTCACCAGTGAAAATATACAGATGGTAAGTAAACATATGAAAAGATGTTGGCTGGGTGCCAGTGGCTCATGTCTATAATCCCAGCACTCCAGGAAGCCAAGGCGAGAGGATCACCCAGGAGTTTGAAACCAGCCTGGACAACATAGAGAGACCCTGTCTCTACAAAATAAAAATAATTAATTAATTAATTAGCTGGATGTGGTGGTGTGCACCTGTAGTCATGGCTACCTGAGAGGCTGAGGTAGGAGGATCACTCGACCCCAAGAGTTCAAGGTTGCAGCAAGTCATGACTATGCCACCGCACTCTAGCCTAGGCAACAGAGTGAGACCCTGTCTCAAAAAAAAAAAAAAAAAAAAAAAAGGAAAAGATGTTCAACATCATATGTCATTAGGGTATTACAAATTAAAGCCATGAGATACCACTTCCAGACCTGTTGGAATAGCCAAAATCCAAAACACTGACAACACTAAATGCTTACAAGGAGGTGGAGCAATAGGAACTCTCATTCTGGTGGGAATGCAAAATGATACAGCCACCTTGGAAGACAGTTTGAAAATTTCTTACAAAATTTAATATACTCTTACCATACCATTCAGCAGTCATGCTCTTTGGTATTTACCCAAATGAACTGTAAGCTTGTGTCCACACAAAAATCTGCACAGCGCTATTTATAACAGCTTTATTCATAATTGCCAAAACTTGGAAACAACCAAGATATTCTTCAGTAGGTGAATGAATAAACTAGACCAGACAATGAAATTTTATTCAGTGCTAAAAACAAGTGAGCTATCAAGCCATGAAAAGACATGTAGAAAACTTAAATGCATATTTCTGAGTGAAAGAAGCCAATCTGAAAAGGCTACATACTGTATGATCCCAACTATATGACATTCTCTAAAAGGCAAAACTATGGAGACAGTGAAAAGATCAGTGGTTGCCAGGAGATGGGGGAGGGAGGGATCAATAGGCAGAGCACAGACGATTTTTAGGGCAATGAAACTATTTTGTGTGATACTTCAATGGTGGATACAAGACGTTATGCATTTGTCAAAACCCACGGACCGTATAACACCAAGAGTGAGTTCTAATGTGAACTGCGGACTTTAGGTGATTTGATGATGTTTCAGTGTAGCTTTGTTAATGTAACAAATACATCGCTGTGGTGAGGGATATTGATAGTGGAGGAGGTTATATGGGAGAGGGCATAAGGGGTGGATGGGAACTCTGTACTTTACACTCAATTTTGCTATGAACCTAAAACTGCTCTGAAACACAAAATTTACTAATTTATTAATTTACTTTTTTTAAGTTAATTGTCTTCCTAGTAAAGGGGATAGATACTAGTATATTTGATAATGGGTAGATTCAATTCCTACATCCAGCAGACTGGTAAAGTAGACTCTATGAAGGAAAATACAACTAAAATACAACTGAATTCAGGATAAATGACAACAAACATAATTGTAATGCCTTTAATAAAATAAAAGTGGATCTGAAAACAAAAACAGCACCAGAAAAACAAAAGGCAGAGAAGGGAATCCTGTGGAGCAAGAGCAATAAGGCAGGGTGGCCCTGAGAACCAGTGTCCTCAGTGCTGCAACTGGCAGCTGGGCTGTGGGCCCAAGTAAAGTGACACTGCTGACCTGAGAGCCCAGCACCAGGGCTGGGACATGTGGAGGGCCCAAACTGTCCCACATTGCTAGGAACTCTGGCAACTAGCAGAAGCAAATACACTTAACTTAGTGGTGGGGCCGGGCACAGTGGCTCATGCCTCTAATCTCAGCGCTTTGGGAGGCTGAGGTGGGCACATAACCTGAGGTCAGGAGTTCAAGACCAGCCTGGCCAACATGGTGAAACCCCGTCTCTACTAAAAAAGTACAAAAATTAGCCAGGTGTGGTGGCAGGCGCCTGTAATCCCAGCTACTTGGGAGGCTGAGGCAGAAGAATTGCTTGAACCTAGGAAGCAGAGGTTGCAGTGAGCCAAGATTGCACCACTGCACTCCAGTTTGGGTGACAGAGTGAGACTCCCTCTCTAAATAAATAAATAAATAAAAAGAAAATAGAGGTGTTTAGTTTCTCAGATTTTTCAAAAATGTAAAGCCATTTTCAACAAAAATGTAAACTTGTAATCAAAAGTCACCTAACACAAAAATAGACAGGCTACAGGCTGTGAATAAACAGAAACAAATATAAGAGAGAAAGATAGCCAAGGCACTTTCAGATATAGGACATATGAGAGATAAAACAACTATATATGAAATATTTGAAGGCATAAAAATGGAGTTACAAAACAAGCAATAAATGAGAAACTAATAAATATGGCTAGGCAAATTTGAAAGAGAACAAATTGTAATTGTTAAAAATGAATGATACGGTTGTTGAATTTAAAACTCAGTGCATGGGTTAAAGAGTAGATTAGACACTGCTGAAGATAAATTTAATGAATCAGAAGATAGATCTGAAGAAATTACCAAAATGGAACACAAGAAGAAAAGATAAAAAGTTTGAAGGGAAGATTAAGAGACGTTAAGAAGAGAATAATATATGTCTAAGCAGAGTCAGAGAAGGTAAGAACAGAAAGAATGAAAAAAAGCCATTTTTAAGAAAACAGTGGCTGAAGATTTGCCGTATCTGATGAAGGTTATGAATGCATAGACATGTACTGAAGCACATATACAATAAACAGTGGGAGAGAGAAAATAAATTCATATTTCAGCTGGTTTTAATGAAATTGAATAATAGCAAAAAGCCAAGAGAATGTTTTAAAAGTCAAGAAGGAAAAGACAGGCCATCTACAAAAGGAGGACAATCAGACTGACAGACTTGTCAATGACAGCAATGGAAGGCATAATATCTTCAAAGTGCTAAAATGAGATAACAATCTAGAACTACATTTCAAGCAAAATGGTAGAATAAAAGTATTTTCAGATTTAACAAAATATTTCAAGTGCATTTAGAATCAACAGATTTTCACTAAAGGAGCTTCTAAAGAATATATTTAGGAAAAATAAATTATTCCAGAATTATTCCAGGAAGAAAATCTGAGCTACACGAAGAAATACTAACTATAGAAATTGATAGAAATAATATTTTATCAATGTTAATTTTCTGGTTTTGATCATTGTACAATGGTTGTGTAAAATGTTAACATTTGTGAAGGCTATGTAAAGGGTATACTATTTATTTAACAGATTTTGTTTGTTTTGTTTTGTTTTGTGACAGGATCTTGCTCTATTACCTAGGCTGGAGTGCAGTGGTGTGGTCATATCTTACTGTCTCAAACTCCTAGGCTCAAGCTCTCCTCCAGCCTCAGTCCCCCAAGTAGCTGGGACTATAGGCATGTGCTGGCTAATGTTGGTTTTTCTTTTTCTTTTTTCTTTCTTTTTTTTTTTTTTTTGTACAAACAAGAGTTTTGTTCCATTGCCCATGCTGGTCTCAAACTCCTGGCCTCAAGCAATCCTTCCATCTCAGCCTTCCAAAGTGCTAGGATTACAGGTATGAGCCATTGCAGCCAGCCTCTGTAACAGATTTACTGAGATATAATTTACATACCACAGAATTCACTCATTTCAAATGTACAAGTTAGTGGTTTTTGCAACTGCAATTTTCTCTGCAGCCATCACCACTATCTAATTTATGAACATCTTCATCACATCTGAAAGAAAAAAGAAAAAAATCCCCTATTCATTAGCAATGATTTCCACTTCCTCTTCCAGCCCCTGGCTACCACTAATCTACTTTCTGTCTGTATGGATTTGCCTATTTTGGATATTTCATATAAATGAAATTGTGCAGTATGTGGCCTTTTGTGACTGTTTCTTTCACTGTGTATGTTTTCAAGGTTCATACATGTTATAGCATGTTCATTCTTTTTACTGCGAAATAATATTCCTATGTATGGTTATACCACATTCTATTCATCCATTCATCTATTGATGGACATTTGGCATGTTTCCACTTTGTGATTATTGTGAAAAATGCTGCTATGAATATTCATGTACAGTGTTGGTGTGAACATATGTTTTCCATTCTCTTGGGTAGATAGATACCTAAGAGTGGAATTACTGGGTCATATGTTAACTCTATATTTAACATTGTGAAGTTCCAATTTCTCCACATCCTTGTCAGCACTTGTTATTGTCTGACATTTTGATTCTAGCCATCCTAGTGATTTAAAGTGCTATCTCACTGGGCTTTGATTGGCATTTCCCTAATGATGAATGATGAGCATCTTTCTATATGATTTTTATTTTTCATTTTTATGTTTTTTGGAGAAATGTTTATCCAAATACTTTGCCTATTAATTGGGTTATTTGTTTTTTACTTTTGAGGTGTTAAGAGTTCTTTTTTTTTTTTTTTTTTTTGAGATGGAGACTTGCTCTGTCGCCCAGGCTGGAGTGCAGTGGCAAGATCCTGGCTCACTGCAACCTCCACCTCCCGGGTTCAAGCAATTCTCCTGCCTCAGCCTCCTGAATAGCTGGGATTACAGGTACATGTCACCACACCTGGCTAATTTTTTGTATTTTTAGTAGAACGGGGTTTCACCGTGTGCGCCAGGATGGTCTGGATGTCCTCACCTCATGATCTGCCTGCCTCGACCTCCCAAAGTGCTGGGATTATAGGCGTGAGCCACCGTGCCCGGCCTGAGAGTTCTTTATATATTCTGAATACAAGTCCCTTATCAGATATGATTTTTTTCCTATTCTCTGGGTTGTCTTTTTATTTTCTTGATGTTGCCCATCAAAGTCCAAAAGTTTTAATTTTGATAAAATCCAATTTGTGTTTTCTTTCATTATGTATGCTTTTGGTTTGGTTTTTTTTTTTTTTTTTTTGGAACTGAAACTTCATTTCATTTAAGTCAAAAATAGGTTTAAAAACTAATACTCAAGTTGGTTATTGGAAAACATCCAAGTATTCACAATTTGGGTGTGTGAATCTACTTTTTTTTTTTCTGTCTCTATTTTATAAATTTTTTTTCCCCATAGGTTATTGGGGTACAGGTAGTATTTGGTTACATGAGTAAGTTCTTTAGTGGTGATTTGTGATATTTTGGTGCACCCATCACCCAAGCAGTATACAACACACCCTATTTGTAGTATTTTATCCCTTGCTGCCCTCCCACCTTCCCCCAAAGTCCCCATAGTCCACTGTATCATTCTTATGCCTTTGCGTCCTCATAGCTTAGTTCCCACATATCAGTGAGAACATATGATGTCTGGTTTTCCATTCCTGAGTTACTTCACTTAATAGTCTCCAATCTCATCCAGGTCACTGCAAATGCTGTTAATTCATTCCTTTTTATGGTTGAGTAGTATTCATATATATATATTCATATATATATTCATATATATATTCATATATATATTCATATATATACCACAGTTTCTTTATCCACTTGTTGGTTGATGGGCATTTGGGTTGGTTTTGGTTCCACGATTTTGCAGTTGCGAGTTGTGCTGCTATAAACCTGTGTGCAAGTATCTTTTTCATATAATGACTTCTTTTCCTCTGGACAGATACCCAGTAGTGGGATTGCTGATCAAATGGTAGTTCTACTTTTAGTTCTTTAAGAAACCACACTGTTTTCCATAGTGGCTGTACTGGTTTACATTCCCACCAGCAGTATAGAAGTGTTCCCTGATCACTGCATCCATGCTAATACCTACTGTTTTTTGATTTTTTGATTATGGCCATCCTTGCAGGAGTGAGGTGGTATCGCATGGTGGTTTTAATTTGCATTTCCATAATCATTAGTGATGTTGAGCGTTTTTTCATATATTTGTTGGCCATTTGTATATCTTCTTTTGAGAATTGTCTATTCATGTCCTTAGCCCACGGTTTGATGGGATTGTTTGTTTTTTACTTACTGATTTGTTTGTTTGTTGTAGATTCTGGATATTAGTCCTTTATCAGATGTATAGATTGTGAAGATTTTTTCCCACTCTGTGGGTTGTCTCTTTACTCTGCAGACTATTCCTTTTGCCGTGCAAAAGCTCTTTTGTTTAATTAAGTCCCAGCTATTAATCTTTGTTTTTATTACATTTGCTTTTAGGTTCTTGGTCACAAAATCTTGCCTAAGCCAATGTCTAGAAGGGTTTTTCCAATGTTATCTTCTAGAATTTTTACAGTTTCAGGTCTTAGATTTAAGTCCTTAATCAACCTTGAGTTGATTTTTATATAAGGTGAGAGATGAGGATCTAGTTTCATTCTCCTACATGTGGCTAGCCAATTATCCCAGCACCATTTGTTGAAAAGGGTGTCCTTTCCCCACTTTATGTTTTTATTTGCTTTGTTGAAGATCAATTGGCTGTTAGTATTTGGGTTTATTTCTGGGTTCTCTATTCTGTTCCATCAGTCTGTGTGCCTATTTTTATACCAGTACCACGCTATTTTGGTGACTGTGGCCTTATAGTATAGTTTGAAATCAGGTAGTGTGATGCCTCCAGATTTGTTGTTTTTGCTTAGTCTTGCTTTGGCTATGTGGGCTTTTTTTGTTGTTCCATATGAATTTTAGAATTGGCTTTTCGAATTCTGTGAAGAATGGTGGTGGTATTTTGATGGGGATTGCATTGAATTTGTAGATTGTTTTTGGCAATATGGTCATTTTCACAATGTTAATTCTACCCATCCATGAGTATGGGATGTGTTTCTATTTGTCTTGTTTGTTTGTATTGTCTATGATTTCTTTCAGCAGTGTTTTGTAGTTTTCCTTAACATTTTGAAGAACTACCAAACTGTTTATGGCAAAGTATCTGGGCCATTTTACAATTCCACTGAAATGGATGAGTTCCAATTTCTCCAGGTCTTTTGCCTCCTTGGTTAGGTGTATTCCTAAGTATTTTATTTTTTTTTGCAGCTATTGTAAAGGGGTTGAGTTCTTGATTTGATTCTCTGGTTGGTCACTGTGTATAGAAGAGCCACTAATTTGTGTACATTAATCTTGTATCCAGAAACTTTGTCGAATTATTTTATCAGTTCTAGGAGCTTTCTGGAGGGGTCTTTAGGGTTTTCGAGGTAAACAATCATAGCATCAGCAAACAGTGACAGTTTGACTTCCTCTTTACCGATTTGGATGCCCTTTATTTCTTTCTCTTGTCTGATTGGTCTGGCTAGGACTTCCAGTACTATATTGAAGAGGAGTGGTGAGAATGGGCATCCTTGTCTTGTTCCAGTTCTCAGAGGGAATGTTTTCAACTTTCCCCTATTCAGTATTATGTTGGCTGTCGGCTTTTATTACATTGAAGTATGTCCCTTGTATGCTGATTTTGCTGAGAGTTTTAATCATAAAGGGATGCTGGATTTGTTGAATGCTTTTTCTGCATCTATTGAGATGATCATGTAATTTTTGTTTTTAATTCTGTTTATGTGATGTATCACATTTATTGATTTGTGTATGTTAAACCATCCCTGCATCCCTGGTATAAAACCCACTTGATCATGATGGATTATCTTTTTGATATGTTGTTGGATTCGGTTAGCTAGTATTTTGTTAAGGATTTTAGTGTCTATGTTCAGCAGGGATATCAGTCTGTAGTTTTCTTTTCTGGTTATGTCCTTTCCTGGTTTGAGTATTAGGGTGATGCTGGTTTCCTAGAATGGATTAGGGAGGGTTCCCTCTTTCTCTATCTTGTGCAATAGTATCAAAAGTATTGGTATCAATTCTTCTTTGAATGTCTGGCAGAATTCTGCATAAATCTATCTGGTTCTGGACTTTTTTTGTTGGTAATTTTTTAATTACCATTTCAATCTCGCTGCTTGTTATTGGTCTGTTCAGGATATCTAATTCTTCTTGATTTAAGCTAGGAGGATTGTATTTTTTGGGATTTGATCCATCTCTTTTAGGTTTTCTAGTTTATGTGTGTAAAGGTATTCATAGTAGCCTCGAATGAACTTTTATATTTCAGTGGTGTTGGTTGTAGTATCTCCCGTTTTGTTTCTTAATGAGGTTATTTGGATTTTCTCTCTTCTTGTTAATCTTGCTAATGGTCTGTCAATTTTATTTATCTTTTCTTTTCTTTTTTTTTTTTTTTTTTTTTTTTTTGAGATGGAGTCTTGCTCTGTCGCCCAGGCTGGAGTGCAGTGGCGCAATCTTGGCTCACTGCAAGCTCTGCCTCCTGGGTTCACGCCATTCTCCTGTCTCAGCCTCTTTCAGTAGCTGGGACTACAGGCGCCCGCCACCACGCCCAGCTAATTTTTTTGTATTTTTAGTAGAGACAGGGTTTCACCCTGGTCTTGATCTCGATCTCCTGACCTCATGATCCGCCCGCCTCCGCCTCCAAAAGTGCTGGGATTACAAGTGTGAGCCACCACGCCCGGCCTTTATCTTTTCAAAGAACCAGCTCTTTGTTTCATTTATCTTTTGCATTTTTTCTTGTTTCAGTTTCATTTATTTCTGCTCTGATCTTGGTTATTTCCTTTTTTCTGCTGGGTTTGGATTTGGGTTTGGTTTGTTCTTGTTTCTCTAGTTCCTTGAGGTTTGACCTTAGGATATCAGTTTGTGCTCTTTCAGTCTTTTTGATGTAGGCGTTTAGGGCTATGAACTTTCCTCTTAGTACCACCTTTACTGTATCCCAGAGGTTTTGATAGGTTGTGTCATTATTGTCATTCAGCTTGAAGAATTTTTAAATTTCCATCTTGATTTCATTTTTGACCCAATGATCATTCAGGAGCAGGTTATTTAATTTCCATGTATTCACATGGTTTCGAAGGTTCCTTTTGGAGTTGATTTCCAGTTTTATTCCACTGTGTTCTGAGAGAGTGCTTGACATAATTTCAATTTTCTTAAATTTATTGAGGCTCATTTTGTGGCCTGTCATTTGGTCTATCTTGGAGAAAGTTCCATGTGCTGTTGAATAGAATGTGTATTCTTTGGTTGTTGGATGAAATGTTCTGTATATATCTGTTAAGTCCATTTGTTCCAAGATATAGTTTAAATCCATTGTTTCTTTGTTGCCTTTCTCTCTTGGTGACCTGTCTAGTGCTGTCAGTGGAGTATTGAAATCCCCTGCTATTAATGTGTTGCTGTCTATCTCATTTCTTAGGTCTATTAGTAATTGTTTTATAAATTTGGGAGCTCCACTGTTAGATGCATATGTGTTTAGGCCTTTTACCATTATATAATGTCCTTCTTTGTCTCTCTTAACTACTGTTGCTTTAAGTTTGTTTTGTCTGATACAAGAATAGTGATTCCTGCTCACTTTTGGTGTCCCTTTGCGTGAAATGCCTTTTTCCACCCCTTTACTTTATGCGAGTCCTTATGTGTTAGGTGAGTCTCCTGAAGGCAGCAGATGGTTGGTGAGTTCTTATCCATTTTGCAGTTCTGTATATTTTAAGTGGAGCATTTAGGCCATTTGCATTCAATATTACTATTGAGATATGAGGTACCATTGCATTCATTGTGTTATGTGTTGCCTGTGTACCTTGGTTTTTTTGCCTTTTATTTTTGCCTTTTAAATTGTATTTTTGTTTTATAGGTCCTGTGTGATTTATGCTTTAAAAAGGTTCTGTTTTGATGTGTTTCCAGGATTTGTTTCAAGATTTAGAGCTCCTTTTAGCAGTTCTTGTAGTGGTGGCTTGGTAGTGGTGAATTCTCTCAGCATCTGTTTGTCTGAAAAAGACTGAATCTTTCCTTCATATATGATGCTTAGTTTCACTGGATACAAAATTCTTGGCTGATAATTGTTTTGTTTGAGGAGGCTGAAGATAGGGCCCAATCCCTTCTAGCTGGTATGGTTTCTGCTGAGAAATCTCCTGTTAACCTGATAGGTTTTCCTTTGTAGGTTATCTGGTGCTTTTGTCTCACAGCTCTTAAGATTCTTTCTTTCGTCTTAACTTTGGATAACCTGATTGGACAATGTGCCTAGGTGATAATCTTTTTGTGATAAATTTCCCAGGTGTTCTTTGTGCTTCTTGTATTTGGATGTCTAGGTCTCTAGCAAGGCCAGGGAAGTTTTCCTTGATTATTCCCCCAAATCTGTTTTCCAAACTTTTCGATTTGTCTACTTTCTCAGGAACACCGATTATTCTTAGGTTTGGTCATTCAACATAATCCCAGACTTCTTGGAGACTTTGTTCATATTTTCTCATTTTTAAAAAATTTATCTTTGTTGAACTGGGTTAAATCGAAGACCTTGTCATCAAGCTCTGAATTTCTTTTTTCCATTTGTTCAGTTCTATTGCTGAGACTTTCGAGAGTATTTTGCATTTCTGTAAGTGTGTCCAATGTTTCCCGAAGTTTTGATTGTTTTTTCTTTATGCAATCTATTTCCCTTGACGTCTTGTATCGTTTTTTGGATTTCCTTGCATTGGGCCTTGCCTTTCTCTAGTACCTCCCTGATTAGCTTAATAACTAACCTTCTGAATTCTTTTCCAGGTAAATCAGGAATTTCTTCTTGGTTTGAATCCATTTCTGGTGAGCTAGTGTGATTTTGGGGGGCTGTTAAAGAGCCTTGTTTTGTCACTTTACCAGAGTTGGTTTTCTGGTTCCTTCTCATTTGGGTAGTCTCTGTCAGAAGGTCTAGGGCTGAAGGCTATTGTTAGATTCTTTTGTCCCGCTGCGTGGGGGTGTTCCCTTGATGTGGTACTCTCTCATTTTTCCTATAGATGTGGCTTCCTGTGAGCTGAGCTGCAGTGATTGTTATCTCTCTTCTGGGTCTAGCCACCCAGCATGGTTCCCAGGCTCTGGGCTGGTACTGGGGGTTGTCTGCACAGAGTCCTGTGATGTGAACCATCTATGGGTCTCTCAGCCATGGATACCAGCACCTGTTCTGGTGGAGGTAGCAGGGGGGTGAAATGAACTCTGTGAGGGTTCTTAGCTTTGGTGGTTTAATGTTCTATTTTTGTGCTGGTTGGCCTCCTGCCAGGAGCTGCTGCTTTCCAGAGAGCATCAGCTGTGGTAGTATGGAGGGGAACCAATGATGGGTGGGGCCCTAGAACTCCCAAGAGTATATGCTCTTTGTCTTCAGTTACCAGGGTGGGTAGGGAAGGCCCATCAGGTGGGGGCAAGGCTGGGCGAGTCTGAGCTCAGACTCTTCTTGGGCAGATCTTGCTGCGGTTGAGTATTTGGGGTGTCTCCTGGGTCCTGCAGGAGCTGCCCACTTCTTCAGAGGGCCTGTGGGTCCTCTCAGGATTCTTGGTTTGTTCTTGCAGTCATTCTGGAGCTAAAATTCATGATGCGAGCCTCCGCACACTGCTGTCTGTCCGAGTCAGCACTGCAGTCTCTATTTTATAAAATCTTAATACAGATCAAGTGTTTCTGAGGAAAATGTAGCATCCAAATTGAAATGTAAAAGTGTAAAATACAAGATTTTTAAAACTTGGTATAAAAAAAAGAATGTAAGGTATCTCACTAATCATTTTTATGTTGGTTACATGTTGAAATTAGAATCTTTTGAAGACATTGGGTGAAATAAAACGTAGTTTTGAAATGAATGTCACCCTTTCTTTTTACTCTTTTTTTTTTTTTGAGACGGAGTCTTGCTCTGTCACCCATGCTGGAGTGCAGTGGTGCAATCTCGGCTCACTGCAACCTCCACCTCCAGGGTTTAAGCCATTCTCCTGCCTCAGCCTCCCGAGGAGCTGGGACTACAGGCACATGCCACCATGCCCAGCTAATTTTTGTATTTTTAGCAGAGATAGGGTTTCACCATGTTGGCCAGGATGGTCTTGATCTCCTGACCTTGTGATCCACCTGCCTCGGCCTCCCAAAGTGCTGGGATTACAGGCATGAGCCACAATGCCCGGCCTCTTTTTACTTTTCTAATGTGGTTACTAGTAAATTTTAAAATTCCTATTGACTTGATAAATCTACTGGAAAGGATCACTTAAGCTTTTGATGTCATACACAATAAACCATTTCCTAACCCAAGGGAACAAAGATTTAGTCCTATGTTTTCTTCCAAGAGTTCTGTAGTTTTCACACTTACTTTTCATCAATAAAAATTAATAAACTTAGCTAGGTGCAACAACATGAAGACTCTTAGAAACATAGTGTTCAGTGGCATGTCACCAATTACAAATAGAAGAAAGCACAAAAACAAAAATAAATCATTTATTATTTTGAGATACAAACACATATTGTAAAACTTTTTTCAAACATTAGAAAATTCTATATCTAAACTCCAGGATAGTGAATATCTCTGTCCAGGAGATAGAAAGTTGGGACTGGGACAGGGAAGAAGTACATTGGGTAGATTCAATAGTATTGGTAGCATAGAAGTTCTTAAGGTGGATAGCGCATTTGTGGGTATCTGTTTATTATTAAGCTCCCTAACTTACAGATATGTAGGCTAGGAAATAATAGCAAGTTTTTTTGTTTGTTTTTTTTTGAGACAGGTGTTGCTCTGTTGCCCAGGCTGGAGTGCAGTGGTGTGATCTCAACTCACTGCAGCCTCCGCCTCCCAGGTTAAAGCGATTCTTGTGTGTCAACCTCCCTAGTAGTTGGGACTACAGGCGTGCACCACCACACCCAACTAAGTTTTGTATTTTCAGTACACACGGGGTTTCACCATGCTGCTCAGGCTGGTCTCAAACTCCTGACCTCAAGTGATCCGCCCACCTTGGCCTCCCAAAGTGCTGGCATTACATGTGTGAGCCACCACGCCTGGCCAATAATAAGATTTTAAAGGAGGCAACTGTGATTAATGCTCTGCAGAGATTTAATTAACCATGTTGTGAGGATTTGGTCTGCTTAGTATGGCAATGCCTTTAAAGTCTCTCAGCACACTACAAAGAAGTAGGAGGCATTATGGTGGAGGCAAAGTCACTGATCTACTCTCATGGGAAGTCCCATCAGTTTTCCTCATGGACAGAAAATGATGACACAATCCAAAATAGCAGGTAACTAAAATCATCTTTTCTACCTGGCTCTACCTGCCCATTGGTGAGCAGCTGATTTACCTTGCAGGTCATATTCTGTTACATCTCCCTGATGGTAGCATTGAAGTGCATTCAGTGTCAGAAGCCTCACTGCTTGGAACTTAAAATTTCCCTCTTACTTCCTAATCTGTAAAATGCTATCTCATGGACAATAAGCATTATGAGGGCAGCTATGTTACCTGTCTTGTTCACCACTGTATACCCAGGGCCTAGCACAGTGGCAGGTACATAGTAGACTCTCAGTAACCTGTAAGAAGTGAAAAAATAATTTTTATAGGAACAAAAAAGGTTTGATGGAGAATAAGTGTTGCTTAATACATTTGACTTTATTTAATCTTCCCTTTTCCAACCATTCTGAAACTGCACTTCTACTACAACTGTGGTTCTAATGGCTCCCTTTGCATTAGAAACACCTGGGGTGCTCTAACAACACCTAATCAGGCCCACTCCACCAAAGATTCTGATTTAGCTACCTAGTATAGCAACTAGCACATAGTAGTATGCAATAAAGTTGGAAAGAAGGAAGGGAAGGAAAAGAAAGGATGGAATGACAGAAGGAAGACAAATGGCTTGTTCATTTGTACTATAAACCACCTTTACAATAAACATACATTCAATTATAAGTGCAAATAATCCACCACCTCCAGTACCATTGACTATACCATGTATATTCCTCAGTCCTTAGTCTTAGCAGCATTAAAAAATGCGAATGCACTCTCATACATTGATTGTAAGATGTATCCTCATTTTAAAAATAATTAAACATGGTGATGAAAGGATAGGGTATGTCTAGAATCTAGGAAATGCAACCCACAGTCTCCAGGAGCTTTGGCTTTGAAATCTCTGCTCTTTGTAGAGGTCCCCTGGTCCCGTACTCATACTCCTTGTGATATAGGATTTACATTGTTCTTGTTTTTCTTGAAGATTCTGAAAATGTTTTCAACCCCCTTTTCTCTGTCTGGTTATAGTTCCTGCCTTGCTTAAAAAAAAATCATTTGTGCTGTATTTTCAAAGACCGTGTGTGTGTGTGTGTGTGTGTGTGTGTGTGTGCATACGTGCACGTGCATGTGTGTGTCCTTGAATTTGAGGTTGTTTGTGTTTCTAAGTGGTCTGGAAGAACACTGCAGTTTTAAGAGGAACCATCTGCAAATGCCAGTTCTTACTTGCACTTGTGCTTTTAAAGGTTAAGTTGCCTTTGGGTAGGGCTTAATATGCTGTATTTAAAAGTTTACCTGGATGGGCACGGTGGCTCATGCCTGTAATCCCAGTACTTTGGGAGTCTGAGGCTGGCAGAGCACAAGGTCAGGAGTTTGAGACCAGCCTGGCCAATATGGTGAAACCCGTCTCTACTAAAAATACAAAAAAATTAGCCGGGTGTGGTGGTTCGTGCCTTTAATCTCAGCTACTTGGGAGGTTGAGGCAGGAGAATTGCTTGAACCTGGGAGGTGGAAGTTGCAGTGAGCCGAGATCACGCCACTGCACTCCAGCTTGGGTGACAGAGCAAGACTCCATCTCAAAATAAAAAAAAAAAAGTTCATCTAGTCAGGAAATGGTAAATATAAAGTTACATTTCCTTGTCACTTATCATTCTACAGCTCATTAAATTTCACCTAATTGCATCTTCGGGATTCAGGATGTTAGTGTTTCTCAGCTTTACTACCAGACTGAAATCTTAACATCCAGGTCATTAGAGTTCTATTTACTTATCCCAGGCTATCAAAAGATCTTCCTTTAGGAATGGCGAGTTCCTGAGTAATAAATGTGACTTAGAAGTTTGAAAGGTAAATATTCCAGCAAATCTAACTCATTTTGTTAGTCATTCTAATTGCTTGTGGCATTTTCCATCATACCATTTTTTGATGGCAAAATGTTGTTGGTAATGGTGGCCAGGAAACTAGATTTGATAAATGTCTAGCATATCAAGAAAAATTTAACACTTAAATGAGGCTAATTCTTCAACTGTTAGTTGAACTTTAAGCTTCTGTCAAACCATGATGGGAAAAGTCTGACTGTGTTGACTGTGAGCTTTAAGTGATTTCCCCCAAGCCCTTTGAAGACAATGAAGGGAATGCCAGTATCATTTCACGAAAACTTCTGGGAGGAGGAAGTAGCTCCCAGTGAAGCATGACTTCTGCAGAGAGGGAAGCTAACTCTAGGACATTTATTTTATGTAACTATAGTCTACAGATAAGCAACTGCCACATTATAGGCAAATAAAAATAGTGTACATTTGAAAACCAATTTATACTGCAGAGTTCCTTGTGAGTTCATTTTATCTGTATCCATTATAATCCAAATGCAAGAGTAGCATTCATTTTTTTAATGAGGCGTACTTCTGGGCTTTTTTGATTTTTAAGCATTTCAGAGAATAAAGGGAAAACAGAATACCTATAAATTATGAAGTTGATTTCAATTCATCTAAACTTGCCATGCTTTCAACATCTTCTCTTGTTCATACTTTATGTTAGATGAAATGTTCACATGATAACCTGTGTGTGTTTGTATTTTCTCTGCATTCTTTCATTAAGCCATTTAATAATATATTCTTCCCCACGAGATGGTTTAAGTTGTTTTGCTTGGTGCAAACCACCATCGTGTCATAAGGGCTTTATTTTGTTGTTGTTTGAAAGTCTCATGCTTAAAACATTAGAAAGTACACTTGTGATTGTGGCTACAGGAAATGTAGAATTTAATCTAGAGTTACTTAAATATGGCATGGTGAGGGTGGTTCAGAGAGAAAGATAATAAATGACAATACCATTTGCTATGCAGATTCCAGAGATCTAAAACCCAGTAAGCTAAGAAATGTATATTTAAATTCAGTTGCTGTGAAACCCAACTGGTATGAAACACAGGCGATTACATCAGTTGACTTTACTTTGAAAAGACAAATCGAGAAAGGGTGGAGAGAGTATTCTTTTCTGGATACAATTAGTAGTTGCTGTTGTGCAATAAATGTCACATGCTGTAGTGGCTACTCCATCTTTATTCCTCATGTCATAGTATAACAGGAGATGCAAAAAGTCGATGTAGATGTTTTAAAAGACTGGGCCACTGGGAATCACTGGGAATCCAAAGCAGTGTGTGTGCCCACCACCATCCAATAAAGTGTGAGAGGATATAGGAAAGGTTTAATTTTTTAATTTAAAACAAAAGGAAATAAAGTAAGCTTTGCTGACTCTTTTTATTATTATTTTTTTGAGACAGAGTCTCACTCTGTCACCCAGGTTGGAGTGCAGTGGCATAATCTCAGCTCACTGCAACCTCCACCTCCCGGGTTCAAGCGATTCTCATGCCTCAGCCTCCCAAGTACCTAAGATTACCGGTGCCTGCCACCATACCTGGTTAATTTTTGTATTTTTAGTAGAGATGGGATTTCGCTATGTTGGCCAGGCTGGTCTTGAACTCCTGACTTCAGGTGATCCGCCCGCCTCGGCCTCCCAAACTGCTGGGACTAGAGGGATGAGCCACCATGCCCAGCCTGATGTGTAATGTATAGATTGGTCCTAGGGGGCTGATTTGGTCTGTATGTCACGGTCACACATCAGATGGTCTAGAGCCAGAATGGAAAGCCAATGCTTTTGTCTTTGTTTTTCCAGTTATCATCATCATCAACATCATCATGATTTGAGTCTGTTTGCCATACAGTCTGACTCCAGGCCCCATGCTCTTTCCACTCCAGTTTCCTCTTCTTTCACGTGAGAGTGGATGACTTAATTCTGTGGCAGTTGACCCTGGTCTGTTATCAAAAAGAGAAAGCCGCATTGTCACACTTCCCACTGCCAACAGACGCCCCAATCATATGTTCTGGGCTCTTGCTAGGGCTTTCTCTTTGGATTTGCCTGGTCTGTGTTGTAGAAGTTGTCTAACCACCCACACTCCTGCCATGAGTCAGTCTGTGCCATCTACTTGCTTATGACTATTATTATTATCATTGTTCCCAAGTCTCGTCATTGGGTAATGATCAACGCAACAGCACAAAAGCAGAAACCTTTTGCTCTGGGCAGAAGCTCCTGACTCCCGCCTTCTTGATTTCTGACTTTCCCGTCTGCTTTTTTCACTCTGAAGATTCATGTCTGTTTCTTCAGCCTCCTGACGGTCCCCATATTTATTACAGTGATTTGCACATTCCGTCTAAGCCTGTTTGACATTCTCTGGAAATAAAAGGGAAAAAGATGCTTTAGTCTCCCGACAGGGGAGAGTTGTGTTTTTGGAAGAAAAACAACACCAAAAAACCTAATTGCAAGGTAATGGGGTGGCTTTGATGAATAGAACCATCGAGAGCATGGGGCAGAAAGTCTTGCACCTGACTGATACCAGGTTTTCCTGTCTATATAAAAACATAAAGAGCACAGAGCACAGACTTTTTTTAAAAAAAGGTAAAGAAAAGTAAGCTGTGTAACCAGGCACTTGCCTTCTTTTATGAGGAGATCAACCTGGTTGGAAACCTTCCACTAACTTTGCTATCTACCAGGGAGGGGCTGTGGGGATTGATAACAATAGGTGGGAATTAGACTCCTGGCTGTAGCTTTTCTGGTTCTTTGGATGTGTGCCTACTACTGTTGCTCTCAGTCCTCTTCTCAGAGAAAGGCAAAGTGACCTTTATTCAAACTGGAATTTTCTCAAGCTGGAAGGCAAGTTTGTTATGGAAGGAGAGAATGCCAATGGGTCAGCCAGAATCCAAGGAGGGCTGCACTTTGCGGAATACTCTGCTCCCTGACCACGCTCTCCCCATCCACTGTCCATATTCCTTTTGAGAGCTTCTGAGCATCTCTAGGTTAACGCTTTTTGCAGGCTGTTTAGCATTTCTCCTGTGATGAGGCTGTCCTGCTCTCTGCTGGCTCTCTGCTGGGGCCACTTTAGCTGGGAAGGATCATTTCCTTCCCATTAGTGAAAGGGAGCACAGCTTTCCTGTTTTATTTTTTCCCCCTCTTCATAATCCTTAATGTATTCACTCAATTACTAATGGTACTATTATTTTTTTTGTTTTTTGTTTTGTTTTGTTTTAGAGACAGGGTTTCACTGTTGCCCAGGCTAGAGTGCAGTGTCATAATCATAGCTCACTGCAACCTCAACCTCCTGGGTTCAAAAGACCCTCTCACCTCAGCCCCCCGAGTAGCTGGGACTACAGGAGTATGCTGCTGTGCTTGGCTAATTGTTTAACTTTTTTGTAGAGAGAGGGTATTGCTGTGTTGCCCAGACTGGTCTCAAACTCCTGGCTTCAAGTGATCCTCCTACCTCAGCTTCCCACAGTGCTAGGATTAAAGGTGTGAGCCATGGCACCTGGCCCATTACTATTATATTTTGAATTTAAGTGACAGTGGTAATGTTGGGGAGTGGAGAGCTGGCAGGGCAAGCCAATAGCAAGCAGGTTTTCCCATAGTTCCTGTCTACTCCCCTGTAATGATAGATATTATGGGAGTATCTGCTGCTCCTCCTCCACATGGACATAGTTTCCAATTTCCTTAATCCAGCTTCATGAACCACAGACCGCTCCTCCGAGAGTGGCTCTCCTTAGAAGTTACTTCTGTTACTTCGCAGCTATTGACAAAGAGACCAATTTTCTTTCCAGTATATACCAAACCCAAGGTATAGCAGTGCTGTCCAATAGAAATATAATGCAAGGGAAATATGTGCATTTAAATTTTCTAGAAGGCACATGAAAACTATAAAAGAAACAGGTGAAATCAATTTTAACAGTATATTGTCCTTAACACTATATATATAATGTCATCATATTAACTTGCAATTGATACTAAGAAATTATTGAAATATTTTACATTCTTTTCTTTGTACTGAGTCTTCAGAATCCTGTGTGTATCTTGGATGCACATAACAATTTTGACTAGCCACACTTTAAGTGCTTATAAGACACTTTGTTGACGAATGTAGGTTGATACCATAGATTTAACTGCTGTCTATACATTAAAACATTTTTTCTTTGCTCTTGCAGGGCTGTTTCTTGTTGGTTGGGTTGTATGCAAATGTGTGTTTGTTAATTAAATATATTTAATGATGTGGAAAAAGAAAGAAATTGGCTCCTTGACCCACCTCCTAGTAGGGTAATAACTTTGTCAAGCACATTGCAGTCTTTGAGATGACCCTTAGGTGTGACCTTGACGCTGACCTTCTGATAGGCAGGGGTACATTCCTCTTCTGGAGAGATTTGCCTGTGGGAGTGGGTGAGCTTGCTCCTGGGACACTTTCAGTTTATTAAAATCCAGTTATTGGGCCGGGCGCAGTGGCTCATGCCTGTAATCCCAGCACCTTGGGAGGCCAAGGCAGGTGGATCACTTGAGGTCAGGTGTTCAAGACCAGCCTGGGAAACATGGTGAAACCTTGTCTCTACCAAAAAATACAAAAATTAGCCAGGTGTAAACCCAGGAGGCAGAAGTTGCAGTGAGCCGAGATTGCACCACTGCACTCCAGCCTGGGTGACAGAGCGAGACCCTGTCTCAAAAAAAAAAAAAAAAAAATCCAGTTATTGATCATGGTCAGAGGAGATTCTTGAGAGGCAAGGGGATCAGAAAGCGGCCATGATAGCAGACCCTACCCTGAAACAAGAAGCAGAGTAAAGAACTGACTAGAGGGGGCCCCAGGACTTTTATATTCAAGCGAGAGGACAAGAATTATTCTGGATCATTCTTGAAAGTCGTTTAAGTGTGCTGTTCTAGGTAGGGAGCTTTTTTCCAAAGATCATTGCATCGGAATGATGGCTTTCTGGATCCTTTTCAAGTTGGCTTTGTTGTTCCCCACTAAAAGCAGCAAAATTATTTAGAGTTAAGGTGCAAGAAAGCAAGAATAATTTTTTTTGGCCGAAAGACATTATTTATATAATTGCTGGACACTGACTCAAACTTGCTGTTCCTCTTCCATTCTTCTTCATTCATCTTGACAAAACCAGCTGGTAGGGGGATGGGAGGCACATGGGGCTGTTTATTCTAAGTTGACTGACTCTCTTGTCTTCCCTTTTCCTTAAAACCTGAAAGCAAAATATGTCTCTTTTTAAGAACAACTTGGTTGCAGAAATGACTACTGTTTCATTCAATTTTTCTTCCAGTCTTCTTCAAGCAGGCCTTGGGGACTCAGGCCTCCTGAGTATTACATCCCTAAGACTCTGCACAATTACCAGGAAGAAGTATGGCCAACAGTGAGAGTGATGGGCAGCTGAGGTCAACGCATTGTCCACGGACAGATAACAAGTCTGCCCCCAGTCAGGGACATTTCTTAAATGTTATACTCCTCAGCTGAATTAAAGTTTTCTTCTGCAGCTGAGCTTTTGGGAAACCCATGGGAATTATTGTTTGTTGAGCTGGATAATAGTGAAATTAATTCTTTTCTGCTTAGGGGGAAGGTACTGGTGGGACATGCCAATTGCTTCAGTCCAAAAGAACTCCTGGCCACATTAGAGTTTGTAATAGAAGAATGATAAGTAAAGCAGCCAGAAGAGGAAGTTTGGAGGGCTGATTTGCAGGAGTTTCATTGATTTAGCATCTGTAGGGAAAATTCCCTTAAAAAAGAATTTTTTTTTTTGGATTAGTGAACAGGAGAACATTCAAAACTAAGACAGATAGAGGCCAACTGGGAATGCTGTTGCAGCCTGGAATAGCTTAGGCTGCTGTTCAATCATTTCCCCAAACAGGAAACCACAGAATGTTAGAGATTAAGGTCACTAGATCATTGGGAAAAAAGCATAACTTTGTCTGCGAAGTATTATGATATATTGTAAATGGGCCAGAATATAAGCATAAATCTTTCGTCTAAAAATGCAACAACAAAAATCCATCCTTCTCACAAAAGCACAATTTGCTTTCCTGTTGTGCTGAGACACCAAAGCCTCCTTCTGTGGTATTTCTGTAATTTTCCTAATAAATAAGAGCTGTAAGCAGGGAATAAAGAGAAAAGTTTTGTGTTCTCTGTCAGTAACATGTGTGCTTGTTTTTTTTTTTTTTTTAACAACAAAAAAAAAATGGATAAAGTTTAGAACAGTAAGTGGACCTCACATGATTTGTTTTCAGTCTTAGCGTTTCATGCTAGCAACAATGAAAATAAACTAAAATGCACATTTATATACATTTCTGTCCCTAATCTCTCAGGCTGTATTAAAAGCACAGAGTTCTTTTTTCACCTTTGATTATCATCGTGGCACTGCCTGACTTAAATTTTAAGTGAAAATCTGTGTTTATAGAGTGCGGAATCTTTCTAGGTGTCTGTAAACGTACTCTTCTGCAGGTATCTTTGGCTAAAATGGTTGCTTTATATCTGCCTTCAATTATTTACCCCTCAGAGGCATACTCTATTTAAAATAAGGGTTAATCTCATCTGATTCTTTTCATTAGGTCTTTACTAGGAAAAGGTTTTCTTGCTGAGAGAGTTAAACTCATGAATAAACTGCTGATTTATGTGCATCTAGAACCTGAAAATTCAATTTATGATTTGAATTGTTAAAAGGACTAGCATTTTAGAAAGGTTTAAGTGAAACTGACTTTTCTTGGCCCTTCTTCTAAGGAAAACTTAAAGAATGAAAGCATAAATTTCCCTTTCCTTTTCTGATTATTCACTGCTTTGAAAAGTTAAAAAAAAACCTGAAGCATTTGGAAGACGGGGTCACATCTTTCCATACCTGTTCCCATGGTACTTAGTCCTTAGTCTCTCCATAAACGTGTCTGTTGAATAGGCAGAGGTCTCATATGAGTAAAATAAAAAACAAACAAACAAACAAAACACACTACATACACAAGTTAGCATGCTGTCTTCTCCAACTCAGACAAAAGGCCACTTCCCTTCCATTTCAGATAGAGAGAACACTTAACCACCTGCAAATCCAGGAAGGAAGTGAAATAAATGGATAGTGTTGGATTGAGACCTACTGATTTTTCTTTTTTACCCATGACAGAGATATGGATACAGATAATATTTTTCTCTTCTAAGAAAAACAATAGCATAAGCATTGAATAAATGACAACCGCTCTATGCCTCTGTATGTGAGGATACCAGGGCAGGGGTAGGGGTGTGCCTCAGGTTACAGCTCTGCAAAGTGTTAGCTCATTGTGGCTGAGAGGAAATGCAGGCCCAGCATGGTCAGATCTCCCAATATTTAAATGCTGACTGTCTTAGTTCAGGCTGCTGTAATGTAGGAACATAGACTAAGGGCTTAAAAACAAGAAAAAATTGTTTCTTACAGTTCTGGAAGCTGGAAATCTGAGATCAGATTACCAGCATGATCAGTTCTGGTGAGCATCTTCTCCGGGGTTGCAGACTACTGACCTCTTTTTGTATCCTCACATGGTGGAAAGAGTGATAGAGAGCTCTCTGAGGTCTCTTTTGTAGGGGCACTAATTCCATTCATGAGGGCTCTGCTCTTATTCCCTAATCACCCTCCAAAGGCCCCATCTCCTAACACCATCACTTTGGCTGTTAGGTTTTCCACATTTGAGTTTTGGGAGGATACAAACATTTGGTCCATAACACTGGCATCTAAATGAAAAAACAGTTACAACAACACCATTTGGACTAACCAAATACATCTGTATGCTGAATGCAAGCCTCACACAGCCAACTTAAGACCCCTGCACTCCAGTATAGGAATTTGTTTTTTAGTTTATCCTTGATAAAGAGCAATAAAAACATTGGTAAAACCTGCTCTTCAAGTTATAGGAAATCTTTAGGTTTGGTATCCTATTTGCCTTTCCTGACAGCTGTGGGATGTAGCTATTTCCACTTTTTAGAGGAGAAAATTAAAGCTCAGAGTGAGTAGATGACATATCAAAGATCACTCAGTGAGCACAGGTCTTGCGGGGCTGAGGCAGGGCCAGAGGTCGAGACTTCTGTCTGAAAGTGTTGGCTACTTTTATAAGCTTCTGCTGTTCTGTCCAGTCAATGGCCTGCCTGGTGCAGTTATTTATGGAGTTCTAACTCCTCCATCCTAAGTGACAATTCTAATCCATAGGTAACATTTCATTTGGAAATTGTTGTACCGTTGTGTACTTTATCATGCTTCACATGCATCGTGTTTCATAAATACTCCCAATTCATGTGTGCTTTTCTTTCTTTCTTTTTTTTTTTTTTTTTTTTTTTTGTAAGAAGGAGTCTCACTCTGTCACCCAGGCTGGAGTGCAGTGGTGCGATCGCGGCTCACTGCAAGCTCCGCCTCCCAGGTTCACTCCATTCTCCTGCCTCAGCCTCCCAAGTAGCTGGGACTACAGGCAGCCACCACCACTCCCGGCTAATTTTTTTTTTTTTTTTTTTTTTTTTTTTTTTTTTTGGATTTTAGTAGAGACGGGGTTTCACCGTGTTAGCCAGGGTGGTCTCCATCTCCTGACCTTGTGATCTCCCCACCTCGGCCTCCCAAAGTGCTGGGATTACAGGCGTGAGCCACCAAGCCTGGCCACTTTTCTTATACCCATTCTACAGATGAAGAAACTGAGCTCTAGATGGGCTAACTCAATTAAGATAATACCGCCAGTTAGTGGCAGGGGTCAGAGTCAAACCCAGCCATAGAGTTTATGCACATAACTATAAACATATATCCTTAATGTCAAAGAGTCACACTTTAGGTTTGCCACTTGCTTGTGGAATTACAAATATAGAATAAAGCACCGGTTCGGTGTGTTCTTATGGAGGTTAGTGACCTTAGACAGTAGTGAGGCAACGTGGAAGAGCACTTAGAAGCACACAGTTTGGGCTCAAGTTGATCTGAACTTGAATTTCAGTCACCTGTTGGGGGATCATGGTACGCTGACTTACTTCCCTGCACCTCTGCCTCCTTGTGCCTAAAATGGGATAAATAACACCTGCCTTCTGAGAATGCTGTAAAATGCTTAGCACAGTTCCTGGAACATAATAAGAAAAACAACAAGAGAGTCTTATTATTACGCAAAAACTTCCTTTTAAAAGCCATAGTCTTCACCACACTTTTCTAACATTTAAGTGTGGGGAAATTCCATGTGATTTTGAATTCCAGGCTTCAGAATTAAAAGTTCCTTTAAAAGAGTAATACATGAATTTATGGCTCTAACTTTCAAGAAAAGACTGAGATGCTGTGGCCAATGCATGTAAAATTAGTAGTCAAGGGTGTGTTATTATTTCGAGAGCTTGAATATATAGAGTTCAGGTTTATCCTGGCTGGATTTCTTCCAACAGTTGGCCTTTTTCTGAAAGAGTGAGATTGACAACCAAGTATTTGACACGGAAAGACCATCCCTATATTCTGAAGGTTTATTTAGAAGAAGTGCTTTGTCGAGTCTCTCCAGTCATTATCAGATGATCAACTTGCTTGAGAAGGAGGACCTAATATTCACTGACCTCTTATTCTGTGTCAGGCACTGTGCTGGGAACTTTGTGTACATGGTCTCATTAGTTCTCGTTACAATTCTGTATAGTTCTTAGCATCCTCGTGTCCAGAAAAGGGGCTGAAGCTCTTGGAAGTTCACCCACATGTCTACGAGTTCCCAGACACACCACACTGGTCTGAAGGTGTATGAGTTTGGATTTCATGGTTTCAGTGACAGAAACAACTCTGCTTACTTGAAGCATGAAAGGAATTGATTGGAAGACAGGATAGGTCTTAGAATTCATGGAAAAACTGAAGAAGTGGGGTGAAGAAAGAGAGCAGATTTGGGAAAATTCTAGGGATCTAGGAAGCAAAACTAATGAGCAGACTTATCAATGAACTCTATGTCCTCTGCCCATGATTCCAGTTCCAGGGAAAGAGCATTTGAATGCCTTTACTTAGGTAATTTGCTCATTCTTTGCCAGAGGAGGCAGGACACTGTGATTGACAACCCCCACCAGGGCTATATCCACTGAGGGTGTGGGTGACCCAAAGTACAGTTTCCAGGAGAAGGGAGAGTGGACCTGGGCATGCAAAAGCAGCAGATGATCACTATACAGCACCACATGAAACCATTAAAGAGCAGAATCCATACCCTGTAATTGTCCATTGGTTTTATGGGGTACCAGGCACTGTGCAAGGCCTGGGGATGTAGCACGCAGTTGGGGAGCTCCTGTTTTTAAGGCACTGCTGGTATTTCACAGCTGTTTAGCAAGGCCACTCCCCACCAACTGTGAGTAATGCCCTCGCACACATCCTGTCTATAGAGCCAAAGTGAGAGGTGACTAAGAGATGTCACCAGGGCCAGATAAACAGAGCAAGATTGTTTCTGAACCGGAGATGTGAACTGTGTCTCATATGCAACTAACTCTCAGTTCCCAGCAGCTTTTGGTAGCACTAAATGGTTAGCTGCAGGGAGTCAATAAATGCTTGTTGGTTTGAAGGAACTTAGCTCTTTTCTTAAGGAAAAATTTTAGGTAGAAGGGTGGAAGTCAGGATCTAAGACTCATTCTCTTGCCTCACAGTATCACAGTTTCCGTAACAGTAAAGTGGAGGCCGACGGTGGAACACTTCCCTTCCTGACCTAGTGAAGCAGTACAAGAATAAAGCTCTATGTACATGAAAGCATGTTGAAAAGCAAGAAAGAATTAGTAATGATAAAAATGCTTTTCTCATCTCTGCCTTTTGACAAAGAGGAAAAAAAAAGATGCTTGTTGTCCAAGTCACCGAATGCCATCTCTTATAAATGCTTGAATTCTGGAATGAGTTTTTAAAGATTGTCTGTGAACTAAAATTAAGCTTTTTACCTAGTGGTCATGAAAAAAAATGAGAGCTGGTATGGTAGTATTTGAATTCTTACAAATTATTTCTCCAAAAGACTCATCTTTTGCCAAACTGAGGTGTCCAACCTCATAGCATTATTGTTCTTTTTTTTTTTTTTTTCATTATAAAAGCATTCTAGGCTGGGTGCAGTGGCTCATGCCTGTAATCCCAGCACTTTAGGAGGCAGGTGGATCACTTGAGCCCAGAAGTTTGAGACCAGCTTTGGCAACATGGTGATTACCCTGTCTCTACCAAAAATACGAAAAATAGCCAATCTCATAACCTGGTCTCTAAATTAATTAATTAAACTTTTTAAGAATTATTTTAAATGATGAGAACACATGGACACATGGAGGGAACAACACATACTGGGGCCTGTCAGGAGGGTGTTGGGGGAGGGAGAGCATCAGGAAGAATAGGTAATGGATGCTGGGCTTAATACCTAGGTGATGAGATGATCTGTACAGCAAACCACCATGGCACACATTTACCTATGTAACAAACCTGCACATATACCCCTGAACTTAAAAGTTGAAGAAAAATAATCAATAAATACAAAGCATTCTATGGCCAGGTGTGGTGGCTCATGCCTGTAATCCCAGCATTTTGGGAAGGAAGCTGAGGTGGGCAGATTGCTTGAGCCCAGGAGTTCAAGACCAGCCTGGGCAACATGGTGAAACCGTGTCTCTACAAAATATACAAAAAAATTAGCTGGGTGTAGTGGCGTGCACCTGTAGTCCCAGCTACTCAGGAGGCTGAGATGGGAGGATGGCTTGAGCCCAGGAGGTGGAGGTTGCAGTGAACCAAGATTGTGCCATTGCACTCCAGCTTGGGGGAACATAGTGAGACTCTGTCTCTTAAAAAAAATAAAAAAAAAAGGATTGCAACCACATTTGCCAAAAACAAAACAAAACAGAAACCTAGAAAATAGCCAATCTAAAACAAATCAACCACAGCTCAAATAACTGTATTTTGATTTGTTCTTTCCCCAGGTTTGAAGCATTTTGAAATATGTGATAATTAGAGTACAAACAAGTGAAGTCTCAGTTTTTCATTGATTTTTTTTCATAAGCATTTTTCTGTGACATTGCATAACCATCAATTTCACTAAGCTAAGCAGCCAGCCCTCTAAGGAGTAAAAGAAGTCTCTAAAAGCAGTGGCTTTGCTCCCTTACCAGAGGCCTACAGCTGGCCAGAAAGGAAAGTGAGGAAGTGCATGTTCAGGGCACTGCCTGGTACGTCGCTGGAAACCAACTCCAACCAGCTCTTTCCTTATTCCTTGTTTTGTTCCAATCACTATTGACAAGGGAAGTGTAGCTAAAAGCTGCATTCACCTCTGTCTCCTCCCTTCTGTCTTTAGACCTTGTTGCTTAAAATACCAGCAAGCCTCAGGGGTAGGTTTGCTCCAGAGTGTGCCACTTTTAGCACTGAATGTCTTGCTGGGCAACTCCTGTCCAGGGCAAACTGGGACAGTTGGTCACCCTACCGGGGGAGAAGTGGGATGAGTGTGTAGACATACTTGGCCAACCTGTCCCTGTCAGAGCTAAGGTCCTGCCTGGAACTTTTCTAACAGGGTGTGGGTAGCCAGCGTGTGCCCTTGGGCTTCAGGACCACCGCTATGCCATACCCACCTGCTTCTCATGCTCAGTCACTGGGTCCTAGGCTATCTCATCCACTCATCCAGCCTAGAGGCACCTAACTGGGATATTCCTATAGGGGCTCATGAGAGTAAATGTGACATTTAGGTGAAAATAAGAGCTCTGGAATTCTTATATTTAATGCTGGCCTGCCTTTAAAATCACTTCTCATGATCATTATTCTGATTTCTTTTTTGTTGCATTTGACTTATGTGCCCTTCAGAAATATGAAATGGTTTTCTTGCTTTGCAAAGGAAGGTTTTCCATTTGTACCCAAAAGTAGACCTTCTACACATCTACACCTCACCTGTGCGAGATTGTGCAGTTCAGCTCTTCACTGTTTCTTGGTCCAGAGAGTTGGTGCTCTTGTTATGATAAGTCTTAACTAACAAGATGAGTCTTGACTAACAACTCAGGGATGGTCCTCATTCCACGTCAGTTCAACATGTAATATAATGCTGTACAGATAAATTTGTTTTGCTGTAACATGGGGACTTTGCTATTGTCCCTTAAGGATGAAAAAAATCACATTGATTTCAAAATGTAGTAATGATCGTAAGTAAACAAAGCTGTGGGAGACACATGAGAGATGCAAGCTGCCTATAGTGGCCATAGAGAGTAAAACTAAATGGATGCACTATGAATTTGCTGATTGATCAGCATCTTTTACACTGAATTCTAGAAGAAGAATCACTTTATGCTTGATGATCTTTGCTAATCAGCTATAATCAGGTCTTCGTAGAATGGTGAAGTAATTAAGTCTTGTTCACTGGTACTAATCATATATAATTGTTTCCATACTGTTGGCCAAAACAACTATAGGAGGTTTTGCAGAGGCCGTAAGTGCTCAAGGTCTTTGAGGTAATTTCTCTATGTAAACAATGCAAATATTTTATTACCGGAGTTCAGCTGAATTTTTTTAACAGGCTTTAAATCTATCAGGATTTTCCTGTGGGTTTCTTCTTAGGAGAGTGGGGGTG
Source organism: Nomascus leucogenys (assembly GCF_006542625.1). Taxonomy (NCBI): domain Eukaryota; kingdom Metazoa; phylum Chordata; class Mammalia; order Primates; family Hylobatidae; genus Nomascus; species Nomascus leucogenys. The sequence goes on from NC_044397.1 coordinate 76,115,450, forward strand.
GTGATGGTGACTGAGTAACATGAAAGGCCCCGTGTTCCTGCAGTGGGGGCCCAGGGCTCTTTCATCTTGGTCTGACTGCTGTCCCACTGCTGCTTGAGGATTTGGAGTGTGTAAAAGTCCTGGGCTTTTAATTATGTTTGAGCCTTTTAAGAAGCCCGCACCATAAAGGGAAAGACGGAAACATATGCAGTGAAATATTTTATATCCAATTTGAGGATTCAACCAAAGGTCTCCACTCGGGCCAAATCGGAGCCTTCAAATAGATCAAAGGTAGCATGGGGTTGAGGCCGACCTCTTTGTTGGAGGTGGAGTGGCAATACTTTATGATAATTAATATGTTAGTTGCATAAAAGTAGCATAAGAGTAGAAAAAAAGGAGAGTATATTACTCAGATTTCCACCATCTAAATATTAACATTTTTCAAACTTTGTATTCATATATGTGAATATGTACATTGATTTTTATAGTTATAATTGTGATATACATTATACTTGACTTTCTGCTTTCATACTTAACATTATGTGATAAGCATTTCTCACATTGCATCATGGTTCAATGAAACATTTTAAATGGTGTCAGAATATCCTATAGAATTCTTAGACTGTTGTGCATTTACCTACTCAATTATAGGACTTCTGGATTGTGTTTGAGTTTTTCATTATAAGACTCAATGAATATATATAATTTTTTAAAATTTCTTTGGACCTGTTTTCCTAGAATATGTTCTACAAGTTGAAATTACCGGGACAAGGAATTTCAACATTTTTAAGTTTGGGGGCAGAAAATTGGCTACTGATTTTCTGAAAAGTAGAGCCATTTTATACTGTCCCCATTAGTTCTACAACTTTATCAGAATTGGGAATTATCTGAATTCTTTTTTCAAGCAAATTGAAAATTGTTTTAGGATTAAAGAAAAGAGTTACCTCAGTGTTGTTTTTCCTATGATAACCATCAGTTTGACACACACAAAAAATTGTATTCTAGGAAGAAAGAACATTCCTCACTGTTGACAAGCAGCTATCATATTTTCAAAAATGAAGTTTTGCAAGTGGCATGGCAGGCATAGTTGCTTCCAATAAGAAGCAAATTTGAGGCATCTGAATCTCTCTGTCTGCTGCTGCAAAAAAATTATACTTGCTACTGAAATCAGTGTAGGAGAGGAGAACAATATGGATTAGCAATACCCAAGAGAATGCTCAGCTTGCCAGCGACTGCAGTGCCTGAAGTTGAAGTTAATGAAATGCAGGCTTCATGAAAATCCTAGGGGGTAGTATTCCTTAGTTCCACTAAAATGTAACCAGTCTTCCTTCTTAACATAGCCATAAATCCAAGTAAAACCTGTATATATGTATCACTGAGTAATACAACACAAATGTTTTTGCAGCCAAGAGAGGCCTTTATGCAGATTACTATGAAGAATGCAATGGTAGAAACAAGGCTTGAGTTTATTTCAGATTGTTGTTGTTTATGGCTAACTAGAAGAAAATCTCAGAGAGATTCATGTCTCTTTTTATCTCTCTCTGGCTCACTATTTATACCTAGCTCGATTCATGAGCTTCACCTCCTAAATCTTGCATTTGCTGATGGCTTGATTTCATTTCAGGTTCTGATCTACAATGGCCAACTGGACATCATCGTGGCAGCTGCCCTGACAGAGCGCTCCTTGATGGGCATGGACTGGAAAGGATCCCAGGAATACAAGAAGGCATAAAAAAAAGTTTGGAAGATCTTTAAATCTGACAGTGAAGTGGCTGGTTACATCCGGCAAGTGGGTGACTTCCATCAGGTAGGAAGATGCTTGGGAGCAGGCAGGTTGTGGGAATGGGAGAGTGGGATTGAAAATAAAGCCTGAATACCAGTGAGACATGGCCAACCTTAAGCAAAGCCATACAACAGCCAGTGTGTGTCTTCTGTGGCCCTACTTTCCACAGAGAAGAGTGGTCTGAGTTCATAAATACATAGGACTAAATATAAAACCAGACAAAAGTTTAGGCATTGTTCAGGAGGTAAGGAGACAATTCATTAAAAAGACAGTGCTCAGTCCAAAGAGGCAAATCATTAATGAGAGAATTGCAGTCTATTTGGGGAGAGAACTTGACAAATTATAAAAGGAAGTTTCAACACAATCTCCTCTGGCAAATGTATGATCACATCTTTCTATTACATGTGGAGCCTCAGGACAAAATCTCTCTAGCTGATACCCTAGTGCAACCTCCACTTCGGGGTCAGATGTTACTCTCATCATCTTCCTTTCTTGTAGTGTCCTCTTCAAGTGTTGGAATCATGGTTATATTGGCCTCATAAAATAAGTTGGGACGTGTTTCCTCTTTCTGTTGTTGGAAACAGTATCTTTAAGTGTTAGGAGAATTCACTGGTGAAGCCATCTGGGCCTGGAGATTTCTTTGAGGGAAGGGTTTTGTTGTTGTTGATATGTAAGTGTACATCTTTATAGAATACATGTAATATTTTGATACATGTATTTAATGTTAATGACCAAATCAGGGTATTTAGGATATCCATCACCTCAAACATGTATCATTTTGTTATATTGGGAACGTTTCAAATCTCTTCTAGCTATTTTGAAATATACAATAATCATTCTTAACTATAGTCACCCTACTGTGCTATTGAACACTAGAATTTATTCCTTCTATCTAACTGTCTGCACCCCTTAACCAATCTCTCTTCGTCTTCCCACCCATCCCCACTTCCCAGCCTCTGGTAACTATCATTCTATTCTCTACCTCCATGAAATTAACTTTTTACGCTCCCACATATGAGTGAGAACATACGATATTTGTCTTTCTTTGCCTGGTTTATTTCCTTTAACATAATGACCTCCAGTTCCATCCATGTCACTGCAAGTGATAGGATTTCATTCTTTTTTATGGCTTAGTAATATTCCATTGTGTATATATGCCACATTTTTTAAATCCATTCATCTGTTGATAGACACTTGGGGTGATTCCATGTCATGGCTATTGTGAATAGTACTATAATAAACATGGGGTGCAGATATTCCTTTGATATACTGATTTCTTTTCCTTTAGAAAAATACCAAGTAGTGGAATTGCTGCAGCATATGGTAATTGTATTTGTAGTTTTTTTTAGAAACTTACATATTGTTTTCTATAATGGCTGTACTAATTTACATTCCTACCAATAGTGTATGAGTTCATTTTCTTTGCATCCTCATCAGCATCTGTTATTTTTTGTCTTTTTGGTAATAGCCATTATAACTCCAATGAGATGATACCTTATTGTGGTTTTAATTTGCATTTCCCTGATGATTAGTGATGTTGAGCATTTTTCCATATACCTGTTGGGCACCTGTATGTCTTCTTTTGAGAAATGTCTATTAAGATCCTTTTCTCACTTTTTTTTTTTTTTTTTTTTTTGAGACGGAGTCTTGCTCTGTCGCCCAGGCTGGAGTGCAGTGGCGGGATCTCTTGGCTCACTGCAAGCCCCATCTCCCTGGTTCACGCCGTTCTCCTGCCTCAGCTTCCCGAGTAGCTGGGACTACAGGCGCCTGCCACCATGCCTGGCTAATTTTTTGTATTTTTAGTAGAGATGGGGTTTCACCGTTGTTAGCCAGGATGGTCTCGATCTCCTGACCTCATGATCTGCCCACCTCGGCCTCCCAAAGTGCTGGGATTACAGGCTTGAGCCACCGTGCCTGGCCCTTTTCTCACTTTTTAATGGTATTATTTATGTTTTGTGCTCTTCAGTTGCTTGAGTTCCTTGTATATTCTGGATATTAGTCTTTGGTCAGATGGAGAGTTGGCAGATGTTTTCTCCTATTCTACAGGTTGTTTCTTCACTCTATTGATTGTTCCCTTTGCTGTGAAGAAACTTTTTAGTTTAATGTAGACCTTTTTGTCTATGTATGGTTTTATTGCCTATGCTTTTGGGGCCTTAGCCATAAAAGCTTTACCTACACCAGTGTCCTGAAGTGTTTCCCCTGTTTTCTTCTAGTGGTTTTATCATTTTGAGTCTTATGTTTAAGTATTTAATCTATTTTGAGCTTATTTTACATGGATATGGTGAGAGATAGGGGTTTAGTTTTTGAGATTATTCTATGTGTATGTGGTGAGAGGTAGGAGTTTAGTTTCATTCTTCTGCATATGGATCCCAGTTTACCCAGCACCATTCATAGAAGAGGGTGTCCTTTCCCCAGTGTATGTTCTTGTCAGCTTTGTCAGAGATTATTTGGCTATAAATACGTGGATTTATTTCTGGTTTTCCTATTCTGTGCCATTGGTCTATGTGCCTGTTTTTGTACTAATACCTTGCTGTTTTGGTTGTTATTGCTTTGTAGTATATTTTGAAATCAGGTAGTGTGATGCCTCCAGCTTTGTTCTTTTTGCTCAGTATTGCTTTGACTATTTGGGGTCTTTTGTGGTCCATGTGAATTTTAGAACTTTTTTTTACTTCTGTGACAAATGCCATTGGTATTTTAATAGTTATGCATTGAACCTGTAGATTGCTTTATTCAGTATGATCATTTTAACAATATTAATTTTTCCAGTCCATGAGCATGAAGTGTCTTCCATTTGTGTCCTGTTCAACTTCTTACATCAGCATTTTATAGTTTTCCTTGTAGAGATCTTTTACTTCCTTGATTAAATCTATTTTAAGGTTATTTATTTATTTTGTAGCTATTGTAAATGGGATTGCTTTCTTGATTTCTTTTTTAGCTAGTTCATTATTAGTGTATAGAAATGCTAGTGAGTTTTGTATGTTGATTTTGTATCCTACAACTTTACTGAATTCATTTATCAGTTCTGAAAGTTTTTTGGTGGAGTCTTTAGTTTTTTCTGTATAAAAGATTGTGTCATCTGCAAAGAGAAACAGTTTGACTTGCTCTTTTTCAGTATGAATGCCTTTTGTTTCTTTTTCTTACCCAGTTGCTCTGGCTAGGACTTCTGGTACTATGTTGAATGGGAGTGGTGAAAGGGGACATTCTTGTCTTGTTCCGATTCTTAGAGGAAATGCTTTCAGCTTTTCCCTATTTGGTATGATGATGTTTGTCGTATATGGTCTTTATTATGTTGTGGTATGTTCCTTCTATGCCTGATTTGTTGACAGTTTTTATCATGAAGGGATGTTGGATTTTATCAAATGTTTTTCTTAATCTATTGAGATGAACTTACGGTTTTTGTCTTTCATTCTGTTGATGTGATGTATCATGTTTATTGATTTGCATATGTTGAACCGTCCTTGCATTTCTGGGATAAATTCCACTTGATTATGGTGTATTATCTTTTTGATGTGTTGTTGGATTCTGTTTGCTAGTATTTTGTTGAAGATTTTTACATCTATATTCATTAGGGAGATTGGCCTGTAGTTTTCTTTTTGTGTGTGTCCTTGTCTGGTTTTGGTATCAGGATGATGGCCTTGTAGAATGAATTAGAAAGAATTGCCTCCTCTTTAATTTTAAAGAATTAGTTTGAGAAGAATTTGTGTTAGCTCTTTCATATAAGTTTGGTAGAATTTGGCAGAAAAGTCATCCAGTCCTAGACTTTCCTTTGTTGGGAGAATTTTTATTACTGATTCAATCTTATTATTCTTTATTGGTCTGTTCAAGTTTTCTGTATCTTCCTGGTTCAATCTTGGTAGGCTGTATATGTCCAGGAATTTATCCATTCCCCTAGGTTTTCCAGTTTGTTAGGCTAAAATTGTCCGTAATAGTCTGATGATCCTTTGTATTTCTGTGGTATCAATTGTAATGTCTCCTTTTCCATTTCTGATTTTATTTATTTGGGTTTTCTCTCTTCTTGATTAGTATAGCCTAGTCTAGTTTATTGATTTTATTTATCTTTTTTAAAAACAGGCTTTTTTGTTTCATTGATCCTTTGTATTTCTTTTTAGTTTCTATTCCATTTAGTTCTGCTGTGATTTTTATTATTCCTTTGTTCTAATTTTGGGTTTAGAACAAAAGATATTGGGTTTGGTTTGTTCTTGCTTTTCTAGTTTTTTAAAGATGCATCTTTAGGTTGTATATTTAAACACTTTCTACTTTTTTGATGTAGGTATTTATTAGTATAAACTTCCATCTTAGCACTACTTTTGCTGTATCCTATAGGTTTTGGTATTTTGCGTTTCCATTTTCATTTGTTTCAAGAAATGTTTAAATTTTCTTCTTGATTTCTTAATTGATTCAGTGGTCATTCAGGAGCATGTTTTTAATTTTCATGTATTTGTACAGTTTCCAAAGTTTTCCTTGGTATTGATTTCTAGTTTAATTCCACTGTAGTCTTAGAATATACTTGATATGATTCTGATTATTTTACATTTGTTGAGACTTGTTTAATGGCATAACAAATGATCTGTCCTAGAGAATGTTTCCTGTGCTGATGAGAAAAAAATGCATTATGTAGCAGTTGGATAACATGTTCTGTAAATGTCTGTTAGTTCTAGTTTGTCTAAAGTGCAGTTTAAATCTGACGTTTCTTTCTTATTTTTCTGTCTAAATGATGGCAAATTCTGAGACTGTTTGTTGAAGTCCTCAACTATTACTGTATTGGAGCCTATCTCTCCCTTCAGATCCAATACTATTTGCTTTGTATATTTGGGTGCTCCAGTGTTGGCTGCATATATTTAATATAATTGGGATAGTTATATCTTCTTGCTAAATTGAAAACTTTTTTTTTACAATTTTTATCTTGAAATATGTTTTATCTAAGTACAGCTACTCCTTCTCACTTTTGGTTTCTGTTTACATGGAATATAATTGTTTATTCCTTTACTTTCAGTCTGTATGTGTCTTTGCAGCTGATGTGAGTTTCTTGTAGGTAGCTGATATGGTTTGGATGTTTGTCCCCTCCAAGTCTTATGTTGAAATGTGATTCCCAATATTGGAGATGGGGCCTGATGGGAGGTGATTGTGTGATGGGGAAGATTCCTCATGAATGGCTTTGCACCAGTCCCTTGGTGATAAGTGAGTTTTCACTCAGTTCCTGTGAGACCTGGTTATTTAACAGAGTCTGGGACCTCCTCCATCTCTCTCTCTTGTTCCTGCTCTTGTCATGTGAAACACATGCACCCACTTTGCCTTCTGCCATAATTGTAAGCTTCCTGAAGCCCTCATCAGAAGCTGAGCAAATGTTGGTGCCATGCTTGTATAGCCTACAGAATTGTAAGCCAATTAAACCTCTTTCCTTTATAAATTACCCAGCCTCAGGTATGTTTTTATTATGATGCAGAATGGCCTAACACAGTAGCTTATAGTTAGATCATATTTTATTTTTATCCATTCAGCCGGTTTATGTCTTTTACATGGGAAATTTAATCCATTTACATTCAAAGTTATTATTGATAGGTGAGAACTTATTTCTGCCATTTTGTTAATTGTTTTCTGGTTGTTTTATATATCCTTTGTTCCTTTCTTCCTCTCTTATTGCTTATCATTTTGGTTTGATGGTTTTCTGTAGTAGTAACATTTGAGTCTTTTCTCTTTCTCATTTATGAGAAGCCAGTGAGTTTATAATTGCATGTTTTCTTGATGGTAGGTATTGTCCTTTCACTTCCAGATATAGGACTGCCTTAAGCATTTCTTGTAGGGCCAGTCCAATGGTAATGAATGTCCTCAGTTTTTGCTTATCTGGGAAAGACTTTCTTTTTCCTTCTTTTTTGAAGGATGGCTTTGTGGGTATAGTAATCTTGGTTGTCAGTTTTGTTCTTTCAGCACTTTGAATGTATCATCTCATTTTCTCGTGGCTTATAAGTTTCTGCTGAGAAAACTGTTAGTCTGATAGGGATTCCCTTATATGTGCCTTGACAATTTTCTCTTGCTAATTTTAGAATTCTTTCTTTGTCTTTGACTTTTGACAGTATAACTGTAATATGCCCTGGAGAAGACATTTTTGGATTGAATCCATTTGGAGATTTTTGAGCTTCCTGTTCTAGATGCCTATATCTCTTGCAAGACTTCGGAAGTTTGGGGCTATAATGTCATTAAGTAAGCTTTCTATGCCTTTGCTTACCTCTCCTTCTTCTGGAACACCCAAAATGTGAATATTTGGTTGCCTGCTTTATGGTGTTCCATATGTCATGTAGGCTTTCTTTGTTCTTTATTAAACTTTATATATATGTACTTTTTTGTCTGAGTTATTTCAAAAGACATTTCTTCTAGTTCAAAAAGTATTCTGCTTGATCTCTATTATTGAAGCTCTTGATTATATTTTTTTGTTTCATTCATTGAATTCTTCAGTTACAGAATTCCTGATTGGTTCTTTTTTATGTATCAATCTCTTTGATGAATTTCTTATTCTGATTATGAACTGTTTTTGATTTCCTTCTATTATGTATCTGTGTTATCTTGTATCTCGCTAAGCTTCTTTAATAACACTATTATGAAATCTTTCCCAGATATTTCATAGATTTATTTTTCATTGAAATTTGTTGCTAGGGAATTATTGTTTTTTTACACATATCACATTTCCTTGCTTTTTCATGTTTGTTTGTTTTTACATTGATACCTGTGAATCTGGTGTAACAGTCCCTTCTTCTGATTTTTTTAATTGACTTTTGTAGGAAAGATGTTTTCCAATAGATGTGTCTATAGGGTTGGTTGTGTAGGGCACTTTGGTTTTGATTTTGAGTGGGCACAGTAATGTAGTCTTCAGATGACTTCTTCAGCTATAATCAGTGTCTGTGGTATCTTTGAGTTCCTCAGTGGGTTAGGCTGTGGTTTTTAGTAGATGCTGTAGTGAGGTTTTGCTATGGATTGGGACACCAGGTGGGCCAGTTCTTTGGCACCAGTATGCTGTTTCTTGGGTTCCCAGGTGGCATACATGGAAACTGGTAGAAGCAGGTCTGAGTGGGCTGATCCTTGGGCCTTCATATTATTTGGCTGAGTCCCTACCCAAATCTCATCCTGAGTTGTAGCTCCCACAATCCCCACATGTCATGGAAGGGACCTGGTGGGAGGTAATTGAATCATGGGAGCAGGTCTTTCCTGTGCTGTTCTCGTGATAGTGAATAAGTCTCATGAGATCTGATGGTTTTATAAAAGGGAGTTCCTCCACACAAGCTCTCTTGCCTGCTGCCCTATAAGATGGGCCTTTGCTTCTCCTTTGCCTTCCATCATGTTTGTGAGTGCCACCCCCCCAGCCATGTGGAACTGTGAGCCCATTAAACCTCTTTCCCTTATAAATTACCCAGTCTCAGGTATGTCTTTATTAGCAGCATGAGAACAGACTAATACAGGCTTCCAGGTGACTTGCTAAAGTGCTGGCAGTGGCAGCAGTAGGCCAGGCTGGCAAGTGGATCACTGAACTCCTGGGCAGTGTGCATGGCATCAGCAATGGCAATAGCAGCAGTGGGCACTAGCACTGATGGCAGCAAACTTGGTGGGCCAGTCCCCCAGCCCCAAGGTGGTACATACACAGGTGAGTGCTGGTGGAGGTGATGGCAACAGGCTGGGAGTGGACATCCTCAGGTCCCTGGAAGGAATGCATTGGCTCCAGCATTGGCGGGAAAGGTGTATTGATCTCTAGGCCTCTGGATAATGCGCATATGCACTGGCAGGCTGGGGAGGCCTGTCCGTAGCACCCCCAGGTGTGGATGTGCAGGGCAGGCCTATTCCCAGGCCTCTGGACAATGCCCACAGGCACTGGTGAGGGTGGGGCCAGGTGAGCTGGAGCTGTCCTCAGGCCCCTCAATGGTGTGTGCATACAAAGGCTGTGGCAGGCAGGGCTGATCAATTCCCAGGCCCCCAGACAACATGCACAGGCACTGGCAACCTGTGTGGGCCCATTTTCAGCTCCATGGAAGGCATGTATGCATGCCAGTGGCAGTGGGTGGGGTAGGTCAATCCCCAGACTCCTGGATAATGTTCATGGGCACAGGTGAAGGCAGTGCAGAGGCAGGCCTGTGCTTAGGCCTCTAGATGGCATATGTGGGTGATGCCTGTGGCAGTGTGTGGGGTTGATCAATCCCCAGGACCTCGAATGGCACACTAGGATGCCAGTTGTAGTAGCAATGGGTATCTTTAGGCACTTTGATGATGTATGTGGGCACCAGTGGCAGTGGGGGTGGTAGGTCGACCTCCGGGTTCCCAGATGATGCGTGTGGGCACTGGTGGTGGTGGCAGACAGGCAGACCTGTTTTTAGGTCTCCTGGTGGCAAGCAGACCAGGTTGATCTCCAGGACTTTGGATGGTGCCCTTGGGCCAAGAGGCAGGCTAGATGGGCCTGTCCTCAGGTCCTTGGACTGTGCCTGGGTGAGCCAGTTCCCAGGCCCCCTTAAGATATGTGCAGGTGTGCAGCAACCCTGCTGCTGGGGGGTAAGGATTTGCTGTCAGTGGCAACGGCCCCAGGCAGGCAGCTCTCAGGCTCTGGAGAGTACATGCTTTGGCTCCCTTTGTCCCTAGGGCAGCCTCCCCAATGTGTTTCACTACCCGTTCCTTGGGGTGTAAGACATTGCATGAGCTAAAGTTTTGGGGACGCATCTGCACTGCTGACTCCAGCCAGTATCATGATGCTGTAAACCTTTGGGTAGATATAGGGGGGTGTCTGCAGGGGTTTAGGGATGTAGATATGTAGGGGGTATTGAGCCCCAAGGTGTGATGTAGTCTGGTGGGGGCCGGGCTCTCAAAATGGCACCATGCCATAGCTGCTTGAATCTCAGGGGATGTGTGGGACCGAGTGTGAAGATCTTCTGTAGAACAATGTCATTACATGGACTCCAGGCATCTCTTTATACTAGTCTCAGGGCTTGTGAGGGCTGAGGGGCTCTCCTATGGCTAAAATTGTAGGAATCTGTGGTGGGAATATGGACTGCTGACTGATGGGAATCTCTCACTTACCTTTTACCCACAGTGGGAGTTTCCCCTGGCTCTGAGTTGATCTTGGCTGGGTCAGCTGCTTCACTTCCCTTTCCTTCTATGCCTCAGAAGTTCTCAGTCACTTTCCTGCTAAATTCCATTGTTTTCTTTAGATGTTCTGTTTGACATCTAATTATCTATTTGCCATTCTGGTCCTTCTTTGTGAAGGAGGTGACAGCCAGGTGCCTCAGGCAGCCATCTTGAAGCCCCTCCAACGGAGGGTTTTCAATTGCAGATTCAATTTCTAAAGTAGATATGGGATTACTTACCTTTTCTGTTTCTTTATGTGTCAGTTTTCATAGGCTGTAATTTTTTTTCAGGGATTTGTCTATTTCATCCAAAATTTCAGATTCATTGACATAAAGTTGCTTTATAACATCATCTTTTTTTTTTCTTAAGACAGAATCCCACTCTGTCTGCCCAGGCTAGAGTGCAGTGGCATGATCTTGGCTCACTACAACCTCTGCCTTCTAGGACATGAGGTCATGTCTCAGCCTCCCAAGTAGCTGGGACTACAGGCATGTACCACCACACCTGGCTAATTTATTTGTATTTTTAGTAGAGACAGGGTTTCACCTTGTTGGCCAGGCTGTTCTCGAACTCCTGACCTCAAGTGATCCACCCACCTTGGCCTCCCAAAGTGCTGGGATTACAGGTATGAGCCACCATGCTCGGCCTGTAACATCATCTTAATATGATTTAATGTTTCTTAAGATCTCTGGTGTTTAATTAGCACCTCTCTTGCCTAAGGTTTAACAATTTTATTCTTTTCAAAGAACCAATTTTTATGTTTATTTTTCTTGATTATATTTTTGCTTGCTATTTTATTAATTTGTGCTTTATCCTTATTATCTTCCTGCTATTCTTTTCATTGTGTGTGACTTACTATTCTTTTTTTAAAACAACATGAATTTTTAGCCTTTATTTATTTCTAAAATATGCATCCAATGGGAGAAATAAATTCCTGTTGTTTAAGCCATCCAGTATGGTATCCTTATAGGACTATTGAGAGAGTTTGGATAAGTTAATAAGCTTAGAGCAATTCCTGGCGCATAGTAAATTTTGCTATTTTTATTTTTATTATTATTACCCTGGATTGCTTACAAGAGTACATATAACAAAGAAAATTATAAATAGTAATAGTCAAGATTCAGGAAAATATGTTTATTGAAAATCAACATATAAGGGAAAGTTGGAATATTAATATTCAGGCCATTAAGGGCATGCCAGGGAGTGGTCGACATGTTACCTCCCCCCATCTGCTACACTACTTTGTGATGAACATCTCACCAGGCACACACAGGATCTCCTCAAGATTATTTGATGGCTGCCTCCACCACCTGTTATTTTATATCCCCTGGACCAGCCTTGTGAAATGCTCCCAGGCCTGGCATCCCACATGTGTCCTGCTTGGCTCTTTGCATAAAACGTCCAGCTTGGGAGGCCAGATTGCTGCTTCAGGGCAGCATGTCCCACAGAGGCGGGAAAAGGAATTGGCTGCCAGTCAGAAACTGGTGGCAAATATCACACTCAACCCGCTGACTCTTCTTGTGAATGCAAAACACATTTAGAGATGAAATGGTACTCCTCTGGCTGCCAAAGAAACAAGTAACAAAAGAAGCAAGGCCCACATATGTTTGTGATAGTGAGTGTTTTACCACGCAGCAAGAGATCTCCATTTTGTGTAGGTGATTTTAAAATGTTGGCAAAGATCCTTCCCCCTTAGTGCCTCAGTGTTGGTTTGGGGTGGTTTGTGGAGATGAGGGTTATGAGGAGGGAAAAGCACTCCCGTGTGAACAAAGGCATTCTCTGTGAGGCTTGGATCTAAGAATACTGTCCAAATGTCAAGCGTCTGATAATGAAGAAAACGGACCTTAGCCATGGACTTGCTTTTCAACATCAGACACACAAAACAGAAGCACGAGTATGTGTCTGCCAAAAAAGCAACCTCATTCTCTGCCAAACACCACAGCTCTTAATTTAAAAAACTGAAACCAAAGTAGACTTGTCTCTGGATGGTTACCTAAAATGTCCACTTAAAGAAATGACAGCTCTCCTAGGGGAGCAGTACGGTACCGAGAGAGGGAGCAATTTTCCCTGTGTATTCACATCAAGCCATGCCCCAGAGAAATCAAACACAGCTCCCACCAGCCTTCAGAGATCCAATGAAGAGCGAGTGCTTCTTGTTGCTCCTTGTTGGCTCTGACCTAGAAGGTAACAAGTCTTTGGTACTGGTGCCGTTTTAAGGATTGGACACTGCCCTGTTATATAATCCGAGCAGCAGACTTTCTGAGCTTCTGTCAAATTTAGAAGTTGTCTGTAAAATGCAAGGTCTGGACTAACTTATTTCTAAGATACCACCTAACAAAAATCTGAAATACCTATATTTCATTAATGCCCAGAGGGGCTCAGTTAGCCAGCAATGCAATGTGGAATAGTGTAGTGACTTTCAGCAAACGTCATAATGCTCTCTATGCTTACATAGATATGTAAATATATATATAATATTATATATATTATATATATATATTATATAATATATATAATATATATTATATATATAATATTATAAATGTATCCATATACCTATCTCTAGCCACTGAGATAGAGAGAAATATACACAAAATGTAAATCTTAGGCTACATGATAACCAAAGTCATGGGTAGCCTCTGCACTGGCATTGACCATAAACCCTAACTAGTGTTATCTCTGGGTCCCAGAAGTTGAGTCCTCTTTCTCCTTGTCTGTTGACAACCCATGGCCATCGCTCTCAAGGCCACCCTTTTGGGATCTTTCTGTGCCTTTCTCCAAATATCAAAGTTGCTGTTCATTATCTGAGTTGATATTGTCACTGCATTTGAAATGTAGGACATTTTATTCTTAACATGCCAGCCCTAGGGAAGTTTTGACTCCACATTTAGAAATTTAAAACTTTGGCCGGGCACGGTTGCTCACGCCTGTAATCCGAGCACTTTGGGAGGCTGAGGCGGGTGGATCACTTGAGGCCAGGAGTTCGAGACCAGCCTGGCCAACATGGTGAAATCTCATCTCTACTAAAAATACAAAAATTAGCTAGGCATGGTGGCACACGCCTGTAATCCCAGCTACTCAGGAGTCAGAGGCATGAGAATCGCTTGAACTTGGGAGGTAGAGGTTGTAGTGAGCTGAGATCGCGCCACTGCACTCCAGATTGGGCAACAAGTGAGACCCTGTCTCAAAAAAAAAAAAAAAAAGATTAAAAATTTTAATCAGAATAATAGCCATATTGACAAATTGCTTTAAGATTTTTTTTTTTTTAGAATAAATGTCATTAAGCTGAATGTCCTGGAGACAGAAAACACTTCTGTTTTTTCCATCGTTATTTTATTGAAAATATCTTTATTGACACAAATTATTTTTCATATAAACATTGAAAAAATGTTGAGTCATTGAGCAGTTTTCATTTTTACCGAATCTTACTGGGTGTAGCTTCTATAATCATGAGTTTTGCATGATCTCCAACAGGCTGATTTTCCTGATTGCAATTTGAGCCCTTACTATTTTTATTTTATGTTTTCACTGTCAATATCAATTCCATTTTCTTCCAAAACTACAAGATGGATTATGTCAGGTAGGTTGTATTTAATGGCTGGAATGAATTTTAGGTCTCATTTTCCAGGGAAGGGAAACTGAAACCCAGAGGTTAAGTGACTTCCCTAAAGTATCCTACCCATTTCATGTCTGAGCTGAGGTTAGAGTCTTGGCTTACAGCCCAGAGTTTCTCTACTTCACAAGCATATCCACTACTGGAATAATGGAATCACAGCAGTGTGCTCGTACAGTTAAAATTGGAGCCTATATGCATGCCTACCATAATTAAAGCAGGGCCGAGAAATAATGTATTTCACATCTAGTGTTAGCTCTGAATCCACACCCAAGGTGACCACCTCCTATAGACAGAGATAAGATTGGGGTTTTTTGTTTCGTTTTGTTTTGTTTTTGTGTTGCCCAGGCTGGAATGCAGTGGCATGATCTTGGCTCACTGCAACCTCCACCTCCCAGGTGCAAGCGATTTTCCTGTCTCAGCCTCCCAAGTAGCTGGGATTAGACACACACCATCATGCCCAGCTAATTTTGTATTTTTAGTGGAGATGGGGTTTCACCGTGTTGGCCAGGCTGGTCTCAAACTCCCGACCTCAGGTGATCCGCCTGCCTCGGCCTCCCAAAGTGCTGGGATTACAGGCGTGAGCCACCACGCCCAGCTAATTGGTTTTTTTACAAAGGCACTAAGATTTGGTGGTGAGGCCAGGTTCATATAATGTTAAGAAAAGTTACGGCTTTATCAGGGAACTTGTGATATTAATAAAAGAATGCATGCTGAAATTGGCCAAAATGGGCAGAGAGAATATGGTGGGCAGTGTCATGGATAAGAGAATACAGGGCAGGGCACAGGGCAGAGTGCATAGTCTGGCTCATAGCCTGTAGCTTGGAGAGTGAGAGGTGGGAGAGAAACCAGAATGGGAACATCGGGCCTGGATAGTAGGCAAGGAGTGTGTGTTCCATTGTTTAAACAGTGGGGAGCCATCAGAGGTTTGAAAGCACATTCTAAAAGCTGTTCTTTGGGAAGTTTATAATGGTAACTTTAGGATGAATTCAGGGTGAGGAAACTCTAGAAATAGGAAGTCATATAAGGAGCTTTATTGGAAGAAGATTCTCCATCTATTTCATACGTCCACCTTGTTGATATTGATTTGGAAGTCCTGAAATAGAGGTCGTGGGGAATAAGGTTTGGAATGCCCAAGCTGTGAGGACTGATTCCCTGTTTGAGAGATGGTGTTTACTGTGTGTCCACACCAACTTAAAGGCTAAGTATCCACAGGGAGATCACCGCATGCTGGTGTCCCTGGCACTTCCTCAATGGCCCTAGTAAGCATCCTCAGCCCCCTAAAGCACAAGCCCTGCACCAAGACTTGCACCTTGACCTTGACCTGAGTTTAGTTGATGGAGCCCTCAGGCCCATGGTCTGCCACACTGTGCTCAGGGGCTTCTCCCAAAATGTCCTGGTTTCCAACAGGAATCAGAACTTCAGCTAGAGATTACATCTAGGGAAACCAAAGGGAAGGAGCACGCCACCCCGAAGCTTGACTGTTCTGGAAAGCCCACACCAATTGGAGGGGGGTCTATGACATGAGAAGAAGATGGAGTTAGACAAACCTGGTTTAAACTTTCATTTTGCCACTTGCTAGCTGTGGGCTGGTTACTGGTCCTGGAAACTTTTTTGGTTTTTTTTTTTTTTTGATATGGAGTCTCACTCTGTCATCCAGGCTGGAGTGCAGTGGCATGATCTTGGCTCATTGTAACCTCCACCTCCTGGGTTCAAGCGATTCTCCTGCCTCAGCCTTCCAAGTAGCTGGGATTACAGGTGCCCACCACCACATCTGGCTGATTTTTGTGTTTTTAGTAGAGACAGGGTTTCACCATATTGGCCAAGCTGGTCTCGAACTCCTGACTTCAGTTGATCCACTCGCCTTGGCCTCCCAAAGTTCTGGAATTACAGGCATGAGCCATCACGCTGGAAACTCTTGAGTGAGAACAGTTACTTCATAGGGGTGATGGGAAGGTCAAAAAGGATGATAAGGATGGCGACCGATGATTCGGCATCTGTGAGCTCTCAGGCCACGGTCTACCACACACTTTTTTAATCCACAATTTTGTGGAATCAGAGTAGCTATCCTATAAACTATGTCATGGTATTTACTAACTCATAACTGAGGAAACAGAAGCTTCACCTGAAAAACTTGCCTAAGGCTTTGAACAGTAATAGTATCTGAGATTTGAAAATCCAAATTTCAACCTTTCCACCACCCCACAGTGTCTTTAAGTACCTGTGAGGGGAGTGCAGTGGGGAGGGATGAACTGTAGCCGGATCTAGGCTACACGCCCCGCTGTATTAGTCTGTTCTTGTACTGCTATAAGGAAATACCTGAGACAGGGTAATTTCTAAGACAAGAGGTTTAATTGGCTCACGGTTCTGCAGGCTGTACAGGAAGCATGACAGCATCTCCTGAAGAGGCCTCAGGGAGTTTTACTTAAGGCAGAGGGCAAAGCTGGAGCGGGCAAAGCTGGAGCAGGCAAGAGCGAGCGGGGGAGATGCCACACACCTTTAAACCTTTAGACGACAAGATCTCGTGAGAACTCACTATTGCCAGGACAGCACCAAGGGAGACGTGGGGACAGCACCATTCATGAGAAATCTGCCCCATGATCCAATCACCTCCCACCAGGCCCCACCTCCAACATTGGGGATTACCATTAGACAAGCGATTTGTGTGGGGACACAGATCCAAACCATACTACTGCCCTTGGGGTATGTGGTGGTGGTGGCAAGGGGGTGGTGTGGTGGTGGTGGACAGAATATTTGGCAGCACATCCTAACCACCATAGAATACTTTGTTCCCTAAAGGAAAGAGGAGTTCTTAAAAGGAGGAGGATGGAGGAGGCATGGTTCGTCTGCAGAAAGCAGTAACAACCACAGCTTCCTAATTGTGCTTTTCTAAAACTCACATTAACTTTTGTTTGTTTCTTGACTACGCACAACTAGAATATGGAGGAAAGAAATGACTATAGTCCTTCGAGTGGACGGTCAGGCTAGGATTTGAACATTTTCACGGATAGTCCACAAAAGGAATGACAGACAGCTAGCCACCTGCCTTTCTTGGAATTACTGCTGACAATTCATTTTTTGTGTGTTTTATTAAGAATTTTAAACAGCTTAGGAAGCATTATGAATTGTTTCTGAAGGAACAGTTCCAGAAAGGTCTTCAGCAGGTCCTTGATAACATTGACATGGTCAGAGGAAGCAACAAGCAAAAAAATGTCACTTTTGCATTTGAGTAGATGAGAGGGAATCAGAAGTTTTCAAAAACATATTGAATGGAGGAAAATAACTGTTAAATAGGCTTAAGGCAATGATAATCAAATATGGTTAATTCCCTGGAAAAATGTTTTAGCTTTGGCTGGGCATGGTGGCTCACAACTGTAATCTCAACACTTCGGGAGGTTGAGGTGGGAGGATCACTTGAGCCCAGGAGTTCAAGACCAGCCTGGGTGGGCAATATAGTGAGACTCTGTCCCTACAAAAAAAACATTAAGGGAATTAACCAGGTGTGGTGGTGCATGCCTGTAGTCCCAGCTACTTGGGAAGCTGAGATGGGAGGATCACTTGAGCCCAGGAGGTCGAGGCTGCAGTGAGCCATGTTCACGCCACTGCACCCCAGCCTGGGCGTCAGAGTAAGACCCTGTCTCAAACAAAACAAAACAAAACAAAACAAAAAGTTTTGGCTTTGTTAAGGAAACCGGCAAACAGAATCTTCATCTCCCCCACCAGCAGTCGCCTTCTACA
The DNA here is from genome assembly GCF_006542625.1 of Nomascus leucogenys. Lineage (NCBI taxonomy): Eukaryota > Metazoa > Chordata > Mammalia > Primates > Hylobatidae > Nomascus > Nomascus leucogenys. The sequence continues at coordinate 76,133,659 of NC_044397.1, forward strand.
ATGATGGATGTCCTCTTTCATGGGTTCTTTGTCTCTATCTTCCAGACAGGGGCAAAGTTCCTCTGTCCATTTATGGGAATCTGACTGTGGGCAGAAAACCAGAACACAGTAATCAAACCACACCCCATCTCCCAGCCAGAGAGCTTCTCTGAAAGTCACAGATTAGGTCCTCCAAAAGCAGGCACTGAGGCAAAGTTTGGGGTGCAAATAGTTTGTTAGAGACCAACACCTGTGGAAGGAAGGGTATAGGAGCAAGAGTGGACCAAGGGAGAAATAAAACTGTGATACAGGCCAGACAAACCAGGCAAGGAACTCTTGGGAGCATATTTTCTATCAGAGTGTCCCACACTGGGCCAAAATAGCGAGGCCTTTTATGCCCAGCTCATTCACTCACCAAATTTGGGCTGCCCCAGGAAGGTCATCATCTTGGGAAAGGCAGCTCTTTGCAGCTGAGGCAGACCCTGAAGGAGCTGACAGCTGGGGGCTGTCTGCTGAATGCACTCCCTGCAGCCGAGCAGCAAGTACATCCTTGAAGAGAGGTCCAGTGGGGTGCATCTCTATGTCTACCACAAAGGCCATCCAGATAATGTACTTGCTAGCTCTCATGGATTTGGGGGCAGGGAGTTGGGAGCAGCAGGAGCTGGTGGTTTGCCTAATATGGGAACTTGGTCTTTGTTTGCATGACATAAAATTTTGACTAAGCTCTCAGTGTAATTATGTCTTATATCTGCCTCAGAAAGATGGATCGGGCCTTGGTTTTTAACTCATATCAAGATTCCAAGATAGGCAAGATGGATCTTTCAGGAAAAGGATTAAAGAATCATCAGAAAATATTTCCCTTTTTCAGTTATTTATCGTGGAATAATAAATCACTCCAAAACTTAGTGGCTTAAAACAATTTATTATTCCTCACAAATATGTGGATTGAGTGGGCTCAGCTGGGTGGGTCTGATTCAGATGGGGTAGGCTGAGGTCACATGTGCAGCTGCATTCAGCTGGGAGTTTGGCTAAAGCTGGGACATCCAAGATGATCTCCTCTCCTCCAGTGCTCTCTCCATACGGCCTCTAATCATGTAGTGTCCTGGCCTGGACTTTTCCATAATACAGCAGGCTGGTCTTCCAGATGGAAAAGCAAAAGATGCCAGTCCTTTTAAGGCCTGTACTCAAAAGTCCCAGAATATTATTTCCATTTTATTTTCTCTTGGTCAATGCAAAACACAGAGCAAAGCAGATTCCTTTCGGTGGGAAGAATCACAAAGAATTTGGAGCCATTTTTAATCTACTCCTTTGCCCTAAACCAATGTGTTTCAACCTTTGCACATATAGATTTCCACACCTGCTCTCCAGATATCCTGATTTTATTGGTCTGGGGTAGAACCTGGGCATTGGTATTGAAGCTTCAAAGAGGTTTCTAATATGTAGCCAGTTTGGGAACCCTAAACTATGATGTCTTTTGTCCCTCTATTCATAATGACATGGCTTCCATCTTGCAGGAACCCCCATGTGGCATATGTTTGGAGAAACTTTCATTCTGATTCCTGAAGTATATTCTAAATCCATTTTTACTTACAAGCTAACCAGAAATTTGAGAACATAGTTTTACTCTTTACAAATCAGCCATTGACCTGAAGCATTGTGTCTGTCTTCCAGTCAGTAGTATCAACTGGTATGGCACTGGTTCTCCGAAATCATTAGCCAAAACCTTAATCTAAATTGTAGACTTCAATCCCTGCTATGCACTGTAGGTTTACAAGTGGCCTTTGTTCTCTTAAATTATTGATAGATCACCGGCAATTTAGACTTGTAAGAAAACTCTTTAATTTGTTTAAAAGCATTAGTTTCCTTTTCCCGGCAGTTTTGTGCTGTACTGAAACTATGTGGTCCTGGTGTGCAGTGCTCTTAGATAGTAGTGTGTCTGTGTTGCCTTTCAACAAAGAAAAAACTGTCAAGCAGTGTCTGCTTTAAACATCATCCAGAGTGATGGTTTGCAGCAAAGATGTCCACTAGCCACAGTGAATTTTTTTTCTGGATAATAGATTCATACAATTCCATGTCAAAGCAAAAAAAAAATAGTGCAACATTTTAGACTGTGAAGTCTTACTATAAGTAAGCTCAGTATTTCCATTAGTTAGTCATTAGGTTATTTAATAAGGATTCTTAACCTGGAGTAAGGGTCTGTGGTTAGGATTCAAGGAGTTGTCAGTGAACTTGGAAGGGAACAAATTGCATCTTTATTTTCACTAACCTCTAACTGAAACAGCATTTCCTTTCATTATGAATTGTGAAATTTCACATTTCCTTCCATTATAAACGTAGGCAACAAATCACAGTGGCACAGCAGTACCTTTGACTTTTGTCACCAATAGAAAGCAGAGACATTCTCCTACCAAATACCACATACACTGTTATAGATACCTTGAAAACCTTTTATCCTTATCACTAAAATTAAAATTATAGTAGTTTTCAGACCCTCTGGTTTCTCCTACTGGATGTGCTAATATACAAGTATATATGTGCTATCTCACAATTTTTTTTTTTACTGTTTTGATGATTTCAATGGAATGTTTTATTTGCAATCCTAGCAAAGCCTAGGATTTGATTTTAATTCACTGTATATTATATATGTATACATGTGGATGCAAATGCACTCTGAAGTGCATTTATTTATGTGTATTTATTAAGTGTATTAATTGGGCGGGCGCAGTGGCTCAAGCCTGTAATCCCAGCACTTTGGGAGGCCGAGGCGGGCGAATCACGAGGTCAGGAGATCGAGACCATCCTGGCTAACACGGTGAAACCCCGTCTCTACTAAAAATACAAAAAAAAAATTAGCCGGGCGTGGTGGCGGGCGCCTGTAATCCCAGCTACTCGGGAGGCTGAGGCAGGATAATGGCGTGAACCCGGGAGGTGGAGCTTACAGTGAGCCGAGATCGCGCCACTGCACTCCAGCCTGGGGGACAGAGAAAGACTCCGTCTCAAAAAAAAAAAAGAAAAAAAGTGTATTATTTATGTATGTATTTATTTTAAGGCAGGGTCTTGCCCTGTCACCCAGGCTGAAGTGCTGTGGCACCATCATGGCTCACTTTAGCCTTGAACTCCCAGGCTCAACAAATCCTCCCACCTCAGCATCCCAGATATCTGGGACCATAGGCACATGATACCACACCTGACTAATTTTTGTATTTTCTTGTAGAGATGGGGTCTTGCCATGCTGTTCAGCCTGGTTTCAAACTCCTGAGCTCAAGTGATCCTCCTGCCTTGGCCTCCCAAAGTGCTAGGATTATAGGCATGAGCCGCCATGCCCAGCCAGCATGCATTTAGAAATATTATTGTGAGAAGGTAGTCCATAGGCTGCACTAGACAGTCATAGGAGACTGTAGCACAAAAACAGATTAAGAACCCATGCATTAGACTATTTGAATTGTTGAAAATAATTTATAGATTCTCTCCAGCCCAAATCACTTATCACCTTTGGTGATACCAGACAGACTTTATGAGCTAAACTATCAAGTAGGCTTGAATTTTGTTTCTAGTTGATTACACTGGCAATTCTAACTACTTCTGTTACCATATTCAAGTGACATTATAGTATAGGGATTAAGAGAATGGATACTGTGTTAGACTTGGAATAGATCCCTGCTGTACCATGTACCAGCTGTATGACCTTGGGCAAGTTACTTAACCTCTCCAAGAACCCCCTCACCTGTGAAATGGGGATAATATTATCACCCACCACTCTCACAGGAGGGTTCATTATTAGGATGAATTGAGATAATGCTTATAAATTACTTGACTCTCTCTCTACCTGGCACCTAATAAGCATAAAATAAATGTTGGTTTCTATTGCCATTAGGGAGCTCTCTTAGCATTAATCTATTTTCACAGGGCAAGAAGCTCTCGCTCTATTCATAGAGTCCTTAAGAGACATTTTGTATTAAAGTTTCAGATGATGAAGTGAGTTCAATATTGTCTATCAGATAGGCCTGAAACTACCACAGTTGTATCCAGTTTTAATTTGACTGTAACAAAGAGACTTTCTTGTCAAAAGGTAGTAGTAGCAGAGAGGGATGGGCAGTGTTGGACATTTTGCTATATGACAGCCTAATAGGAAATAAAAGTGGCTGAATTGAGTAATGAGTGGTTTCTAAAGCATTGAGTCCCTTCTAGTTTAACAATAATTTGAAACATCCCTGTTGACAACAAATGAGGCACATCCAGCCTTTTTTTTTTCTTTTTCTCCTGTTTGTACTGAGCTTCTAACATACGGAAGACAGGAAATATAGGAGCTTACATTTAGAGAGTCAAAAACTATCAAAACAAAACAAAACAAAAAAAACATTTGGCAACTTATTGCTCTTCTGCTGTCCAGCATGGAGATGTGGGTATTTATTTTTGTTCCTAATATTTATTTTTTGTACAGCAACCAGAGTCCCAAGGTTTAGATTCTGGCACCGGCTTTGTCATCTTAGAGCTGCTTGCCAGAGGGGGACTTCCCACTTTTGACTTTGTTTCAGTTCAATTGCTTCTCCATGCCTTCCCCACATACTGTTTTTCAGACATGGGGCCAATCTCATCATCTCTGTGTAGGGGAGAAGAAAAAAGCACAGCAAACATGTTAAATTTCCTAAAGATTCATTTTTGCAAGGATGGCAGCATCAGCAGGTGGTTTTTCTTTTCTTCTTTTAAATTTAAAATTGAATACATACCAAAGAATATTTACAATGCTGTCTAAGATAAAACAGTGATAAGTGAACACTTTTGTACTCACCAGCTGGTTTAAAAAATACAACATTGCCCTTCCTAATTACCCCTGGAGGTAGACTACTGTCCTGAATTTTGCTTTTACCATCCCCTTTCTTTTTTTCTTTGTTAATAGTTTTACTGCAGACATACATATCCATATATAATATTTTACTTTTCATGTTTAATTTTATAGAAAAGGAATTATTCTGTATGTATTTTGCAAAAACATACTTTTGCTATTCAACGCTGTATGTGAGATTCACCCATGTTGATATGCTCAATTGTGTCTTATTCTTTTTCATTGCTGCATAGTATTCCATCATAGAAGTATTATTCACCCATTCCACTGCCAATGGACATTTGGGTTGTTTTCAGTATTTTGCTTCTACAGATAGTGCTGCTATGGACATTTTTGCACATTTCTTCTTGTGTCTGTGTCAACCTCACTAGATAATGTCAACCTGTTTTCCAAATTGATTATTCTTGCCAGTAAAGTATGAGTTCTGATTATTCCATGATCTCAGCAAACACTTGGACTTGCCTCTAGTTCTTTCACCTGAGCTTGTTAAATTAAAGGAAGGCTTACTGTCCTTTCTCATGTCTAAAAGTCATGGTTTGTATTCTCTTTCCATAGCTGTCTCCTGTCTTTTTTTGTTTTTTGTTTTTTTTTTGAATGCCATCAAATTAAAGGAATCTGGCATACACACACACAGTGAAGGCAGAGTGGACATTACACATCCAAGTCCGGGTGGTTCATTTTTCTTCTGGGCATCCTGTGCTGAGGTTGGCTAGCAAACTATCCAGCTCAAAAAAAAATCAAAGTTATTCCCTTAGAACCTTTCCAATTCAACTCTGCCAACAGTGGCTCAGTAAGAAGCAGCAAGTAAATAAAATCAACAGATTTCAGCTAATGCCTTGGGTTTGCCAGCAATCCCCAGACCACAGGGAGAAAATGAATCTTTTTCTCACAAAATTCCTCTCACTGCCATCACTTTTCCATTGAAACAACAAGGCAGAGAAGTTACTTTATTGAGTTGCTTTGCTGTGAGTCTTACCAGAAAATGAAGAATAATAGTAATTGGCAAATATTACCCACCCAGTTCCTTAGCTAGCACTTCTCACATCTGCTTTATGATATCCTTGCTGGCCTGATTTTATTCATTTCCTAGTGCTCGGCATAGAAACCACAAGAACTAGCAAAAAAGAAAAACACTGCATTTATATAAACCAATAAAACTAGTGAGCATTTTGTGGACATTAAAAGAAACATGAGGGCTATCCCACATTATAAATTTCAAAATGCAAGTTTTTGCCTTGTGGTATTTTAAAAGTTTTAAGATGCTATTCAGGAACACTCTGAATAACTGTTTTAAATTGTTGTTGTTTAAACTTTTTTTCCTTTTCCAATAGCCCACTTGGCTGGTCTTAACTGGTCTCCTTCCTCACCAATCTGCCCTCCTCTCTGTGCTTTTTCCAAAATGCAAGTTTAATTGTGGTTGTTTTCCTTGTTTAAAACTGCTCACTAACTCTGATACCTGCAGGATAACGTCCAAACTCTACCTGGATTAATGAAAAGATTTGATCTGGCCTCTGTTTCCTTTCCCAACCTTAACTCTTACCCTCTCCCTCCTTTGCAATTAAAATGTTGAAAAACAAAATACCATATCATCCCCCAAACATGCACCCAGAAATTCACATGGGATTCCCTCCTCTTGCCTTATAAGGCCCTTTGTACTCCTCTGACACACCTGGAAAACTCCCATTTGCCTTTCAGTCTTGGCAATCTTGGTATGCTTGATCCTTCCCCACAATACCTCCTTCTTGGCAACTCTCTCCATCTGCGTACATCTTCTATTGTATGTACTACACTGGGGTTTCACACTTCAGCTCTTTAATTGCCTTCCTCTTCTACTCGATGCTGAGTTCCTTGAGGACAGGAATAATTTATTTTAAAAATATTCATTTATTTTTGTAGCATACCCCTTAGCACAGTTCGTGGCACTGAGTAAATGTTCAGTGAATTAAAATCAAATCGGCCTCCACCTCATTCCCATGCCCCTCTCCTTTGCCTCTGACTCTGTGTGTGTGTGTATGTGTGTGTGTGTTTTAATACTACATCTCTCAAAGAGTGCTATGATTATTCACCAATTGTACACACCAAAGTGTCTTAGAGGAAACAAACAGAGTAGACATGCTGAGATAGTGAACAGTTCAAAACAATTCCCTTCAAACTAAAGACTGCATTGTTTATGTCAGCTAAAGACTATTTCCTTTCTGTGTTGCATGGGAGAAAAAATGAGAAATATTCTGGGACACGAATTTATAAAAGGAGTTGTAGAAATTTCATTACCTCAGTGCTGACTAGAGCATCCTCTCCTTTAAAAATAATTGAATTCCTGGTTTTTGTTTTTTTCCCTTCTCTTAAAAACCACACAGCTTGCTTCCTGAAGACAAAGGAAATAATAAACAATAGCAACTCCCAGTTTGACTCTGATTATTTGCCAAGAGTCTTCTTAGTTCATGTGGTTCTATTTCATTAGAGAGGACTGATTAGCATAAGAAGAATGCTTCTAAATTAAGCTACCCAAATACGCACTTAGTTAGTACTCTGGGAGCTAATTTATTTATTATTTAAAATATAAATTGGCTAGCAAATCTATTTATTGAAGTATAACAGCTAGGCAACAATGCATAACTTTCTCTTGGCTGTTGAGTGGTTTTTAATCATCTATTGAAATTTAACAGAGAACCATTTCATTAAATGGAAAGCGGATAAATACTAAGAAGTCTGTATTTTAGAGTATTATCCACACATGGAGAATGATATTTGAGGAACAAAGAGGGAATTGGGGTTTGCTTTTTAAACAGTAACTTTTTGTTGTTTTAATTTGAAGTGTAACCAAAGACTCACAAAATCACTTGTGGGGATGTTAAACAAAGCAAGAAATAAATAAGGCGGAATATGGAGTAGGGTAGAGAAATAGAGGGATGGAAAAAATTGTGTTAAGATAGTGCTACATTGTCAATTAGACTAAAGCAGTATTTTTGCCTTGTACAGTTTTGGGGTTGGCGGTAAAAACTATGTACCTTGTTTTATTTTAACAAATGGCATCATGAAAATATCATGCTATTTGGCATAGTCTGTATTCTAAATTCCCAGAACCTAGAGACATTTAGGGGTTCTGGGGTCCCCTTAGGCTGTGGGTCGAGAACATAGTTGAATCCAGATACCCTGTTCAGTCTCGAGTTGTCCTAAACAGTTCAGCTCTGGAGCATCTCATGGTGCTCTGATATAAATGGAAGAGTCGTGTAGATGCTGTAGCATGGTCTTGAAATTCTATCATTGTCACTTATACTAGAACTCAGTGAGGGTAGGCAGAAATGGAAACAAGTGACAGGACTTTCTCAGCTTTCTGCAAATTTTTGAAATTTGGCTCATCTGATTTCCAGAGCCAAGGTTTCAAAGAAGTTTTAGACCTTGTAATTTACGATAGGTGGATGTTCCTTAGGTTCACGTTGGAAAGAAGAAGAATGTCAGAATGTTTCCTTTTTCCCCAGGACAGCCAAAATGTCAGAGAACCAGGAGTCTGAGGGTAAACTGAGGAGAGAGGGCACTGATTTGTAGTGTTTGCCAATTTCCATAGTGTAAATACTCACGCAGCCAATTTCAAGCTACCAACTTCACACCACTAAACATGGAGTTGGGCAGCAATGTGCACAATTGGTTCTCCTGATCCAGTGAGAGGGAGTGCCCACACACTGCTGCTAGAACTATCTTGCATTGCTGTCTGCAGGAAGTAAATCTTTAGCAGGTTACCAATCTTTAGCAGGTTAGCCGGCTCTTGTTTCCATGGTACACAGAAGATGATGAGTCAGGATCTAAGTCCTTGCAACACTCCTGGTGAGAGCATTTACTGCTATAACCTCTGCCCCTTCCTCCCCCACTCTTATTCTCTCTTCCAAAAGAAAACTACAAATGTAGATCATAAAGCTAGATATTGAGTAAGTGTAAATAATGAACTGGACTGTGCTTTTTATCCTCTTGTGGATATCAAATATAAAAACTGGACAGGGAAGGAGAGAATGAGGCTGGGAAATCTTGATTACTTTTTAATTGCATCAAATCCTGTGTGGTAAAGTGGGTTCCTAAAAGGGGAAAAAGACAGCACAGTTTTTTGCCATTCTGCTAAGACAAGTAAGGTCTTGCTTTCCTGGCATTTCTGTGTAGGAAGAAGAGGGTGTTTGGCATTGCATGTGGTGAAAGGGGAGAGGGGGTGGAGGGAAAGAACGGGATGGATCATGGCATTGGCAGGGATAAAGCTCACTGTAGACACAGTTAAGTTGAGTGCAATGACAGAGGTTTGCTTTCACATTCAACCTGCTTCATTAATTTCATTGGGGCCTTTTCCAAGGAAAGGGAGGATTCATAAAAGGGAAATCAAAGAAGCCTGGAAAAGAAACATTTCCCCTTCTGAAGACTGTATTATAATCCTTTTTTCTGAAAAAGTACAGTAATGAATGTTATATTTATTAGTGTTGTAATTTCTCCTCTTACTCCACTTCTTAAAGGGAAAAAAATATTCTGTTGGTCATAAAAACTCTGATAATAGTAGTAGAGTGACCATTGGTTGAGTCCTTATTATGTTTCTAATACACTGGCACATGGTACAAACTTAAGACATATTTGTAATGGGCCAGGTGCGATGGGTAATCCCAGCACTTTGGGAGGCCGAGGCAGGAGGATCCCTTGAGCCCAGGAGTTTGAGACCAGCCTGGGCAACATGGTGAAACCCCGTTTCTACTGAAAATATAAAAAATGAGCCGGATGTAGTGGCATATGCCTGTAGTCCCAGCTACTTGGGAGGCTGAGGCACAAGAATCACTTGAACTCAGCAAGCAGAGGCTTCAGGGAGCCAAGATCACACCACTACACTCCAGCCTGGGTCACAGAGTGAGACCCTGTCTCAAAAAAAAAAAAAAGTAAAGAAAAGAAAAAAGACATATTTGTAGACCAGGTGCCCTGCATCATTTTATAAGTATTGTCTCTGAATCCTTACAAAAAGTTAAATATTCATAGAGTGAGCAACCATTCCAGATTGTCTGACCCTTTTTTACTTTTAGCACTGAAAGCCCTATGTTCCCAGAAACCTCTTGGCCCTAGGCACAGTGGGACAAGTGGTCACCCAAATTCTTATCCCCATTTTACAAATGAGAAAATAGAGATAGTTAAGTCATTATGCCAAAGTCACAGAACTGGGCTCAAACCCAGAGCTGCTAAATCCCAAGTCCATGCTCTTAACCATCAGGCCAAATGGCTTCCTATTATCCTGTACTCTGCTTTCAGATTTTCATCATCTATACTGACCAAGGAAAAAGAAAGCTTCAACTTTAATAATTCATCCCAACCTTGCTGAAATTAACACAGAAATTCTTGGAGTTGATATAGAGAAAATTTTCCATGACTTTTTTTTTTAATAGACACGTTCAAAGCATGTCTAACTGATCTGGTGAAATAAGGCTAACAGATTTGACTGAAAGGTCTTCACCTCTCAGGTGCTCATTCTGTATCTCTCTAAAAGGAAGGAACGTATTATTGGATCACAAGATTTCTTCTCATTTGAGTACCCTGATTGTCAGAAGTCTGTTTCTCATATCATGCAGTAATGCCTCTTCCACTTACTCTCATCCTTTTATCCAATCTATTATTTGGAAGTCATACTGCCCTCCCCTTTTACCACTATTAACTTGATAATAATAGATTTTATCTATCCTTTATGTTTATATAGAGATTATGACATATATCCTGATTTAAGAAAGTCAGCTTTGAGTCAATACATTTACCATTGTCCAGGTATACAAGTGTACCTTACAACAGGGGCCCCCAATCCCTCGGTCACAGACTTGTACCTGTTTGTGGCCTTTTAGGAAGCAGGCCACACAGCAGGAGGTGAGTGAGGGCAAGCATTACTGTCTAAGCTCCGCCTCCTGTCAAATCAGTGGTGGCATTAGATTCTTATAGGAGGGGAACCCTCCTGTGAATTGCACATGTGAGGGATCTAGGTTGTGCAGTCCTCATGAGAATCTAATGCCTGATGATCTGAAGTGGAACAGTGTCATCCCCAAACCATCCCCCACTCCCCAACCCTGTGCATGGAAAAACTGTCTCCCACAAAATTGGTCCCTGGTGCCAAAAACGTTGGGGACTGCTGCCTTACAACACTTTAACTCACTTTACACCCTTTTTGTGCAAGTACTGTTTTTTGAAAAACTTCTACATAGTTCAAACTCCAGAAGACATTATTAATTATTGATACTCCTGACTTCTGTTCACATATGTAAATTCTCAGCTGCTGTTCATTCTCCTCTGCATTTTCATGTTTCCATTACGGATAATTTTCCTTCTGTCTGAAGAACAGTCTTTCGTACTTCTTTTAGTGCAGGTCTGCTGACAAAAACCTTTTACAATTTTTTGTTTCCTTGAAAATATCTTTACAAGGCCTTCATTTCTATAGAAGTTCTAGGTTGGCAGATATTTTATTTCAGAACTTTCAAGATATTATTTCACTGTCATCCAGCTTTCATTGTTTCTGTTGAGTAGTCAGTTTTCTTGCTGCTTTGTACTGAAAATACTGTTTCCTTTTCTGTGACAGCTTTTAAGATTTTCTCTGTCTTTGGTTTTAGCAAAATGCTATTCTGTGTGTGTGTGTGTGTGTGTGTGTGTGTGTGTGTGTGTGTGTACGCACGCACATACACATACTATAGTGTAATATACTATTACTAATATACTATTATGTGTACTATGATGTGGTTAGTTTGCTTTGTGTTTATTCTATCTAGGATTCATAGAGCTCCTCAAACCTGGCTTGGTAACTTTTGTCAATTTTGGAAATTTTGGAAATTTTTCAGTCAATATCTCTGAATGTTACTGTTTATTTCTTTTGCCCCATTTCTTCCTTATCATTTTATCCTAAAATTCCAGTTAAACATAAGTTAAATGTTTCATGGTTTCATGTCTTTTCTTCTTCTTTTTTTTTTTTTTTGTATTTTCCATACCTTTATTCTCCATGCTTCAGTCTGGATATCCTCTACTGACCTAACTTCCAGTTCATACAGTGTTTCTTCTACATGTCTAATCTATTGCTAAAACATCGATCGAGTTCTTAATTTCCATGAACAATGAATAACTTTTTAGTTAAAGAACTTCCATTTGATTTTTTATATATTTAATTATCTTGTGAATTATTTTTCTGTACCTAACATCTTGCATACTTTATTCACAGTTACTTTAAAATGTGTACCTGGTAACTCTAATGTCTGGATCATTTGTGGTCTCTTTCTGTTATCTTTTTTTCTCCTTAAATTTTAGTCATTTGCTCTTGTTCTTTGTCATGCCTACTAAATTTTGTTAAATGTTGAAGAAAATGTACAAGAAATGTATGAAGAAAAATGTTATTTTTCTTCCAAAAGGATTTAATTTTTTCTAGAAGGCATACAGAGTAGAGGCATATCACCTTGATAAAGTCTGGGATTGAGATGATTGATTCAGTGCTTGATTTCAAGGTTTGTGAGGACTAACCTGTTTCTGGTTTCTTATTACTTCCAAGGCATCGTCTTTCATGGATCTGCTGGAAAGCCTGCGGTGCTTACCAGTGCTGTCCCTCCTTGACAGACTGGCAACTCCAATTTTTTTTTGTTGTTGTTTCTTTTGGGGTTTTCTTTGTTTTTGTTTTTTGGTCTCTCAAGCACCATAAGACTAATGAGCTTTTCATTCTCTTATCTGCCACTTTTGACTTGGCGTCTTCGTCAGAGAAGCTTAAAAATTGGTGAATTTCCCAAAGGGAAAAGCAGCACAAAATGTTAGGCTCACTTCCTTGTGATTCTCTTTTCTCTACGATCATGGCCTCTCTCAAGGCTTGGTTGCTCTCTGATACCTTTAAACTGCTTATTTTCTTTTTAATTCAGCTTCTGTTGTTTTCTATGGAATGAAGTTGGTTTGGTACAAACTATTGTGTCACAGTCAGAAGTGGAAGTCCTAAATTACAAACAGTATTGCAACTGATTAAGATGGCGTACATAGGAAGCCCCTTGGGGATGTTGTAAAGGAGCACCGAAGGTTTTAATTGCTCTAGAATATGTACCATTATGATGGCTACATGTGGGTCTCCTGAAGCACCTAGAAGCTCCTTTTCTCCTTCTATTCAATAACCATTTGCTACACCAGAAGTGTACAGTGGGAGACCTCAAGAATCGTTTCCCTGAGTGCTGTTAAAGCATCTCCCAGCCTTGATCTCCGCTCTGTTTTTTCATTCTTTCGAAAGTGACTTATTGCATTCTTTGTTAGGAAGTGTCTGCTAACAAGCTTTGGCTTGTTTTTTATTCTTTTTCCCAATTACCTTTTCAGTATATTTTTATTTGAATGTTATTTACGTTATTTCTACTTACAGTTAGTGTCTAAAAGCAAACTAAAAGATAAGATTTAGTAAATGTGGAATGGAATAAAAGTAGTGAAAAGAACTTCCATGTAAATCAGAAACCACAACAAGCAGATTCTCTTGAGGGTATGCATCATTGTATACTGGAAAGCAGAAACAAACCAATCCTACGTATTCTGCCTCCCAAACTTGCAGCTCCCATGTGGCTCTTTTCTCTTTCCTGGTGAGTAGCACCACCTTTGCAAATCTGCCCATGTCAGAAGCCTGAAATGGGGAGGATGTGTTGGGGATGGGTAGAGAAAGTCTTACTTAACCTTTATATCGGATTAATCACTGATTTTATTGGTGCTGCCTTACTACCCTCTTCTCCTTCCCCTTCTCCCCATCCCTCCCATGTGCCCACATCCTCTCACCTGATTTGGTAGTCTTCTAATTTGCCTCCTTGTGCCAGTATCACTCCCTTCCAAATTAGCCTCCTCCTTAGACATTAAGTCATTTTTCTACAATGCAAACTTAAGCATGTCACTACCCTACTTAAAACCCTCTAGGATATATCCAGAATAGGCAAGTCTATAGAGACAGAAAGCAGATTAATGGTTGCCAGGGGCTGGTGGGGAGAGGGGGAGTGGGAAGTGATTACTGATGTATATGGGTTTCCTTTGGGGTGGTGAAAATATTCTGCAACAAGACAGTGTGAATATACTAAATGCTACCAAATTGTACACTTTAAAATGGTTAAAGTGGTAATTTTATGTTAAGTGTATTTTACCACAATTGCTTTTAAAGCCCAATAGGATAAGGTCCACTCATCCCAGCATGTCACTTGGGGCATCACATGGTCCCACTAGTGTTCATCTGTCTCTTCTGTTTCCCTCTATTCCTGCACAAATGGGACAACGTACAGGCTGCTGCACGCGTCTGCAACTTCATGGCCCCTGCATTTCCATGCAGAGTTTCCTCTGTCTGCAGTGATCCCTCTGCTGCACGTGCCCACGGTTTCACCTCCCCTGCATTTCCACGCCTCCTACATTTCCACACACAGTTTCCTCTGTCTGCAGTGATCCCTCTGCTGCACGTGCCCACAGTTTCACCTCCCCTGCATTTCCACGCACAGTTTCCTCTGTCTGCGGTGATCCCTGTGCTGCACGTGCCCGCAGCTTCACGGCCCCAGCATTTCCACACACAGTTTCCTCTGTCTGCGGTGATCCCTCCACCCCCACCCCACCCACCACTCTCTGTCCAGTGATCTCCTTCAAGACCCCCAAGAAGCTTCCCCAACACATCTACATCAACAAGCCCACTGTGAACTTCCCTCTCTTTTCTGTCATCTAAACAGGCACAACTGGGAAATCTTTACTGGCAGGTCTGTGTTTCTAGTTCCAGGGAGAATTATATCGTTTTCTAAAAAATAAAGTGGAATGAAGCTTTAAAGTGTTTGTATAACCCTGTTGAAATTCATGACACATTTGTGACCCCCTGGAACATCTGGAACACATGAGGTTAGAGGCTGCAGCTGTAGTGCGGAGGCACCCAAAATAGACAGTTCTATTCAGGAAGCCCTGAGATGAATCTTGTCACATTTAAATACGTAATTACAGTCCCGCCACATTTTGTTACTCACCTCTAAAAGCTGCCGAGTGGTCTGTATCTTTGATTTGTGAATGGTGAGTGGCTTGATTATAAATGACAAAGTGGTTTATTTTTCCACACTCAAAAATGTATTTATTTTTGAAGTTAATATCAGCAAAATGCCGTATGTGAATCTGCTTAAGAATATGCTTTGTTTGGGAATTTTTGTGGCATGTGAAATAACTTTGTCCCTTAACGAGCTTTCTTTTCCCCCAATATTAATGACACAATTTACAATGTCATTGGGTCATTACACATGGCAGCTCAGAAATTGGACCAGGGTCAGGTAGGTCACTGAAAGGAAGAGTAAGAACACCTGACCCCTTCAGCTCTCCTTCACCACTTGATAATTATGGACAGGGAAGGTGTGTGTGAGTAAATTCCAGGAGAGCAGATGCCCAGGAAGTGAGGTCATGAGTAGGTATTAAACAAATTTCTGCTTGTATTCATGAGTAGGTGTTAATCAAATTACCTTCATGTAAACAGAGAATTCCCTGGTTTGCCACAGACTAGAAAAAATTCTCAACAGTGGTTCTCAACAAGCAGTTGGAACAACAGCATCAGCATTGCTTTGGAATTGTTAGATATGCAAATTCTTAGGCCCTGCCCTGGACCTTCAGAATTGGAAAGTCGGGAGGTGATGCCTCAGGATCTCTTTTAATGAGCTCAGGTATTTTTTAGGCACGTTCAAATTTGAGAGCCATTGTTTTGTTTTTTTGTTTGTTTTTGAGGTGGAGTCTCACTCTGTCGCCCAGGCTGGAGTGCAGTGGTGCCATCTTAGCTCACTGCAACCTCTGCCTCCCAGGTTCAAGTGATTCTCCTGCCTCAGCCTCCCCAGTAGTTGGGATTACAGGCATGCATCACCATGCCTGGCTAATTTTTTTTTTTTTAATTTTTAGTAGAGACAGGGTTTCGTCATGTTGGCCAGGCTGGTTTCAAATTCCTGACCTCAAATGATCCACCCACCTCAGCCTCCCAAAGTGTTGGGATTACAGGCGTGAGCCACTGCACCCAGCCAAGAACCATTGTTTTAAACAACCTTTTTAAACCAAGGTTTTTTATGAAAATGTAGGAACACCATGTTCTAGGGTAGTTTAGGTTCATATAAGCATATATACATATATATTTATTTATATTTAGAGATGGGATCTCCTTTTGTTGCCCGGGCTAGAGTGCAGTGGCTCAATCAGCTCACTGCAGCCTCAAACTCCTGCACTTAAGCGATCCTCCTGATCTCAAGCAATCCTCCCGATATAGGCATTTTGATTCTGGATTTTGAATATAGATAAGTGTTGGAAGAATAATGAAAATGACCAATATTTACTGAAGACCATTCCAGGCTGGGCACTGTGCTAAGTATTCCAGGGACATTATTCCACTAACTCCTCACACAACTCACAACTACCCCACGAGGTAATACTTGTTTCCCAGTTGTAAAGTAAAGGAACCTGAGGCTCAGTGAGGTTAAGTTCCTTGCCCAAGGTCACACAATGTGCAGTGCCTCTCGCCATGCTCCTGCACTCTGACTTCTGAGCCCAGGCTGTGAAGCACTGTGCTATCCTTTGTTTATCCTTTGTTAGCTGCAGCACTGGTTCTGGGGGCAGGATGACCTTTAGCTCTTGGGTATTCAATTTATTGCTGTTCCGGACCATTGCTGCCAAACTCATTTCCAGTTGAAGCAGCTGGGTTTTGTCACACATATGACTTTGTTAAGTGTCCTCAGTTAAGCTGAAGCTGCACAGAAATCACTCATCAGATTCCTGCCAGGGCCAAAGATACGGATGAAAATCTGCAGGAAGAAATGTCTAGCCTGGGATTGCGGGGAGGCAAAAGTTTCCCTCTAGAGTCCTATGAAGGGGTTCTTGTCACACATGTTTACTTTCAGTTTGTGATAAAAGGTGGGCATGTTGGGTTTCCAATTGCAAGCTTCTACACAAATGGTAGATGGGTTTCGCTGTCATTGCAGTGAGGCACAAATGACCATTGATCAACTGCAGCAAAACACAAAAGTTTCACATTTGCATGTGAAAGAGTTAAGTCTGGTCCCACATCTGCAAATGGGATCTGCCTCCCTCACTGTAATATGTGAAATACAAAAATACAGAAAATTATCTGTTTATATCTGCAATATTTTTTCATCAGTAAACCTCAGAGGGCTATTGAGAGGTGAATAAAAATGTTCCATGACTAAGCTGCAAAGTTCAGTTCAAAGGTAAGGAATGATTGAGTACGAGGATTTGATTAAAAACACCACACTGGTGTTTGCATCAGAAGTCAGGGTTCTAGCTAGTTATCTCACTTACAATTTTGTGACTTGGACAAGCCACTGAATAATTCCAAATAGCTCAGTCATCTCAATGCTCATGTGAATGGTGCTCCCTGTAGTTGTTCAGTGCACAGCTTGTATAGCTGCAAACTGCAAGGTAAATATCATCTAATAGCGTTAATCCTACTTACTGCACGTCAAGGTTGTAAGATGGAAGGTGTTGGGATGTAGGGGCAGATTTTAAATATAATAAATGTACTATCCAAATATACTTTTTCTGCCTCAGTTTCTTTCAGATTGAGACAAGTAGAAGAACCCAGCCTCTTAGGAAGGGCCTTGTGAAAGTGACCTTTAATTGCTGATCGTGATTCTGCAGCTAGAAGTTACTGAAAGTGATGCCCTTTTTGCATAAGTTTATTCACTTCATGCACTGGTACCTCCTGTCCGTTCTCCACATATGGAACAAGACATCTCAGGCCAGGCTGACCTCTCCTGCATGTAACTTCCCAACCCTCAGTGTCAGTCCTTGCCCTTTGGCATTGAATCATGACAGCTTCCCATTTCCCTCTACTTGGAATATTAGCTGACGCTAGAGGCTTAACGAGTACAGACACAAGTCCCCTTTTGTTGATTTGTTCTCATCATTAGAGATGTTTTAGGAATGCTTTATATCACCCAACAAGGGCTTGGGTTACATAGGTGTATGCATTTGTCAGAACTGGTGAGTCTACACTTAAGACTAGTGCATTTCATTGTATCTTAACTTGACTCAAAAGAAGAAAATCTGTAAACACATATTGAACTCTGACGAATAATGTGATGCTGAAGTGTTTGGGGAAGTGCACTACGTGCCCATTTTACTTTGAGATGTGTCAAAAAGATAAGATGGATTAATGGATGGGTGTGGGATGGATAGAGGCACCCTTATGTGAGAAAGCAAGTAAAGTGAAAGTTCATGACTCAAAATCATCACTATATGAATTGTTTTCGAATTTGCTATGTTTTAAAATGTTTTATAATCCAATATTAGAAAAAAAAATGTTCTAACTCTATGCTGCTCAAAACATGGCTTTCTTTTATTTCAAGTGTCAAGTTTTTTTTTTTTTGTTTTTTTTTTTTAAGAGATGGGGTCTCATTCTGTCACCCAGGCTGGAGTGCAGTGTATGTGGCATGATCCTAGCTCACTGCAGCCTCCAATTCCTGGGTTCAGGTCATCTTCCCGCCTCAGTCAAGGATGTTTTTGGTTTTTTAATTTTTTTGAGAACCAAAATTTCCCCTTTATTACTGATAAAGGCTAAGATGGAAGGTATGGCTCAGTGTGAGGGACAATTGGGCTGGCTAACTGAAGGGTGGAATTAAGTAGACAATCCACCCCATTGCAGGCAGACCTGACATACCCCAGAAGTAGAGGGCTGGAGGTGGGCCTCACCAGGTAACACTTGCAGCGCAGCACTCCCAACTGCGGGGAGCAGGCAGATCACTCTCAAGAGGAAAAAGACAAGGAATAACTTTCAATTTTTACATTCATGAGAAAAGAACACAACTTTGCGTAAAATTAACTAAGTTTTAAAACTTTTCTACCTTAACATGCCTATTATTAAAGCCATCAATAGCCAGATAGGCAGCTTGTCCAAAGGCATGCATTGGGAGAATATGTTCTGTATTTCATGTGAGTTTTAAATAGAGTTTAATCTGAATGAAAACTTTTCATGTATTTAGAATATCCATTTCTCTAAATTTCCATTCTTTTACTTTTTCTTTTTAAGGTAATTATTCGAGGTGGAGGACATATTTTACCGTATGATCAGCCTCTGAGAGCTTTTGACATGATTAATCGATTCATTTATGGAAAAGGATGGGATCCTTATGTTGGATAAACTACCTTCCCAAAAGAGAACATCAGAGGTTTTCATTGCTGAAAAGAAAATCGTAAAAACAGAAAATGTCATAGGAATAAGAAAATTATCTTTTCATATCTGCAAGATTTTTTTCATCAATAAAAATTATCCTTGAAACAAGTGAGCTTTTGTTTTTGGGGAGTGATGTTTATTACAAAATTAACATGAGTACATGAGTAAGAATTATATTATTTAACTTAAAGTGTGAAAGGTATGGATGATGTGACACTGAGACAAGATGTATAAATGAAATTTTAGGGTCTTAAATAGGAATTTTTAATTTCTTCTAAGAGTAAGTGAAAAGTGCAGTTGTAACAAACAAAGCTGTAACAGCATCTTTTTCTGCTAATAACAGAAGTTTGGCATGCCATGCATATGAAGGTGTTTGGAAATATTATTGGATAAGAATAGCTCAATTATCCCAAATAAATGGATGAAGCTATAATAGTTTTGGGGAAGAGATTCTCAAATGTATAAAGTCTTAGAACAAAAGAATTCTTTGAAATAAAAATCTTATATATAAAAGTAATGATGAATCAATTCTTGATAAGCAGAGGCTCTTATGCAGAGAACAAACAATCTTTGCCTTTTTGTTTTCTTTTTCCTTCTTTGAATTTGAGGTGTACACACTTCTGAAAGAGCCTGCAGGCTACATTAGTTATAAGAGCCATTTTAATTTGGGCTTCAAATTCTCTACTTCTTTTCCCCAAATAAAGAACAACCTAATTTTGTATCATTGTTAGAATATCAAAAAAACTAAGATAAGCTGGCATCAATATATACATTTATAAATATACATTCATTAGCAGTTTTCTAACTAAAATATCACATCCTGGCACATCTTTTCGATTTATGCATCATGTGCTCACACCTCTTTGAAATTCTACAAGACGTGTGGATTTTTCCACATCACTTCCTTCTGATATTACCCATCTATGAATTGGCTCACTGGAGAATTAAATTTAAAAAGTCAAAGCCTGTTCTCGCGGCAAATATTTTATGGAGTTTATTCTTTTAATTTCTCATTTTGTGCCTGATTTCATTCAGGTTTGTGATCTTCCTTTTTAAATTGTTCGTTGTACCCACGTCCTAGAAGTCATTAAATCAAATATTCTGATCAAAAGCAGATTTTAATTATTGCAGAGAATAAACTGGGGCAGGGTAGGATGCAAGAAGTTTTTCATGTAGCCCCACCTGCAAGTTAAATTAGCTGTATTTGGTCCCATAACTATGTACTGGAAAGGGCACTGACTGGCTGGGAGACCTGGGTTTAGTTTCATATGGATCACACATGTGCTGGACGTTTTAGGAGAAGTCACTTCACCATACCAGCCTCCCAAAAATTCAAGGAAGGTAGCCAGAAGAGGAGACTTCTGAGGTTCTTTTGGGTTCACATGTCACTAGAGTAGTACCTATTTACAAGGGTACTATGAGATGACCCAGTTGATCCTCATTATTCCAGAATTCTATGTTTGCAAATGGAGTCTACTTGCTAAAAAATGTATTTGTAACCCCAATATCAATACACTTGCTCTTTTGAGGTCATGTACGGAGTGGCAAAAAATTTCAGTTGCCCAACATACACATTCCCAGTGTATGTGGTCAGAGAAGGAGTGTATGGGGTCAAAGAAGGAGACACTCTGCCTTCTTGTTTCAGCTTTCATACTGTAAACAATCGTCTTTTTCTTTTTTTTTTTCTTATTAAGACGGAGTCTCACTCTATTGCCCAGGCTGGAGTGCAGTGGTATGATCTCGGCTCACTGCAACCTCTGCCTCCCGGACTCAAGCAATTCTCCTGCCTCAGCCTCCCAAGTAGCTGGGATTACAGGTGCGTGCCACCAAGCCCAGCTAATTTTTGTATTTTTGTAGAGATGGGGTTTCACCAGGTTGGTCAGGCTGGTCTTGAACTCCTGATCTCAGGTGATCCTCCCACCTTGGCCTCCCAAAGTGCTGGGATTACAGGTGTGAACGACCACGCCCAGCCCAATTGTCCTTTTCTAAGTCTGTTTAGTGCCACATTTTTTTTGGCATTTTAATGCTTTTTTTGTGGCTGATTTTGCTGTTTAAAATGGCCTCAAGCACGGTGCTGAAGTACTGACTAGTGTGCAAGAAGACTGTGAAGCGACTTACAGAGAAAATACAAGCAGGTATTTTGTTTTTTTCAGGCATGAGTTAAAGTGCTGTTGGCCCTGAGTTCCACGTTAATGAATCAACATTTTAAAGGTGACTAAGAAACACACTTAAGGTTATGTATTAATCAGTTGACAAGAATGTTGTGACCCACAAGTTTGAAGGAACCTAAACCTGTATTTCCCTTAGAAGCAATAGTTCAGAATTTGCTAATTCTGTCTGCATAGACATTATAGAACATAGCTACAGTGGATAAAGAGAATTGATATCTTTCCAGAGCACTTAGCATAGGGAATAGCACAGGATAATAGCCCAATACATGGAAATTGTAGATGTTTTCATTTTTATCATCACCCTGACCCAGGTACTACGCCAGTGGGGAGCACGGAGGTGGCGGTGGGGGCACAAGTTGCCAGACCTTCCAGGGGCATCCCTACCCAACTCATTTGAGGATACAGTTCTATGAAGATTGAATCGGGCAAGTATTTTACTTTAGAAGAAGAAAGGAAAAGATTGAATCTGGCAAGTATTTTACTTTAGAAGAAAGGGAAACTAAAGAAAAACTAGTTTTTGGATTTAATTGTAGAGAGTCATTTGTGTAGAGACTCTCCTAGTGCATGCCCTCCATAGATGTTCAAGACAATCCGTTACAGTCCAAGGAGAAAATACTAGAATGTCTGTCTATATTTGCTTCATTTCAAAATGAGAACACAATTAAGCTTTCCTAGTATGTAATGCTGGATTCTCATGATGCCCTCCCTCAGTTCAGACATGAGACAGTCAGATGTCTTATGTGACTGCAATTGCTGTAGGCTGACAACATCTGCAAAGAGGGAGAGGCACATGGAGGAGGTCCACTGAAGCATCTTCTCACGGTCCTGCATCTAGCGTATTGCCAATAATTGCAATTGACATTGATATAGGATGTTATCAATATGATTAGTTTCATAAAAACAAAGCCTTTCAAAGAGTAGGATGATTATAACACTGCAATTTGATGGCCAATGGTCAAGGGGGACTCCTGTACCATACTGCTTATCTCATGGTAGTGCATTTAAAGGAGTTCTGGAACCTGAGGTTGAGTCCTGGATCCTTTCTTTGACAAAAAGACAAGCACTGCAGACGTGCTGTCATGGCAAGTGGCCATTGTTAGTATGTCACCTAGCAGATATGTTTTTTAAAGTAGACACACAATCCATCTTTTCAAGGTAGAAGTGATATTTTCACTTAGTGAAATTAATTAGTGAGAAAGTTAACTTCTTTTCAAAAGAAATTGAATCGATGGCAAGAGACTTTTGAAAACAGATGTTTGGAAATGTTCCCATCTTACTATATGCACATTACAAAAACAAAACTAAAAAAGCCTTAAAAGCAAAGAAAATTTCAACAATTGTCTTTGTGTAATAGGTGAGACTGAAAAATGAGTTTTGGGAATTAGTAAAGCTCATCTGGTGAGGCATTTCTTCTATTGGACCTACATATCTCTGTTAAGTGTCTTTTTCAGCTCTGATGGACTTTGAAACCAAGCATTAAAATAAACTGTATGTACAGCCAGACGTTTGAATGGCTATATCACAAAAGGGTAACCCAAGACTTTTTGAAAATGACAAGGCATATTCAACACATTGGTCCTGTTGAAGATATTAACAGTAATATTTTATAAAGCAGTTTTTACCATTAAAAATCAAATACAATTTTTTAAAATTAAGTATTTAAAATTTATCTTTATCCTTTTGCAGTTTCCACTTTGATTAAACTTTCATAATGTAAGTATTGTTAGTACAGTAGTGGCATGATTATACTTTATAAATGAAATAATTTTATATATGATATATTTATAATATAACATAATATATAATATATAAATCTAATTCTTATAATTATATAATTTATTATATGTTACATAATTATATATTATATATAATTATGTAACATATTTATAATGTATAAATATATAATTTATATATAATATATATATTTATAATATATTATATATTATATATAATTATTTATTTATAGAGTATAATGCCACTGTGGTATTAATATTTACATTATGAAATTTTAATCAAAGTGGAATATATTATATATTAAATATGTGTTATATATATGTATGTTCAGTAATTTTTTAATGATAAAGTTGACAGCAAAAAGATTTGGAGACCACTGTTTGAGATGACAGAAAGTCTAAAAGTAGCCTTAAACTTTGTTCCAATTTCGTTATGTTATTAAAAAAAAAGCAAGGCATCTAACAACATATGATGCTTTCTTTTATACGAAAGAAAGAAAAGGAAGACACACACATGCACACGCACACACACCCCTGAGTTTCCACAGCTAATGGCACAGCCTATCAGGAATCAAAGTGGGTCTCTGTTCAACCCCATCCTCTTCCCATCAGGCACCCTGCTCTGGATCCCTCAGCTCTTCCTCGCCTATCAGTGGGTAGGCGTTAGGGTCTGTACTGCCATTATTAATGGGCTTTACTTTGAAAGTGGTGTAAACCAGACCCTTGGAAACTTTTTGATGCAGTATCCGCTCTGGAGACCCAAGAGGGGCTAATGTAAATTTGAACTGTGTTTCTCTGGAAAGTACTAAGAGCTTTGATTTAATTATTGATTGATGTGAAGTTCCCAAGTTATCTTTTCTAATGCCACCAAAAATATGACAGGTAAGACCAGAAACCAAGGGCTAAGATCTTGTGGTGAGCTGCTTGACTTAAACCCTGATTTCCTGAGGAAAGTCAGGCATTCCCTTTGTTTCTTCTTGTGAATAACAGCCCTCCCCACCCACTCTTACTGCTAATGATATATGGGCCTGGGCTGTGTCCATTTTGTGCCATGTAAGCCTCTGGCTCTAAGCTCAGAAACCATTTTATTCTTCATGCTGGGCCCCTGAGAGGTTGACCTCTGGTGGTCAGGGCCAGCTGCAGAGATGACTGGGAGTCGCCTGTTCAACTCCACCATCACACAGGAAGTGTGTGCCCTGGGGTGAAATATAGCTACCTGCACAGATGTGTTTACTTTTTCTTGCATATTGTAGCAGTTAGTTATTATTAAAATTCTGAAGATTTAAAAAACATTCAGAAAACCAACCTGAAAGGGATTGATTTTGTTGCCCCTAAGACACCGAGCCTAGGAATTAAAAGCAGACTGCTGTGATTTATATCCGCTCAAACCCAAGAAAAGACATCTGCTCAATCATTTTAAAGGGATTTTTGGCAACTTCAGGAGTATGACGCGGGCCGTCTGCATTCCCGTGGGTGCTGTGTGTGTGAGGACAGCAAGCCAGGGCTGCGGCTGCCGCTCACACAGATTCACAGGAAACTTCACTGCATCTAGTCAGGTCTTTTGGGCAAATGTTAATCTTTTTCTTAAATCTTTAATTTTCAAATTGCAAAAGAAAGAGCTGTTCATTGCAAAAAACTCAAACATAAAAGCTTCCTCTCACCAATCCCACACCACAGCCAGTGGCAGCCACTGAAAACTCCTCTCATGCTGGGGAGGGAGGGTGGGCCACCTTGAACTCAGTGTCATCAGGACTGCACCCAATGGGGGAGAGACAATTGCCCACCACCAAAAAATCAAAACAAAACAAACCCAGGGCATTGTCACTAGAAGAAAGGGAGCCTGGATGTTGGGCAGCCAGGAGCCAGAAAACATCCACCATATGCAGATATCAAAGTTCAGTAAAAACATTAAAGCCAGTCTCTACATTTTGACATGCAGTAGGAATACACTCTCGTAATTTCCCAATGAATGTTCACAATCAAAATTCACATGTACACCTAGTAATGTTTGATGATACTTTAAATTTTCATACATGAGTCAAAGGGAGCAAAAGAAGTGCCTGAGAGACCTGCGAGTACATGGGGATGTTGTGTGATAAGAATAGGAAAATCTAGACACTCAGCACCAGGAACAGAAATTGCCCCAGACTCCTGGCTCAGTCACGCTTCCATCTTACAGCAGGATGTGCCATGTTAATCTTCTTGAAGACCTGCTCTGGGTGCTGAAGATATGAAGACAAATCTATCCAACTCCTCTGCCGCTGAGATTCTCTAAATGGGGACAGATACTTATGAAGGGAAGGCTGGTGACCACTGCATAAATAATCCCAGTGTGCCACCTACTTTAATAGATGAAGGTCCAAAGTGCTTTGAGAACAGAGGACAGAGGATGACTAATTCCTCCAAACCAAGGAGTGGGGGTGAGACTGGAGACCTTCCAGGGGAAGAGAATATCACTGGTACAGGCCTGGGCATCAGCATTACTGTGCTGGAGCCTGATAAGCCTCCGAACATGCCAGTATCTGCCTTCTCTCCTCTTATTTTTGTCTTCCATCCCATGATGATTTAATTATTTGGTTGCAAAATCTGAATTTGCAAATGACTGCCCTAAACTTCTGTCATGGGAGAGTAGAAGGACTGATTCCCTTATTACACTGATTGGAAGAAACCCCTAATGGCCATGCTTTAGTTTTCCTATCTTGTCTCTGTAGAGCCAGGAAAGATCTAGAAGGCTGTCTCCCTGCAAGCCAATCCATCAAGTGGCCTTGGTGGCGTGTGAAATGGCATTTCCTTACTAAAATCCTCACATGTTGCAGGGTAACATGCCAGAACATGCTGTCATTGACCAATTTCCCATCTCCCCTGGGAAGAGAAACATTCTTTAAGGAGGACATTTTGAAATGGTTCCATAGTGTGACTCACTGGAGGACAATGCCAAAGGCTTTGGGGCAAAAATAAACACAAGTTTAAAAAAAAAAAAAAGTAGATTCTATCAAAAAAGGTTTGGAGTGATGTTGCCCTGGAAAATGGAAGCTGATCTTGGACTGGATGAAGGGTGGATTTTGTTTGCTCCAATGAGGTAGTTTGTTCAGGATAAAATTCCACTAGAGTGTGTCTTCCTTGTTAGGGCAGAGGAAAAGGAATCTCTCATCAGTCACGGTTCCCTCAAATGAGCTCCTCTGTCCCCGAAAAATGTTAATATTTGTTAGGCTAGAGCCTCAGAACAATTCCTTAAGAGTTCTAGTTTCTTAAGGAATGAGAAATGCAATTCTGTTTTGGCCTCATAAGCAAACCAAGCTCCATGTAGCTTTGCTTCTAGATCACATTCTTCCCTCACTGGACAGTCAGAAGAGAAAGGTGCACCATCCCGGGAAGCATGGGATTCTGAGCCCCGGTTCCAAATTTTCTGCCATTTCCTACCCTTCAGTGGAATGTTTTTCTCTTCTTGGGCTGGAGTAGAGTAAAAAAAAGAGTTGATAGTCACATATTCAATGTAGAAGCATTAAAGGAAGAGAGAAACAATTCAGTAATCCTGTGTGATTAGGACATACTCAGTTATGTAAACTGAAATCAGGTGGCTTAAAACTACCAGTGCCAACAACTCCAATGGAGTTGTCTTTTAGTAAAGAAAATGCTAGTAAGGCTAAGAATGCAGAGAGGTTTGTGTTATTCTCCCCTACTTCTCACTCCAAACAAATCCTGAGATCCCCAACAGCAGGTACCATAAAATGAAAACAGAGATGAGAATACAAAGAGATAAGGAAGGTGAGGGAAGCCTTGGAAAGGACCAAAAGGAGGTGAAATGGGATGAGTTCTTGAACCACCGGCGGCAACGTTTGGTACCACCCCAGAAAGTGAGATGAATGTTAGGCTTGCCCCATCTCCCTAGCCCCAGGTGCAGGTGTAACCCCCACCTTTGACGCCCAAGGTGCTGCTGGTCTTTGTGATGAGCCATTTCTCCCCCTCTGCCCAAAGCCACCAAGTGAAGACAACAACTTGGCATTTGGAGTAGACAGCAGGTGATGACAAGCGTCTCTGGGGACAGAAGTTCGACACTGGGAAACATACCGTGAAAGCTGGCAATGACTGGTTGCTACGTTTCCATGTGTACCATGCTGAGGGATTCTAGCATCTTGATAAATTTATAAAACAGACAAATTGCTAATAAATGGCATAACAATAAGAAAGAGAGAACTATCTACCAGAAATCAGAGAGTATAAAACATAATACATGCCTCAAACTAGATAATGTGATTTAAAGGCTATTTCTTCTCACATCTGTCTGGACAGATTTTATTAAACCACCATAAAAGGATTCTGTATTTATGGGAGAGAACGCTTGAGGTTGCACAGGTCTACACATTTGTTCCTCAGTAATTGACACCTTTTTTGTTCACTGGTGCAGCTGTTTCAAACCGTGTCCACTCTCCAACTCCAAGATGACACAGTGTGGCTTCCCTTATCTCAGCGAATGGCCTTGTCTCCTACCTTACTGAGAAGATCAAAGCAACAACACCATGTCCCTCGATTTTCCTTTTTCACCACCACATACTCCCACAGCATCATGACCCATGTTTTCTTCTTATCACAGGGAAAGTCCTGCCTTCTCTTCTGAGCTCCCTGCCCATAGCTCCAGCTGTCCTGATGGAAACTCAGATTCAACATGACCAGCCTGCTCATCCTCCCGCAAACCAGCAGCTTCCCTTTGTTTTCCCTGGTCTGCGAGAACATCCACATTCTTACCATCAACAGCTTTCTCTTGTCCTTCTTTTACATTCACCCAGTGGCCAAAGTCTGTTTACTTTACTTCAGCAGTATCTTTTGTAGCTCATTCCTCCTTTTCCTTCCAGTTTCTAGATGATTGCACAACCTACTGAAAGGTCTCCCTGCTCTAGTCTTTCACCAGTCCCAGCCATTAATCCATCCTAGACAGCGTTGGTATTTCATTTTCTAATGCAGCAGTCTAATCAACTCACTCTCTGACTCAATGGCTGCCAACTACTTAAGTTGATGTCAAAACACCCTGGGCTTTGAAGGCCTGCCACAAACTGACTCCAGCCTACTTTTTTTGGTTTATTTTCTCACTGTTCAAATGTGTCCAGTCAGATGAGATTATTTACCTTCATGCAAACACCACCTCTATTTTCTTTCTGCTCCTGCCTTTCTGTTCAGCATGCTCTGTCAAATGAAATCCTGCCCAGCCTTCGAGACCCAACTCAAAAGCATAAGAGAGCCAGTAAGCCTCCCTCCTTCCCCGTTCTCTTTACCCACTCCCTGCTTATAATCATGTTCTTCTGTGCATTCTCTGTCTTACTCCAAGAAAGCACATTTCTGCCTTTAGTCAGAGTTACTGACGTTTTCCTTCTTCATTCCCCTTTTGAGCAGGTATAGCTGACCCCGTGTCCTTGCTTTAGGGAGGTGCACAGCAGGATGAGATGCAGAAGGACCCTGGGAGCATTTCTGGCTTTTGTCTTCTAAAAAGCCAGAGTCCAAGGGGAGGATTGGGTTTGAGGAAACAGAATGGCTTGGAAAAACAGGCAAGAATTGTCAGACTAAAAGGTAATTCCCCTAGCTGAGGCAAGGAGCAAATTCGGCAGGTTCTTCTTCCTGGCAGGGGCCAGGTCTGGCCCAGAGCCAGGAGAGGAAGAGCTTCCAGGTGGAGGAGCTGGGGAGGGGGGGCCACACGTACGGAGGTTTTCAGCCTTGCCCAGAAGCAGCAGAAGGCCGCCAGGCACGAAGGGACTTTGGATACAGGCACAATGTGATGGCCTGATTGGCAGAGGACCCTCTGAAATTTTCTACTCTGCAAGCAGAGTGGGAACTCATAATTTTAAAAATATCACTGTAGAAAATAGAAACTACATTTCTTATCACCTGCATTTGTGGATCAGGATTCATTCTCTATATATTCAAGTACACATAATACAACTTTTCCCCTTGAGGAAGAGCACCTGACTTCAAGTCAACAAGACTTAGCGTGCCACTGTTCTGTGTGGTGGAGATACAGCAATGAGCAAGATTGAAGACCCTTCCTCAAAGACAGTGCATTCCCATGAGAGGTCAGTGTTCAACATGCATACATATCTACACACATACAGAAAGACATATTGCTAAGTGCTATAATGAAAATCTCAGCAGGGTAAGGAGAGTAAAGCCTGATGGGAGGTGAGAGTGTGATCCACGGAGGGGCCAGGAAAGGCCTTCCTGACAGCTGATGTCTGAGCAGGGCTGGAGCGAAGGGCAGCCACGAATCTCACTTGTATTGGGCAGAGTCCACGACCCGCACTGAGGACCAGCAAGGGGCCCAGGCCCTGAGAAGAGAAGCTCAGCCACCCCAGGGAGAGCTTGGTGATTTCGTGCCATGGAAGGTGGCAGCTCAAGGTAAAGCCTTGGGACTTGCTTCCTTTGCTTCCCCAGCAGAGTGCCAGGCACACAGAATGTGCTGAGAAAATACTGCCTGAAAAAGGGATGGGCCAAATGTGGATATTTATGCCACATTAAGAAGACATAACATATAAAAATATAAATAAATACACAGAACATAAAAATGGCCGAAATGCCCATAGCCCAGATATAACCACAGTGTTATTATTCGTCTAGTCTTTTATTATTTGCAGATTCTATTTTTTCCACACCGGAGACAATACCATGTCCTGTTGTCTTCATTTAATCATACTGCAACTTTTAATATCATCCTTTAACTCACTGAAATTCAGTTTCTCTCTAACTGGCTCCAACAACTGGGGCAAAGAGGTCATGAGGCAATTGACCCTTTCAAGGGTCACAGAGGGTGCTCAGTGGCCCTGAATTTTATAGAAAAGGAGACCCATGGGCCACCAAACCCTTTGAAGACCAAGATCCTGTGGCGGTGTGCTGGCCCACACGGCCCCTCCTGGCCCCTGGCTGCAGGGTGCCAGAGTCTGTTCTCTGGCCCAGGAACATCCTTGCTTCACAATTCTCAGGGATTTGCCATCATTAGCAAGATGGTGCCTGTGAGATTTTCCCCTCTCTGTTTGGGGTTGAAGTATTGGAACATTTCCTAGAGAGGCATTTTGTTCCTCTCAGGCCTCTGCTTTTACTGCTAGTGGCCGCCCCCAGCTGTTCCTAATTCTCTCTCTGGATGAATGACTCAGCTTGATTCAATGTCTACAACTTGTGGCTTCTTAAAGGAGCCAGACCATTTTGTAAAATAATGAAACAGAGCTCGAACCAAGTAAAATTACCTAAGAGTACAGCCATAAATTAAAATACATAAAATGTATTTATTTTCAATGTCCAAGATTACAACTCTTTGACTATGAAAATAAACATGTGCCTGGGTTTAAAAAAAAATCAGAAAGAACTTAATGGAAATCAGACAGCAAGTCTGCACTCTTCTCTGATGCAGCCTCCTATCCTTCCATCTGCTTTGGGCATAGCTCTTTCTGGAGAAGCTGTGGGACCTGTTCTGAGGTGTCCTCTTAGCCCCAGAAGTGGAAGGGACATGTTCACAGCCAAAAGGGAGGGCTCTGTTAAGTGTTCTTGGAGTAGATGCAAATTTTACAGGTGAACCAACATTCTTAAGGTCTGAAGATGTCTTTGGCTGTGTTAGATTTGCTTCTGCCCATAAGCAACAAATGAATTTATTCAAGACTTGTATTACCGGAAGGAAAACAAACCTAAGCCAGGACAAAATTAATGGGAAATATAAGGGAAAAAACCAAACTCCATAATCACCACCAACAAACAACCCACAGTTTGGTGGAAATGATTAGCATCAGACGGAGAATGGCACCCAGGTGCCCAGGTGGGAGGATGTCTGAGGACAAAACCAGCTGTGTCTCAACTGGCACCACTCAGAACATCTAAACCACTTGCAAAGACAGAAGTACTTCCTTCCACCCTCCCTCTCTCTCCTCCTCCTGCTTCTTCTGTTCTTCTTTCCTCTTTCCCTGGAGCAATGGGGATGTTCTAGGTTAGAACTTTCCCGAATGAGAGGGTCCTATGTGATGGGGCTGAAGATGGAATCTGAGGGATGGGTGGGTGGGATTGTAGGATGGTAGTCATCTAGGAATATAGACATGATTTCTTATCTTTCTTCCCACACACTGGATTTCAAACTAAGACTTCCCTCCCTGAGATAATAAAAGGTGCATTCAGCTGCCTCTATGGCTGTCTTATAATCAATTCATAAGGAGTTGATGGGTGCTTTGAGCTTAACCAGACCTGCATATAACCTCAAGTCTAATTCTATAATGTGGCTTCTAATGCCATCATACGGAGTCTCTGGCAACAAGGCCATTTTCCAGTTGTTAATATCTTCTCCCTTCCATGCTCATCCTGCCAGAATCATTTACAGCTCTGTTTCTGAATCTACCCAGAAAAGATATATTTTTTTCTTTGGCAAGATGGTATCCAGAGAACAACACTTTCCTAGAACAAATGGATATAAAAGTTCTGTTCATTACAATCAGCACAGTAGCAAAGACCTTCAGAGGTCTTGGTGTCACAGAAATTCTTGGGTAGTATTTTTAACTTACAATTTTTATTACATTGACGACTACACCCATTTAATGAAGAAAACTAGTTTGTTTTTCATATTAACAATTCATTAATGTTTTAGTTCATTCCAGAAAGCCTTAAGAAAAGCTACGAGGACAGGTACTTTTGCCTGTTTTGTTCTGTCCTGTGTTCACAGCTCCTAGTGGAGCACCTGACACTTCGTAAATGTTCATTCATATTTATTGTTGAATGAACTGAGGTATTTTCTAATGGGAAATTGTGAGTTTGGTCGTCTTTTCAATTTCATGGTATTTTATGTGAAATAGAATTGTTTATCCACCTTTAAGTTAAGGGAAGCTTTGACCTACTTTCGCTCTTTAGAGGCAATGAGACCCTTAAAAATAGATTTTTTAAAAATCTAGCTTAATTTAAACTCGTAAACTACAATAAGGTATTTAGAAAGTCAACCCTTTCTTCCAGGACAAAGACAAATTCTATTTTGTGTCATGGCAGGACTGGAATATTCCTCTGTTGGTTACAAGCTGAGACCTGCCAGCAATAACAAACTGATGGTTCCTGCTACATTATGCCCAAGAAAAGGATTCTGGTAGAAGAGATGTAATTCAAATTAGATATGCTAAGATGAAATCTTCTCAACTCTCTTCATCTGTGGATAAACAAACCAAAAGCGAATGTATAATTCTGAAAAATACTCCATATTGTTTTCTTCTTAATAACTCAACTACTTAAGCCAGTGGTTGAGGAGTTGAAAAAATATAAAATTTCAACCTCTGCTTTTCACAGTTAGAAAAAAGCTGATTTAGTAGCTTAGAACTCCAACAACTGTTGGCCAAATCCCACATGAAGCTGTGCAGTGATTCTTAAGTGGCTTTTTAGAAGACTCTCTCATTTATAATGAAAATATAAACTAAAATCCAGACTGCCATATGTAATCTTTTCCCAGAGAGAAAAGCTTGCTCCAAATTTGTTGACAGCTAAAGAGAAAGCCAGTGAGACTCCCAGCAGTAAAACTGGGCCAGGATGAAAGAGGTAGAACTGAATCCTTTGACCAAAATTCAGATGGAGACCTATGTGTTTTCTGGGATTTCTATGAACCTGAACACAGGGAATATGTACCAGCAACAGGTAAAACTAATTTGCGATCATGTCCAACCTGGAGCTTCTAACAGTTCAGTCTTGCAGTTCACAACTTGCATGTGGAATTCCAGTGAAAAGAAAAGTAATATGCATTAAGAAATCTCCAATGTGCCATTGAGGATTTAGGGATGAAATTTCCATGTTTTTCCTGTTTTGATAGTTTTAAAAACCAGTTTTTGTTAATGGTGTATCTGAGCCAGCTGTGAACTTACCTGTGAATGTGGCTATCTAGAAAATTAGCAAATCAGTTACCATTTATCTTAGGTAATGCTGTTTCATGTAGTAAATGATCAGTACAAACTATTTTTGTTCAACATTACAGTGAATATAAATGTTATATATAATCAATATAAAATATAAGTACTAAAACCTTTTCCTTTACATGCCTTCTTTCTTTTTTCCACTGAGTACTTGGAAAAACAACCCTTGCACATCTTCTAGGATTCAGCCCCATGAACAGAAAATGCGATTTAACAGCATTTAAGCTTCTGAGAGTTAAATGGATCTGGCTATTGATTGCTTACCAGCATTAGGTGGGTTATTAGAAATGTATCCTGTTAATTTGGCTGACAATGGGATTGACAGTATAACAGCATTACCACCAAAAGCAGCTTTGGTTTTAATCTCTAGAACTTTTGTGCCAAAGCAGCTTGGATTTGCCAGGGATTTGTGTTTTAAAGGGATTACGTTAAAGATTATTAAAGTTGAACCCTCAAGGAACAAGGCTGGATAGTCATGCTAGAAATGCAACTCCGTATCTCTACTGGCCAAGTCACTTCTGAATGTTTGAGGATTCCTGTCACACTCTAAGTTGCTATGAAAGTGTAGACTGGCTAAATAAAAATCTTCCTTAGGAAAAGGCTGATTGGGAGTTGGCAAGGCAACTATAAACAGGACCCAGGCTTTCACATTTTAGAACATTCGAGAAGTCTAAGAGCTGGAAATGGAATGGCAGAATCATCTGAATACCTAAAAGTTAAGAAAATAGCAAAAGTGCACTTCATTAATTAAAGAAGATAAAATCAAGAAACAGAGTTGGGGGATGGAGCTAGCAAAGAGCTAAAGAGGCCTTCATCCTGCGGGTCAGTGGAAGCAGTGTCAGATGGGTGAGATGGCCTGAGGCAGCCTCACGGGGCTGAGGGCATTGAACAGGTCCAGGCAGCCCTCCAACCCCGAGCTGGACCAAAGGGACTGGCTGCACAGGCTGAATAAGAGGCACTGCCCACAAATTAATTAAAATATTCCATAATTAAGAAAAAAGCATTTCTAAAGCACAGTGCCCCATGAAAGGAATTTGGAAAAAGCCCAATAATAAAACAAACTGGACGTCTATTTGAGCTACTATCCTATGTGGAAGTGCTGGCTGTGTCATGAGCTCCTTCCTCAAGAGAAAACCTAAGACCTATGCAGGGCTCTTCCTAGACTGCCAGTAGGATGACACATTCAGGTGACATGAATCACAGAGGAGGGAGGTACTACCAACCCCCCTCCCAACATGACACATTTACATATTCAGAAGATGACAAAAAATCAAGCTCCGAGTGCTTGCAATTCATTTGGAAGAGATAAGGCTAGGACATACCCGAACAATACTTCAAAATACTTATCAAGCAATAAATAACCAGCTGCAGCTGAATGCTCTCTAGATTCCACAGTCTAGTTTAATCCTATTTCAGCCATTTAGATTCCTGCATAAGAGCTCTGGCTCATATAATTCCAAGTGGGGTAAGACACAAAAATTTCCAAATATATGCCTTGATAATACTTTCCTGAAATGGAAATGTACTTACGACTCTTACTGATTAAAACAGCAGATTGAGAGCAGTCTAAATATCCATTATTGGGTCTTCTCATATAAACATGATGTATTCCTGTTTTTTTTTTTTAACTAGAGAATGAGGAAGCTCGCTGTGGACTGATATGGAAGAAGCTATGTATCATTCAGTGCTCAAACACAAAAGTAGAAACCACTCTATATATCTCAAGCAGAGTAGCATGGAACACAGGAAATTGGTTAAAAACTGCTGGAAGCACTGAGGAGCAACAAAAGAAGGGGCTCTTACCCAAAGAGGCTGGGAAGCTGCCACCGTCCCTTGGCTGAATCCTGCCGGGGATACTCAGTGTTGATCTTGCTGAAACTATCCCCGGATTGCTGGAGCCCAGAGCACAGGCAGTCCAGGCCAGCTGGGAAAAATGGCTAATCTTCTCCTCCCACACTAGAACCTAGCACCAGCGCCTCCCATGAAACCAGCTGCATGAGTGAGTCTGGGAAAGAAGATGGAGGATTATCCAGAAGAGTGGACTTGGATTTAAGAGTCAAGAGACACAATCCAGCACATCCACCCTTTTGCTACTTAGCATCCACACATTCCATTGTACGCACCCTACGGCAACATCACACTTCTTCCTCACAGAATGCAACTGTATTCCTCACACAGATGAATCCAAGTTCACTCTCTCCCTAAAACAGATAATTCAGAGTAAAACCCTGTAAGATAGTGGCCTCAGCCACTGTATTCATCTCAGGGTAATGTTGAATTTTTTCGTCTTTCAGTCACCACTGCACCTTTTATAATGGATGTTCTAAAGGTTAAGTTGTAAAATCAACCACCAATACTCAGTGTTATGCAGAGTAAACAAAGAAGAAAATGTGTGTAACTGCTACAGGTTTTGTTTTGGTGACTGGTAACAAAACTAGCTGACTGATGATGATAATAGTTAAATAATAATTGAGAATGAGCTTCTTCCAACGTCCATTCCATCTTCCTTTTACCTTCAGCCAGCACCTGAAGTTAGTTGTCTGGGGTTCTTTTCTTGGCAAGATTATTTAAACCTTCATTTCTGAAGGGTCTAAGTCTTTAGTTGTCCTGCAGGTTGCAATATTATTCCAGTAACTTTTACTCCTGGACATGGAAGTGCTAAGAGGCACCCAGGAGAATTTCCTGGGCTTCAGACATAGTCCTCCCTGCCACCATTGTGTGTCACGGCAACCCAATTACTTCCTGGTAATTCTGATCAGTCACCCCAGCCAGAAAAGTAACCCTCTTCTTTGCCTGTCCATTTAGTGGCAGAAGAAACTTGAAATGGGCAGACAGAAGTATCAAATTCCAGTTCTGTGGAATGTCATTTTGTCCCCTAGAGGAAGCATTCTCTCCTTGGAATCAAGACCTTTAAACCAGCTGATCTATGTTTTGTAGAAGGAGGGCAAATATTCTGTGAGTGATATTCAGGATGTGATAGTGAGAGGAGTCACTCCCATTTTTACCCCTTGACTCCCAGGGTGCTTGTCTCCCAGAGAGACACAGCACCATTCATTTGCTGATTCAAAGCATAATCTATTTGCAGTAAGAAAGCCACCTAGACTGCAGGCAGTTATCTTCCAGATGGTACCATTTTTGAAACTTCAGTTGTCTATTTCTAAATTTTGTAATGATAACTACTTTTGGGTGCTGGGGTACATGGTAATCCAATAAGTCCCATGGGCATGATACCAATGCTGTATTACTTTTGCTGTAAAATTAGTTCTTTGGTCACAAGCAAAGAACTTCTTTGGTCATAGTCATCATGCTATTGAATAAGGCTCTGTGTTAAGTTCACAGATGGTGGTACTGATAAACCCACTGCAGACAGTGAATGCACAGCATATTTAGAAATAGTGTCCCAGCCTGGGCAACATAGCGAGACCCTGTCTCCACAAAAAAATTTTTTTATAAAAAGAGCTGGGCAGGCCGGGCGCGGTGGCTGACACTTGTAATCCCAGCACTTTGGGAGGCCGAGGCGGGCGGATCACGAGGTCAGGAGATCGAGACCACGGTGAAACCCCGTCTCTACTAAAAACACAAAAAATTAGCCGGGCGTGGTGGCGGGCGCCTGTAGTCCCAGCTACTCGGAGAGGCTGAGGCAGGAGAATGGCGTGAACCCGGGAGGCGGAGCTTGCAGTGAGCCGAGATTGTGCCACTGCACTCCAGCCTGGGCGACAGAGCAAGACTCCGTCTCAAAAAAAAAAAAAAAAAAAAAAGAGCTGGGCATGGTGGTGAGTGCCTGTAGTCCTAGCTACTTGGGAGGCTGTGGCAGGAGGATCACTTGAGCCCAGGAGTTCAAGGTTACAGTGAGCTATGATTGCACCACTGCACTCCAGCCTGGGTGACAAAGTGAGACCCTGTCTCTATTTAAAAAGAAAGAAAGAAAAAATAAATAGTGCCTATTCCAGAAGACAAAATCATGTCCTTCATAATAGAAATTCCACGCAATAATCCGATGGCTGACTGGTCCCCCTGGGGAATGACTCCACATCAGAGACTCAGAGATGGTAGAGCCCCTGTCAGCAAGTTATTCATTTATCAGTGACAGGAGCCAGACCAGTTTGGTGAGGGGAAGTCCACATTGTGGAACTCATGTCTGGCTTCTCTCCCTGCCACAGTGGCCATGCTCTTCATGAGCCTATTAAGCAAGCCTCAGAGTTGCTGGGAATGGGCTGACTGACATCCACAGAACAGGCCATCCTGTCAGTGGACTGCTGAGGGCCTCATCAGTGGATGCCCTCTAATGAGAATTCATCTGTGATAGGGCCCACAGGGAGAGGTCCATCTGCAAACCTTTTTCCTAGACTTCCTTGTCACCAGTACGCTAATAAAACCATTAATGACCCATAAATTGGTATATATCTCTACTTCTGGCCATCTCTCCCTCCAGACAACGTACTCAGTGTTTGGTCCTGAGAGAGCTCCTCTTACCACGTTCCTATTTGGGCTGCAATGCTTCAGCAGTCCACATCTACCTGGTGCCTCCAAACTGCAAGGGATCATCTGAGGACCAGGCCCAAATGTTTTCTTAGTCTGTCAACAGTCAATCCTAAGAGGTCACAGATGTGGATTGATGGTGAGTTAAAATAGCAGCAAGAGTAGATGCTATGGGAGTCACAGCCACTTGCTCTTGAAACTTACTTGTGCCTAAAGGACCTGCTCAAATCAAACCTGGTATATACTATTTTACTACTTATACCCTGATGATGGATTTCTGCCATGCATGCCTAACCTTATGGCTCAGAGGACTGGTGTATTAGTTGTCTGAGTATCCTGAGTAATAAATTACCCCAAAACTTCACAACATGCATTTATCATCTTACATTGTTTCTGAGGGTCAGGAATCTGGGAACAGCACAGTCGGGGTAATCTGGCTGAGGGTCTCTCACGAGGCTGCAGTCCAGTTGTCAGCCAGTACTGTAGTCACCTTAAAGCTTAACTAGACATGCTGTAGCCCAATGGTTCTCACCTTAAAGCCTAACTAGATATGCTGTAGCCCAATGGTTCTCAAATGGGGGTGATTTTGCACCCCAGGAAATATTTGGCAATGTCTGTAGACATTTTCGGTTCTCAAAACTATGGGGAGTGATGCTACTAACATCTGGTAGGTGGAGGCCAGGGATGCTACTAAACATCCTGCAATGCACAGGACAGCCCCACAGCAAAGAATTGCCTGTCCCACAAATGTCAATAGTGCCAAGACTGAGAAACCCTGCTCTCTCGAGCCCTTTTTTGCACTGGTCCCCACACAAAACTTGCAGCTTAGTAGGTAACTCAAAACATTGCTCTGAACAATAGACTCTAAACGGGTGTATGTTACCTCAAAAATAAAAAGACCCACGGAATATTATAGCTCTTCTTAGTGATAGGTGGTACAAAGTACAGTAATTTGTCTTTCACTTTGGAGAGGAAATGCCAGTATTCTCCAGACCACAATGGACCCCTAGAATCTTCACCAAAGCAATAGGCCTTTGATTTTTCTTGAGGATCATCTCCCACCCTCTGGCATACATTTGTCTTATTAAGGCATGTACGATATTTGTTCCTTGCTGCTCACCATGTCAATTACACATCAGCAGGATGTTCTGCAGGATACCAAGATGGTCCAGGCTCCTGCAGACTAGTTCTCGTCAGAGAGCAGGAGAGGCAACACAGGCCTGAGGTAAGATAGAGAGGTGTTTTGCCATTCCTCCAGCTGGTTGAGAGCAAGCTTCTTCTGGTGATCTTTGTTAATTTGGTATTGGGGGAAAAAAGCATCCACCAGATCTGTAGCTGCATACGAAGTGCCAAGAGCTCTGCTGTGTTATCCAATAAAAGAGAGTACATCTGGTCTAGTAACTTGTTAATGTTGTAAGAATTCACAGTCATTCTCCAATAACCATCTTCCTTCTGTACGTGCCAGACAGAGGAGCTAAATGAGGACACAGTAGAACAACTCCTGTACTGTTCAAATGTTAGATAGAAGTACTAATCTCTGTCATTTCCCCAGGGATAAGGTATTGCTTTCAGTTTACTCTTACATAGGAAGCGGAAATCCCAAGAAGTTTTCACTTGGCCCTGCCTACCATACTAACACTCACCACACAGGACAGAAAATCCATATGGAGGTGGGCTCTTTTTGTTTCTGAGATGACCACTCCTCAGGAATGGGAAGATAACCACACCATAGGTGAAGAGACCCACTGGAACCCAATGAAGCAGCCACAGGTCCAAATTTCATTTACTACCTGATTACCAATAAGTGATACCCCCCTCCAATGGGTCAGAGGCATTTTGGGTCTCTAGAGATTAGCATAGACTCAGAACCAATGTCCAGAAATCTACCAAAAGCCTGGATATTCCCCCTTCCTCAGTACACGGTTACCCACTAGTGAATGGCTGCATGTCTTTTTGGGAAGACTGAAAGGAAGATTTATGCTAGATACTTATAGCAATGTTATAGGGTCCTTCCTCAAACTTCCCAAGCCTCTCCTTCATCTAAACTTTAGGGTTCTCAAGACTTAGCATGCATCCGAATCAGCTGAAGGGAAGATTGCTAGGACCCACCTCCTGAGTTCCTGTGTCAGTGGGTTTGGGGCAGGGTCTGATAATATGCA
The DNA here is from genome assembly GCF_006542625.1 of Nomascus leucogenys. Lineage (NCBI taxonomy): Eukaryota > Metazoa > Chordata > Mammalia > Primates > Hylobatidae > Nomascus > Nomascus leucogenys. The sequence goes on from NC_044397.1 coordinate 76,173,080, forward strand.
TTTCTAACAAAGTCCCAGGTGTTGCTGTTGCTGCAACTTCTTGGCCACGGTTTGAAAATCGGCAATCTAAGGATTTCTATGTTTTAGAACTGACTCTGGTCTGGAATGTAGATGAGAGGCAATGACTCTCCATTGAACAACTCAGGTTTCTATTCATTAGACCTAGAGATTTTCTGATTACATAAATCAGATAATTCTTAGTAGACTGCCCATCTAGTTTGGTCCTAGGGCCACTATGAATAGTGAGCCAATAGCAAAGGTCTCTGTGTGCTATGACGTTCTGCTTGCTGCTCCAGGCTCTCTGACCATTATGGCAACTGTGCCCACCTTGCTCCTGGATGATAAGAGCTGCCACCTGGTTCTGCCCCTCCAGGAACCCATCATCCATTAAAATCAAGAAGTCTATTTTAATGAAGAGGGCTTCTCTCAGTGGGGTCTCTTAAGAAGCCCCAACAAGACAGTTGGCTTGAAACATCTGCCAACTCTGGAGAAACCTGACCACAATGATGCCAATCAAGAAAGAGCTTTTCTGCTCTTACTACTCTATCTCCCTACATTCCTTGCATCCTGGAGAGGCCAGAAACTGTGGCGTGCCTGAGTCTCATCCAGGCAATGAAAAAGAAGTATCTCAAGGATTAGATTTTAAAAGATATTAGGGGCCAGTTGCGGTGGCTCACGCCTGTAATCCCAGCACTTTGGGAGGCCAAGGTGGGTTGATCACATGAGGTCAGGAGTTCGAGACCAGCCTGGCCAACATGGCAAAACCCCATCTTTACTAAAAATACAAAAATTAGCCAGGCATGGTGGCATGTGCCTACAGTCCCAGCTACTCGGGAGGCTGAGGCAGGAGAATCACTTGAACCCAGGAGGCGGAGGCTGCAGTGAGCCGAGATGGTGCCACTGCACTCCAGCCTGGGTGACAGAGTGAGACTCTGTCTCAAAGAAAAAAAAAAAAATATATATATATATATATAGGGAAGTACAAATAAGGTTGCTTTATAACTGAACCCTCTAAGCCCTGTTTGTTCAATATATCAGTAATAATGGCAAATGGTGCAAAAACATATGGAGACGGTTATGTCTCCATAGAGAAGGCAGACTACAAAACAGCATGTTCTCAGACACAGCCACAGTCTCCCAGATCCCCAAGGGACCATGGAGAAAGGCAGCTGTGGATGGTCCTACCATGAGCTGTGAGGATTCTGCCATGGCCCAAGAAGCAACTCATGCATTTTAATACCCACCTGGCCCTCTCTCACACCTGATTACTCTGAAGAATCTGCAAATATGCCTACCCACTCACTGGGTGGAAAATTACCTCAAGGCATTTCTGAGTGTTAAATAAAAGACCAAGCAAAGTGAAAGGCAATTTAATGGAGCAACCCCCCAGGAGGTCCAGACTTTAGACTGTCTGAGTTCAATCCTGAATGTCCCCATTTGTTGGAGAGCCTATCAGTTCCTCTCTTTAGTGAATAAAATGAGCTATTTAAATGAAGCATTTAAATATATACACAAGTCTGTTTCTGGATTCTGCTCTACATGGGAACCAGGACAGCAAAAAGGCTACTGGGACCACAGCAATGTGAGCAAGAAGGGTAACAGGAGGTGAGATCAGAGAGGGATGTTCTGTGTGTGTGGGTTGGGGGGATATCACATACAACCTTTAAACGCTCAATGAGATGGGAGCCACCGTAGGGGGTTGATCAGAGGGGTGATGTGACTTGATGAGTATTAACAGGATCGCACAGCTGCTGTGTTGTTCTATGAAGAACAGACGGTGGGGGCAAGAGTAGAAGCAGGAGAGTGTGGAAATAATCCAGAGGAGAGAGGACAGCTACTCGTACTAGGGTATTGGAGACGAAAGTGATGCGAAGTGGTCAGAATCTGGATATCTTCTGAGGGTAGAACCAATGAGACTTCCTAATGGACTGGAGTGTGAATAAAAGAGTGAGGTCAAGAATGAGTGTAAGGGGTTTTGTCTGAGTAACTAGAAGGATGGAATGACTGTTGCCTAACGTGGGGAAGAGTATGGGAGGAGGAGGTTTTAGGGACAAGACCAAATTTTAGACATGTTTAATTTGAGATATCTCTATGGTATTTGAGTAGAGATGTCAAGTAGGTAGCACAAGACACAAGTCTTGTGTTTAAGAGAGACATCAAGGCCACGGACAATTTGGGTGTCTTTAGGGTAGAAACAGTATTTAATGCCATGTGATTACAGTAGATCACTGATGCCTCCAGCACAGAAGGGACAAGGTCCAAAGACTGGGTCCCAGGCACACCAACATCAAGACATCATGGATACAGGAACAAATTGGCAACAGAGAGTTGGAAGGAGCAGCTAAGGTCAGAAGAGGGTGTGGTATCATCAAAGCCAAGTAAAGACAGTGGTCCAAGAAGAATGGATCAGCTTTATCAAAGGCTGCTCAAGCAGAGTAAGATGAAGGCCAAGTAGTCACCCCTAGATATAGCAAAAGTCATCAGTGACTTGCTAAGAGCAGTTTTGGTAAAGTAGTGAGGCTGAAAGTCCTAACTGGAGAAGGCTTGAGAGGATGAAAAGAAAAATGAAGACATGGAGTTCACACATCATTTTTCTAGAAGTTTTGATGCAAAAGGGAGCACACAAATGGGGCAGTAGTTGAAAGAGCAAGTGAAGTCCACTAAGGAATTATTCTTTCCAGATGTGAGAAATGACAACATCTTTGTGCTCTGATTAGAATGATCCAGTAGAGAAAGGGAGACATTGATGAGAGAAAGGAGAAAGGAGAGAATCGTTGAAGCAATGTACAGGTGCCCACCAGGCAAACAACACTCTCAAACACTGCTGGGTACTGACTCAAAAACTGTATACTGGCTCAAGTTCTTTGAAGGGAAATTGGGCATTATATATAAAAATGATAGATGCATATATTCTTTGGCATAGCAGTTTTATTTTCGATATTCTATTCTGCACTGAAATGCAAAGACATATCTACATGTTATTTATTACAACATCACTTATTACAAGATTGTAAAAACCGGGAAAAACATTTAAATATATATTGATAGCAATGGTTGAGTCCATACTTGGAATATTACACAGCATTGAAAATGAGGTGATCTACAGGTGCTGATATGGAAGCATCTCCAAAATACTCAAGTAAAAAATATCGAGGTAGAGAAGACTACATAGTGTATTTCCACCTGTGGGGGAAAAACCGGAATAAAGTAATACATAAAGTTATACAGAAAACACAGATTTTTACATGTGCATAAAACATTTCTGAGAGATCTCATACTTTCCATTGAATATCTTTTTCCAATGTTTCCATTTATTTTAAGAAATTCATTTATTTTTCATTAAACCATGATCAAGTAGGCTTCATCCCTGGGATGCAAGGCTGGTTCAACATATGCAAATCAATAAATGTAATCCAGCATATAAACAGAACCAACGACGAAAACCATATGATTATCTCAATAGATGCAGAAAAGGCCTTTGACAAAATTCAACAACCCTTCATGCTAAAAACTCTCAATAAATTAGGTATTGATGGGACGTATCTCAAAATAATAAGAGCTATCTATGACAAACCCACAGCCAATATCATACTGAATGGGCAAAAACTGGAAGCATTCCCTTTGAAAACTGGCACAAGACAGGGATGCCCCCTATCCCCACTCCTATTCAACATAGTGTTGGAAGTTCTGGCCAGGGCAATCAGGCAGGAGAAGGAAATAAAGGGTGTTCAATTAGGAAAAGAGGAATTCAAATTGTCCCTATTTGCAGATGACATGATTGTATATCTAGAAAACCCCATTGTCTCAGCCCAAAATCTCCTTAAGCTGATAGGCAACTTCAGCAAAGTCTCAGTATACAAAATCAATGTGCAAAAACCACAAACATTCTTATACACCAATCACAGACAAACAGAGAGCCAAATCATGAGTGAACTCCCATTCACAATTGCTTCAAAGAGAATAAAATACCTAGGAATCCAACTTACAAGGAATGTGAAGGACCTCTTCAAGGAACTACAAACCACTGCTCAAGGAAATAAAAGAGGATACAAACAAATGGAAAAACATTCCATGCTCATGGACAGAAAGAATCAATATCGTGAAAATGGCCATACTGCCCAAGGTAATTTATAGATTCAATGCCATCCCCAACAAGCTACCAATGACTTCCGTCACAGAATTGGAAAAACTACTTTAAAGTTCATATGGAACCAAAAAAGAGTCCGCATCACCAAGTCAATCCTAAGCCAAAAGAACAAAGCTGGAGGCATCACACTACCTGACTTCAAACTATACCACAAGGCTACAGTAACCAAAACAGCATGGTACTGGTACCAAAACAGAGATATAGACCAATGGAACAGAACAGAGCCCTCAGAAATAATGCCGCATATCTACAACCATCTGATCTTTGACAAACCTGACAAAAACAAGAAATGGGGAAAGGATTCCCTATTTAATAAATGGTGCTGGGAAAATTGGCTAGCCATATGTAGAAAGCTGAAACTGGATCCCTTCCTTACACCTTATACTAAAATTAATTCAAGATGGATTAAAGACTTAAATGTTAGACCTAAAACCATAAAAACCCTGGAAGAAAACCTAGGCAATACCATTCAGGACATAGGCATGGGCAAGGACTTCATGTCTAAAACACCAAAAGCAATGGCAACAAAAGCCAAAATTGACAAATGAGATCTAATTAAACTAAAGAGCTTCTGTGCAGCAAAAGAAACTACCATCAGAGTGAACAGGCAACCTATAGAATGGGAGAAAATTTTTGCAATCTACTCATCTGACAAAGGGCTAATATCCAGAATCTATAATGAACTCAAACAAATCTACATGAAAAAAACAAACAGCCCCATCAAAAAGTGGGTGAAGGACATGAACAGACACTTCTCAAAAGAAGACATTTATGCAGCCAAAAGACATGAAAAAATGCTCATCATCACTGGCCATCAGAGAAATGCAAATCAAAACCACAATGAGATACCACCTCACACCAGTTAGAATGGCCATCATTAAAAAGTCAGGAAACAACAGGTGCTGGAGAGGATGTGGACAAATAGGAACACTTTTACACTGTTGGTAGGACTGTAAACTAGTTCAACCATTGTGGAAGTCAAGTGTGGTGATTCCTCAGGGATCTAGAACTAGAAATACATTTGACCCAGCAATCACATTACTGGGTATATACCCAAAGGATTATAAATCATGCTGCTATAAAGACACATGCACACATATGTTTATTGTGGCACTATTCAGAATAGCAAAGACTTGGAACCAAGCCAAATGTCCAACAATGATAGACTGGATTAAGAAAATGTGGCACATATACACCATGGAATAGTATGCAGCCATAAAAAATGATGAGTTCATGTCCTTTGTAGGGACATGGAAGAAGCTGGAAACCATCATTCTCAGCAAACTATCGCAAGGACAAAAAATGAAACACCACATGTTCTCACTCACAGGTTGGAATTGAACAATGAGAACACATGGACACAGGAAGGGGAACATCACACACGGGGGCCTGTTGTGGGGTGGGGGGAGTGGGGAGGGATAGCATTAGGAGATACACCTAATGCTAAATGATGAGTTGATGGGTGCAGCACACCAACATGGCACATGTATACATATGTAACTAACCCGCATGTTGTGCACATGTACCCTAAAACTTAAAACAAAAATTAATGAAAGTATAAAAAAGTATTTACTAAAAATAAAAAAGTAACTTTAATAATTCTAGCTGTACATTATTTTATTAATGTAAATGTTCTTACATAGTGTTTAAGGGAGAAATACCACTATCTTCTAGTGTTTTTTAGAAGGTAATAAAAAAAGACACCCAATAAATCTTTTTAAATAAATTTTTACTGAACCAGTAACCAGCAAGGTCTTTATTCAATAATTTGCAATTTCAGCATATAAGTTCTCTCTGTATACCCAATGTAAAAGGTTTTGGGTTTCAAAGTGTATTTCTGTTGGGCACACTACATGCATTCAATAAAAACTTGTTGGGTTAAATCTGATCACTAATTAGACGAATGTCAACCCTATGCATTTGGGAAATAGAATTTAAATACAAAACATTATCGAGGCTCCCTTTTTTTAAAAGGTGAATTTGTTTCTGTGTATACATATATGTGTGCTTAATAAAGATTAGCATCTTTTTATTTTCAGCCTATTGGACAGAATATAACAATGCTATGAGTTAAACCAGAAAGTCATTTTGATATAATTTAGCAAACTATTTAATCACATTAAGTGTGAAGTTATGAATTAAGGGTGGAAAGGAAAATGAGAAGGAGAAGACCAATTTCCAGAAGCAGAAATTATCCCTGAGGCTGGAGTTTAAACGTGTAGCTATACTGAATTAAGAGGGTATTTTAAATATAAAGGTTTTAGAAATTAATAGTTCTTAAAAATAAAAAACTATACCCATTAGGTAACTCTAATTGGGTATAGATGGGAAAAAGGAAGGTGGAAATTAACAATTTTTAGTGTCTGTCAGCTAGGAATCTTTTATTTAGTACTTCATGAGCAACACTGACAACCACATTGATGATCTTGATGGATGACAAGACCTTGAACTTCTTTCTAAAGCATCAAAACTACATGTTTTTCAATGTTTCTAGTATTAAGCATACTTACTGTAACAATTTTTTAAAACTAGCATTATATGCTACATAATATTATCATATGTAACAATACCCTGATTTCTCTTCATAAGAATTTTTTTAAATGTAATTTTATTTTTTGAGATGGAGTCTCACGTAAGAATATTTTAAGCATTAGGGTGTCTCTGCTATTTAAGCACACGTTTTTCCTTTCCCCGGTTTACTGAATTATTTATTAGTTACAGAGTATTCATGCTCTGTGCTAAGAGCCACTTCTCTTCCCTTCTGCAACTGGAGTGCAAGTACATATTCTATTTCATTATCAATTTTAAAACCTACCTGAAGCTAAGGAAGTAATTATTCATAGGGATGGAATCGCTGGGGTGGGAGTATATTTTTTAAAACGTTAGGACTTATTTTTAATACTGGGTGTATTTGCTGCTTTTTTTGTTTGTTAATAGACAATAATATACAGGCAATGCACAAAATCTTCACACTAAGGTACAATTATTTGTAGTCAAGATCCACAGGATGACAGGCTTCCAAGACTAAAAAGGCTAAAACTTGGTTTGCTGACAAAAGGCTCATCCATTTCAACTCAAACAAATGATTGATGAAGCATTTGCACACCTGTTTGGGAGACTATGCAAGATGCTGCAGACAAGTATTTTTCAAACTTTATCGTGCATACAAACCATCCGGGGGTCTTGTTAAAATATAGAGTTGAATTCACAGATCTGGGGGGGACCAGGATATTCTGCATTTCTAACATGGAAATCCTGATGCTGCTGGTCCACAGACCCCCTCCTCCATTTTCAAAATCTTCAATACTGTAATCCTGGCTGCATATTATGGGGAAACTTAAACTGTGCAAACCAGGAAGACAGCCCTCACCAGAACCTGACCACTCTAGCATGATGAATTCAGACTTTCCAGCCTCCAGAACTGTGAGAAAATACATCTCTTTTGTTTAAGCTACCCAGTCTATAGTATTTTGTATGGCAGCCAGAGCCAACTAACATACCAGGTGATTCTAATAATACACAGCCTCGGTTCACAACCATTGTTCTGAAGGGCATTGAGATGGCATAATCATAACTCTGTTTTAGGACATTTACTTACTAGGGAAGCTAAGACCTCGGCCTTAAAAAGTCACAGGTAGTTGAGTGTAAGACTGGTAGAGTATTAAAAGATTCAGAATGAGACAGCAGCCAGCGTTAGACTAATAAGCGAAGTGGACTGTGTCGCTGCTTAACGAGTTTGTTAAGGGCTCCATTTTAGAAAATTAAAGGCATAATTTAAATTACACAATTAAAAGGCTGTACAGATATTAATTATTCAGTTTTGACCATTCTATACAGGTATGCAATTAGCACCCTAAAAAAGATACGGACCATTGCCATCAACCCAGAAAGTTCTGTAGTATCCTGTCCAGCCAATTCCCACCATTCCCAGAGGCAATCACTGTCTTGATTTCTATCACCACACATGAGCATTGTTTCAGAACCTCACTTAAATGGAGTCACACAGGAAGTGCTCACATAATCTGAGCTTGAGTAATGGTGGGCACTAGATGGCATGTGTCTTCTTATGTAACTTCAGATGAAACATATGACAGTGCCCAAGATGTATTCTAGACCAAATGTATTAACATGAACCAACCAAACTCTCAGATCTAAATCACAATTTATAGGAAGTACAGAGAACAGAGGAACAAGCTCTGTTGGACAGCATGGGGAAGCAATCAGACAAGTACTGTGAAGAAAAATTAGTAGATGAAAAGAAGAACAACTTTAGATTTTAAAATATCTAAGCACTACACAAACCAGATATAATGGATGGTCCTGATCTAAATCCTGATTTGGACAAGCCAGCTTTGGGGAGACATTTGGGAGAGAATTAGGGTAATTTGAATATAATCTAGGTATTAGATGCAATAAAATTTTATTAACAGGGAAAGAGAAATACTACAAGGAAATAGGCAATTTACAACATTATGATCTCATTTCAGTTTATTTTTTTTTAAAAAGTATATGTATGTGTATAAAAAGATCTAGGCCATGCACAGTGGCTTATGCCTGTAATCCCAGCCCTTTGGAGACCGAGGTGGGTGGATCACCTGAAGTCAGGAGTTCGAGACCAGCCTGACCAACATGGTGAAACCCCCTCGCTACTAAAAATACAAAAATTAGCTGGGCTTGGTGGCGTGTGCCTGAAGTCCCAGCTACTCGGGCTGAGACAGGAGAACTGCTTGAAACTGGAGGCAGAAGTCACACCACTGCACTCCAGTTTGGGGGACAGAGTGAGACTCTGTCTCAAAAAAATAAAAATAAAAAGATCTAGAAATACATATAATAAAAGGTCAACAGTTATAATCACTAGTTGGTGTGTACATTAGTTTTCTATTGCTGCCATAACAAATTTCCAAAATTTTGGTGGCTTCTAGCAAAACAAATTTATGATCTTACAGTTCTACAGGTCAGAAGTCCAAACTGGGTCTCATGGAACTAAAATCAAGGTACTGGCAGGATTGCATTTCTTTCTGAAGGCTTGAGAGAAAATCCATTTCCTTTCCTTTTCCAGCTTTTAGGGGCTGCTGGCATTCCTTGGCTCTCCCTCCTCCATTTTCAAAACTAGCAATGGCTGGCCAGTCTTTCCCACATTACATCACCCTGAACTTCTCTGCCTTCCTCTTCTACTTTAAAGGACGCTGTGATTACATTGAGCCCATCCAATAATACTCTAAGATAATCTCCCTATTTTAAAGCCAACTGTTTACCAACCTTAATTCCATTGGCAACCCTAATTCCTCTTTGCCATGTAACCTAAACATATGTATAGGTTCTGGGGGTCAGGATGTAAGTATCTTTGAGGGACCACTGTCCAGCCTATCAGGGTGGGAAAAAAATGTTTTATGTTCTTGCTGGTTATCTTTATTTTCTGACTTTCTACAATGCACATACACTGCTTCTGTAATAAAAAGCTAATCTTCATTTAAAAATAAATATAATGGTGGAGGAGAAAGTAATACAATAAGTGGTAATATTGTGGAGATCATGAACACACACCTACAGTAGGAATGAAGAAAACAAACTTAATTATATGTGAGAATAGGTATTGGTGGCATGGAAAATTGCCACCGAAAGAATCATATTTAAAAATGCTACAGTTCAAACAGTATGTATGAATGGGCAGATGATTTATTCTGGAAGATGTTAAGTATCAAACAGTGACTGTAGCTATGACAAGGACACTGTGATGAAAGATTCCTGTGAAAAGTATGCATAAAAATTTTCAGATAATATTAATTCAAGTCCCAGCATTGTCATCACTTACCAGCTGTGTGACCTTATGCCAGTTACTTAATCTCTCTTTGCTTTGATAGCATTATCTATAGATGGGACTAACTCTACTTTCCTCAGGGGTCCTTGAGGGATTAAATGATTTAATACTCGTAGAGGGCTTAGAACTGTGCCTGGCACATGATCAACCCTCTGTAAATGCTAGTCATTAACGGTTATTACTCTGGCAGGTGTTTGTAGCCACCTGTTTCAGATGGAAAACCACTCTGGAATATTAGTTAAGCTGGTGCTTACATGCCATCACTCAGGGAATAATGAGAATCACCTGCTGATTATCTATGAGGTTCTTACACCCAAGGATACTAGCTTAATTAGCTAGTATCAGTAGCTAATTAAGAATTTCAATAGTGAAACTATAGAAATTCTTCCCAAATGGCTAAGTTTCCAGGAAACATCCCTTCCATGTTAGCCTGGTGACTAAATAATACTTCTGAAGAGTCAACAGTTATTTAGCCCAGATCGTTAACGTGCCAAATGGTGCTTTCAACTATGGGGTTCTAACACCTATATCCTGATGGAAAGAAACGTCTAATAATTTGCTAGTTTGAGTGACAGCTTGAGGACAAAGCAAAGAAGCTTTCCAGAACTGTGAGAGACTGGAGACAACTTCAGTAGATATTATCCTGCTCACTGTGGATCAATGTTAAACCAGCTGGATACCATGAGTTGTTGAACTGGTCAAGCACAATGTGGAAAAGCACCTTCCATTGTAGAATGTGACAATTTTATGTAAAACACTGTATTGTATTCAAAGAACTGTATCATCAACAAATTTCAACGAATTCAAAATGTTCCACTGAAGAAATGCAATCAATTCCTTACTGTTTAAAGCTAGAAGGGCTCTTTGAAAACATGTAACCCAGTGTTCCTCAAACTAGGTCAATAGTTCTATCTCCCATCCCCCATTTCTTTCTTTGTTAGCTGTAAGATTCCTCAAAGCTTTGTATGGGCTATTGCGCACTGGGAATCTTCAAGACTTAGAGATGGTATTGAGGGCCAGTCTGACTAATGGCTCCTTTCCTTTACACGTAATCTTTTCATAACTCAAGGGCCACTAATGATGACAAGAACCTTCTGGGCAAGCACTGATGTATCATCATTGACATTACATCAGACAGCAAGAAACTAATGTCCAGCACCGTCAAGTGATTTGCCCTGTGAGCTCGATGACTGCAGAGCTGGCCCAGAATCCAGGCCTGTCTATGCAGCTATCCAGAGAGAACCCGTGGGCCGAAGATGTGTGCTCTGGGCCCAGGTGGCCTGGAGAAGGGCTATGAAACCATAATAAGATGGAAACAGAATGTACAAGGAAAGACAGTAAAGCCAGTTACCTGGGAATGTGGCTTCCTCCTCTTTGTTTTTTGCTCAACCTAACATTTATTAAAGACCTACAGTTTCAGAAAAGACCCTATGTTGGATGTTACAGAGAACAGTACAAAGCTGTGCAAAAGACTTGGTTCTGCCCTCAAGGACCTCAGATTCTCATTGAAAAAACAAACATGAGGTTGAAATGTTGGCAACAATTCTATGCTCATACCATTTGTTGTGTTCTAAGTAGTTTCACATACATTTTACAAAACTCTTACATTGGGCAAGTATGATTTCTCCCTTTTTATAGATGGGAAAATGAGCAACTGATCAGGAAGACTGTGATGTGGCTCAAGGGCAAGAAACACAGCAAGTGGACCCCACATACACCACATGGGTAGTATACGACAAGCATTGGATTTTTTTTAAAAATGACATCTGCAAATGCCTATGGGGTTTTACACTGTATACAATAAATTGTCTGACTAACCAAGGTTATTTCTAGTACCAAGATAGACGTTTAAAAAATGTTTCTAAGAAAGACATTTGTAATGAAGCAGGGCGTGGCAGGGCATTGGCACGGCAATGGAGAATGCAAGAGTTGATATGAATGGCATCATATACATTTTTTACCAAAGATTTTTAGCTACAAAAACAAATGTTCACTGTAAAAAAATTTTGATTGTAGGGAAAAATAAAATGAAGAAAAAATATCTGCAGTCTCACCAACCAAAGAAAAGCAGTGTTCAGCAAACTCTTATCCTCCAAATTTCTAAAGCCATGCACACTATAAAACCTGATCACTTACATTAAGCTTTTGCACATTCTTCAGTTCCAAATATCTAAGTGGTAACAACACATTTTCCTTTTTCAATCTACAACATATTACAGCAGACAAAGAAAAAGATGGTGGAAGCATTCATGTTTGAGGTTTCTCAATTATATTTTGGATATGAAGTAGGGATGAATGGGGGGCTGGGAGTGTCATTATGGATCTATTAGCATTCTACCAACAGAAATATTTGATCCTGCCTACAGCAAGGACTGCAGTGCTGTGCATGGAGGCTTTGATCTTGCATCCCACTCCAGCATATGGTGCTACTAAGCATAATCAAAGTGCAAATCTTCATAGAAAATTACAGAGACTGAAAACGGGATGGATGCTTCCTTCCTCTCATTTCCTTTCCTGCCATGTTCCTGGTTTTAAGTAAAAGAAGATTTGGCCTTTTGATGAAATCTGCAAACACTTTTAGGGTATTTACACTGTATAGAGTCAATTATTTAACTGTCCAAGATTGTTTTCATTACTGAGACTGACAGAACGTTTCTTGCCAGGATAAAGCCCCAGTTTTCGGCAGCGTGGGTCTAAAGCTGCCTCCCTTATTTAGGCCCTATACAGTGACATTAGAATAAGGAGACATCTGCAGCTCTGGGGGAGGGGAGGAAGGTCCCATGCACCATCCAGGTTTGGATAATAAATATTTGAAAATTTACAGGATGAGTTGCTAATCGTTTTTTTTTGTTGTTGTTTTGTTTTGTTTTGTTTTTTTTGAGATGGAGTCTCGCTCTGTCTCCCAGGCTGGAGTGTAATGGTGTGATCTGGTCTCACTGCAACCTCCACTTCCTGGGTTCAAGCAATTCTCCTGCCTCAGCCTCCTGAGTAGTGGGATTACAGGCGCCTGCCACCACACCCAGCTAATTTTTTTGTATTTTTAGTAGAGATGGGGTTTTGCCATGTTGGTCAGGCTGGTCTCAAACTCCTGACCTCAGGTGATCCGTCCCCCTCGGCCTCCCAAAGTGCTGGGATTACAGGCATGAGCCACCGCGCCCGACCGAATTGCTTATCTTTTAAGCTGATACTCTTCAAAAGAGATAGAGGTGACCTCCTACGAATAGTTTTAAGCCATTAATTATAACAATTCAGATCAAGTTGTGAAACAATAGAACTATTAAACAATTAAATTCCCTTTGAGTATATCTGTCAGCTCCCTGAAGACAGTGGGATACCATTTCTGATTTATAAATTGAAAATAAAACTCACATTTTTGTCAAAGTTAATCATCTTCACCCTCTCATCAACGTGCTATTGTTGAGTATGAATGACTGTGATGAACTTGGGCCCAGAGACTTAGGCCCCAGGCAAGTTTACAATTTGGAAGCATTTGGACCCAAGAAGCCTCTGTGTGTTGTTTCTCATGGTTACTGATTATTGTGCCCAAGCTTTATGCAAATTGTTTTAAATAACATCATTACCAAGAAAAAAAGTGTTACATCTAAAGCACCATTCAGAAATTTGAATCAAGTACAGGTCAGTCCACCTGAAGCTGCTAGACACTGGCACAGCAGGGCTGGCTGTTCCTGGCTGCTGTCTTTCCTGACCAGTCAGTGCCCAAACCTGACTAGCCAGTGCCCTTGCTGTACCAGTTGTTAAATATTCTGAATATTACACAGAACTGGCCCCACTGGTTGTACATACAGGCAGATATCAATGGGGAGCCTGCTGGGGCTCATCTGTTTCTATCGTGGTCTGCACTCTCCCATTACAGTGGTGGATCATTCCAGAAGTTAGCTAACCTCTCTAGCTCTTAGCATCCTCTCCTCCAAACTGGGGATATGAATAATCCTCACCTAATTCTCTCCTGAGATTTAGATGGATGTTAAAACCAGATATTAGATAGGAAAACTTATTAAAATTTAAAAAATAATTTTGAAGAAATACATAGTATTTGTATACCATTTAGAAAATGCCAAAAAGTAGAATGAAAACATGTATTTTCTCACCACCTAAAGACGGTAACTGTTAACATTTTTATTTTGTTTCTTTTCCTTATCATTACTAAAAGGTTGACAACTCAGCATCAGTTGCTGAGCACCACAAAAATGAAATAAAACAAGGCTATTGCCCTTCCAGTTTGGTGGGGATATAAATGGCTAAATAAATGTTATTACTGTCTTGTGTAGAAGGCCCAATAAAAGAATAGTGGCAAGTGTTATCATAAAATACAATTACAGTTCTGGTTCCCAGACAGGACAAATATTTTAGTACTTAAGAGATACATTTGTACCTAGAGCATCTCCTGAGGCTACTGACTCAATTTCATTCTAAGGGAAGACAACATTATATTACTGCCATAAAATTTTAGTTACATGTAAAAAAACTCCATACTGTAACCATAAACAACATTTGGATCTGCCTTACTCCCTAAGTCATTATACTCATTCCACATCTGCCTTGCCCTTTTGGCTTGCCAGAAGTCTTGTAGATACACAGTCTGTTTGTATGTTGGTTTCAAACAATCAGGTTTCTTTGAACTGATGGATAAGGATTTTCCTTGGACATAAAAATCCAGTGTTGGAACAGTCACTTTGTAAATGGCCTGAGACACATACAGTGTTCGCTTTCCACAGAGGTTTTCGTTCTTATTTTCCTCTCAAAAAATAATTGCTATTACAGCATATTATTCTCATTGTATTACCCTAGGATGGTACTATCCTTCCGGATTATTGGCTTTTGTACGTTCATCTTCCCAGCCATGCTGAGCTCTCTGAAGGCACCGGCTTTGTCTTATTCCTCATTCTATCCTCAGCCTCCCAGCAAAGGAGATACTGAAATGTCTCAGTAAGCCCTTACAAATTCTAGTTTAGCAGTTCCTAAGCTCGGGTCTTCACCACGCAATACCTGGTAACATGCTAAATAAAATCTCTAGGCTCTATTCTGAAGGTTCCAAATCCGATTTTCTGGGGGTGGGGCTAGGATCCTATATTTTTAAAGAGCTCTCTGTAAAATGAAGACAATAATTCATTTCTACCTCACCAGGTAGTTATGGAAGTAAATGAGTTATTTATGTAGAGTGCTTGGATCACTGCCTGGCCCTCACTAAGCACTACATAAGTGCCAGTTATTATTATATTATTGCTGTTACATGATCAGCCAATCATAAATAGGTGTTTTGAAGCACTGTCTATTGGTTTTCTCAAAGTTGAGTGTGCATTAAAATCATCTGGTAAGCTTACAAATGCAGATGCCACAGCTTTGCTGCGCAGAGATTCTGATTTCATAAGGCTCGTACCTAGCCAGGGACCTGCATTCCTGTATTTCCCAGGAAATGGAGATTGGTGGATATTCTGTAAACCAGTGGGTATCTCATTCACATCCCTGATCCTGAGGAAAATAACCTTGTCTCTCAGGCTAGGGCTAAGATGCAGCTCATAGAGAGAAAGACAACTTTGGGGGGCATTTGATAATATGCCAGCCAATCACTGGGGAGTCTCCTGTTTCCTACTGCGTCTGTATCAGGGGCCATACTGCCTGTCTGGGTTTGGCTCCCATGAGAGGAGGAAACTGCAACCATTCCTGCAGGCTGCCTGAGTAAGCTCCAGGACGCTGCTCCAGCAGAACTGGGCTGGCTCCACCTCCTCGCACCCCCTGCAGCCAGACCTCTCCTCCCCCTCACCCATTCCGCACTAAGGCACTGCCTAACCAACTCCTGCCAGCTCCAGGAGCTGCTGAAGACACGGCCTGGAATCCTTCATACCTCTGTAGCTGAAGTTCAAGGGAACCACAGGTTGCTTGGGAAGACACAGGTGCACAACCGTGGCAAGCCTGAGAAGATTCCATGCCTGGGCAGGATCCCTGAGAGCCCTTACACCACATGTATGTGCCATGGACCCAGCCCAAACGCATTTGTGCTTCTGACCTCTGAAACTACCCCGCAGTGCACTTGAGATCTAAAGTGCAAGCTTTCCAAAAGTGAAATGACAAAGCACTTGTCTTCTCTCATGAATGGCATTCCTTCCTGGATTTCCAGTTGTGATTATGCAAATTATACACCTAAGTGTAACCAATACTTGAATCTCCTGGAACCTGATCAAGCCTGGATCCATCCATTAACAAAGACATTACATAGTTAAGAGACATTCATTTACCTAGAGACAATAGTGTCCTTGCTTTTACTAAAAAGTATTGCTTTTTATAGAAAATTAAGCATAGCCTACGTTATAATAAAGTAGAACTTACATTTCTAAAAACCACTTTCCGGCCAGGCATGGTAGCTCACACCTGTAATTCCGGCAGTTTGGGAGGCCGAGGGGGGTGGATCACCTGAGGTCAGGAGTTTGAGACCAGCCTGACTAACATGGTGAAACCCTGTCACTACTAAAAATACAAAAATTAGCTAGGTGTGGTGGTGCACGCCTGTAATCCCAGCTATTCAGGAGGCTTGAGGCAGGAGAATTGCTTGAACCTGGGAGGCAGAGATTGCAGTGAGGAAAAAAAAAACCCCACTTTCCTTCAAACTCCTGATTTTTTTCTTCTTGTACTTTCTAAAATCAAAGTACATTTACTTTCTCCCCTCCAAAAATAGCTGCATATAGACAGGCCTGTCTTCAAAATTTGAGAAGCCCAGGGTTAGAGTGTGAAAGGTCACTCACTGGCTCCTGCATTATGAGGGGTCTTCTGGGGGCCTCCCAGTGGAAACTCCAGCCTACATCTCCAGATTCTTTTTTGCTATTTATTTCAAGTCACTGTATAAGCTAGGGTGTATGATACTGTTAAAGAATAAGTTAATAAAGCTCACCCTAAATATGCAGACAGAAGATGTGGGGGTTTCTAAATCCCTCCTTGCATGTGTCCCCAGGCTTCTCCTCCTTGAGTGCCTGCTCACCTTCCTCTAGGTGATACCACTCACCCCTCAAACTAGCACAGGTTTCCCCTCTTCTAGACGCCTTCCTTACACTCTCAGGCCAGGTGCTGCTCCTCAGGACTAACACAGCTCCACCCCTCAGCGCTCATCTCCTGGAATTATCATTGACTCACCTCCCTGCAAAGCCAAGGTCCCTGCTCACCCACGAAGTCACCACTGACTACCCTGCCAACGATCTCATCTTTCTCTAAATTCAGAACTTGCCTCTATCACTTGCCTATATTAAGTGCTAAATGAGGCAATTACTGTGAAACATGGAATTATTAAAAATCATTTGTCACCCTGTGTGGTGGCTCATACCTGCAATCCTAGCACTTTGGGAGGCCAAGGTGGGAGGATCGCTTGAGACCAGGAGTTCAATACTAGCCTGGCAACATGGCAAAACTCCCTCTTTATAAAAAATACAAAAATTAGCTGGGCATTGCGACAAGGGCCTGTTAGTCCCAGTTATTAGGGAAGCTGAGGTGGGCAGATCACTTGAGCCCTGGAGGTCAAGGCTGCATTGAACGGAGATTATGCCACTGCACTCCAGCCTGGGCAACAGATTAAGATCCCATCTCAAAAAAAATCATTTGTTTTTGCAGTGTTCTCTATTACTGCTTTATATTATTATCTAACCTTTCAATGCATTGCCCTTCCCACGAGACTGTCATTGTCTTGAGGTGAGGATCTGTATCTTTCCTTTAATTTTCCACATTGTTGCAGAGTATGTCCTCAAAACTTACGTTTTCTCAATACCTTGGATTGGGGAAGGGCCCTTATGTTTTAGCAAGATGGTTTACATAAATAAACAATAATTAATAATTAACAACTCCTCCTTGTGTATTCTCATTCTCAGCAGGCGCTGATCCCAAAGGAGCCATTGATTAAATGCTCCATTCCCTATAGATAATAAATAATAATGCTTCCCCAACTGAGCAAGGCCTGAACATTTTTGGGCCTAAAGACTTTGAAGATCACAGCAAGTCCAGGCGTAAAGCAGGAGGGCCCTGCAAGGAGCGTTTACCTTAGGATCTGTGAAGGTTATTATGTATGTGCACACGAGCAGAGCCTACCCCAGGGGCTCTATTACTGTAGGAGAGTTAATGGGACTGAATCACCAAAATGTGGCAGAGACACTTTCATGTTGGCAGAACCAGTTCTGTGATTTCTTCATGTTCTAGCCCACAGCAGGATGGAGTAAATACTCCCTTCAGACACCTAAAAGGGGGTGGTGCCTCTCCTCAGCTACTAGTCCAACGACGTCAAAACCCAAGCAGCAACCCTCAGACTGGGTTCACCTACCCTCTTCTGATGGCCTTCTGCAGGAAACCTTGTGCTCCCCCAAACTTCCTGTAGAATGCTGGCGGACTCCGTGCTGCCCAAACTTCCCGCAGGGTGGCACCTGGAAGAGCAAGTGACTTAAAAACGAGGAAGGCCAGGCGCGCTCCCACTGCTCAGAAGCGGCTGGTGTACTCGTCTAAAATAAAAAGGTCTCTGTCTGCAAATCCCGTTTGCTAGCCCGGTAATCCTCCCCCGCCCCCGGCCTAGCGTGTCCGACCCGTACAGCTGTTTTTAATCCCTACTTTTCTCACTTGGCATCCCGGGCTCGGGCTGACCAGACGCGGAGCCACTTAGTGTTTCCTCCTCCCCCTGCCGGGGTCTGTCCTCCCTCCGCCGTCTCCTCTTTCTCCGCCTGCGTCCCCGCGGGCAGAGTGTGGGAAGAACGAATTTCCGCCCGGTTTGCTCTCCGCTCGCCGACTTGGGTCCCTTCCGGACGCAGCCCGCGTGCTCCCCGAGCTATTGCACTGGAGCCGCCCTCCCCGTCCGGGACCGCGAGCGAGAAGGTGCCGTCTGCGGGGGCCGAGCCGCCGGGGCTCTGCTGCCAAGCCGCGCCCCGAGAAGCTCTTGGAACCGCTCCCGCCTGCAGCTGGGGAATCCACTTGGCTGGGAGAATCCGCGCCAGGGAATCCAGCTCTCCGGACTCAGCTGCAAACAAAAAGCGCCGGGTCTTGCTCCCTCCCCCACCCCCCCGACGCGCACCCGGTGAAACAGTTTTATACAGAAATGCAACAAGTAGCACCCGGGGTCTGCAGAGCGCCCCGCGCCGCCTGACTTGGCCGGGCGAAGCCCGCCTGCAGAGACCCGGGCCGGCCGCCGGACAAAGGACGGAGGAGGGGCTGGACGGCGCTGCGAAGTCCGAAAGAGGCCATTTAGCGACTCTGGCCAGGCCAAGGGGAATGCAGAGGAGACACAGAGCCGGCGGGCCAAGAGGACGATCCGGCCGCAACACGCAGGGCGGACGGCGATGGAGGCTGCCCGCGCCGTGCGCCTCCTGCTCGTGGTGTGCGGCTGCCTCGCGCTCCCGCCGCTGGCCGAGCCCGTGTGCCCGGAGCGCTGCGATTGCCAGCATCCCCAGCATCTCCTGTGCACCAACAGGGGGCTCCGCGTCGTGCCCAAGACCAGCTCGCTGCCGAGCCCCCACGACGTGCTCACCTACAGCCTCGGCGGCAACTTCATAACCAACATCACGGCCTTCGACTTCCACCGTCTGGGGCAGCTCAGACGGCTGGACCTGCAGTACAACCAGATCCGCTCTCTGCACCCCAAGACCTTCGAGAAGCTCTCGCGGCTGGAAGAGCTGTACCTGGGGAACAACCTCTTGCAGGGGCTCGCCCCGGGCACGCTGGCCCCGCTGCGCAAGCTGCGCATCCTCTACGCCAACGGGAACGACATCGGCCGCCTAAGCCGCGGCTCCTTCGAGGGCCTGGAGAGTCTAGTCAAGCTGCGGCTGGACGGGAACGCCCTGGGGGCGCTGCCGGACGCGGTTTTCGCCCCCTTGAGCAACCTGCTCTACCTACATCTGGAGTCCAACCGGATCCGCTTTCTGGGCAAGAACGCCTTCGCCCAGCTAGGCAAGCTGCGCTTCCTCAACCTCTCTGCCAACGAGCTACAGCCCTCCCTGCGCCACGCGGCCACCTTCGCACCGCTGCGCTCCCTCTCCTCTCTCATCCTCTCGGCCAACAGCCTGCAGCACCTCGGGCCGCGCGTCTTCCAGCACCTGCCACGTCTCGGCCTGCTCTCGCTCAGGGGCAACCAGCTCACGCATCTCGCGCCTGAGGCCTTTTGGGGCTTGGAGGCCTTGCGCGAGCTGCGCCTGGAGGGTAATCGGCTGAGCCAGCTGCCAACTGCGCTGCTGGAGCCTCTGCACAGCCTGGAGGCGCTGGACCTGAGCGGCAATGAGCTGTCCGCCCTGCACCCGGCCACCTTCGGCCACCTGGGCCGGCTGCGCGAGCTCAGCCTGCGCAACAACGCGCTCAGCGCCCTATCCGGGGACATCTTCGCCGCTAGCCCAGCCCTTTATCGGCTGGATCTAGATGGCAACGGCTGGACCTGCGACTGCCGGCTGCGAGGCCTGAAGCGCTGGATGGGCGACTGGCACTCGCAGGGCCGGCTCCTAACTGTCTTCGTGCAGTGTCGCCACCCCCCGGCCCTGCGAGGCAAATACCTGGATTACCTGGATGACCAGCAGCTGCAAAATGGATCCTGCGCGGATCCCTCGCCCTCAGCTTCCCTGACCGCTGACCGCAGGCGGCGGCCCCTACCCACGGCCTCAGGGGAGGAGATGACGCCACCTGCAGGTCTCGCGGAGGAGCTGCCGCCGCAGCCGCAGCTCCAGCAGCAGGGGCGATTTCTAGCTGGGGTGGCCTGGGATGGGGCCGCCAGGGAGCTGGTAGGCAACCGCAGCGCCCTAAGGCTGAGTCGGCGAGGCCCGGGCCTCCAGCAGCCCAGCCCCTCCGTCGCTGCCGCCGCGGGCCCGGCTCCACAGTCCCTAGACCTGCACGAGAAGCCCCAGCGGGGCCGTCCGACTCGGGCAGATTCCGCCCACGCGGAGCCCACCCCAACGGCCTCTCCTGGCTCTGCGCCGTCGCCTGCCGGCGACTCCTGGCAGCGCGCGACGAAGCATCGCCTGGGCACGGAGCACCAGGAGCGTGCCGCCCAGTCCGACGGTGGGGCCGGGCTGCCGCCGCTGGTGTCCGACCCATGCGACTTCAACAAGTTCATCCTGTGCAACCTGACGGTGGAGGCGGTGGGCGCAGACAGCGCCTCGGTGCGCTGGGCCGTGCGCGAGCACCGCAGTCCCCGGCCGCTGGGCGGCGCGCGCTTCCGCCTGCTCTTTGACCGCTTTGGCCAGCAGCCCAAGTTCCACCGCTTCGTCTACCTGCCCGAGCGCAGCGACTCGGCCACGTTGCGCGAGCTGCGCGGGGACACCCCCTACCTGGTGTGCGTGGAGGGCGTGCTTGGGGGCCGCGTCTGCCCTGTGGCTCCCCGGGACCACTGCGCGGGGCTGGTCACCCTGCCGGAGGCCGGGAGCCGGGGCGGCGTCGACTACCAGCTGCTGACCTTGGCCCTGCTGACGGTCAACGCGTTGCTGGTGCTCCTGGCCTTGGCGGCCTGGGCGTCTCGCTGGCTGCGGAGGAAACTGCGGGCTAGGCGGAAGGGCGGGGCCCCGGTCCACGTTCGGCACATGTACTCCACCCGACGGCCCCTGCGCTCCATGGGCACCGGCGTGTCAGCCGACTTCTCGGGATTCCAGTCGCACCGGCCACGCACCACCGTGTGCGCGCTCAGCGAGGCGGACCTCATCGAATTCCCCTGCGACCGCTTCATGGACAGTGCGGGCGGCGGCGCGGGCGGCAGCCTGAGACGGGAGGACCATCTCCTGCAGCGATTTGCCGACTAGGTCCAGGGCATGTAGAGACCATCTCATTGCCCCTAAGGAGCCGCCTCTTCGTGAGGCCCCCCAGCCCACCTCAGGGGAAGTGCCCTTTTGTGCACTTGCCAGTGGGGACAGAGGGCCAATTCGGGCACCATCCCCCAATTCCCAGTACTCAAGAAGTAAATGGATGGTACTTGGTGGTCAGAGCCAGAGTAGGGGACAAATGGATGGTGGGATGCTGAGGTCGGAGGCTTCGCTTGGAGGCTTTGACACAGCTATGCAAATGGCTTTTGTAGCATTGCAATGCAGAAGCCAGGCTTTGGGGGTAGAAAGGGGGTGCTTGTGCCCCCAACATGGCCAGAAATATTTGGGTGCATGCTTTTTATTTGCTCAGTGTCAAACGGAGAAGTTTTGTTTCTATTTAAGGAAAAAGGAACTTATTACCATTACAAAGGAGGCTTGGCCAGGGACTCCACTGGTTTGGTGATCTCTGCCAAGAAGGGGGATGTAAACAGGTGGTAAAGTTTAACACACCCGCCAAGGAACTCGTTTATGTTGGCTGATAGAGCTTTCAGGATACCTTAAAGTTTAAATAATAAGAGACGCAATTTTTTTTTTTTCAAAAATGTGAAAAGCTCTGACATTTAACGAACTGACCGATAGACTCAAGGACTGTTTTAGTTGGACTGGGCCATTCTATTATGTTCCTTTTAATATTAACAGTACAAGAGCGCTTGCTGACTTCGAGGATAACTAAGATTACATACTTTCTCAGGAGAAGGCTGCATGCAAGACTTCTCTGTCAGGGTTGCTCCTGTGGCTTTTTTAATTTTATTTTTTTAAACCTATATATGGAAAAGGAAATTTCAATGCCAGATATGATAAAAGAATGTGATGTATATGTAGCTGATGACCCACTGGGGAACACCAGCGTTCCAGTTCACTTACCACATCTGTGACAGTGTGTTTAGATTGGAATAAATGTGATGTGGTACTTCTCATGTTTTTATCAGTGACATGGATGACTGTGCCCTAATTCTCTTGAGTTGCAGTTAAGCCATGAAGGTAATTTCCTAATAGGGAAGCAAAAGGTGATTGTCAATTGATAGTTTAATGTTTGACCACATTAGTGTCTCTATGCGAAATAGTAGAGGGGAAGAAATTACAGAAAACAAATGTGAAAAAAAATACACCAGTGGGTATCTTTTCTACTAAAACCAGAAGATTGTTATGAGTACTTAAACCTCACTGTGAAATAATGATATATTTTGCAATTAATCCCTACCCAACTGAGTGTCTTACTGTGTTATTAAATCTTATCTTTTAGTTAATACTTGCAGTATTTCTTTTAAATGTTTTTGTTTTAAACTTAGGGGTAGGATCCTTTATTTGTTCAGTTGTTTCCAACTATTTGGGATACTTTCATTCCCTGCTATTTATGAAGTACATGTTTATCACTAAGTGTGGTGGTTTAGTTTACATTAATAATTTTATGTGTGGTCTAAAAATGCAGTCACTAAGAGAATGTACACTGTGGTTATGTTCACAGTGGTTATGGATTTATTCGCAGTGGAGTACCATGGAGGTCACTGCAATGGTGCTAAGGCTGACAGTGGAATCTTCTGTTTAGGGCCTTAAGCCCCTGAGGGTCCTGGTGACTCAGGGAATCCATCACAGTCCCGGGTCTTTCACCCCAGTTCACTCCTTTTATGTTTGGCCTAGGTTGACCCATGCCTGCCCTCTTCTCAACAGCTGAGTAGGGAACCAGCCATCTGAATGAGCTGATCGTTGTTTATGTTCAAATGAGTAAATGTCCAGACCACTTAAACTACAGCTGCTTTTCTGGCAGTCTTGTCTGCGGGGCCAAAACTTAATAAACCACAGGAAATAGACTGTCATTCTTAGTTTGCTGCCAGGGCTTATTTTAGATTCAGAGCATACTGGTACATGGGAGCGGTAGTGTTGTTTGCTCTTATTTTCAACCAGTGAGCTATCTGGCACCTTTTGTGCCCCTGGCTTTTTTCAATCATAGCACTATTGCATCTCTTAGCTATTTCTTTTGCCCAGCAGGGTAATATTGAGTCCCATTGCAAGTATGGACAAGGCCTCTGGTTCTCCTCACCACCCACCTTTTCAGCCATAGAACATCACTGAAAATACCTAATGCCTGGATCTGTGTTCTACTTTAGTTTCACTGGGAAGTCTTTCAGTGGGAGATGAATAAATGTTATACATTGTTATGTTCAGTTATGTCAATAAACCCACTTACTAATAGAGATAATTTGTTGGAGTTTCCAAATATTTTATACACTTTCATAATGACACAATGCAGTTTCCATTTATGGAAATGAAACAAGCTTGATGCCTTTCTGTCCTTTATAATGTTTTTTATTTCCGTTTTCATAGGTGAGTATGGACTTGATTTTTAAGAAACGGATGTGTGATGTTATGCACAAAGAAACAAAGAAATGGCTCTAAAAGCGGATGGTCAGCCACAGCATGAAAGTGCTGTTGGACACTAGTGACATCAAGGTGCAGGTGATCGGGTCTCAGCAGGCATTGCCTGTTTAAAGGAAACTGATGAAAAGTCAAGCCCTTTGGCTCTCATCGTGAAAAATATGAAGGAATTATCTTGAGCTGGAAGTAATTTTTTATTTTTCCCACTACACAGCTTATGAAAAGATAACATTCCTAAGGAAAAAAGAATAAACTTGGTAGGAGTTAGGAGTATTCAGTGAAAGAGCCACTGGCCAGTCTGCAATGTTGTGGGAACTTCAGGTCAACCAATGGGATTACTGCTTCCATAATGCAGGGGATTTTGCAGGGCTACCAGGTAATAAGCAATTAGCATGTGATCAGAACACCTTCACTAAATTGTCACACACCTGATTTTCACCAAAAGTACAGCAACATATATTAAACCATTAAAAGAGACAACTGGATTGCCTGTTATTTTTGTGTAACCACTCCCTCCTGTTCTTATAAGACTGGAAGGTAAATGGTGATGAAGCATATTAGTGCTAGAAGTTTATTCCAAATTCCAGACCATGGCCTAGTATCAATATTGTCACCATCCTCAGAGAGTATAGCATCATGAAAGTTGGGAATGATGGTAAGGAAGTGATGAAGTCACTTAGTCATTACAGGGTTGCACTCATTCTTTTTACCTGATCTCTACCTCAGCTTCCTCATCAGTTAAAATGAGCAGCCTAAGAATCCTGATTGCATGGTGCTGTTGTGAGGCATAAATGGGTAAGTAGCATTCAGCAACACCAGCTACACCACAGATGTTCAGTAAATATGAGATGGAGCAGTGGTAGTAGTATTCTTTACACAGGGCAACAAATTGTTTGATTAAGAAGTTTCAGGGACAAGGCATTTCTGCTTAAGCCATAACCAATCAGAGGATTCAGATAATGGAATTATGGTAACCCTTCTCCTCTTTTTCTAGTTAATTGAAACATTTGTGTAATTCTTTTGAAAAGTGTCTGTGCATGTCCTTTGCCCACTTTTCAATGGGGTTGTTTGTTTTTCTCTTGTAAATTTAAGTTCCTTACAGATGCTTTGTCAGATGCACAGTTTGCAAATATTTTCTCCCATTCAATGGTAAGTTGTCTGTTGACTCTGTTGATAGTTTCTTTTGCTGTACAGCAGCTCTTAAGTTTAATTAGATCCCACTTGTCAATTTTTGCTTTTGTTGCCGTTGCTTTTGGTGTCTGTCATGAAATCTTTGCCCACGCCTATGTATGGGATGGTATTGCTTAGGTTATCTTCCAGCATTTTATAGTTTTGGGTTTTACATCTCAGTCTTCAATCCATCTTGAGTAGATTTTTATGTATGGCATAAGGAAGGGGACCAGTTTCAATCTTCTGCGTATGGCTAGCTGGTTATCCCAGCACCATTTATTGAGTAGGGAGTCTTTCCCGCCTTGCTTGTTTTTGTCAGCTTTGTCAAAGATCAGATAGTTGTAGATGTGCAGCCTTATTTCTTAGCTCTCTATTCTGTTCCATTAGTCTATGTGCCCATTTTTGTACCAGTGCCATGCTGTTTTGGTTACTGTAGCCTTGTATAGTGCAAAGTCGGGTAACGTGATGCCTCCAGCTTGGTTCTTTTTGCTTAGGATTGCCTTGGCAATTTGCCTTCCCCTTAACTTGTAGATAGTATTTTCAAGTGTCCCTTTACTTAGTTTACTTAAAACAATACCTTGCATGCACAAATACTTTTTTTCCTATGGATTTCAAGTCACTTCATCCTTTTCAGTCATGTGGCAAATAGTATTCTTTTCATTTTGCATGGGGAGACTGAGGTATTTGGAGATTATGCTTAACTATTTTAATTACTGAAATAATTAGGAAAGAACATATAGTTTCCTGATACCTACTTGCTTTATCTTAGGGCAGAGTACCTAAATATTCCATTACAACTGTTGGAAAGATTTTTAAGTTACAGGTGGTGAGATTTCTAATTGACACAGAACTGTGAGTGGCTTTATAATTTGGCTGTGAAATGGTATCAGATGCTAGAGGGAAATAAATTGTCATGCCCCAATATTTCAAGCAACAGCATCTTTCAACTATGTAAATCCACAAAATTTCTTTCAAACTAATGAAAGCTTTATAATGCTAGCTCTGTGCCATAGTTAATGCCAACAGGACAGCCCTGTTGCATATTAAGACCAGCTGTGGCCATGTAGCAGGCTTCACTTTACCAAATTACAGTTTTTTGGTTAAGTAATGCTTACCCCACAGCTGATTTCACACTCGGCTCTTAGTATATGGGTACTGAAGTGTGTGGAAACACACTTTGAATGGTGGCCACCATCCTTTTATTCCATTCTCTCCTAAATCTCGTGTCCTTCTAAGGATTGTTACTTTAGGAAATTAAAAGAATTACAAATTAAAACAAATACCCATATTAGCACCACTCAGTAATAGTTAACATTTTGTAATGCTTGTTTTCAGCCTTAAATGTCTCTATTGACAAATACCTCTGGTTTCCTTCTCCACACCTTGTCCTCAAAGCCAACTACCATTGTGATTTGGATGTGTTTCCTTCTAGTCCATGTTGAAATGCAGTTGATTCTTTTATTCACAGTAAAGTCACCACAAACACTGGATTCGTGAATGCTGAACCATTGCTCCTAGGGGAAATACAGCGCTGGGTTCCTGCAAGCCTCTGGTCACATTTTTATCAATCAATATGTAACCTTAATTTAATGTGTGTTTCTATTTAAAGACACCTTATGTGATATATATTGTTGGCTAGATGTGGTAGCTCACACCTATAATCCCAGCACTTTGGGAGGCTGAGGCAAGAGGATTGCTTGAGCCCAGGAGTCTGAGACCAGCCTGGAAATATAGTGAGACCCTATCTCTATAAAAAATAAAAACTCAGCCGTGCGTGGTGGCATGTGCTTGTAATCCTAGCTACCCAGGAGGCTGAGGTAGGAGAATCGTTCAAGCCCGGGAGGTTGAGGCTGCATTGAAGTATGATGGTGCCACTGCACTCCAGCCTGGGTGACAGAGTGAGACCCCCTCTCTCTCTCTCTCTCTGTCTCTCACATATGTGTATGTGTGTGTGTGTGTGTGTGTGTGTTTGCGTGCGTGCGTGCGTGTTGGTTCATTGACACTGAACTCAGCCAACAGCACTATGACTCATGCCTGAATGGAGCTTATCTAACATGCATATTTTCTCCATAAGACACAGCTTCCTGCGCTTAGGAACGCTAACAGCACTTCAGCACTATGCTTGGGGAACCCTTTAAACAGCAAAGTCACCAGCAAAAAGCACAAAAATGGGAAAACGTGGCATTAAATAGACTAGGAAAAGGACTTTTGTTAACAGCATGAGAGCTGAAACAAAAAGGCAGAACATCACCTTGTTCAGCCTCAGCTGGGAACCTGAATGGCAGCTCAGATTTTTTGCTGCCCTAAGCATGTCAGCGAATGACCATAACTGTGCTATGGAGTGTTGATTCTAGGGTCACAAACAAATTTTGGTGAGAAAATGAATTCACAAATACATAATCCGATACTCAGGAAGGTCAGCTGTACTTTTTCTTTTTTTTTTTTTTTTTTTTGAGACGGAGTCTCGCTCTGTCGCCCAGGCTGGAGTGCAGTGGCAGGATCTCAGCTCACTGCAAGCTCTGTCTCCCCGGTTCACGCCATTCTCCCGCCTCAGCCTCCCGAGCAGCTGGGACCACAGGCGCCCGCCACTACGCCTGGCTAATTTTTTGTATTTTTTAGTAGAGACAGGGTTTCACCGTGGTCTTGGTCTCCTGACCTCGTGATCTGCCCGCCTCGGCCTCCCAAAGTGCTGGGATTACAGGCGTGAGACACTGCGCCCCGCCGGTCAACTGTACTTTTTATCCTCCCAGCTTCTTCTCCTGTGCCCCTTACCCCTATTCCTTTTTTATTTTTCTTTTCGAGATGGAATCTTGCTCTGTCACCCAGGCTGGAGTGCAGCGGTGCCATCTTGCTCATTGCAACTTCCGCCTCCCAGATTCAAGCAATTCTCCTGCCTCAGCCTCCCGAGTAGCTGGGATTACAGGTGTGTGCCACCATGCCCGGCCGATTTTTGTATTTTTAGTAGAGACAGGGTTTCACCCTGTTGGTCAGGCTGGTCTCGAACTTCTGACCTCAGGTGATCCGCCTGCCGTGGCCTCCCAAAGTGTTGGGATTACAGGCGTGAGCCACTGCACCCGGCCCCCTTTTCTAGATGCCATAAATTACCTTTTTTTTTTTTTTAAACCTGCGTGAGTAATCTTGTCTTTTAAATTGGTAACCACACCTACTTTGGGATTGTTTGATATTTTCTAGTGATGCTCCTATGAGTTTTGTTCCCTTGCTACGTATGCACAATTTTTACAAAATTGAATTTTTTTGTTTTTTTTTTTGGAGACAGAGTCTCGCTCTATCACCCAGGCTGGGGTGCAATGGTGCGATCTCGGCTCACTCCAACTTCCGCCTCTCGGGTACAAGTGATTCTCCTGCCTCAGCCTCCCAAGTAGCTGGGATTACAGGCGTGTGCACAGTTATTATTTCTTCTTTGGGGGTGCTTACCAGACATTAAAAATGCAGCTACTCTTGTGTCCTTTCTCCCTTCTACCCACTTACCATTCCCCATTTGTCAGGAAGGGCTGCACAAATGAGAACGGCTAAGTATATCCCCTGACCGCCATCTGGCCCGGGCTCACCCTTCAGAAGGTGTCAGTCCCTGTATCCTTTTATCTGGAAAGGCTCTTTGACATTCTTTCACTCTATGGCATTCTTTTATTTGCCAAGGAAAAGGGTGACTGACTCTGAGAAGAACGTAGTTTGCTTCTTGGAAGCTCTTATTTGTGTACATTTACTGCCTTCACACTCATTATTTGAAATGGTTTTTTTTTTTTTTTTTCTGTTTCTGTTTTAACTTCTGACAACACACACACACACACGGCTTTTTGTTTTTTGTTTGTTGTTTTTGCTTTACACATAATTTGACTAAGGCTGTTCTCCTCATCTTTGTTAGTATCACTAATTATTTCTACTTTCTGTTTCTCATTTGGTTCTTCTAAAAAACACATAATTTTAAACTTACCAAAAGAGCTGCAAGAATATTTCAGGAAACTTCTGTATACCCTTTGGCCAGCGTCCCTAATTGTTAATATTTGCCCTGTTTGCTTTCTCATTCTCTCCGTCAACTACTTAAGAATAAACTACAGACATTATAGGTTTTTTTTTTTTACCACTAAGTATTTCAGTTGTATTTCTGAAGAATAGGACATTGTCTTACATAACCACAGTACAATTATCAGGATCAGAAAATTTAACACTGATAAAATGCCATTATCTAATCCACAATCCATATTCAAATCTGTCAACTGTCCTAATAACATTCTTTTTAACTGTTGCCTCCTGGTGCAATCTAGGATCATGCATTGCATTAGCTATCATATAGCCTCTCTTTCCATTTTCTTTGCTTTGATTTTCTTCTTTCCTAAAGTAAGGTATATTGAGATGTAGTTTACATACAGTAAAATTTACCCCTTTTGAATGTACAGTTCCATCAGTTTTCACAAATGCATACAATCATTTAGCCACCACCATAATCAAGATATAGACCATTTCTATTATCACAAACAGTTCATTTGTGCTCCTTTTAGTCAATTCCCTTCCCCATAAATTCAATCCCTGGTCATCTCAGATTTAATTTCTCTCCCTATGGTTTTTCCTTTTCTAGAATGGCATATACATGGAATCATACAGTATGTAACATTTTGTGTCTGGCTTTTTGGGTAGTATTCCATTGCATGAACATACCCCACATTGTTTATTCATTCACTGGTTCAAATTGGTTTTAAAAATAGATCCATACCTTATGGTGTGAGATATGGATCAAGCAAGCACACAAGATTAATGTTTTTTTGTTATGGTTTTATTTTTTCCATATGAATATATAGTCGTCCAGTACATTTTGTTATATATAAAAGATAACAACCAATTTTTTCAGCATTGAATGACCTCTGCAACTTTGTTGAAAACAATCAGTTGGCCCTATATGTGTGTCTATTTCTTGAAACTCTATTCTGATCCACTGATTCATATGTCTATTCTTGGTCCAGTACCAAATTGTCTTGATTATATAGGCAGTCTTGAAATCAGGTAGCATAAGTTCTGCAAATTTATTCTTCTTTATCAAAATCGATTTTGGCCAATTAGTTTTTTGATTCTCCATATAAATTTCATAATTGGCTTGTTATTGCCTGAAGAAAAATGTCTGGTGGGATTGTGATTTTGATCGTATCTTAGTCCATTCAGGCTGCTGTAACAAACTACCATCAACTGAGTGGCTTGCAAACAACAGAATTTTATTTCTCACAGTTCGAGGGGCTGGAAAGTCCAAGACCAAGGCTTGGGCAGATTCAATGTCTGGTGAGGGCCTGCTTCCTAGCAGACAGCTGTCATCTTGTTCTAACCTCACATGGTGGACAAACCAAAGGAGCTCTCTGGGGCCTCTTTTTATAAGGGTACTAACCCCATTCATGAGGGCTCTCTCCTCATCACCTAATCACCTCCCAAAGGCCCCACCTCCTAATACCATCACCTTAGGGGTTAGGATTTCAAGGTATAAATTTGGGGAGGGAGGAGATACAAACATTTAGACTGAGGTAGATTGCATTAAATCTATAAATAAATTGGGAAAGAATTGACATCTTAACTGACTCTTAATCTGTGAATGCAGGGTGTCTTTCAATTTATTTAGTTCTTTGTAATTTATCTGATAAATGTCTTAAAGTGTTCAGCCAACAAATCTTAAATCAATATTGTTAGGTCTATAAGTATTTCATGATTTTGATGTTATATAAAAATAAAAAAGAATTTTATTTGACAGGCTATGTTTTTTGAGACTTTGTACACATGGACAGGTATTCTTAAATTTGTGTAATGTTTAGGCTAATATATACAAATTAGCACCCAGAAATATGTGTTCTTTATACTTAGCTCTTCTCTTTCCTCAACATTAGGTAAAACATGGGGGAAACCCTTTTCAAATAAAATTAACATGAGACTCCTTTTATAATGAACAGCTCTATAAATCAGATTACATTTAGGTAACATCTAAGAAAGTTCCAGTGAAGGAGAGTAAATAATTGTGTCTGCTTTAGAGCCCTGTGGTTGAGGCTTTTGGTGTCAACTTCAGAACATTATCAATCATGGTATCATGATTTCCCACTTAGACATCTTTCTGAGTATTACATTTGCTTGGAAAGGAACCCTGTGCCCTTTTTGGCAGCATATATACTAAAATTGGAATGATACAGAGAAGATTAGAAAGGAATCCTGTCTTGCAAAAAAAGCAATAACTGTCTATTGTGCACATTAAATTTTAAACAAATGCTCAATCTGAAACCAAAATTGGTTGGAGAAGAGGAGCACAATGGATTAGAGATATGGTAGAACTCTTATTTTGTGGAATAATTCATAGATGCTCCTCTCCTGGCAAGGACTGTGGCAAATTTAATACTATACAATCACCACCACCACCAGGTCTCAAAATTGTAGATAGACAAATAAATAGCTCATTGTTTAAAAGAAAATAAAAATGCTTAATTTTAATATTGCCTACATTAAGGTATTACTGACTTACAATATGGCAAATCTTATAGAAGGGAAAAGCTGTATTTGAGATTTTTATTTTGGTTTTATATATGTATTAAGAAACCTGTAATCCTAGCATTTTGGGAGGCTGACATGGGAGTATCGCTTGAGGCCAGGAGTTTGAGACTAGCCTGGGCAATATAGGGAGATCCCGTCTCTACAAAAAATTTAAAAACAGAATGATTAGCCGAGCGTGGTGGTACATGCCTGTAGTCCCAGCTACTCAGGAGGCTGAGGCGGGAGGATTGCTTGTGCCTGGGAGGTTAGAGGCTGCAGTGCAGAGAGCTGTGATCACACCACTGCACTCCAGCCTGGGCAACAAAGCCAGACCATCTCTGTCTCTCTCTCTCTCTCTCTCTCTATATATATATATATATATATATGTATATACGTATACATATGTATATACGTGTATATATATATATACGTATATATACACATATATATACACACACATATATATACGTGCATACATACACATGTGTTATTTAATTTATGTAAGACTTATTAAGCATAAACTACTTTGAAGCATAGGGTATTTTGTTTATTTAATTTAGCAGATCTTTATAAGCATGTATTTTGTGTCAGGCATGATTTTAAGAGCTATTCCTACACTAATTCATTCAGTCCTTGTAATACCCTCTGAGGTAGGTACTGTTACTTTCTCAGATGACAGAGGAGGAGACTGAGGCACAGAGAAGTTATGTGTCTTGACGGAGGTCTCTGAGTGGGGAGCTGTTGGAGCTGGATTTGAAGTGACACTGGCTGGCTCCAGAGTCCTTGCTGTCAATCCCGATAACTTTTGTCACCTCATGTGTACATATGATGACTGATAAAAATCAAGGGATTGTTCTTAGGGTGCATGGTGAAGATTTTTTCCCTCCCTTGTAACGCTAAAACACATGTTTTAGTTCTGACCAATTTGGCCTTTTCTTCCTCACCATTTTTCTTAATTTATGTAACACATGTATGGGGCGCTATCCAGTGTTACATTATTTATACTTAAATATTTAATGAAGGACGTGCAGTCCATCTTGCAGCCATAAATACTTCACTCTGTCTTGACATGTAGGGTTAGTTCTTTCCACTGGTTTGTGAGCTCCCTAAGGACAATCATTCCATCTTGTATTTCTCTTTGTGCCTCCACAGGGCCTGGCTAGCTTTGAATAGAATTCCTGGATACCTGCTTATTGATGAGTGCTGCAAGGCAGCTGTTCAGTCCTTTCCCACTGAGACACACATGCCAGACACTGTTCATAAAAGTGATATTCATTCATGTGTTGGGGCAAGTCATTTACTCGCTGTAATTTCACCCAAATATACATTTATATAGTCATGGTTAAAAATTGACAGATACTGTAAGACGTTACAGTCGACTGGAAGCACAATACTTTTTCTATCTTTAACGTAGAAATATAGTTTTCAAAAATGAGCATTTGGATAATTTAGTACAGATTTCTGCCCTTAGTGCACTATTTGTAGACTTCATATTGCATATAATAAATCTGGGATTATGTCTTATTTATGTCCTATCACCTAGCATAGTGCATTTCACATAGTAGGTTCTCAATAAATGCCAGTAGAATTTTTAAAACCTTGGGAAAGCATTAGTCCTCTTACAAAGGGAGTGACAGTAGGAGAAATTTTTCATCAAAGATCTTTTGGATCTACTGAGTCTGAGTTTTTGCTTTTAGGACATGGAACAAGATATTGTTGCATGCACACTGATGACTTATTTCTCACCTCATCCCCGTTCTTGAGTAGCTTCTTCCCCCACAAAATCATGACTGAGACAAAAAAAATCCAAGGCATAGCAATAATTTATGAATTTCCTTCTGCACCAGAAAGACATAAGACAAGTGTTTTTGTGAGATAAGGAACATTTCAGCAACACTGTGAGGCATGAATTAAGGTGTAGGCAACTAGGCCCACCAGGTGAATGATTATCTGCCGTTGCCAGAGTGAGCTGTCTCAATGGCTGATGAAGCTGCTGACCTTGACATATTTATCATCATTACTCCAGGGGACAGACACCAATATCTCTATTCTTGTGCATAAATAGCCAGAAAACGAGGCACAGTCCAGTGGAAAAGAATGTATGTGTATAGGTGTGTGGTGTTTGTGTGTGAGAGAGACAGAGAGTGAGAGAGACAGAAAGAGTATTTGGTTCTTACATCTTCCTTCCTTTTTTAACTTTTTTCTATTTTTACTGAAAAGGGAAAATGGCAGTAGGCTCTCCTCTAAAAGATCAGATTCACAATAGCTCCTCAGTCTGCAAGACTTCAAGGGGCATAGTTTTTCCTTATAAGGGAGCCGACTAAGGCTGCAAAAAATAGACAATCTGTGTTATCATCTCTCAGGCTAAGATTGCCGGATTGCCATCTGATTAGAGGAGGCCAGAGTGAGGGATGTGACCCTGGATAATGCTGGTGCTGTGTCCTCCCTTCACCCCAGGATGGTGCTGATTGCTTTCTGGCCTGGAGTTTGAAATCTGTTCCACTGTCCCATGCCTCTGGCCTGGCTTTCTGTGTTTTGCTGGCATTCTTGGGTGTCCCTTGGCTTATGGGCACATCACCCTGATCTCTGCCTTCATCTTCACTTGGTGTCCTCCTGGTGGGACTATCTGTGCCTAAATTTCCCCTGTTTATAAGGACACCAGTCACATTAGATTGGGGCCCACCTCATTCCAATATGACCTCATCTTAATGAATTATATCCGCAACAACACTATTTCCAAATAAGACCACATTCTGAGCTACTGGGAGCTAAGACTTCAACATACAAATTGTAGGGGAGACACAATTTAACACATAGCAGCATCCAATCCATTGATGGTGATTCACTTGGGAGCTTTTTCTTCATTATGAATTTAACAAGAAAGAGGCAGGAAAATGCAGAGGAAATGGTGGAACAGTCGATCTTTTCTGACAAAGGATCTGGATGTGGAAACACGAGGCCTGGGGAATGGAGCGTAGGCCTCCTACTCATTCATCAGAAGAGTCACCTACTGTCAGAGGACCCTGAGGGTATCTGAGTTGAAATATGATGTATGGGTCAAAGAGCGCCTGGGGCTCCAAAGCTTTTTGCAGACTCCCAGTGGCATGTGAATTTCAGCTGCCCAGGCAAAATTACTCGAAATCCTTGGCCTTATGCCTTTAGAAATCTGAAGGTGCTCACCTAAGAGGCCTGCCTTCTCTCCTGTGTTCTCAGATATGGAGGGGTACTGCTTGGGAAGGAGCAGCTCCTTTGTAAGCGTCCGGTCTTCTCAGACACTTGACTTCCTAATAGTACTGTGTTTTAAAAATAAATTTCCTATTTCCTTAATATCAAAATAGAATGAAATTCAGCCAAGACTGGGTGCCGGGAGCTTTGTTAGACCCTTGTATGTCTAATCTCAGTTCTCACAGAAGCCAACAATATGCCTATTTCCATTTCCAGATGAAGCCGCAAGGCTCAGCGTTCAGTGGCTTGCCCCGGGGGCTCAGAGGAGGCGAGCGACAGCCCAGTCCTATGCACTTTGTATTTGGGTGTCAATTTTTGAAGGACGCAGATTGCTTTTTAAAAAATCTTAAATATCACATTGCGATAAGAAATCATTTGACCCTGTTGAGCCTCTTATGTAAAATGAGGAGTCTGGATTTAGATGATCTCTATGCGCCTGTGCAGCCCTAAAATGCGTGTAAAATTATGATTTTTATTTTCCTGTTTTGGATATAAGAAGGAGAGGATGTAGGCTGTCCATCTGCTTTTTTTTTTAAGATGGAATTTTTAACATCTCATCATGGAATTTCCTGGATATCAACCAAGTATACAGATCCCCGTCTCCCAGAAGCTCATCTATTTTTGACTGCAATAGAATTAGAATCTGGTCATTTGGGGGGCAATCCCTTTGGAGGGGTATTTTTCTTTTTTCTTCTTCAAATATATATTTCTTTTCTCTTCTTCAAATATCCTTGTGCTCCTATTGCTTCCACAGATGTTCAGAGCTGGCCACACACAGCCTCATTTGCACTTGGCTGACAGGCAGTAGCCTGTTGCACTGGCCAGAGAAACACTACACCTTTCTCTGCTGAGACCGGATTCTGCTCTGGGCACCTCTCCTGTGGAGCAAAGTGGGCCAACCAACAGGCTTTGACTGATTTATTTCAGGAAGACTCGCTTGTTGATGGATATGGTAATCATGCCAGTAAAATTCAATTACTGTATCCCTGAGGACCATAGCAAGCAATAATAAATTAGGGAATGTGAGCTTTGGAGTATCTGAACTGAAATTATAATAGGGATGTTGAAAAACAAACAAACAAAAATCCAAAGCGTTCATTTATAGATGCTGCAGTTTTCCCTACCAAAAATTAGTTCAATAATAGATGCTGCAGTTTTCCCTACCAAAAATTAGTTCATCAACTAACCCTTTGTTCTTGTCATAAAAGAATATGCCTTAGACACAGCCAAGAACATTTTATCTTAATTACTTAGTATTGTTGTAGCTCCCAGAGCACCCCTGCCTTCTGGGTAATGGTACACAGGGAGGAAGCAGCTGTCTGGAAGGGCCTCCCAAAGCCACCGCACTAATCCATGCTGGGCTCACACACGCTCGCTGCTCATGGCCTTGGGTTTCAGGTTGCCATCCAGGGCTGAGGTTTGAATGGAAGTTGTCATCTCAGAAGGTCTGCCTAACACTGAACCACTGACATCCATCCAGAATGTCAAGTCGCATATTGTCTCATTAACTTGAGCCAGCTTTCCTGCTATCAGATCCTTTTTCATTCCTGGCCTTTCCACCCTGTCTTTCTTCCTTTGTGTAACAGTTTATGGCTTCTCCTGTTTGTGCCTTCAGCCCGTGAGTTGTGCACGCATCTCCTCCATGCCATAAGTAGAACTTGCAGAATTAGCTGACATTTCTTGTCCAACATAAATTTTAAGTGCTTGAAGGGAGAAAGAACATTCAGGCAGTCTTGTTGTATCTGCAGACTCTATGGTCTATCCCCAGATAATTTTAAAATTAAAATGGTTTGTCATGAATGTCTTCCTTCACCTTATTTTCTTTCTCATCTGGATCCCAACATTCAAGTAGATAACACAGAACTGATGACCAGGGGAGATATGAAGAAGATGACAGAGGACCTAAAAATATTTTCTGAATCAGTAGCAGTAATTTTCCACCAGTAATAAATGTATTTTGGGGTATCCACTAAGACCAAGCCTGTTTCTTGGAAAATTGCTACCCTCTCCCCACAAGTACATGAAGGACTGTAAACCTGGAACATGCTTAGTTTACATGGCCAGATGGAAATGGCCAAATCCCGACCCAGGCTGGGCACCATGGAATTTTTCTCCCAGAAGTTGAAACGTTATTCAGTTGATTGGGTTGCTAGAGTTTGGAGATGGCAGGGCTCTGGAGTTTGGGGCCATTATTTTTAGCTATATGAACAGTGCCATATGCACAGGAAAGGGAGAGGGTGGTTTTGTAATGAAGCAGAAGTGTCAAGAGAAACAGAGAACAGAGATGGTCCAGAGATGGGCAAGTCACTGCTTTGGTTCTGGTGACTGTCACATCCTGCTTCTAGAATGCTTGTGAGGTTGGCTGCACTCCATTGCCTACCCTTAGGTTTTCCCAGTAAATTCTCTTTTTTTGCTTTGGTTGGTCTCAATAGGAAGTTTTGCTATTTGTTTGTTTTCTTTCTTTTAACTGGCAAAAGAACCTTGAGATGTTATAATACCATCTAACATTT
Source organism: Nomascus leucogenys (assembly GCF_006542625.1). Lineage (NCBI taxonomy): Eukaryota > Metazoa > Chordata > Mammalia > Primates > Hylobatidae > Nomascus > Nomascus leucogenys. The sequence continues at coordinate 76,210,646 of NC_044397.1, forward strand.
TCTTGGACTTGGATGGCATTTGAGGACAGGGGCAGGAAGGGCTCTGGCATGATACTTTGAACAGTAGTAGTGTAGTTGTGGTATCAGGCCCCACCAGCTCTGTGTTAAATGGGTGGTTAGAGTAGGCCTGGCAGTGAGAGTGGCCTTGCTGGAGAGGGTTACTGTCCTTTGGTAGAGGAAAATCCCCCATTTCACCCTCTGTCCCTGCTTCCGTGCTGGTGTACACTCTCTCTGTAAGCCCTTGTCCCCAGCACTGCACCACAGGCCTCAAACCTTCATTACCTCTTCACTATTTTGCCTTTTAGCCAATGCCTCTACCATGCCCATCTTCCTAGGACCTTAAACATTTTTCTAAGATGTTCACAAATGATGAAAAATTATAAATTATTTCATCTGGGCAAGGGAACAGACAATTCATGGCAGCATACTTTAGGACTTGGCAAGATTAGGGGTGATTCTTTCCATCACAACGAGACGGAAGCTTCAGGACATCAAGAGACAAAAAGCAGCCAGAGGAGCTTACTGTCCCTTTATTTCCCATGAAACACAATGCTGAGCCATGCTCATATTGTGCCCACACTGCTTCCTGTGCTTCGCCAAAGCAGGGATTTCATCCAGCGTCCCAGCTGTTCTGGAGCCTGTGCTGGGGTGGCTGGCTGGGAACGGGGGACACAGAAGGGTGTTGCTTTCATGCCACAGCCGTGCTTGGGCCCCCTGCGCAGGCAATTAGTGACTCCCTCAGGGCAGAAGCCTGTGGGAATGTCCAGTCTGATTCTGTCCTCATTTGGCCCATGAAGAGCAAATGTCCACTATCAGAAAATGAATGAGCAAATACAATCTCCAAATAAAGGGGGACTTGCAGAGGAGATTGTAGTTCCCACTCCCTTGATGTTAGCTATCTTCTGGAAAAAGGGCATGAGACTTAGTGTAACTTGTTTAAGAACCATGGTCACAATTTATTAGCCTCTTCTGTTCTCCTTAGAGGGGAAAAATCAGAATATAAGGTGTTCAGGTCAACTATTATACACACACAAAAAAACTATTACACAAACCCAAGTATGCCCAGCCCTGTACTAGGCATCTTGCAGCACCTTATTTAGATGTCACAGTGGTCCAACAGGAAGACGTTATTACTACTAATTTTCTAGCAAGTCATGTAACGTGCTGAAATAATCACCCACCTGGTAAGTAATTGACATGGAATGTGGACCTGAGTTTAGCTGACGCCTAAAACTATGCTAATTCCACTGCAGTGTCATTCGGTATTTCTTAAGCTTGTCTGATAGGACACTCTGGGTGAGGTGAGCACTTGTTAAAAATCTAATCCTGGGTCGTGTTGCAGATCTAAGACATCAGAATCTTTTAGAAATGGGTACAAGAATTTGCTCCAGGTGAATCTCATCAGGCAAGTTAGATAAATGCTGTAAAGCCTTTAAAAAAAAACAAACAGTAATTCTTAGTGAGGTGTGCACTAAGAAAGTCTTTTTTCTTTTTCATAAACTTTTTATTTTGGAATAACTTTAGATTTGCACATAAGTTGCAAAAATAATACAATTTCCATATGCTTCCTCTCACCTAATTTCCCCTAATGTTAACCTCTTAAAAAACCATGGTACATTTGTCACAACATCAACAAATTACTATTAACTTCACTCCAGACTTTATTCAGCTTCCACCTATATTTACCCTAATGCCCATTTACTGTCCCAGGATCCAATCCAGGGTACCACAGTGTGTTTAACAGAGAGACTTTTGGTAGTATATATGTTCTGAACTAAAGCTAATCGTGAGTATATCTTATGGCACAGCAATTGCCCTCCTGTATGTATTCGTAGCAAATGGCATGTATGAAAATGTTTACAGCAGCAGCCTCCAATGCAGGTAAAACCTAGACACAACCCATCCATAGCAGAATAGATAAATAAAATGTATATTCATGCAATGGAATATTGTCTAGAGACGAGAAGGAATAAACTATTGCTACTTAAAATAATGAGGATGAATCTTGCAAACATGATGTGGATATGACGCAATGCAAGAAAGAGCACACACTCTAGGCTTCCACTTACAAAAAATTAAGACAGGCAAAGCTAAACTATGCTATTTGAAGTCGGAATACCTTTGGGAGGGGTGGTGACTGAGACCGGCAAGAGACTTTGGAGTGCTGGAATGTTCTATTTCTTGAGCTGGATGCTGGTGCCATAGGTGCGTTCACTTTGTGAAAATTCATCAACTGAGCACTTCAATATTTGTGCAGTTTTCTGTATATATTTTATTCTTCTTTAAAATTCATTAAACACAGACTGAAGTGTTTCTATGGAAAAGCAGCACGGTGGGTTTGGGACAGCAGCTTTAATTTATATCTGAAAACAAATTAGCTTGATGCAGCAAATTGGATACAACTGACTATTCAGTCACCCTGCACTAGGAAACGAGCATGGCTTCTTGGCTAATTAACAGACACCAGGGCATGCTCCCCCATGCAGAAATGTTCATTGCCATGTTATTTTAGGGTAGGGTGTGACTTTTACAATAAAAAGGTTTGCCAGCTGGTGGTGTGACATGCGTCCTTCCTCGTGGAGTGAGGCTATGCTGCTGGGACACATGGAGAGACATGCTGTCCCCAGGCATGAGGAGCAGCATTTCATGTGCATAGGTGACTGCCAGAAGCAGGGTGCAGGCCGCCCTTCTTGTCCTGGTGAGAGCGGTGACATCAGGTAGGACACAAGGCACCAAGGACTGGGCATAGTAAGTAGGTGGTCAGATCAAACATCACCTCATAACCCCTCCCTGTCCCAACAGTCTCTGTCACCACTATCCTCTCTACCTCTGCCTGCCCCACTCCCAGCCAGCCATACACAGCAGCAGCTCCTCCAACCACTAGTTCCACTATCTCTGTTTTCAAATCCCACCCTGGCCCCAACACCCTCTCATTTAGAGCCCTCTTGTGTCTTTTCTGATATTTTCCAGTTGTTTCCCAATGCTTCTCTCTACTTGCCTGCTATCTAGAGGTATAAAATTGGTCCTTTCAAAAACTGAAATATGCTTGTTTGGATTCTGGGATTAAACTCCATTATCTCCATAGCTGTGAAGACAAAGCTTGCCCCCTTGTACTAGCTATGGTCTGAATGTGTCTCCCAAATTCATATGTTGAAACTTAACTGCCAATGTGATAGTATAAAGAGGTGGGGTCTTTAGGAGGTGCAGAGCCCTCATGAATGGGATTAGCAACCTTATAAAAGAGGTTGAAGGGAGCTCCCAGGACATTTTTGCCCTTCTGTCATATGAGGACACAGCATTTGAGGCACCAATTTGGATGCATAGAGCAGCTATTATCAGACACCAACCTGCTGGTGCTTTGACTTTAGACTTCCCAGCCCCCAGAACTGTGAGAAACAAGTTTCTATTATTTATAAATTACCCAGTCTCAGGTATTTGGTTATAGTAGTACAAATGAACTAAGATAGTACTCAGGTCCTATATGCTCTTTCCGGAATGTTCTCCCCTTAGCCACCAACAAGGCTTGTTCTCTTGCCTCCTATAGAACCTGTTTCAAATGTTCAAACTACATTGCAACCTCCTTATCCCCCTCCTCATGGGTGTATTTTGCCTTAGTCCTTGTCATATAATATATGCTGTGCTTCTCTGTTTTTTCCTTCAACTTCAGGACCTTGTTCCACTCTGTGCCAGTGGAATTTCTGCAAAGGCAGGGATTTTTCTCTATCCCAGTTGCTCTCACATTGCCTGGCACATGGTAGGGGCTCAGTGTGTTGAATGCACTATGGAATGAATCTGAGCTTGGCTTACGTCTCCAGGTTTATCTTCTGCCATATCCCTACAAACTCACTGTGCCCCATTCCCACTGATCCATGAAGTTCCACATCACTCCCCCACAAGGCAGTGCATACAGTTCCTTCCTCCCGCAATACCTGTCTCCCCTTTCTACACATGCCAAGCTTGTCTTCATCCTCTGGATTCCACTGGAGCTTCAGCAACTCCATAATGCCTTCCCATGGTGACACACAGTGCATGGACCACGCTAAATGCTACTGGCTTGTTCAGGCCTCAGCCTTCCCCAGAGACATTAAGCAACCCCAAGGCCAGACAGGGCCATTGTGTCTTTTCCCCCAGCCTGGTTCTTTAGATGTGTGATGAGAGAATACATAAATGGCATCCCTAAAGACATACAGGCAGTTAGTGGCAAGGAACACACTAGTTTCCAGATATGCTGGTCTTCCATTCGTGGTACTTTACTTGTTATTTCCGTTAGAGAACTCCTTGGAGAAGACATTCTCACCTTCCTGAAACTCACATTCCTCAAATTCCTTACATTAATCAAAATGTCATGTGATTAATTACTTTTCATGAAGTGGCTCCTACTGCATAGACAGATTTTAGGCATGAAGATTTCTGTGAGATTTTGAGATGTTTTGAAATTGCTCAAGCAAAAGAAAGATATCCTGGGCAAGCTGGAGGTTACTGTAACCTCCAACCTTTTAGCTGGAAGTCTGAAATGCTCCCCTACTTTCTTTCCTGGATGGGTGGAGCTTTATCAAGGCTTTCTTACTCATTTGAAATTGTCTTCTCTCAGGGTCTCAGTCAACAGTGGCTTTGGAGAACTGAGCTCGTTTTCTGGCTTATCTCCAGGCCCTTTGAGGGCTGGTGCCTGCACACACCTTCTACAGGCAGCCTAAATACTAAGGTGGAGGTTGAACTTAGGTCATGGGGTCTTTTCATTTTCTATCTTCCTTGTTGGTCCTGGCATCTCCTCAGCATAGGGACCAGGTAACACTAAGGGGAAAGCATTCAGATTAGCGCATGCCCATCGCGGCACAAACCCAACCAGATTAGGCAGGGCCAAATGTCTCCCCCTTCTTCACTCCTCCCCCGCAGCCTGAGGCTCATTTTCCCTTCCTGCTTGTTTTCACCGGTTGCTAAGCAGCGCGCAACAGGCTGGCAGCCGCCTCTCCTCTCCCAGCAGGCTCTTTGGATTAACCCCGTGTGGAAAAATGGAGTTTCAAAACAGGGGGGCTGTGTCACAGTCCAGAGAAGCCAGACCCAGAGTTGATAACAAGCCACACCTTGCTTTGAGGGGCAGGGATTCGGATGGGCCCCAGCTCCAAGGCCACTGGCACTTGACTTTGAGTTCTGGCCCCACCCCTTGGTAACTGAGTGACTTCTAGGAAGTGACTGACTCTCTCCAACTAAGTCTTGGTTTTCTCATCTGTGAAAGGGGTTAGGCCAGGTGTGGTGGCTCATGCCTGTAATCCCAGCACTTTGGGAGGCCGAAGCAGATGGATCACCTGAAGTCAGGAGTTCGAGACCAGCCTGACCAACATGGTGAAACCCGTCTCTACTAAATACAAAAAATTAGTTGGGTGTGGTGGTGCATGCCTGTAATCCCAGCTCCTTGGGAGGCTGAGGCAGGAGAATTGCTTGAACCTGGGAGGCAGAGGTTGTAGTGGGCCGAGATGGTGCCATTACACTCCAGCTTGGTTAACAAGAGTGAAACTCTGTCTCAAAAAAGCAAAAATAAAAACAAAAACAAAAAAGAAAGGGGATAATAGTGCAATTTCTGCATATGTTGTTCTGAGGATTAAATGAGAAGTATGAAAAGTGCCCAGCACAGAGTACATTACGTGGTGAGCATCCAGAACTCATGGTGTGTTAGCTGCTGGTCATGTGATTTTCACAGCACTGCCGGGTCTATCGTCTGCCTCCACATCACTACAAGTCACCTGGCTAAGGTAACCGTTGATATTTCTATTTTAAAGATGGAAAACACAGGCACAGAGAGGCAAGGGGGCTTGCTCAAAGCCAAACAGCTGAACTAGTGTTGGAGTCAGGTTCCCTAATAACTTGTTTTGTGTTTTTCCTTCTTTGTCTCAGCACCCCAGATGTATCTAAGTCTCAAGATTCCCTCCATCCGGACTTTTCTTTGAGGAAGAGAAATTAATTTGAGGCAAGCGAGTCTGTGCACCTTGCTTCCCACTTTGAAACAGTATAACTTTTGATCATTACTAAATCATCCCCAAGATGAAAACTATGTGTGCATCCATTGTCTGTCTAGCATAATGGGAATGAACAAATAACTTGAACTTCACATGAGACTATGAGGACCAGACAAGGAAAAATTGGCCTTGAAGTACGTGGTATGAAATCATGCTTCCAATCTATAGAGTGACAGGGCTGTAGGGAAGCTGAGCTTCATAAAATCAAAGATAGTGAGAGTTTGTCATACTACCCAGGGAAGAGTGGGTAATTTTAAGTCTTTTTCTCTGGACTCCTAATGATTCTAATTATACTGCTTCTGCTTTTTAGAGTCAGTTAATTCAGCTGGTTGCCAAAAAGGCAGCAAATTTGATCCTTGAAACTACAATTTCACTTTGTTCTGTTATAGCCCTGGGCTGCACTTTACCCTAGCCTGGTCCAGGTCTCTTGGGGAACCCGGTGAGAGGAGGTGGGGAGTGACTTTCCACTCTTTTGTAAAATCAACTCTAAGACTATAAGCACTAGGTGGCATTTGAGTATCACTTTCAAACATTTTTGTTATGTCCTGGACCATTATGTAGTTAATATTTTCTTTAAATTCACTCACTTATTTATAATCTTAAAAGTTTTAAAATACTGTTGTATTAGTCGGAATAGTCTAGGCTTTGTTGCAGTAACAAATAAACCCAGATATTGCAAAGGCTTAACACAACACAGGTTTGGTTTTCCATATGAACAAAAGCTCAACGTCACTGATCATTAGAGAAATGCAAATCGAAACTACAATGAGATACCATGGCGATTGTTCAAAAGTCAAGAAACAATAGATGCTGGCAAGGCTGTGGAGAAATAGGAATGCTTTTACACTGTTGGTGGAATGTAAATTAGTTCAACCATTTTGGAAGACAGGGTTGTGATTCCTCAAGGATCTAGAACCAGAAATACCATTTGACTCAGCAATCCCATTTCTTGGTATATACCCAAAGGAATATAAATCACTTTACTAGAAAGACACATGCACATGTATGTTTATTGCAGCACTATTTACAATAGCAAAGACTTAGAACCAACCCAAATGCCCATCAATGATAGGCTGGATAAAGAAAATGTGTCACATATACACCATGGAATACTATGCAGCCATAAAAAGGAATGAGATCATGTCCTTTGCAGGGACATGGATGAAGCTGGAAGCCATCATCCTCAGCAAAGTAACACAGAAACAGAAAACCAAACACCACATGTTCTCACTCATAAGTGGGAATTAAATAATGAGAACACATGGACACAGGAAGGGGAACATCACACACCGGCACCAGTTGGTGGATAGGGGGACGAGGGGAGGGAGAACATTAGGACAAATAGCTAATGCATCAGGGCTTAAAATCTAGATGACAGGCTGATAGGTGCAGCAAACCACAATGGTGCACGTATACCTATGTAACAAACCTACGCGTTGTACACTTGTATCCTGGATCTTAAAGTAAAATAAAATAAACTAAAATAAAAAAGGTTTAGTTTTCATTCATGTGAAATCCAGTGCAAGTCAGATGACTTTCCAGGGCAGCTTTTCTTGGAGATAGATGGCACTGCCTAGATCTATGCTCACTCCATTGTATAATGCCACCATCTCAAAATGTGACCTCCAGGGCCACTGATGCAGAGGAAGAATGACTGGAGGGCTGTGCACCTGCTCGTCAGTGCCTTAGCCCAGAGGTTATATAGGTTTCCACTCCATTTCATTGGTGACCAGTCACAAGATCCCCCCAAGTGCAAAGGGGCTGGAAGTGGAGGGGCGCACCAGGGGTATTTGCTGAGCACAACTGCCTTACCCAGAGATGTAAAATGAAGACTGATGTTACCACTTGCTGTGCAGAAGAGATGGTCATAAACAGATGTATTGAGAACAATGTGTTAAATTCTAGGTAGATTTTTTATCTGCTAAACATTCTTGGCTTTCAGCCTTAGGTGTATTTAGTTTGTCCAAAAGATGTTGATAGGAGAGAGAGAGAGAGAGAGAAAGACAGAGCAAGAGAGAGAGAGAGAGAGAGAGATTAAGACATATTACCACCAGACACTTTCTCCCTGAAGAAATCAGAAATGTTGACCAGACATGGTGGCTCATGCCTGTAATCCCAGCATTTTGGGAGGCCGAGGTGGGCAGATCACCTGAGGTCAGGAGTTCAAGACCAGCCTGGCCAACATGGTGAAACCGCATCTCTACTAAAAATACAAAAATTAGCCAGGCGTGGTGGCGGGCACCTGTAATCCTAGCTACTTAGGGGGCTGAGGCAGGAGAATCGCTTGAACCCGGGAGACGGAGGTTGCAGTGAGCTGAGATTGTGCCACTGCATTCCAGCCTGGGCAACAAGAGCAAAACTCCGTTTAAAAAAAAAAAAAAGAAAAGAAAAAAAGAAATCAGAAAGGATCATTGGGTAAGGAATTACTTTCTCATTATATGATTCAACATTGTTTTATACCTTGTCCATGTCCTATCTAAAATCAATCTCTTTCCACCTAAAATCATCTCAGCCATGGTCCACATGCCATGCTCTGGGAAAATGCTGCCCTCCTGGGCCTGGGCCCATGACTTGCAATCTGCTTCCTGTGGTGACTGTGGTGTCACCATCCAAAGCAGTAGCAAACATTTATGCAGATTGACTGTGCACCTGGCACTGTGCCTGGGCTGCTGAGGACAGAGTTGACGACGGACGTCCTGCCTTTAAGATTTCATAGAATGGTCGGGCGCCGTGGCTCACGCCTGTAATCCCAGCACTTTGGGAGGCTGAAGTGGGTGGATCACCTGAGGTCAGGAGTTCGAGACCAGCCTGACCAACATGGAGAAACCTCGTTTTTACTAAAAATACAAAATATTTGCCGGGCGTGGTGGCACACTCCTGCAATCTCAGCTACTAGGGAGGCTGAGGCAGGAGAATCGCTTGAACCCGGGAGTTGGAGGTTTGCAGTGAGCTGAGATAGTGTCATTGCACTCCAGCCTGGGCGACAAGAACGAGACTCCATCTCAAAAAAAAAAAAAATTTCATAGAAGAGGAGAAAAATAGACTTGTAGTTACAACACAGTGTAAGAAACACATCTAGGTAACTATAAGGTGCTAATGGGGTGAGTATCCGAGGAGTGACCCTTGAAGGGCAGCAGATTTTTTGAGAAAAAATCTGTGATAACCTAGTTGTGTAGTGTTCACTGTTTGATGTTATTTCCTTTAAATTTTTCCTTCAGTGGTATTAGTGGTATTCTATTCAAGGTGAAGTCCAGTCCACTGGTAGAAGAATTAAAAACCCAGCTAATATTTTCTAGGTACTTTGAATTGAATGTCCCTTGAGGCATCAAGTATTCTCAGAGGGCAAATGATAAGCCACACAACGCCATTGCAGGATACGGGGAAGCGTTTTGTAAGTCACAGAGAAGGTTAATAACAGTGTCAGGTCAGTACCGTGGTTATTGATTGAAGCAACTAAATGTAGGCCAAAAGGAGTGAGCTGTGGTGTTGACCAGCAGGTTCCGTCCTGCTTCCCCACTGTGTGACTCTGCTCAAGTTGGCTTCTTAGTAAAATTACAGGACTGGGCCAGATGTGGAGGAGCTCCTGCACTATGGATGTTCTCAGATGCAAAGGAAGCTCTCTTCCTCAAGCCTGTGGATGAATGACCTTGGAATCCTGGCACTGTAAATTTAGCTTCAGCCATCCCATCGGTTGTTATTCTGGTGCATTTAGGTTGGATTTTTAGGTGTTGGGGGAAATAGTATTAATCTCATCACCATTGTTTTCATTTATTTATATCTTATTTAGTACTTCTATGTGCCAGGCACTGTTCCAAGTACTTTTCCAATATTAATTAATTTAATCTGTACTATGATGGGTACTGTTATCACACCCATTTTACAGGGGGGACAACTGAGGTTCAAGGAGGTTAAATAACTCGCTCAAGATCAGCTTTCTAGGGAGGGCAGAACAGGATTCAGTTTCTGGCAGGCTGGGTCTAGAATTTGTGATCACCACCCTGTACTGTCTCTGGACAGAATAATTGAATAATAATAAGACAAAAGATGAAGTATGCAGTAATGACACATTAAAATAAGATTTTTTAAAAAAAATTAAATGTGATAAGACAAGGACAGACGTGGCACATGCCTTTGGGCTAAGTCCTTTAGAAGGGAACAAAGAATGAACCATGTACTATGGGAGAACGAGAAGAAAATGCCTACGACCTTATGGGCCTATCAGGCTTTCTACCTACGAGCTCATTTGCTCCTTACAAGACCCCAGGAGGTAGGTGTCATTATCATCGCCATTTTACAGAGGAGGCTGAAAGGCTTGTTTAAGATCACACAGCTAGTAAGTGGAGGAAGCCAGGTCCCTGACTAAACTGCCTAGAGGCTCCCATAAGGGCGGGCTGGGGAATCCACCTCAGAAGGCTCTGTGCGTCCAGGTCCTAGTGGGCAGGTGCCTTGCAGTAAATGAGTCTCTGTGCTGCAGGAATCTGAAAGACCAGCTTACCTGCGGCAACACATTTCAATCATATGGAGCAGGTCTACTTAGGGGAAAGATGCACAATGCATAGGAGATGCCAGTCAACACTGAGAAGAGCTGAAGCGCTGAGGACAGAACCTCACCCTCACTTGATAGAAATGCATCTACAAGCTGTGCACTCACGTTTGACCAGGGTTCCACAACCTTGGCACTATGAACATCTGTGCGGGATGATTCTTTGTTATTGGAGGCAGTCCTATGCATTGTAGGATGTTGAGTGACATCCCTGGCCTCTACCCGCTAGGGGCTGGTATCTATGTCCACCGCATCCCCCCAGCTGTGACAAACACAAATCTCTCCAGACAAGGCTAAATGTCCCTTGGGAAGCAAACTCCCCCCGTCTCCCTTGCCCCCCGGTTGAGAACCACTACTTTGATCTTATACTCTGGGCTTATGAACGGTGAAAGCTTCCAGAAACTACCCTGTTTTGATGTTGAGGAGTTCAATATTCCTTAAAACTCCTCCCAACTCTCAGAAACTAAGAGAGAGAAAATAAATGATGGGTTAGCTTCTGCAGTGCAGATACTTTGCCATTCAGTTAAGTGTGTATATTTGAGGGGGTGTATGGATATGGAGAACGGGGATCGGCAAGCCTACTCACCACACTTCTTCACAATACCTCTATTTCATTCTGTCTATATGCTTATTATTTCAGCTCTTCTCATGAGCGATCAAATTCTTATTTTGCACCATATTGCCCTCTAGCGGTCACTTCTCTTTGTAGCACACGGAAGAGAGGCACAAATACAAATCGCTTTTTAAGAATGAAACCCAGGAGTGAACTGGCTGAGGGAAGTGGACGTGGTTCCAGGAGCCGGGTAACTTCTGGCTTCGCGGATTGTGAGCAGCCGGTTTCTCCTCCGAGCCGCGCCTTTTTCCTTCCCAAGCCCCACCCTTCTTCTTGCGAGCCCTCACCTCCACGTTCCGGCACCCAGTGGCACTTTGCTTCTCCCGCCGGGATACCGGACCTCTTCTTTGCAGAGAGAATGCAAAGCTACTTCCATGTTAAACAGAAAGAGCATCCTGTGGGTAGAAATATCCGACGAGGAGCGTTTTCCGAATGCCCGGAAGGGAGTTGCTACGTGAAAAATAGACATGATGCGCTGAAAAAAATATAGATGCTTTGTTGTTGCTCTTGGTTCTCAGCCGGACCTCAAAAACAACCCCAGGAATTTTTTCCTCCAAAGTGGAGCCAGCTACCTTGCAAATGCTCCCCTTCTTTCTCCTTGCCCATCCCCAGACCATTTAGTTAACCTCAGTGGGACAGGAACCGTCCTACAAATGCATGTGTTTGTCGTGTTAAGAGCTTTGGTAAGCCTACTTAAATTTCAGACAGTTGGAGACTGTCATAATGGCTTTCTTCTGTCGATAGGTGACATTGTGTAATTAGTAACCCTATAAAGCCTTTGAGGATAGCTTTTTCTTTTAAAAATGGAAACCCAGAGAATTAAGACAAAGAAAGCTACTCTGTGGAGTTAAACGGCATCTTCAAGGAGGAAATTTTTAACAGTACCTCTACATCTGCACGTGGGCTTCCATTATATGTTTAACTGTCTCCAAGGTGCAGCACCCAGACGTCAAACCGCTCAAGCCTGGATGGTGAATTTATGATGGAGATTGACTTTTTTGGAAACTAAGTTTTCTGTTTCCACAAAATAAAATTGTATTTAGGGGTATAGGCGCCAGAATTTCTTTTAGCAATTAATCAAAATGAATGACCAAAAAGTTTAATTCTAGACTACGGCTATTAAATTAGTTCCGAGCTATGAAAGCAGTTTTGATTTTAGGCCATATCAATCCAGGACAATACAGAACAATGAGCCTGGAGGGTCAGATACTGTGAAGAGTAAATTTGCAGAAGGCTTTTGGGTCGGCAACAGGTGGGTTTCCTTAAAATTTATAGGCTTCGTAGGATAAACACACACTTCTTTATTTCTGCTCTGTATGAACACACAGCAGATGAAGTTCCACTAACCCCTTTCCCCGCCCCCACATTTAAAGAGCTTTCTCCTTCTCTTTTCTTTTCTCTTTTCTCCTTCTCCTTCTCTTTTCATTCTGTTAATGGCTTAAACAGCAGCCTGTGCTTTAGAACCATAAAGCGTACATAAATGTTTCATAAAAAGAAATGGAAAAAAAAGAAATCTCCAGTGTGAATATTTGTTTATAAGATTATTTAACCCCTTTTACTTCATCACCTTACTTGCTCTGACCCTGAGACCCTAGAATGACGTGGGCCTGAACCCTAATCCTCAGGTGATCGATACACCTAAAAACAAAGGTGATGCCTACAGAGGGGCACAAAACAAGGTTTCCCACAGAGGGACTTGCCAGTCTGATCAGTATAACTAGTGAACCCAGATAGTGCAGGTCCAGGAAGCTGGTGTGACGCCGAGCTCCCCACCCTCAGAGGGCTCTGGCCTTCCCCACCGAGGACTCGCATCCCATTTATAGCTCTGTAGATGTAAGCAGCCAAGATGATGTGGGGGAACTTCCATGTGACAAAGGAGACAAGAGGCTGTGGAAACCTTCCATAACAAGTGGTTGAATTGTTTAAGGAATTTTCAAAACCCTCTAACTGGAGAAGCAGGATGAAGGCGAAAGAATACATGACTGATCATTGCTAGCTAACATAATCAGGTGATTTGTGTTAACAATATGCCACAAAATCCCGGGAACAAAGTCTAAGTCCTGTCTTTAGCCATGTCGTGTCCATGGCAATGTGGACCTTTTATCTTATTATTGGATGGTCCATTGAAGCCATCCTTAGGAAGTTAGAACCTTCATAAGAGAAGACGAGATCCAGTCTATGTGGAAGGGTGCTTTTTTTTTTTTTTTAAGAGGTGCTCGTAATGGTGGTGACTTTCCTTCCTTAACATTAAATGAATTACTAACTCTACATATAATCTTATGCATTTCTGTCCTTCTTCCCTTCCTTCTTCCTCCCCTCCCTCTCCTTTTGCAGGAAAACTATATTTCAGGACTATGCCCAGCAATGATGGCTTCAAGATCACAATAAATTGTTTAGCCTTTTAGGGGATGAGAGGCAAAATGTTTAACCACTGGAAAAAGGCACAGGCAGGGGAGATCCTGATTTTGTGAAGCCCAAAGCTCATATGATTTCTTGTAAAAAGAATATACAATTACAAATACAAAATTAGGCAGGAAAGTGAACATTTCTTTAGAATGAAAAATGATATCACAAAAAATTATTAGAGACTTGGAAGTTTAGATCCTTTTTCTCCTGAAGATCTCTTTAGGCAATTTACCAAAAATGGCCGATTGGAAACGCTTTCTGATTGCAACCCAGCTTCTCTCTTCTCCGGGAAAACTCGATGACTCCTCCCACAACTCACAGGGGCCTGTGAGGAAGAAGGGCCTCAGGCTTCAGCTTCACTTGCTTCTCAGGAGTTTGCGTCTGGTCTCAGGTGCCACCTATTTAGAGTGGCCAGCAGCTGATAGCAGTTTGTATCCATACAGGTAGGTCCTGGCCATCATAGCGCCAGGGTCCTGGAAGCAAGCAGGGCGGGTCACGGACGAGGAGAACAGTTTGGGTGTGCAAGACAAGGTCTGGATTCAAGTCCTGCTCAGTACTTACCAGGTGGGTGAACTTGAGGTACTTTACTTCCTTCTTGGAACCTCTTTTTTTTTTTTTTTTTATCTTATCTGTAGAACAAGGTAATTAAAAGAGATTGGGTTGGGTGCGGTGGCTTACTCCTGAAATCCCAGCACTTTGGGAGGCCAAGGCAGGGGGGATCACTTGAGTCCAGGAGCTCAAGACTAGCCTGGGCAACATGGTGAGACCCTGTATCTACAAAAAAACAAAAACCAAAAAACAAAACAAAAAACCCACAAAAATTAGCCGGTAGTCCCAGCTACTAGGGAGACTGACGTGGGAGGATTGCTTGAGCCTGGGAGATAGAGGTTGCAGTGAGCCAAAACCGTGCCACTGCACTCTAGCCTGGGCAACAGAGCAAGAACCTATCTCAAAAAATAAACAAATAAAAAATCACGTATATAAAGCACACAGCAAAGCATAGGACAAACACGCAATGAGCCTTTGTCTGAGAGTGAAATGTATTTTAAGGTTTGATACTGAAAGTTATGTGTGTGTCTCTTTGCATTTGTCTCATCCCTTCCCTTCCCTTCACTGTTGACTACAAGAGACATTGGAAATCATTGAAAAATCCATTCCCTAGTTAATGTTCCCCGGCTTGCCTTTTATACTATCTGTCGGATCCAATCCATCATGTATGTAATATATTTTACATTGGCTGCTCTATGAATAAGAAATGAGTGGAGGGTGTTTTGTTTTCTGCCTCTTCTCTATCATGAGGGACTAGGTACAGGATGCAGATTTCAGCTCTACAACTGAAGGGCGCAGATAATAAATCATTTTACATGTCTAGGTTGGAAGACAGGCTCCTTGGGGATTCTGTGATGGCGGTGGAAGAGGGGCCTTCTTCCTGATCAGCATTTTGGGTGCCAGCCTGCTCTGGTCAATGGGAAAGAATGGAAACCTCAGAATTCAACCATATCTGCCTGGGCGTGGTGTGGGATGAACTAAAAAACCAGAGCCCCAAGGTGGCCTGGGTAAAGTGCCTGCCGGAATTTACACTTTCTCACAAGCATCAGAAGGATGTTAGGACACAAAAAACTCTTTTGTGCTGCAGAAGATTTTGCAATCTTTGGGTGCGAGGAAAGGTTTCAGTTTCCTTAGCTGTAAAATAGAGATCAAAGCCCCCTTGCTTGCTTCACTGGATCATGTGGAGAACAAAATATAAGGATGAAAGTGAAAACGCCTTGCACATCTAGGGAGAGCTTGCAGTATTGCTATTAAAAGCGTTAGCATAAATTAACAGCATGAAGCATTTCTGTATCATTTCTCCAACAACCCACTTTTCAGCAATGATTTCCTCATATTCCTTAACATTTGCATTTTGGTGCTGTTTTGTTGTTTAGATACGAATTAATGCTAAATGTTAAACTCTGTTGGATTCTCTCATTCAAATTGGAGTAACACAGGGAAGGCAATTCATGTATTCATGGTCTTCTGTTTTCAGGGGGCCATGGTCTCCTGCTAAATGCTAAAACCTTTCTCAAGTATGATGAAACAGCGCCACCGTGTGGTCTCGAGGCTTACACCCTTCACTCATTTGCCTTTGGATTTTTATGGAACATTGGTCAATAAACATCAGAATATGTGTAAATACATATTGAAATAATGGAAATTGAGGTAAATTTGGTGGAATCCTCCCATAGGTGTATTTGTGAACACTTATTAGAGAAAGTATCCATTTATCATTGGCATGGACATGCTTGAATAAGGTTTGTGAGTGACAACAAGCTTAATATTGTCCAAAAGTCTATCTTTGTGATGGTGGTAACTAAAAAATGCATTTTTCCAGAATATCTCCCTCCATTCTCCGATGAAAAAGTCTACATAATGTGTGTATTTCATGAAATGCATTTTATTGTATGCGGAGGGGGAGAGAGAGCTATATAAGGCAACATATATTTAACAGAAAATAAGAATGAAAAATTGTAAAAGTCTTCTTGGCTAGAGCCTCTCATTTATCCTGAAGTTATTCAAGCAACCAAGGCAGAAGCACTTTGGGGAGCGGCGTGGTAACTATGCATTGGACTGTTACTAAATAGATGAGCCTCTGCCAGGAAATATTTGTTAGGGATAATAGCACAGCAAGGAATGCTTCTCTCTCTTTTTAAAATGGCTTATGAATGACAATAACAATAATAACTTACTGTGTTTATTTAGCTAGGCACTGTCTGAAGCACTTTGCCTGCATTGTTCCATATATTAATTGGAGAGGAGTTCAGTAATGGCCATTTTAAAAATATAATCTAATTTAAAAAAATGCTAGCCAGTGTGAGCAGACACACATTCGAGATAAGAGCTAAACCGGTGTCATTAGCGCTAGACTCAATAGCTCTGAATGCGCTGGGTGGTTGATTCCCTCTGGTGGCCGTTGTGGGAATTTACAGATGTAATGCAAATGTCACACAGTACTATAATAATCACAAGCACTGGGATGCATGTTGGTGAATGCAGTCCTGTCCAGGGAACATGAAGCCACTGGGATGTGACTGTTAGAGTATGACCATCTTTGTTCTCATTACATTCCTGCTGTAGATGAAAGAGAGAGTAAGTGAATGATCCACTGATGTACTAGGATTCAATATGGAATGTGGACAGGAGCATACGAAATGATGGGCGTTAATAAGGGGCTAACATGCCACTCTCTGTTTTCCCCTTCAGCTCTGAAATCAAATGGCAGAAAACATTGAAAACGTTAAATAACCGAATGGGCAAATAAATTGTGTTGTATCCACTGGATCCATTTGAAATAGAAAGCTTCTTTTTGTAATATACATTACATCAATGCTCATGCATTTGTGTGTATCTATACATAGAAAAGAACTAGAAGGATAGATACCAAGTTGCTAACAATCGTAACCTCTGAGGATTAAGGTGAGGAGAGGGCAAGAGGATGAAGACTTTTGTCTTTTACTTTATCATTCATTTATTAACACAAACCTGTATTTCTTTTATAATGAAACAAAGTAAACAAATTAAAAGAACCAAATATATGCCCCTCTGAAATGTAACATGCCCTGAAAATGTGATAAGTGGGTTAGGGAAATGTTGTAATTTATCTTACGATTTAGAACTTCACAATATATAGCTTTAAATATTAGCAATCGGCCAGGCGCGGTGGCTCACGCTTGTAATCCCAGCACTTTGGGAGGCCGAGGTGGGCGCATCACAAGGTCAGGAGATCGAGACCACGGTGAAACCCCGTCTCTACTAAAAATACAAAAAATTAGCCGGGCGTGGTGGCGGGCGCCTGTAGTCCCAGCTACTCGGAGAGGCTGAGGCAGGAGAATGGCGTGAACTCGGGAGGCGGAGCTTGCAGTGAGCCGAGATTGCGCCACTGCACTCCAGCCTGGGCGACAGAGCGAGACTCCGTCTCAAAAAAAAAAAAAAAAAAAAAAAAAAAAAAAAAAAATTAGCAATCATAGAGCCCCTCTAAAACAGAGTACTCTAAAAGTTTTAGTAGATTTTGTATTAATTCCCTGATATTTTTCTTGCTTCTGAACTTATGAAATGGTGGAGCTTACTTGACCGTAGATCTAAAATATTTTCATTACCTGCCGAGGAGGGTGTGAGCCACCAGTTAAGGCAAGAAATTTGGAATTCTGCTTCCAAGTTCCAATTTAGCTATTCCTTTATTTGTTGATCTTATTAAAAAAGTGTCCTTTCCTGCAAAGCCAATCCAAAAAGGCACATAGTATTTTGTACGCCACAATGATTAAAAATCACTCTGGTTCCATGTATGTATATTAGAACTTTGAAACAAAACGGTGGTTTTGGAAATCTATATCTAATACGTAAAATAACATGATATAAAATAGACATTGGTTTTGGGGTGCAGGATAAGGAAAAGGGAGGAAAAAGTGTAGGGACATGAAATGGGGCCAGACATGAGATGAGTCCACAAAGTACACTAATGAAAATGAAGTTCTGCAAAACTTTTGGTAAGGGTGAATCATAGATTTGGTTTGCAGTTTACTAGCAATTCAAAGAAACAGGGTAAGCTGCAGGAGTCACAGGCCCACAAGGCACAGATGAGTCGATTGTTAAGGAGCAACAACAGCTACTGGGCTACTAAGGCAAGAAAAAATTGTCTCCTGCTTGACTGGGTTCTAGTTAAAAATAAGATGGTGTTCATCAATTGCAGAAGGAGATGCAGGAGACGGAGATGGGATCCAAATCCTGGCAGGCTCCTTACTCCTGGGTTGGAGGGAAGACAGCTGTGTCCCCAGTCCCTCAAAAACTTTTATTTTCCATTTTTAGTAGTCTGCCTTTCCCATCTACCCTGACCCCAACCTGAACTTCATCCTTTCCTCAGTGGGCCCTGAAACATTCCCCAGTTCTTCTTTATCAAACTAAGCTCAATGAAATGGATTTACTTGACTTTTTCATATTTATGTGCGAGTGATTAATAATAGATTCTGCCCCTGCCCCACTTAGGGCATGGGCATTTATTTTTTGTTCTCTTAGAATGGCAGCTGGGCAGGTGGTCTCAGTATACGTTTGTTATAACAATGGTTACATTTCACTTGGCAACATCATTTATCATCGCCTGTGACTTTTCACTGTATTTACAAATTCCCCTTTGGCTGTAGAGATCACAAGTGAACTCTAACAGATTAAATTATGGCAGCTTTATTTACTGCATCCTGGGTACTATCTTCCATATATCTTATTCTAGAATTGTTTATTTTCCTACAGCCATTGCTCACTGAAATTCAGGGTAGGGTCTACTATGACCCCGTCATCTTTTAAATCAGTCTTTAAACAAGGCCATTCATTCCCAATGGCTGTTTGTGTCATTTCCCCTATCCGCCCGCCTGCTTTAGTGTTCTTCATTTAGCATCCAAGTTCACACATAAAAAACACATTGTGCAATGACCGACTGTGATGGCCTGACCCGGGGCAATAAATGGACTATTCATCTCACCAACGTCTTGGCCTCAGAAGGAGACTTGAAAGGAAAATAAACAAAGTTGTAAGTTTGTGTAGGTGGAACCTTCCAGATTTCCTTTCCCAGACAGCACAAGAAAATTAGGCCAAATGCCCATAAAAACGTAGGCTCTGACATTCTTTGATTCTGCAGTTTTCCTGTACATAGGATGGGAACGTGGTGTGAGCCCATCAAGCCTCTTACACTAGGTAATGGATGGGCCAATTCTAAGACTGGAGATTCTTGTTAGGGCCAGCGTTCCCGCTAATTAACTTGGGTCATGAGTGGACAATGAAGGTCTCAAAGCAACAAAATTTACAGTGGGCACACATGGACCAAGGTCAGTGATGGCCTTGGGGAGGAATTGAGGCAGCGAGGAGCTTGGAAACCTTCTCCTTCCACTTTGGCCTACCCGATGCTGCAGCATATCTGCCATGCCGTCTCATTCCAAGTGTACTGTGAACAATAAGAACACATCATCACTTCCCCTCTAGGAGGGTCCATGTATGGGACCTGCCATCAAGTAGCAAGTAGCTGGTTGATTTACCAGGAATAGAGCCATATTAGTTTACAGGTTTTCTGACAGCAATTGGCAACTGGCCTTAGTGAGGGGGCATTCACGCTGTTGCAGGCCAGTGCCTCAGCTGGTGTAAATTATTACGTATCTACGTCTGGATTGTTCCTCAGCTGGTCTATGCCCAACATGCACCTACCAGTATGTTTTTGATAACTCTTTTCTCTTACAAATATTTTGTTTAATATCAGTGGAGGCTAGTTTGTTCGAGGCATAGGGGTTTGCAACTGATTACCTTTATGGCGGATTAATCTGTTGTCAATACAGAAAACCATTCTTTGATTCATGCAGTATTTCAGGCTGTGAATTGCCTCTTCTGATATTATGATATCAGAATATGATTGCTACCTCTGCTTACTTTTAGTTTGCATTTGCTTGAAAACACAGCCTAAAATTTGCTTTGAATTTTTAAAAAGTTTATAGTGAAGTGTGACAAATATACAGAAATGAGAATAAATAGCTTGATGAATATTCCATAGCAAACACTCCAAGGTAACCAGTTCCTGGAGCGAGAAATGGAACCAGCACCCCAGAAGGCCTCTTCCCCAGTCCCCCTCCCAGGCACAGTTCCACACCAAAAATAAACACTAACCTCATTTCTCACACCATAGACTAGTTTTGCCTATTTTGGTACCTTATATAAATGAAATCACACAGCTCGTACTTTAACTTCTTTCATTCATCATTGTTTTTATGATACTCATTCATGTGCTCACATGTAAAAATAGCACACGAATTCTCATTCCTGAATAGAGATACATTTTATTGAATATACCACGATTTATCCCTTTTGCTGGCAATGCAAGTGTGGATTGTTTCTGGTTTTTGGCAATTGTATAGTGCTGCTGTGTACATTCTCAGACCTATGTTTCATGCATATATGTATTTTTTGGCTTGATATAAAACTGGATTGGAATTGCTGGGTAATTGGCTATGGTAATATTCACAGTAGATAGTGCCGAAGAGTTTTCTAGAGTAGTTGTAACAATCTCACTCCCAGCAGCAGTGGATTAGAGCTTCGGTTGACCCACAGCACTTGATATTGCCAATCCTTTTACTTTCAGTCATCCTAGTAGAAATGCAGTGGTAACCCACTGTAGTTTCAGTTGGAATTTCCTTAATGTATAATGATATTAAACACTTTTTCAATTGGCAAATGTTTATTTGCCAATTGAACATTCTCTTATGTGAAGTGATTGAGTCCTTTTAATTTGTAGAAATTCTTTATATATCCATCATGTAAGTCTTTTGTGAATATGCATATTGCAAAATATCTTCTCCCACTCTGTGGTCTGTCTTTTCACTCTCTTAACAGTGTCTTATAACGAATAGAAGTTCTTAATTTTAATAATATATGATTGTTTTTTCACCTTTAAGGTTAGTGCTTTTTTGCAACCTGTTTAAGAAACCTTTGCGGCTGGGCGTGGTGGCTCACGCCTGTAATCCCAGCACTTTGGGAGGCCGAGGCGGGCAGATCACGAGGTCAGGAGATCGAGACCATCTGGCTAACACGGTGAAACCTCGTATCTAGTAAAAATACAAAAAAATTAGCCAGGTGTGGTGGCGGGCGCCTGTAGTCCCAGCTACTTGGGAGGCCGAGGCAGGAGAATGGCGTGAACCATAGAGCTTGCAGTGAGCCGAGATCATGCCACTGCACTCCAGCCTGGGCAACAGAGTGAGACTCCGTCTCAAAAAAAAAAAAAAAAAAAATCTTTGCCTACCCCAAGATGATGAAGACATTCTCCGAAGACTTTTTTTTTCAAGTAGTAGCTTTATTGTCTCTCATACTTATGTTCCTCATTTATCTGTAATTATTTTTGTGAATGGTGAGATGAGGGATGAGGGGATTATGGGAGCTTCTCTCTGCCTTCCCTTATGGCTATACAAATTAACCTAGCAGCATTTATTGAAAAATATATACTTTCTGTATTGTACTGTAGTATTACCTTTGTCATAAGGCAAGCAACTGTAAAAGTGTGCTTCTCAATGCTCTGTTGTGTTTCCTGGCCAATTTGTTTATTCTTGGACTATTGCTGTACTCTCTTGTCTATAATTTATTTTTAACTTTCATCTTTTTTCTTTAGACATGTCCCTTATTAGCAGTATATAACTAGATGTAAACGTTCTAAATCCAGTTTAAAAATTATCGTCTTTTTGGCTGGGCATGGTGGCTCACGCCTGTAATTTCAGCACTTTGGGAGGCTGAGGGAGGCAGATCTTGAGGTCAGGAGTTCGAGACCAGCCTGGCCAACATGGTGAAACTCCATCTCTACTAAAAATACAAAAATTAGCTGGGCGTGGTGGCGCATGCCTGTATTCCCAGCTACTTGGAAGGCTGAGGCAGGAGAATTGTTTGAACCTGAGAGCCAGAGGTTGCAGTGAGATGAGATCATGCCACTGCACTCCAGCCTGGGCAACAGAGCAAGACTCTGTCTCAAAAAAAAAAAAAAAACAAAAAAAAAACAAAAAACAAAAACGAAAGAAAGAAAAAAGAAAAAGTAATCTTTCTAAAAAGGGATTTTTTAAGTTAACTATAGCTGATAAGAATGAATTGTATGTTTCAAGATAGCTAGAAAAGTGGATCTTGAATGTTATCACCATAAAGAAATGATAAAGGTTTGAGGCAATGGACATACCAGCTACCCTGATTTGATCATTATACAGCATACACAGGTATTGAAACACCCCCCATATCCCATAAACACATACAATTATTACATGTTCGTTATAAACAACATTTTTTAAAGGGAGATTTTTCTAAGGCATTTGTATTTTTTGTTATGGCTGATGTGTTTGGCTTATTTTTATGTTTCCTGTTTTGACTTATTTCATGTTTCTTTTCATTGCTTTATTTTTAAAACATCGAAACCCTAAATCTAACTATTAAAATTGGTAAGTTGACACGTATTAATTAGCTTCTTTTCAGTCACCTCTTTGATATCAGCTCTGCTGCAGCTGTCTTGTGTTTTTCCTCAGAGTCCCAGAGCTTTGGAGGTCGAATCTTGTTTTCTACTTCCACAGCTACCACCTCTTATTGGCTTCATCGTTTTTGCCTTTCTCCTGATCCTCCAAGATATTTACCCACCTCCTTGATTTTTGTCCTAAAGCATCACTTTTGCTCTTAACCATTTTACTGCCAATTTTATTTTTTTGTTATTGGAATTTTAGCTTTCTAGTGTTTTGCTGAGTCTCAGCCTCTGAGCCAAGAGAGAGACCAGAAGAGACCATCAGGGAGGAATAAAGCCTGCTTCTGCCTTGTTTGGTTTTGGCCTGTCAGGTGTGTTTTGTGTTGCTAGCAAACCCTCTGGGCTTCACTGCTCTTCGGTTTTCAGTCCGGCCCCGTATTAGTAGAAGTTAATGAAAAATCTTCTGAGACTGTCGTAATAAAGTGACTGGGAGTCAAGTTTTTGATACTATGAGATTTCATATTTTCTTAGAAGTGGGCAGATTTTAGAAAAGCATTGAGGGAGGTCCCCTCTGAAATCACTAACAGTTATAGGTACTAGAATATCTTCTTCCACTGTTATATAATCACCTTTCTAATGTACTTCTCCACAAACATATTTTTAAATAATAACAAAAACTATCAACACAGAGACTTCATGTTTTAGCAATCTTTCAATCTTGTTTTCTCATGAATTCTTTAGAAACTGTCCAATGCCATTCATTCACCTTTTTAATAGCCTTTTTAATGAGCCAGAGTGTTGAATCTCCTGCTAGCTGTCTGACTTTGTATAAGTCACTTACTCACTGATGATTTGGGTTAACCCGATCCAGATAATGAGGTAATTACATTAAACTGATTTCTAAGATTTCTTAAAATAAAAATTCCACACTTTTCTAAAACATCATACACAATCGTGCTTGGGTTTAAAATTATACCCAAATTGGTCACAAAACAAGCCAGCTTACAGAAATCACAGTTCTTGGCACTAATAAGCTCTTTCTTAGCAATTTCTTTTCATTGACCAGAAACTGCTGGCATTGTAGTAGTGCTTGTTCATAACCAAAATATGTCTGATCTGCTGCTTCTCACTGGTTAGGATGGTAAAATGAATGCATCAGCACCAGATACACTTATCTATAAGACCTTTGCCATTGCCACTTCCCAGACTTCTGCTGAGAACAGTGCATGGCTAACATATTAACCCACTCCTGGGAGACAAACAGGATCTTGCAGTGGGGAGGTAAGAGGAATCTTTTAAATTCTCTGAAAAGATAAAAGATAATAAAGAGATATTAATGATGCTAGAAACATGAAGTTATGATCTATACATATATGATCTCTTTCATGTACATACATTTCATATTGTTTTCCCTGCTATTCTACCCAAAAAGGAAAACATTTCTTTTTTTTTGCACCATACACACACACACACACAGACACACACACACACACTTTTAAATTTTTAGTTGTGGTAAAATACACAGAATGTAAAATTTACGAGATTAACCATTTCTTTTCTTTTTTTTTCTGAGATGGAGTCTTGCTCTGTCATTCAGGCTGGAGTGCAGTGGCACGATCTTGGCTCACTGCAACCTCCGCTTCCCGGATTCAAGCAATTCTTCTGCCTCAGCCTCCCGAGTAGCTGGGATTACAGGCGGCCGCCACCATGCCCAGCTCATTTTTGTATTTTTACTAGAGACGGGGTTTCACCATGTTGGCCAGGCTGGTCTTGAACTCCTGACCTTGTCATACGCCTGCCTCGGCCTCCCAAAGTTCTGGGATTACAGGTGTGAGCCACTGCGCCTGGCTGAGATTAACCATTTCTAAGGGTACAGTTCAGTGGTGTTAAATACATCCACATGGTTGTGCAACCATCGCCACCATCCATCTTTATAACTCTTTACACTTTGCAAAACTGAACTCTGTTTCCATTAAACAATAACCCCCCATTCTTCCTTCCCACCAGCCCCTGGCAACCACCATTCTATTTTCTATCTCTATGAATGTGGCTACTCTAAGTACCTATATAAGCAGGATCAGAAAGTATTTGTCTTTTTGTGACTGGCTTATTTCTCTTAGCATAATGTTCTTGAGGTTCATCCATGTTGTAGCTTTGAAGGTTGAATAGTCTATTGTGCGTATAGACCACATTTTGTTTATCCATTCATCCATTGATAGATATTTGGGTTGCTTCCACCTCTTGGCTATTGTGAATAATGCTGGCATGAACATGGGTGCACAAATACTTCTTTAAGATCCTTCTTTCAGTTCTTTTGGATATCTACTCAAAAGTGGAATTGTGAGCTCATGTGATACATCTTTTTAAAATTTTTTGAAGAACTTCTCTACTATTTTTCATAGTTGCTGTTGCATTTTATATTCCCACCAACAATGCACATGTTTTTAAAAATAGCACTAGTTATTTTCTGGTTTTGTTTTGTTTCTTTTTAAAGTAATATTATTATTTATATATACATCTTTTGTTTCAATAGCTCTTGAAGTACAAGTGGTTTTGGTTTCATGGATGAATAGTATAGTGGTAAAGTCTGAGGTTTTAGCACGTCAGTCACCTGAGTAGTGTACCTTGTACCCAATATGTAGTTTTTTTATCCCTCACTATCTCTCCCACCCTCCCCACTTCTGAGTCTTCCGTGTCCACTCTATCACTCTGTGTGCCTTTATGTCTTCATAGCTTAGCTCCCACTTATAAGTGAGAACATGCAGTATTTGGTTTTCTGTTCCTGAGCTACTTCACTTAGAATAATGGCCTCAGCTCCATCCAAGTTGTGCAGAAGATATTATTTTATTCTTTTTTATGGCTGAATATTATTCCATGGTGTGTGTGTGTGTGTGTGTGTGTGTGTGTGTGTATATATATATATATACACATTTTCTTTATCCACTTAACAGTTGATGGGCACTTAGGTTGGTTCCATATCTTTGCAGTTGTGAACTGTATTGTGGTAAACAGATGTGTGAAGATGTCTTTTTGATATAGCGGCTTCTTTTCCTTTGGGTAGACACCCAGTAGTGGGATTGCTTGATTGAATGGTAGATCTACTTTTAGTTCTTTGAGAAATAGCCATGCTGTTTTCCATAGAGGTTGTACTAATTTACATTCCCACTAGCAGCGTAGAAGTCTTCCCCTTTTACCACATCTGTGCCATCATCTGTTGTTTTTTGACTTGTAAATAATGGCCATTCTGGCTGGGGTAAGATGGTATCTCATTGTGGTTTTAATTTGCATTTCCCTGATGATTAGTGATGTTGAGCCCTTTTTCATACGTTTGTTGACTATTTGTATATCTTCTTTTGATAAATGTCTATTCAGTTGCCAACTTTTTGATGGGATTATTTTTTTCAGCTGATTTGAGTTCCTTGTAGACTCTGAATATTAGTCCTTTGTCAGATGCATAGTTTGCAAATATTTTCCTGCATTCTCTGGGTTGTCTGTTTACTCTGATGATTACTTCTTTTGTTGTGTAGAAGCTTCCAAAAAGGAAGACATTTCTATGCAGCATTTCTGTTTGCTTATTTAAACCAAAATCAGTCCCTTTTGTAGAGTGCCATTATAAGAATAATTTAATAGGTCAACGAATCATCACATAAAGCCAAAATATCTAGAGGTGAATAAAAGAAAATACAATTCCAGCCTGAATATTTTATCTCTGCACTACTGTATGGGGTAGTTTGCAGCTGCTGCAGAATGGGCCAGCTTCTCCTCTCAGTGGACATGGACCTTGTGAAGTAGGTACAAGTGCAGGATGGCACTGAGATGGCAGCACATTTCTTTCACTGTCTGAATGACTCGCTATAAAATGAATAATAAGTCCAGGCATGGTGCCTCACGCCTGTAATCCCAGCACTTTGGGAGGTTGAGGATCACCTGAGGTCAGGAGTTTGAGACCAGCATGACCAACATGGGAAAACCCTGTCTCTACTAAAAATACAAAAATTAACTGGGTGTGGTGGTGGGTGTCTGTAATCCCAGCTACGTGGGAGGCTGAGGCAGGAGAATTGCTTGAACCCAGGAGGTGGAGGTTGCGGTGAGCTGAGATCATATCACTGTACTCCAGCCTGGGCTACAGAGTGAAACTCCATCTCAGAAAAAACAAAAATAATAAAATATAAAATGAATAATAAAATGAAATAATTTTAAGTGTTAAAAAAAAGTTTTGCTAAAGATTTTAAAGTGTCACCTCCAAAAAATTTTTCAGAGTTCACTATGGGAATGATTTTAGCATCAAAGACATTGTTTCCAGCCTGTAAAACACAATTTTTACCCACAATGAAGCTAAGTTTAATCCTCTGGAAAGTAGGGTTAGCACAGACCTGTGGTGTTTTAGTATCAGAGATTCTTGGAAATGACCTGTGAGATTTATAAAAAGCTTCCACCAGTGAATTTAGAGAGAGGCAAAATGAAATGTGTTCAACACCCTGCCCTGTCTGCATTTGTCT
Organism: Nomascus leucogenys; assembly: GCF_006542625.1. Taxonomy (NCBI): domain Eukaryota; kingdom Metazoa; phylum Chordata; class Mammalia; order Primates; family Hylobatidae; genus Nomascus; species Nomascus leucogenys. The sequence goes on from NC_044397.1 coordinate 76,237,707, forward strand.
TGCAATGAAAAGGCCTTTAAATGAAAGCAGGTGTTGCTCTGGAGCTAGGTGAGACAGTGTTCATAAAATACACATTTATCTACTTGAAGGGTGCAGGGCATATGACCATTTACATCAAAGGCAGTGTTGGGGTACCCGGAGATCCTCGGCCAGGCTACACAGACACCCACAGGCCAGGATAGTTTTAAAACAAAAAAAAAGTTGGTGAGAAAAAGTTTCAAACAAGAGGTCTCTGTTTTGAGGTGCTTTTTTCTTTTTGCAAATAAGAAATTTAGGCAATTTAAAATAAGAATAGAAAATAGCTACAAAGAAAAAAAAATAGCTACAAAGAATAACATGTATTCACAATCTGTCAAGAGTTATCACTTTGTGAGCAAAACATTGTCCAGACTTTTTATTAAGGGGGTCTTAGACATTATCTAGTCTAACCCCTTTATTTCACACTAATTCTGGTCACAAACATTGATTCAGGCCTACTATGCACCATGCAAAAGAGAAAATTGAGGCCAGAGGAGTTAAGTGGTTTTTCCAACATCAGGCAGGATCTAATACTTATCTATGTAAGTAACGAATTACTCAAAAATGTGGCAGCCTAAAACAACACACTTATTATTTCACAGTTTCTGTTGGGGAGGAATCTAGGCACAGCTTAGTTAGGTCTTGGCTTCAAGGTCTTCTCATATCTCTGCAATCAATGTATCAGCCAGGGGTGGGATCTCATCTGAAGGCTCAAATGGGGAAGAGTCTGCTTCTGAGCTTATTTATGTAGTTGTTGGCAGAATTCATATCTTTGAATGTTGATGAATTCAGGGCTTCAGTTTGTTGCTGAATACTGGGTTGAGGTATCTCAACAGTTTGCTTCATCTAACCCAGTAAGATAGTAAGTGTGCTATCAAAATGAAAACCATCTTTTATAACATAATCATGAAGTGGCATTCCCCCCTGCCATCACTTTTGCCATATTCACCTGGTTAGGTAAGACAAGTCACTTGGTCCAGCCAACACTCAACAGGAGGGGATTCTATAAGGTCACAAACACCAGGAGGTCAGCATCACCGAGGGCTACCTTTAAATTTTGTCTACTACACAGAGAAAATGGCAAGACTTAAAAAATACTACATTGTGTTCTCTGTGCTATAGGAAACAGACTTCAGGTACATAATAGGAAAATGAGTTTTTCTTTTTTTGAGCCATGTGGAGTGGTATCTGGAGAGAAATTCAGTCAATTTTCATCAATATAATTAAATCAAAATTAAATTAATAATTTAATTTTGTTAATATCCCACCAATTGCTTAGTAGTTTAAGGAGGTAATCAAAAAGGTTTTCCATATACCAGTCCTAATTCAAGAGGCCATTTCTTCTCACTCCCTACATTAATCCACTTCTATTAGGGTAACCATATAATGTATCATCCAAACCAGGGCACTTTGGGACGTGGAAGTAGGTACTATTAGTATTTACTTCAGAAACTACAGGAGTAATCCATGGTCATCTCTGGTAAACCTGGCCAAAGAGCCACCCTACTTATAGCCACAATGGAAAGCAATCCTGAGCCAACTTGGAAGCTCAAAGCTTGAGGGAGGAGGAAAAAAACAGAGGCTTGAAATCAACCCTGACCATTGGTGAGGTTATAGGTCTGCAGCCAGATAACCCTGCCATCCTATATGCCAGCTGGTTTCTCTGTGAGCCTTTTCATGCAATCAAGGAGCTCTGGAAGCCATGAGAGAGTCTTAAAGCTCTTTTGTCACCTTCCCTATGGTCACTTCTCATTTCTCTCTCTGTTGATTTCATGAACAAATATGAGGTGCACCATGCCTCTTTCAGAGTTTTGTGATAGCTTTATTGTTCTTGAGCCCTTTTGTTTCATTTTTAATGTTTCAAAATGCAGCCATGCAGATATATATGGGCAAGTTTGCCCACTATTGATGTTTGAACAATGGAGTTATTTTTTGATATAACATTGACACCGTGTTTTCGATGGAAAACATTACTCGAGGATTTCAAATGCTTATTTATCAATGAAAACCTGAAATACCACTGTCTGTTAGTTGTGCATTCCTCTTCCTCTTCTAACACTCATTCTATACACTTCCAAACTAAGCATATAGCAGGCATTCACAGAACTACTTGATTAATTAAAGGCAGTGAGCATTTGAAAGTATTTGTTAAAGCTCATGGAAATACTAACTGCCTGCAAAGGAAGCATTTATTTGATAAAAATATCTGTTGAAAAGAATACTTTCTTTGAGAAACAAAGCTTGTAAAACATTTACTTTGCTTGAATCCATGTACTTACTACTTTAAATAGAGTTTTAAAACATGAAAATCATTTCTGTATGTACACGGCATCAATTAAAAGTAAGGTCTAGCAAACTTTCTCCTATAGAAGACTTTTAGGCTGGGTGGAGTGGCTCATGCCTGTAATCCCAGCACTTTGGGAGGCTGAGGCTGGTGGATCACATGAGGCCAAGAGTTCGAGACCAGCCTGGCTAACATGGTGAAATCCTATCTCTACTAAAAATACAAAAATTAGCCGGGCATGTTAGTACCTGCCTGTAATCCCAGCTACTCGGGAGGCTGAGGCAGGAGAATCTCTTGGACCCAGAAGGTGGAGGTTGCAGTGAGCTGAGATTGCGCCATGCACTCCAGCCTGGGTGACAGAGCAAGACTCTGCCTCAAAACAAAAAGCAAAAAACAAAACCAAAAAACAAAAGACTTTCTAAGAGTGAAGTACAGTCAGCCCTCTGTATCTGTGTGTTTCACATTCGTGGATTCAACCAACCATGGATTGAAAACATTTGGAAAAAAACTGCATCTGTACTGAATATGTACAGACTTTTTTGGTCATTATTCCCTAAACAGTAACGTATAACAACTATTTTTTTAAACAAGAGAGAGCCAAACAGGTTTATTATCATGTGGAGTGCACATCACGTGCGATAAATCTCAATGAAAAGTAACTCAAAGCAGTGGCTTAGTATTTTACAATATAATATCTAGCTTTTTTTGGTATAACAACTATTTATATAGCCTTTACATTGTGTTATAATGTAAGTAATATAGAATAATATAAGTAATATAGAGATGACTTAAAGTATATTGGAGGATTCCATAGGCTATATGCAAATATTGTGCCATTTCGTATCAGGAACTTGAGCATCCGGGGATTTGGGTATCTGCAGGAGGTCCTGGAACCAAACACCAGAGGGATAGCTGTATACACGTGACTGAGCTGTCCTCCGATGACACGTTCCAGAACAGCACATCCATGTCTTAGCTGTCTACTGAGCCCTCTTCCTTGTTTTCCATCCAGTCAACTGTGGTAATCTTCACAGTTCCATTTTCCCATCTCTTTGCACTTTTTCTGGACAACAAAAAGAATTCCATATTATATCTGATAAAATATTTCAAACTTTATAAAAAGGCATATAATCAAATACATATAACACTACCACTACCCAGAGGCAACTATAGTTTAAAATTAAAAAAAAAGAATATTACTTTGATTGACAGATCATAATTGTATATATTTATGGGACACAGTGTGATGTTTTGATATATGTACATAGTGTGAAATGATTAAGTCAAGCTAATTAACATATCCATCACCTCAATTACCTATCAATTTTTATGGTGAGACATTTGAAATGTACTATCTTAGTTATTATACAGTACACTACTATGGATTATAGTCACCCTGCTGTGTAATAGCTCTCAGAGCCTATTCTTCCTGTCTATCTGAAACTTTCTATCCTTTGATAAAAAATTACTCTTCCCTCCCTCCCCACCCCCTACCCTCAGTCTCTGGTAACCATCATTCTACTCTCGACTTCTATGAGTTCAACTTTTGTAGATTCTACATATAAGTGAGATCATGCAGTGTTTGTCTTTCTATGTCTGGCTTATTTCATTTGGCATAATGTTCTCCAGATTCATCCATGTTGCAAATGACAGGATTTTCACTCTCTTTTAAGGCTGAATAGTATTCCATTGTGTATATATACCTTATTTTCTTTATCCATGCATTTATTAATGGACATTTAGGTTGATTCCATATTTTGGCTATTGTGAGTAATGCTGCAATGAACCTAAAAGTGAACATTTTTTTCCCCTGACATATTGATTTTAGTTCTTTTGGATATATACCCAGAAGTGGGACTAATGAATCATGTGATAGTTCTATTTTTAGGTTTCTGAGGAATCTCCATACCATTTTTTATAATAACAGATTTAAATTCCCACCACCAGTATATGAGTTTCCTTTTCTCTCCATCTTTGCTAACACCTACTTTTTCTTCCTGTTTTTTTTTTTTTTTTTTTTTGAGACAGGGTCTGTCTCTGTCACCTAGGCTGGAGTGTAGTGGCGCGATTTCAACTCACTGCAGCCTTTGCCTCTCAGGTTCAAGGGATTCTCATACCTCAACCTCCCAAGCAGCTGGGATGACAGGTGCCCACCACCATGCCTGGCTAATTTTTGTATTTTTAGTAGAGATGGGGTTTCACCATGTTGGCCAGGCTGGTCTTGAACTCTTGGCCTCAAGTGATCCTCCTGCCTCGGCCTACAAAAGTGCTGGGATTACAGGCATGCGTCACTGTGCCTGGCCAGTTTTTTTCCTTTTTGATAAAAGCTATACTATACTAATAGGTATGAGGCAATATTTCATGGTAGTTTTTTTTTTTTTTTTTTTTTTTTTTTTGAGACAAAGTCTCACTCTGTCACCTAGTCTGGAGTGCAATGGCTCGATCTCAGCTCACTGCAACCTCTGCCTTCCAGGTTCAAATGATTCTCCTGCCTCAGCCTCCCGAGTAGCTGGGATTATAGGTATGTGCCACCACGCCCGGTTAATTTTTGTATATTTAATAGAGATGGGGTTTCACCCTGTTGGTCAGGCTGGTCTTGAACTCCTGACCTCTTGATCCACCCACCTCGGCCTCCCAAAGTGCTGGGATTACAGGTGTGAGCCACCGCGCCCAGCCTCCTTGTAGTTTTAATTTGCATTTCCCTCACGCTTAGAGATGCTGAGATTTTTTTCATATGCCTTTGGCCATTTGTATGCCTTCTTTTGAGAAATGTCTATTCAGAACTTTTCCCCATTTAAAAAATCAGATTATTTGTTTTCTTGCTATTGAGTTGTTTCAGTTCCTTATATATTTCAGATATCAAGCCTTTTGGTTTGATGGTTTGTAAATATTTTCTCCCACTCTGTGGGTTGTCTCTTCACTTTTTTTTTTGAGCCGGAGTCTTGCTCTGTTGCCCGGGCTGGAGTGCAATGGTGCCATCTCGGCTCACTGCAAGCTCCACCTCCCGGGTTCACACCATTCTCCTGCCTCAGCCTCCCAAGTAGCTGGGACTACAGGCACCCGCCACTACGCCGGGCTAATTTTCTTGTATTTTTAGTAGAGATGGGTTTCACCATGTTAGCCAGGATGGTCTCAATCTCCTGACCTCGTGATCCGCCCATCTCGGCCTCCCAAAGTGCTGGGATTACAGGCGTTAGCCACTGCGTCCGGCCCTCTTCACTTTTTTATTGTTTCCTTTGAGGTGCAGAAGCTTTTTAGTTTGATGCTGTCTTATTTGTCTGTTTTTGGTTTTGTTGCCTGTGCTTTCAGGGTCACATCCAAAGAAATCTGTTTCACAATCCAATGTTGTGGAGCTTTCCTCTTATGTTTTCTCCTAGTAGTTTTACAGTTTCAGGTCTTATATTTAAGTCTTCAGCTATTTTGAGTTGGTTTTCATACATGATGTGAGACAAGGGGCTAATTTCATTCTTCTGCATGTGAATATCCAGCTTTTCCAACACCATTTATTGAAGAGACTGTCCTTTCCCCACTGTGTGTTCTTGGGACCTTTGTCAAAAATCAATTGACTGTAAATGTGTGGGTTTATTTCTGGGCTCTGTAGCCCGTGCCATTAGTTGACGTGTCTGTTTTTACAGAGGCAACCATTATCAACAATTTCTTATGTAGCCTTCCAGAATTTTTCTATGTATATACAAGCATATAAACATTTATATATATATTTCTTTTTTCTTTCTTTCTTTTATTCTTTTGTTCTTATTTACACAAAGGGGAGATACTATCATACTTAAAAAAATACTCTTAACCGTATAGTTGGAAGATCTTTCCATATCAATGCTTGCTGTTGGTGTCCCTCATGTTTAGCAATGCTCCAAGTATTCCACTAACAGGTGTACCATATTTAACATGGCCAGTCCTAAGCCCTTAGATTGTTTTCTGTTACTAAAAGCTTGCTGTTGTGTACATCATTTATCTCTGTGTATGAGTACAAGTATATTCATTTGTAAATCTCTGGAAGTAAAATTGCCAGGTCAAAAAATACGTACTTTTTTATTGTGCTAAATATTGTTAAGCTGAGTCCATTTACACCCAAGATATCTCCAAACACAGAACCAACTTACACTTCCATCTGCAGAGAATACACATCTTATTTCACTAGTTAACTTGTGTGTCATCAAACTAGCTCCTCAGTTTCCTAGGTGACAAGCTTTCCATTTTTTCTGAGTTGATTTTCTGGAATTATGACTGTGGCCAAGTATCTTTTCATATATTTGTATTCCATTTAGATTTCATTTTTCTGGGAACTACATGTTTTCATGCAGTTATTAGACTCTTGGTTCTCCCCTACCCACCCCTACAATATGAAAAGTTCCACTAACTTTGAGTTGTGCATTTATAGAGGTATATACCAAATCCTGGATCAAGGGTTCTTAGGAACAATCTAACCACCGTAATGTTCTTATATACGATTTTTACTACCCTTTAGCTGTTATGGCTCTGGGCTTTAAAAAATACACAAGGTCTGTCTTTTACAGAATGGATTTCAATTTTTAACATCAGCGCTTAGGAAGGCCTCTCTCCCGTCTTTCCCTTAATGACGTGCTTGTGCTCAGCACAGTGCACAGCTTTCTGGTTCTATGAAGGCATTAACTTGGGTCCTGGTTTTCATTGGTTCTCTCTGGATTGCTGTCAAATACTGTGATGATAATCAAAATAATTCTGTGCTTCACTTTGAAGTGTTAAAGTTGGGAGTCACTTGGAGAGGCTGATTTTATCTGGCCAATGTGGTGCGGGTTTATGAAACTGGGACGTGGGGGTTTGTCTTGATCTAGCTAATGCGACTCTTCAGAGAGGCTATGTAAATAGAAAATATTTATCCATTCTTTTGATTTATATATTTTGTTAAAGGTCATGATTTACATTCCGGTTCTCTATCTCTCCTTATGTTGCTTTCTGAGAAATGCAAAACCCGTGGGGAGAGAGAACTGTATTTCAGGATCTGGCTTTTGGGAGATTTTCAAATGTAATTCCCATTAGTATCTTTGGAGGCGGGGCTGCCCAGTCCTTCCTAAGCCGGCCAAATGCCTGGAGGGTAATGGATTATCTTCCTCTCAGCGGACTCCATGGGAGATATTCTCAATGGTTTATGCATTCTGGCTGGAAAATGCTCCCTGCAGACATGAGGGGAAAATTCTTCCTGTGTTCCCCAACAGAGGTCCGCTGGGATTGCATCTGGCCCACAAAGTGTAAACCCCATGTACTGTAAAGAGAAGATCAAGGGCAGCGTTGGCACTAAGTGGTTGTTCAAAAGGTTCCAACTGTTATAAGTTTTCAAAAACAGAGAGTGAGTGCTTGTTGCTTTAGCCTCAGGGAATACTTGAAGAAGGTGTCTTTAAACACCTCCTCAAAATGCCCAGATTGTAGCAGGAAGAAAGAAGACCATAGTGGGAACAAAGCTATCGGTTTCACTTTTGGCTAAGAAAATAGAAAGCCAGGAAAAAAACAAAACAAAACAAACAAAAAAATCTTCCGGAGCAAGCGTTTATGATCCTCTGTGCAGAAGACATTTTCAAATTGAAAGCCAAACAATGGGGAACCAAAAAATTATTTGGTACTCAAAAATACTTTGTTGACATAGAATCATATTGTGCTAGAGTTTAGGTGTCTGTAACATTTTTTGTGATGAAGCAACTGGTAAGCTTAGTAAATGAATAATGTGCTTTTGGAAAATCAGCAAGAAAATCTTTGAGAGCAATCCAAAGAAACAAAAGAGCTTTCTAAAAAAATCTTTGGGGTGGAGTTGTTTCTGTATCTCAAATCTTGGATCAGGAATATTGGAAGATTGATACTATTACTCAGTGTGCATTAACCAATGTAACTTTATCACGTAATGTTTTTCTGGTTGTTCTGCAGAGCTTAAAGGACAAAAGGTTAGCAAACACTTAAATTACTGGTCACATTAAGCTTTTGTTTTGTGATCCTTAGGCTCAGGGGAGGCCTACAATTGGGGCTTGAGTTGATAAAAGGCAGATTCAGGGAATTATTTATTTTGCTTATTTTTTTTCCATCTGGGCTTCCACATTAATTGAATGGATTCATTTGGTGCCATTTTCTTTCCCTTTAGAATTTTGGTCATGAAAATTAAGAATCATAATTCTAATATCTCACACAGTTGGTGAGTAATGGCAGAATGCTTTATGGCTCTGACCTTTCTAGTTTTCTAAGTTTTGATTTGCTGAGTTCTTTCCTCTTCTTTCTTGCAGTTTACTTATTATGATTATTAATGAGGAAGCAGAAAAATGACCATTCAGTCAAACTTTAGGGAATGGAACGTAATAAACGGTCTCTGTCAGGGATCTAACATTTGCCCCTAAATACAGTAATTATTAGGTTGCCTGATGATGTGCTGAATTTTACAAGGCTCTTATTAGGGAAAGAAAAAGAACATAATAAATCCACTAATGTGGGTAATGACTGGTATGGAAATTGAAAATGGTTCAAAATTAACCCACTCTTTTTTTCCATCTTCTAAATGCTCCCTGGGTCTTAATGTTATTCATCATATAAGTAAGCTTGTTTTTCTCTCAGTTTGACTAGTTCTACATTGCCAAGAAGCTCCAGAATTATTTGCAATTAAGTGTGATCTGGCTTTACACAGGCATTGCCAACAAATTGAACAGAATCTGATAAAAAAAAATAACAAACCTACATTAGTAGATTGATTCACAAACTGACCTGTAAGGCCTTTGTGTCTTACTTATTGTTAGTTCCCTCAAACACTGAGCAATGGGAACAGGGAGGCTCACGGTAAGTGGGAGCTCTTAGTGTCACCACTAGATACTCAGTGATGCCTGCTGAAGGGTTGCTTAGCTTAGTTTTCTCTTTGGGCTTTCCCACTTTTGTGTGATAAAAGGCAATCTTAGAGTAAATGCAGGACTTTTGATGTGCCTTTTAAAGAAGCCAAAGATAATGGGTAAGGTGGGGTGTGATGAAGATGGTGGCAGGGAGACTATGAAGGAATGTGTTCTATTCTGTAGCTTAAAAAATATCGGAGGCCTGAGTCTTCTCTATTTGTGATGCTATTGTTTAACTTCCAGCTTGCATAAAACACTGCATTTATAAAATACATTTTTGGTAATACATTGGATGCCTTTCTAAAATGTAGTTATTTGTTGAGGATAAAATTGAAAAAAATAAAGTGTGATTGAAAAGAGACTTTAATGCCACCCCAAATCTCTCTTCCTTCTATTTAAACACCTTCTATTGGTGTTTAAAATTTTTTTTTAAAGCTTAATTGAAATAAAGATATGACTCTACTAGGAGCAAATTCCAGCTCTACACAACAAAATAAAAATAAAAAGAAGTATTTAAAATAAATAGAAAAGTATGTCTATTCAACAAATACAAAAGTATGTCTATTCAACAACAAAAAATAAATAGAAAAGTAGCTTGGATTTATTGGGATAAATTGACTCACTCTTCAGAAGACAATAAAGCTAGACTCCCACTTGATACCATGTACATAAGTAGATTCCAGATGGCTTAAAATGTTAAACATTGAAAACAAACCCAGAGAACTATCAGAAAAAAATACAGGCTTTTTTTTTTTTTAAACCATAACCTGAGGCAGAGAAGACCTTAATAAGCAAGATACAAAACTCAACAAAACAAAACAAAAAGCCTCTGTGTGATATCATAAATAAAATTTAAAAATCATGTAACAAACTGGAAGGAAATAGTTATGTAATAGACAAATGATTAATTTTCAAATCTATGAAGCGTGCCTATTAATTAATAACAAATTATCAAGAAACCATCAGAATAATATACACAGGAAACAAACAGTTCATTCACACTAGAAATACTATAATGGTCAATCAACTTAAGAATTCTGAGCCTCATTTCATTAGTCATCAAGTAAAATAATGAAATACTGCATATACCTATCATTGGTAAAGATGGAAAGGACTTATATGTCCAGCATTGTCAAATATGAACAAAATAATACTGATGAAGCCTTTTTGACTTATATGTCCAGCATTGTTAAATATGACCAAAATAATACTGATGAAGCCTTTTTGAAAGCCTTTTACAATCTCTGTCAAAATTAAAAGTTAATGATATGTTTCGAGATTCCTCTTCTAGTAACTTTGCCTAGTGAAATATTCACACGTGCACAAAGATGTATGTGCAAGGCTGTGCGAAGCTGTTCACCAAAGTGGTCTATGTAAGTGTAAAACACTGGGGTACTAGCTTGCTAGGGCTTCTGTGATGACAGATTGGGTGGCGTAAGCCCCAGAACTTTATTTCCTCACAGTCTGGGGGCTAGAAGTCCAAGAATAAGGTGTTGGCAGAGTTGGTTTCATTCTGAGGTCTCTCTCCTTGGCTTGTAGATGGCGGACTTCTCTCTCTGTCTTCACGTGGTCTTTCCTCTGTGTGTTTCTGTGTCTGAATCTCCTCTACTTATAAGGATATTGGTCATATTGGATTAGGGTTCACCCCAATGATCTTATTTAACCTTGATTACCTCTTTAAAGACTATGTATCCAAATAAGGCCACATTCTGAGGTTTAGGGGGTTAGGACTCAACATGTGAATTGTGAGGGATGGGACACAATGTAGCCTATAGCATATGAAAACACACTTAATGTAAAATGGGAAGTGATTATGGTTCATTCAGGCTATATACTAGTATATAGTCATTAATAAGAATGAAGTAGACCAATGTAGGATTTTCAAAATATTGTTAAGTGAAAAAAGAGTCACAGTGTATAGGTGTATAGTATGATTCCATTAATGTAAATAGAAGAAGAAGAGAAATGGATTTGAGTATTTATCAGTGTGTATTTCGAGAGAAAGAGAGAATTGGAAGGACGTACACCAAAATGTTGGGAGTGGTTGCTTTGGGGAAAAGGTGGAAATGGGGTCAGGGTGGAGGGAAGGATAGCAGATAAAGGGTGTTTTTTTTTTTTTTTTCTTGGCATACTCATATTTGCTTGGATATTTTACAATGGGAATACAATTTTAAGTTAGAAAATGACATATACACATACACAAAAGGAAATTTCAAGTTTTGCGTTCGACAAAAGAAAACTTGTAACTATTTAACTTATTAGATGTTTTAAAAATTCCATTCTCTACAGAGTTGAAAGCAGCTCTAATTCAGTTTCTCTGCTCTCTGCTGTTTGCTTTCATGGGGAATGTGGATCAGTGCTCTGATCAACTAGCAGAGTGACGTTAAAGGACAAAATGCCAAAGAGAAGCCAGAGAAGGCACCTACGAGCTTTTCCTCCAGAAGCATCACTGGGGAAGGTGGTGGGGAAAGAGCTAGCTTGCTAGCAGGGCAAGGCCCTGATGAGAGCAGGGCAATTGCTGTCTTTCTGGTTACTCTCCACCTCCCCCTGGCCTGGGATCCCAAGAGCTGTCAGAGAGGGGATTGGGGGCAGCAGCTGGCCCTGAGCTAAGTCTTCAGAATTGGCTGGGGATTAAGCCCCACCTGTTGGGAAGCTCTGAACTGGAGCTCAGCAGGAAGTTATACTGGTGAACAGGGAGACAAAGAGTGGCAAAACTTCAATCCCTATCCTCTGTAGTCTGAATGTTTCTTGTCGCTCTCAAAGCCTTAGATCTAAATATGACACTCAGTCATTATCACACATACCATAGTTTAAGTAAGAGCAAGTATAAATGATTGGTTTGTTCAACTGAATGTGGCTTCGAAGGCGCGCTCCAAAGAGTTTTCCTCCCATATGTGGTGTACTATATACTCTCTTCTTACCACAGGGAGAAGAGTTGGGAAGACAAGCTCTGGAGTGTCATAATGTGAAGATTGTTGGGAGATAAGTCTATTTGCAACCCAATATTTTTTAAAAAAGTGTCATGGTGGATAAATGTGTCAGGATTGTGGAGCTTTCAAAGAAAGTGGGCTTTCAACGATGACTTCTGGGGCATGGTAGGCTGGGGAAATCAGAGAGGTGGCCAGGAGTTATAGTGAAATAATCAGAAAGAGGGAGATTGTTTCTGGTAAAAGAAAATCCAGAGCAAAGGCTCAGTTACGAGAGTGTGGACTAGTGAGAAGGGCTTGCACAAAGAAAGCTGGAAGGTGCTCACTGGGGAGGAATGGAGTTGGTGATAGAAAGTGCTTTGTTCTTTTTCTGCCCCTTTTCCTCCATATGAAAGTATCAGACATGATACTGGTCACCCACCTTAAAAGCATGGTGAAAATTCATGGATTCAATCTCAAATGTACTGTGAAATATGAATGCCCTTATTTACATTTATTGCTGTTTTCATTTTATGATGATTATTAGAATTTTCCCTAATTTCATGGAGCAATATGGCAGCCGCCACTTCTACAGACTCATGGGGAGAAAAGTCTGCTTTGCTAGGTGCCCTTGATGTTATCCAGCATGGATGAGGGGCCACATCCTAAAAGGAGGGGCTTTCAGAAACAGATGAAGCGAAAAGACCAACCCAGATTTTCCATTTGTAAACTCTTCTCAAAATAACAAGAAATGGAAATGAAAAGATGTACTAAAAGTAAATGTCTCCTAGGTAAATTGCATGACCTATTCCCAAACGCAATCATATTCTGTAAGAGAAATTACCCAGCTTTACTCTGATATAATCTCATTCAGTATCCCTTAGCATTCACCCCATTCAGTAGCATTCATATGCAATAGAGCATTAATTAGAATAGATTATGCTTAACTAATGAACAGACACCTTTAGAATATTAATAAGGTAAATCTGGTCCCAGGTCATCTTTCTTTCTTCAAAAAATGTTTATTGAAGTATAATATGCATATTGTACAGTGCACAAATCTTAATAAACTCAATGGACTTTTAACAAAGTGGATGCATCTATGTCACCACCACTCAGATCAAGATACAGAAGATTCTTTTCTCTTAAGAGGGCTTGATCATGTTTCTTTCTTTTTTTTTCTTTTTTTTTTGAGATGGAGTCTCACTCTGTCGCCCAGGCTGGTGGAGTGCAGTGTTGTGATCTCAGTTCACTGCAACCTCCATCTCCTAGGCTCAAGTGATTCTCCTGCCTCAGACTCCTGAGTAGCTGGGACTACAGTCATGTGCCACCATGCCTAGCTAATTTTTTGTATTTTTAGTAGAGATGGGGTTTCACCGTGTTAGCCAGGATGGTCTCGATCTCCTGACCTCGTGATCTGCCTGCCTGAGCCTCCCAAAGTGCTGGGATTACAGGCGTGAGCCATGGCGCCTGGCCTTGATCATGTTTCTTTTCTAGGCATTTTCTCTTAAAGGTAACCATGATTCTGACTTCTACCATCATGATTAATCTTGCCTGATTCAGAATTTTCTTAATCATATAGTTATGGGCTTTTGCATCTGATTCCTTCATTCAGTACCACATCTGTGAGAGTCATTCATGTTGTTATGTGAGGTCATAGTTCATTCTTTTTTGATAATTCTATAGCATTCCATCGTGTGACTATACAAGCCAATATATCTATCCATTCTATTGTTGATATGCATTTAGGTTTGTTTCTGCCTTTGGGATTGGACTGTTCTCATCTGTCATGTACATGTCTCTTGGTGAACATATGTAGACATTTCTGTTGGGTGCAAATGTAGGAGTGGAATTTCTGGGTCATCAGGTGTATGTGTGTAAGCTTTAGTGGATATTGCCAAAAGATTTTTCCAAAGTGGTTATACCAATTTGTACTCCATTCACAGAATATGAGAACTGTACCTCCTTGCCAACATGAGGTATTATCATTCTATTTAAAACAATACCTTAGTAGGTGTGTAGCATCTTCTTGGAGTTTTAATTTGTATTTCCCTGATGGCTAATGATATTGCGCACCTTTTTGTAGGCTTATTGGCCATTTGGGTATTTTCTTTTGGGGTTTGGGCAATAATTTCAAAGGACACAACCCTGAATGCCAAAATCCCACATGCTGAAATCCCAAAAGATCAAAATTCCTGAAGTCTAAAATTTCAAAAATCAGAATCCCAGAAGACCAAAACCTTGAAAATATAATTCTGGAAAAAATAGTTGTAAAAAAATTCTTCAAAAACACATTTATTTACATTTATAAAAGGGGATTTGTTTAAGAAACCAAAATCAACAGAATACTTCATAGGCTACTTTACATAATAAAATAGATAATAATAACATACATATTTTTGCAAATGCAAACAGGTATACTAATGGCAGTCACACAGGTGCAAAAATTATGAGCAGGTAAACCATATTTGTAAAGAAATAGGTCAACAAGCAAAATGTACAGGCATACCTCATTTTATTGCACTTCACTTTATTGTGTTTCACAGATATTTATGTTTTTTACAAATTGAAGGATTGCAGCAAACCTGCATCTAGCAAATCTGCCAGCACCATTTTTCCAACAGCATGTGCTCATTTCATGTGTTTGTGTAACAATTTGGTAATTCTCACAATACTTCAAACATTTTACTCCTATTATATCTGTTATGGTAATCTGTGATCTTTGATGTTATTGTAATTGTTGTGGGGCATCACGAACCACACCCATATAAGATGGTGAACGTAGTCTATAAATGTGTGTGTTCCGATTGCTCCACCAACCAGCTGTTCCCCCATCTCTCTCCCTCTCCTCAGACCTTCCTATTTACTAGGATATAGCAATATTAAAATTAGGGCTGATCTATACCCCTACAATGGCCTCTAAGTGTTCAAGTGAATGGAAGCATTGCACATCTCTCACTTTCGATCAGAAGCTTGAAATTATTAAGCTTGATGAGGAAGGTGGCATGCCAAAAGCTGAGACAGGCTGAAAGCTAGGCCTCCCGGGCCAAACACTTAGCTAAGATGTGACTGTAGAGGAATCAATCTTGAAGAAAATTAAAAATGCTACTTTAGTGAACACATGAATAATAAGAAACTAAAATAGGCTTATTGTTAACATGGAGAAAGTTTGAGTGGTTTGGATAGACGATCAAACCAGCTACAACATTCCTTGAAGCCAAAGTCTAATCCAGAGCAAGGCCCTAACTCTTTTTGAATCTATGAAGGCTGAGAGAGGTAAGGAAGCTGCAGAAGAAACATTTGAAGCTAGTAGACGTTGGTCCATGAGGTTTAAATAAGGAAGTGGTCTCTATAACCTAAAACACAAGGTGAAACAGCAAGTGTTGATGGAGAAGCTGGAGCAAGTTATCCAGAAGCTCTAGCTAAGATAATTGATGGAGGTGACTACACTAAACAACAGACTTTCATTGTAGATGAAACAGCCTTCTGTTGGAAAAAGATGCCATCTAAGACTTCCATAGCTAGAGAGGA
This sequence comes from Nomascus leucogenys, assembly GCF_006542625.1. Lineage (NCBI taxonomy): Eukaryota > Metazoa > Chordata > Mammalia > Primates > Hylobatidae > Nomascus > Nomascus leucogenys. The sequence continues at coordinate 76,253,297 of NC_044397.1, forward strand.
GAGATCAATGCCCGACTTCAAAGCTTCAAAGGACAGTCTGACTCTCTTGTTAGGGGCTAATGCAGCTGGTGAATTTAAATGGAAGCCAGTGCTCATTTATGATTCTGAAAATGCTAGCGCCCTTAAGAATTATGCTAAATCTACTCTGCCTGTGCTCTATAAATGGAACCACACCTGGATGTTAGCACATCTGTTTTCAGCATGGTTTACTGAATATTTTAAGCCCACTGTTGAGACCTATTGCTCTGATCAAAATATTCCTTTCAAAATATTACTACTCACCCAAGAGCTATCATCCAAGAGTTCTGATGGAGATCTACAAGGAGGTTAATATTTTCATGCTTGTTAAAACAACATCCATTCTGCATCCCATGGATCAAGAAGTCATTTTGACTTAAGTCTTACTTAAATAAATTTTGTAAGGCTATAGCTGCCGTGGGTAGTGATTCTTTTGATGAATTTGGGAAAAGTCAATTGGAAACCTTCTGGAAAGCATTCACCAGGCTGGGCGTGGTGGCTCACACCTGTAATCCCAGCACTTTGCCAGGCCAAGGTGGGCGGATCACCTGAGGTCATGAGTTTGAGACCAGCTTGGCTAACATGGCAAAACCCTGTCTCTACTAAAAATGCAAAAATTAGCTGGGCGTGGTGATGGGCACCTGTAATCCCAGCTACTCGGAAGGTTGGGCCTGGAGATTTGCTTGAACCCAGAAGGCAGAGGTTGCAGTGAGCCAAAATGGCACCATTGCACTCCAGCCTGGGTGACAAGAGCAAAACTCTGTCTCAAGGAAAAAAACAAAAAAAAGATTCGTCATTGTAGGTGCCATTAATAACATTTATGATTCAAAGGAGGAGACCAGAATATCAACAATAATAGAAGTTTGGAAGTTGATTCCAATCCTCATGGATGACTTTGAGTGATTCAAGACTTCAGTGAGGGAAGTCACTGCAGATGTTATAGAAATAGCAAGAGAACTAAAATTAGAAGTAGCACCTAAAGATGTGACTAAATTGCTGTAATCTTAGATAAAATTTGAAGGGATGAGGAGATACTTCTTATAAATGAGAAAAGAAAGTGATTTTTCGAGATGGAATTTACTCCTGGTGAAAATTCTGTGGACATCGTTGAAATGACACCAAAGGATTTAAAATATTACATAAACTTAGTTGATAAAGCAAGGTTTGAGAAGATTGACTCCAAGTTGGAAAGAAGTCCTACTGTGGATCAAATGGTATCAAAAAGTATAATATGCTACAGAGAAATCTGCCATGAAAGGAAGAGTCAATTGCTGCAGCCAACTTCATTGTTGTCTTATTTTTATAAATTGGCACAGTAATTCCAACCTTCAGCAACCAACACTCTGATCAGTCAGCAGCCATCCACATCAAAGCGAGACCCTCCACCAGCAAAGATTACAACTTGCAGAAGGCTCAGATGATCATTGGCATTTTTAAACAAGAAATTTTAAATTAAAGTACGTACACTTTTTAAAGACAATGCTATTGCACACTTAGACTACAATATAGTGTAAACATAAATTTTATGTACACTGGGGAACCAAAAAGTTTGTATAACTTGTTTTATTTTGGTGGCCTGAGACTGTATCTATGATATCTCCAAGGTATGCCTGTATAGATGCATATCACTATTGTTGGTAATTGTGTGCATCCAGCTTTATGACGCCGTCATTCAAAATACCATGATGTAAATCTTTTGATGAGATAGATAAAAAACTATGATGGGTCACCCCTGCATGTGCAATTGTCCAAGGTTGGAAGATCTCAAGAAATTTTATCTTTCGCAAATATAGATGTGCAAAAGGACATCTCTTCATTTGTTGAGGAAGTTTCAACATTCTTATGAGTGCACGTAGTGCTTATGCACAAAATCAACATTGTGATCATGCACTTTTATGGAGCCAAATTTGCAAAAAACACATAAAACAAATGGGAACTCTCTAAAGGTCTTAACACAATGTATACCTCTAACACTGGAAATGATGTGAAGATGAAATGCATAGTATAGCGAATTGACCCTATGTGTGAAGAGGCAGAAGTCCTACACAGTTGAGTAACTTGGAATGAGAGGATTTTTTGTCTTTTTCGCCTGAGTTTTCACTTCTTTTATGATCTTCAAAACACTCACTGCACTTGTATTTGGAGAGTGGATGTGGTCTACACATTTTCTAAATATATGCTGTCCATTTGAAAGTTTGATTATGGCTCAGCTGTTACAATTGAGCAATTTCTGCTTTTGCAGTACCAATAATAATTAGCTTTAACGTTTTTGTCCTTCCCCATTAAGGAGCTTCATATGCTTAATTTATAAGAGCCTTTTTGCAAGGGAAAATTTCACAGATCTCTTCCATTGTGTTGGAAAAAATAAAGTAAGAAGGAATGATATTTACTTTTTTCAACACCAAATTTGTATTAGTCACTGTTCTCCAGAGAGACAGAACTAATAGGATATCTATTTATCTACATAAGCATATGATGCAATTATGGTGGTGGAGAAGTGCCATGACAGGCCACTCTTCAAAAGCTGGAGACCTGTGGGGATCCTGCTGGTAGGGTGGCTGTGTCCAAATCTGAAGGCCTCAAAACCAGGGAAGCTGATGGTGTAACGCTCAGCCTGAGGCTAACAGCCTCGGGACCTGCAGGGACTGCTGATGTAAGTTCTCGAGTCCAAATGCCAGCTCTCCTGGAGTTCTGATGTATAAGGCAGCAGAGGAAAAGTTTGTCCCAGCTCACAGAAAAAGACCCATTTTACTTTCTGCATTTGTTCTCTCTGGACTCCCAGCCAATCAAATGGGGCCTCCAACAGTGAGGCCAATCTTCCCCTCCTAGTCCAATCAGACTTGTAGACTAATCTCCTCTGGACACACCCTCACAGACACACCCAAAACAATACTTTACCAGGTTTTCTGGGTTTTTGTTAATCCAGGCAAGTTGACACTTAAAGTTTGAGAGTCAAGAAGTTGTGCATATCTCAACCAAAATAATTGTATAGAAAACCACACCTAGACCCATCAAAGTAAAACTGCTGAAAAGCAAAGAGAAAGTTTAAAATAAAGTAGAATGAAGAAAACAATAAAAGTAAAAGCCAAAATCAATGAGATAAATATTCAAAAGTAGAAATTGACAAAGCCTAAAGTTGCTTTTTAAAAATATTAGTGAAATTATGAAAACTTCAGAATGGCTTTGGCTATTTGGGGTCTATTATGGTTCCACATAAATTTTAGGATTATTTTTTCTATTTCTATGAAGAATGCCATTGGGATTTTGATAGGGATTGCACTGAATTTTACATATTGCTTTAAGCCGTATGTTCATTTTAACAATATTCTTGCAATCCACAAGATTGGTATCTTTCCATTTATTTGTGTCCCCTTCAATTTCTTTCATCAGTGTTTCATAGTTTTCAGTGTATACATCTTTCACTTTCTTAGTTAGATTTATCCCTAAGCATTTTATTTTATTTTATTTTGATGCTATTGTAAATGAGATTTTCTTGATTTCTTTTCAGCTAGGCTGTTATTTTTGTCTAGGAATGTCATGGACTTTTGTACATTAATTTTGTATCCTGTAACTTTATTGAATTTATTTATTAGATGTAACAGTTTTCTGCTGGAGTCTTTGGGGTATTCCACATTTAGAATCATGTTATTTGCAAACAGAGATAATTTTATTTCTTTATTTCTGATTTAGATACCTTTTATTTCTTTTTCATGTTTCGTTGTTTTATCAATTTTTCATTGATATATAATAATTGTACATATTTATGGGGTGTATGTGATAATTTGATACATACGTACAATGTATAATGAGCAAATCAGGGTAATTAGGATATCCATCACCTCAAACATTTATCATTTCTTTGTATTGGGAACATTCCAAATCTTCTAGCTATTTTGTCACAGAAAACAAATAGCTGCTAACTATGATCATTCTATTGAACAGTGTAATTTATTCTTTATATATATAACTGTATTTTTGTACCCTTTAACCAACCTTTCCTTTTTCCTCTCCTTCTCCTGAACCCATTGTTCCCAGCCTCTGGTAACAATCACAATGTGGTAACTTTCTTTTCTAACTAATTTTAGACTCTCAAAAAAGTTTGCTTTCAACCTGTAGAAGATCAACTTTTTAGCTCCCACATATGAGTGAGAACGTGTGATATTTGTCTTTCCATGCCTGGCTTATTTCATTTAACATAACAACCTCTGGTTCTATCCATGTTGCTGCAAATAACAGGATTTCACTCTTTTTTATGTCTGAATACTTTTTCATTGTGTGTGTGTGTATATATATATGTATATATGTGTATATATGTGTATATATGTGTATATATGCATATATATTTTTTGATTTGATTTTTGTATATGGAGAGAGATACAGATCAAGTTTCATTCTTCTGCATATGCATATCCAGTTTTTCCAGCACCATATATTGAAGGGATTGTCCTTTCTGCAATGTATTTTCTTGGCACCTTTGTAAAAAATCAGTTGGCTCTAAGTGTGTAGATTTATTTCTGGGTTCTCTATTGTGTCCCATTGATCTATGTGTCTGTTTTTTTGTCAGAACCATGCTGTTTTGGTTACTATAGCTCTGTAGTATATTTTGAGGTCAAGTAGTGTGATGCTTATAGCTTTGTTCCTTTTGCTTTAGCTATCAGAAGTCTTTTGTGGTTCCACAGGATAGGATGTAGCAGCAGTTCAGCTCAGGAATTGTGGGCCACCAGGCAGAGGTGGTTCAGTGGTGACAAAGCCTGAGGGAGGAAGGGGTGCAGTGACTACTGGCCCCCAGAACGCAACACATTCCAGCAGTGGCTCTGGTTTCAAGGTAGCTCAGTGCAGTGTCGGTGTGGGCCATGGGGAGGCAAGGCATAGTGTCAGCTCCTACTCGGAGTGGTCAAGGCATGCAGCAGTATGGACTCTGGGCAGCTCCTGCAGCTGGGCATAGCACCTGTGAATACTGCAGGAGTTCCCAGTAGTGAGGACTGTAGTTCAAGGTGGTGATGGGGGTTGTCAGGGTCCTTCTGTTTTCCTTTTCCCTGCAGGGAAGTCCCTCCTGGTTCCAAGCTGATCTCGACTGGGGGATGGGTGGCAGAGGCAAAGTGTTTCCTTTTGTTCTCTATGTGACCATACTGGGTTTCTGTGCTCTACCGGTTCCTGATATTTCTTTGATGTGCTCTGGCACTCTCCTTTAGTTATTTTCATCAATGTGTGGTTGTTTGGCTGTTTGTCAGGGAGATAAGTGCTAGGGATTTCTAATTGGCCATCTTGTTCTGCCTCCTCTATTTAAGCTTTTAAGAATATATTCTACTTGTTTGGTTTAATTTTCACATTTTCATGAGAATATTAATGGTAGTAGACATTTTAAGGTCTTTGCCTGATGACCTCCATATCAGGATCCCTGTGATTGTGTTTTTGCTTTACATTCTTTGTCATTTGTTTCTACTTCTTGGCATGCCTATTTATTTTTTTTAACTTTCTATTTCTAACTAATTTTAGACTCTCATAAAAGTTTCAAATACAGTATAAAGAGTTTCATTAAGACATTCTTCTGTATGAAAGAGATGTTCCTTCTCCCCATTTATTTATTTGGTTGTTTATTTATAGCATTATGGGTTTATGGATATTTATTTTATTTCATGGGTTACAGTCCAATACTTATCGTTATTTATTTTGGCCCTCCGAATATTCCAGCTTTGGTTATGAGGAGCCCCTTTAAGTTGGCTCTTTTGTCCTTTTGACAAGACCCCTTATGTTTTTAACACTTTTATTGCAGGAGTTATTAAGAAATTATTTTAGGCAGATAGGGTAAAACAGTCCTCAGTAAGACTTTTTCTTTTAATAAAAATCCACCCCCAAACACATTTCTTTTCCAACAGAAAGCAGCTTGAAAAACCAGACCAGCAAGCATTGGTATGCAAATGCTAGTGGCTAGAAACCAGGTCCACCCAATATGGCTGTTCCCACCCTCTTCTCCTTGTCATAATGTGTGCCAGGTGTCATAGCTGCCTCCAGATAAAACCACATGTGCAGGACATCATGGTGACCCGTATTTGCATGTTAAGAGGCTAGGGCGGGAGGGCCAGGTTTTTCCCTGGCTGCATGAATGACACACCTGGTCAAACCAATCCCCTGGACCCTATGCAAATCAGACACCGTTTCCTCCAGCCTCCCAGTATAACCGACTGCTTTCCACCGCTCATGGGGTTTTCAGTCTGGAGTCCCCCTCCCTCTACTAAAAATACAAAAAATTAGCCTGGTGTGGTGGCAGGCACCTGTAATCCCAGCTACTAGGGAGGCTGAAGCACGGGAATCGCTTGAACCTGGGAGGCGGAGGTTGAGGTGAGCAAAGATCACCCACTGCACTTCAGCCTGGGTAACAGAGCAAGACTCTGGCTCAAAGGAAAAAAAAGAAACTAAGATCTGAGTGCTAGATGGGCTTGTTGCTTCTAGGCCCTCTTAGCAATGAGAGGTAGGAAATACGTCTGTGCACACTTACACATACACAAACATCCATTTTACTTCTCTATCTGTATAGACTCTAAAAACATGAATTTGCATTGAAACCTCAGATTCCAGTCCAGCAGCAAAGGTTCATTTTAGCCTTCTACTTTCCTTACTTGTCACTTCTTTGACGGTGAGAAACTTGGTTTTTATTATCTACTTATTTGTTCAGTCCTAGTATATGCATAAACTAATTTCAGAATGGTTAACCTGGGCTTCTATGAGAAACAAATTTACCAACCAGGCTACAGCATTTGTGTATAGTTCTTTTTGTCTTTAGTACTAATCAAAAATCTTATTGTCCAAAGTTACTTAGGTTAGTTGTTTTTTTCTCTCTCTGTCACCCGGGCTGATGGGCAGTGGCACAATCATGGCTCAATGTAACCTGAACCTCCCAGGCTCAAGCGATCCTCCTGCCTGGGCCTCCTAAGTAGCTGGGACTATAGGCGTGAGCCACTACACCTGGCCAACAAGTTAGTTCTTTTCTTCCTTACTCCCTTCATTGTGGTTATGTTCTTTGTTTACAATATAGGTAAGTTAATGTGGTGTTGTTTGTACTCCATCTTGAGTTCCCTTCACAACCTGGTTGGTTTGAATTGTTTATTTCTTTGAATGCGTGTAACATTTCTATGGTTGTAGGAGTGGGATCTATACAGAAAGATATACTCAAAAGTGTTACTCCTTCCTCACCCCATTTTAACCTGTCTCATTCCTTTCTTCTATCTATTCCTTTCCCACCTACCTGCTGTAGTTCTTGGTTTATCTGTCACCTACCTGCTATAGTTCTTGGCTTATCTTTCCTGTGTTTCTCTTGTGTAAATGATCAGAAATGTGTCTTTTCTTATACCTTCTTCTCTGCGTGGTAGGTAGCATGGTATTCATTCCCTTTTGTACTTGCTTTTTTTTTTTTTTTTTTTTTTTTTTAGACAGAATCTCATTCTTTTGCCAGGCTAGAGTACAGTGGCGCGATCTCGGCTCACTGCAACCTCCACTTCCTAGGTTCAAGCAATTCTCCTGCCTCAGCCTCTTGAGTAGCTGGGACTACAGGCATGTGCCACCATGCCCAGCTAATTTTTGTATTTTTAGTAGAGACGGAGTTTCACCATGTTGGCCAGGATGGTCTCGATCTCTTGACCTCATGATCCACCCGCCTGGGCCTCCCAAAGTGCTGGGATTGCAGGCTGCACTTACTTTTTACACTTAGCCTGGTATCTTGAAGATCACTTCATATCAATTAATAGAGACCTTCCTTTATTTCATTTTCTTTTATCTTTTTGTTTCTTTTTACAGCTACATAGTATTTCATTGTGTGGAAGTATCACAGTTTATTCAGCCACTCTCCAAAGTGTGACTTTTAGGTTGTTTCTAATCTATTGCAATTTCACAGAATGCTACAGTGAATAACTTGGAATATGTATTTTTGTATTGTGAGATGTGTATCTTCAGTGTAGATTCCTAGAAGTTCGATTACTGGCTTAAAAAATAAGTGCATGCAGAGTTTTGTTAGGTATTTCCAAATTCCCTTCCAGAAAGATTGTGCCAATTTGTATTCCCATCAGCAATGTATGAGAGTACCTGTTTCCTCACAGCTTTGCCAACAAAATGTATTGTCAGGCTTTCTAAGTTTTGCTAATCAGTTGTTGAGAAATGGTATTAATGAATAATTATCATTTTACATAGTTTTGGAACCATTTTACTATGTCTTTATGAATAGCCTATGCCTTTTTCCATTTTTCTATTACATTTTGCTTCCCAACCTAAATGCTCATCAATCAAAGAGTGGATAAAGAAAATGTCGTATATATACACCATGGAATACTACTCAGCCATAAAATGGAATGAAATAATGACCTTCACAGCAACTTGGATGGAGCTGGAGGCCATTATTCTAAGTGAAGTAACTCAGGAATACCAAACATTGTATGTTGTCACTTACAAGTGGGAGCTAAACTATGAGGATCCAAAGGCATAAAAATGATATAATGGAATTTGGGGACTCAGGGGAAAGGTGGGAGGTGGTAAATGATAAGACAATACAAATTGGGTACAGTGTACACCTCTTGGGTGATGAGTGCACCAAAATCTCAGAAATCACCACTAAAGAACTTATCCATGGAGCCAAAAACCACCTGTACCCCCCAAAACTACTGAAATAAAATAAAAATAAAATTTTTTTGGTTTCTTGGCCCTTAATTTTTAAGCATTCTCTAGCCCTTTATCTGTGAGATATGTTGCAAATATTTTTTCCCAGTTTGTCAGTTATCTTTTGGCTTTTTAAATTGATATTTTCTTTGTTTTTGTCATAAAACCTTTTTATTTGTCAAAAGTTACTTTTTATCTCTTTTTCATTGCCTCTGGATTTTGAGTCATAGTTAGCAAGGCTTTTTCCTACATTAAGATTAAAGAATAATTCAAGTACTTTATGTTTTCACTTTTTTTCTTTATATCCCTGAAGTATTTGGAGTCTGTTCTTATGTATACTGTGAGATATGGATCTCATTTTATCTTTTTCCAAATGTCTATTCAATTGTCTAACATTATTTATTTTTAAACATCTTTATTCCAGTGGTTTCAAATGTCATCGTCATCATATACTACTTTTTCTTTTTCTTTTTTGTTTGTTTGTTTTATTCCTTTTTATTTTTTTATTTTTTATTTTTTATTATTATACTTTAGGTTTTAGGGTACATGTGCACAATGTGCAGGTTTGTTACATATGTATCCATGTGCCATGTTGTTTTGCTGCACCCATTAACTCGTCATTTAGCATTAGGTATATCTCCTAATGCTGTCCCTCCCCCCTCCCCCCACCCCACAACAGTCCCCGGAGTGTGATGTTCCCCTTCCTGTGTCCATGAGTTCTCATTGTTCAATTCCCACCTATGAGTGAGCACATGCGGTGTTTGGTTTTTTGTCCTTGCGATAGTTTACTGAGAATGATGTTTTCCAGTTTCACCCATGAGCATGCTTTCTTATATGAGTCTTTCTCTGAATTTTCTACTCTGCCTCACTGGCCATGTGCCTGTGCCATGTTGTTTTAATTATAGAGGCTTTATAGTATGTTTTAATGTCCACTACTCCCCCCTCATAAGTATTCTTTTCCCACATCATATCCCTACAAAGGATATGAACTCATCATTTTTTATGGCTGCATAGTATTCCATGGTGTATATGTGCCACATTTTCTTAATCCAGTCTATCGTTGTTGGACATTTGGGTTGGTTCCAAGTCTTTGCTATTGTGAATAGTGCCGCAATAAACATAGGTGTGCATGTGTCTTTATAGCAGCATGATTTATAGTCCTTTGGGTATATACCCAGTAATGGGATGGCTGGGTCAAATGGTATTTCTAGTTCTAGATCCCTGAGGAATTGCCACACTGACTTCCACAATGGTTGAACTAGTTTACAGTCCCACCAACAGTGTAAAAGTGTTCCTATTTCTCCACATCCTCTCCAGCACCTGTTGTTTCCTGAGCTTTTAATGATGGCCATTCTAACTGGTGTGAGATGGTATCTCATTGTGGTTTTGATTTGCATTTCTCTGATGGCCAGTGATGATGAGCATTTTTTCATGTGTTTTTTGGCTGCATAAATGTCTTCTTTTGAGAAGTGTCTGTTGATGTCCATTGCCCACTTTTTGATGGGGTTGTTTATTTTTTTATCGTAAATTTGTTTGAGTTCAATGTAGATTCTGGATATTAGCCCTTTGTCAGATGAGTAGGTTGCAAAAATTTTCTCCCACTCTGTAGGTTGCCTGTTCACTCTGATGGTAGTTTCTTTTGCTGTGCAGAAGCTCTTTAGTTTAATTAGATCCCATTTGTCAATTTTGGCTTTTGTTGCCATTGCTTTTGGTGTTTTAGGCATGAAGTCCTTGCCCATGCCTATGTCCTGAATGGTATTGCCTAGGTTTTCTTGTAGGATTTTAATGTTTTTAGGTCTAACATGTAAGTCTTTAATCCATCTTGAATTAATTTTTGTATAAGGTGTAAGGAAGGGATCCAGTTTCAGCTTTGTATATATGGCTAGCCAGTTTTCCCAGCACCATTTATTAAATAGGGAATCCTTTCCCCATTTCTTGTTTTTGTCAGGTTTGTCAAAGATCAGATAGTTGTAGATATGCGGCATCATTTCTGAGGGCTCTGTTCTGTTCCATTGATCTATGTCTCTGTTGTGGTACCAGTACCATGCTGTTTTGGTTATTATAGCCTTGTAGTATAGTTTGAAGTCAGGTAGCGTGATGGCTCCAGCTTTGTTCTTTTGACTTAGGATTGACTTGGCGATGCGGGCTCTTTTTTGGTTCCATATGAACTTTAAAGTAGTTTTTTCCAATCCTGTGAAGACAGTCATTGGCAGCTTGATGGGGATGGCATTGAATCTATAAATTACCTTGGGCAGTATGGCCATTTTCACAATATTGATTCTTCCAACCCATGAGCATGCTTTCTTATATGAGTCTTTCTCTGAATTTTCTACTCTGCCTCACTGGCCATGTGCCTGTGCCATGTTGTTTTAATTATAGAGGCTTTATAGTATGTTTTAATGTCCACTACTCCTCCCTCATAAGTATTCTTTTCCCACATCTTCTGGCTATTTCAACATATTTCTTTTTCCACATCAAAGCAAATATGGTCATGTTCTTTGTTTATAATACAGGTAAGTTAATTTGTTATTGCTTCTACTCTATCTTGAGTTTGGTGTCACCTTTAACTCCATAAAATAGCTTGTTGGTGCTTTTATTGGCATCACATTTCATGTGTAAATTATCTTAGGGAAAACTCATATCTTTTATAATATTAAACTACCCTGCCTAAGAACAGAAAATGTCTATTCGTTCAAATCTACTTTTTTTTTTGTCTTTCAGGAGTGTATTAAAATTTTCCTTATACATATTTTACATACTTCTTTTTAAGCTTAATTCTAAATATTTTATCTTTTTGGTTACTATTGTAAATGAGGTGTTCTCTGCCATCATGTCTTCTGATTTTTCATTGTTTGTGGATATGAAAGCTATTGATTTTTTCTGTCATTTTAATATCTTGCTACCTTACTCAATTGTTTTATTGTTTGAGTTAGTTTCATCATTGATTCTGTTGGGTTTTGCTAGTATACTGTTATAGCATCTTCAAATAGAGAACATTTTACTATAGCTTTATCCATTCTTAGGCCTTGATTGATTTCTTTTACCTGATTACTTTCACTCATAACTCTAGTACAGTGTTGGATAGTAGAAGAGATAGTGGTCATCCTTGCCTTTTTCTTTATCTTAGTAAAAATGCATGTTAATGTTTTATTAAATATGAAAAATTATATCAAGCATGAAAAATTATAGAGAATCTGAATAGTTATTTTCCCAAATTTGGAAATTAATTTTCTTCTAATGAGTACATAACAAATGAAAAAATCACTGTTTGATCTAGTTGGGACTGTCAGTTTCTCAAGGTGTATCACTGTTCAAGCTTTAAAGGTAAAAATCATTGAAGACTTCTTTTTGTAGGTTTTGGGCCCCCATTTTATCTTCCCAGGACTATAAAACTGTCAACATCTCTGCCACTTAATTGATACTTTTGGTTTAGTTTCACAAATCTCACCTTATACATGTACATTTTAGGAATCAGCAAGTACTGTGAGTAGAAATTAATGCAGAATCTTAAGGTATCCTAAGAGTTCTTCTACCCTGGATCTTAGCATCGTGGGGTATCCTCTGACACCTTCAAACAGCTGGATTTTTTTCTTTGTATTCTATCCAGCTTTGATGGTGTCCTCAGCAGGACAGATGGTCTGATACCAGGTACTCCATTGAGCTGGAAGCGGAAGTTATCTTCAGGCCATATTTCTCAAGTGAATGCTATTTCCTGGTGAATTCTGAAGACCCAGTAAGACTAGATTTTGAAGATAATTGAGTACTCACATTGGGATTTGTGCGTTTTTACTGAAACTGATTACCACACTGGCATGCAAGAAATGCCATTGCCTCAGGCCATTGATACTGGAAATCTGAATAGCTATGCCCTAGTAGATTTTGGTTTTAGCAGATACCACTTTGAAGTTATTGTACATCTTCCCTGGTTATAATGCTCAGATTAGAAATCTTAAATATTTTCAGCTCTCTACTCTCCCTCAGTTTTCTTATTAGGTGAGTTGCAAAAACCTACTGATTTTTGCCTCTTCTATAACCCTTCTCTGTCCTTCACTTTCCATTCTCAATGATAGTGCCCAGATTCAGACCCTATTGTCTTTTTCCTGGACTACTTTCATAGCCACTGTCTGCTCTTCCAGCCTCTCATTTCAAACACCCATCTCCCTTCTAATCTATACTGTATGCTGCTAACAGAGGTGGTCAACCTAATAAATAGTTCAGAGTGTGAAAATCCCCTCAGAAACCTCTTCACTGCTTAATGAGGGAAGTCCATCATTATCTGATCTCACATTATAATCTCCTCCACAACTTCTCCCATTCATTATCCCATGAATCTCTGATCCAGTTATTCCGTCCTTGAACACGCCACACAATAGCTCACCTTCATGTTTTGGCTCATGTTGTTTTCTTTGATGAAACCATCCTTTTAAAATCTTTTCAAATTTTTGAAATCCTACTCATCCTTAGAAATCCTGCAGAAGTTTCAGAAGCTCCTTGAAATCTTCCCTAGTCCTTCTAGCCAGAATTAATTGTTCCTTCTTTTGTATTCCCATAGCATTGCTTGTAATAATATTTAGCACTTGCCTTGTATAATATGGAGTTGACATATATTGAGTACTTACTGTATGTTGTGCTAGAGAATGAGCTAAGCTCTTGACAAATGTTATCTCATCCATTCCTCTATATTCAGTGAGAAAAGGACTAAGAACTATTGTTATCTTCATACATAGAGGGGGAATTTAGAGTGATTTATATGTCTTTTTTACAATAAAAACTCATTCAAAGTATAGAACTTATCTGATAAATTAATACCTACTATTCCAGTGCCTTCTACAAAGTAGACTCTTGCTAAATAAATTTTGCTGAAACAAAGAGGCTCTTTATTGGATGACCTCCCATTGGCCCGAAAGTCTTATTATCCATAAGAGGTTCATTCACTCCCTTCAGGAAACTAAGTCAGGTAACATTTATTGAACTCTTACTATGTGACCATTTATATATTTCACATAATCTTGGCCACAGGTTCTGTTATGTTTCCCATATTACAGGTGAGGAAACTAAGGTTTTAAGGAAGTTAAGTCACCCGCCTATGACCACACAACTAGTAAGTGTTAGAGCCCAAACTGGACTTATTGCTTTCTGTCCCCAGAACTAGATCTCTTAACCATTATATTATACTGTCTTATAGAGCTAATGGTAATTGTAATTGATTTCAAATTGGATGTATGAAGTATATTTGTCTTTTCAAATTTATCTTTGCTTTTTTCCTGGAGACATAGCTTCCCAGCTAGAGACTAAATGTCCTGACAATCTTTGCAGTTAGGTATAGCTATGTGGCAAATACTTTTTTGCCAATGAAATGTAAGCTTCAGACATGTGAACGATTTCCACATTACTTGTCAGAAAGAAAATTATTTGCCTTGTTTTTTGTCTTTTTCTCTTTCTCAAGAGTTTAAAACCAGGCAAAGCAATAAGTCATTTTTGATCATTTAAATAAAGACGACATTTTAGGAATGACATATTAGCAAGATGAAATAAATCTAAGTCCCTCGACAGTTTTGTGGAGCAGAATTGCCCACTATCTATGTATGTGAAAGAGAAATAAAATTCAATCTTATTTAAGCCACTATATTTGGTGGTGGCGGGGAGCGAGGGGAGTTTCTGTTATAGCAGCTTAGCCTTTATTAACCTAATACACCATTTATTTCAAATTGATGCTAAGGATGCTTTTCTGGAGACAATTGGAAGCTTCTCATCGCCATATTCTCAGAGTAGAGACAGATATGAATCAAGCAGTTACCTACGAACACATCAGCAGCAAACCAAGCATCAATGTATAAATTACAATACTAATGACACAGTTAAAATGTTTTCTCTTCATGCTTTATGATCTCCAGTTTGAATCTCTTTCCACTGTACACTTCATTTATGTAACCAATATACTATAATAGCTTACAACCCAGCCACAGGATGTTAATATTTTTCTTCAGCTAATATATGGCAAACACTGAGAATTTAATGGAATAACCAGCTGGGTGACACTGAATATATACTTCTCAGTTCACTAGATGCAGACAGAGGGGAAGAACACTACCCAATCAGGGGATTACAAATGGGAAGACACCTGGCCAGATGATAATGAAGGGAGATAATACTCTCCCTTCTCCCAGTCTGGAGAAGGGGAGTAGGCAACAGAGGACTATTCAAATACTGAAGTGTCCAAATATGAGAACTGTCCAAGTGAAAAATCATCTTTATTCTATATGTGCCATGAGCCAAGGTGGGACTTGGTTTGAAAGGCTAAAAACATTTGGGTTAGCAAGAAATCCAGGTTAAGAATGACAGAATGAAAGGTGAGAGCAAGAAGAAAGGAAAGAAGGAGGGAAGAAGGGAAGGAAGGAAGGAGGAAAAGGAAGGAAAGGGAGAAGAAAGAAAGGGAGGGAGGGAAGGCAAGGAGGGAGAGAAGGAGGGAAAGAAGAAAGAAGTGGAGAGAAGAGAAAGTATTTTGGAAAAGAAAACACTACACAAGCTGGATAGGTAGGTTAATTTATATTCCTTTCTTAGAGGTCATAAAACTTTCCTTTGGCGCCTCCCGCTGCAGATGTGTGACACACCCAAAGGAAGTCTAAGCAGGGGCTCAATGACACAAGAATCACACCTCATCTCAAGGCCCTTCCACTTCTGTCAAGGCTTTCTGTGAACTTGACACTTATGCAGAGTTTTGTTCCTGAGGCAGGCACCTCCCTTGTACATATAGGAAAAAGCCAGAGGCGACTTAGAAGCAACTTGGCTCCGAGGTCTAACTGGAGGGATTTTATATTTTCCAGTGGTCTGTTTGCCATGCCACCATCTATGCCATGGTAGCTAAACCCTGGGCGAGTTAGGGACTCCCACGTAAGTTTTCTCCTAGTCCATCAAGTAGAGCCGGAGGTAGATTAGGCTATCCATAGACTTCCCCATGGCAAGTGCAGCCAGGGGTCCATCTTTTGGTAGAATATGGGGCCAAGTCCTCATAAATATCCTTCAGGAATCTCCATATATATTCTGGTTTCCTAGTGAAGTCCATCATTACAACCTTCACTCCTTCCTGAAGAACTCAGCCTTTTCACTTTATATACAAGTTTTTTCCCCAGAGAACTTCGGTGAGCGGTCCCTGGCGTGGGATTTTTTAGCTACAGCATTCTTAATGATGAATTTGCAATAATTTATACTGATGGTTCAGGAATGAGAACGTAAACTTCCATAGCCCAGTGTTTCCTGGAAATACTTTCTCTTCCAGTAAATATGAAGTCTAACATGGTCTCATATATCACAGCTAAATGTTTTCTGGTTTGAATCATTTGTACTTTCAAAAGCATCACTGATAAAATGTTAAAGAGATACATTTAAACATTATTTGACAAACCAATCTCAAGAGTTCGTTTAGAAGACCATGAGAGATAATAGGAGGATACACTATTTACAAGCTATTAGGAGAACAAATGAGACAATTAAAAATATCTGATTAAGCTAAAAAGATAGGAAAACACAAAAGAACAAATAATAGGTGGGACATGTAGAAAACAAATGGCAAGATGGCAAATTCAAACTCAAACATATTGGTAATTATATTCAATGTAATTGAACGAAAAACTCCAAATGAAAGGTAACTTTATTTGTTAATAAATAACAAAACATCGGTCAGGTGTGGTGGCTCACGCCTGTAGTCCCAGCATTTTGGGAGGCCCAGGCAGGTGGATTGCTTGAGCCCGGGAGTTCAAGACCATCCTAGGCAACAAGGCGAAATCCTTTCTCTACTAAAAATACAAAAAATTAGCTGAGCATGGTGGCCTGCGCCTTAAGTCCCGGCTACTCCTGAGGCTGTGGGAGGATCGCCCGAGCCTGGGAAGTTGAGGCTGTGGTGAGCCAAGATTGTGCCCCTGCCCTCCAGCCTGGGCAACAGGAGTGAGACCCTGACTCAAAAAACAAACAAACAAAAAAAACAAAAAAACCCGAATATGCCACTCACACAAGACTTACCTTAAATGTGAAGAAAATAGAAAAATTAAAAAGATGGAAAAAGATATACAAGGCACACATTAAGATAATGAAAACTAAGATAGTTATTCTGATGAACAATGGACTTCAACACGAGATATTACTGGAGATAAAGAGGAACATTTTATAAGGACAAAGATCTAGCAAATTCAATCCCAAATTTGTGTGAAATAAATAACATAGGCTTACACTGTAGAAAGAGAAAAAATCGGCTGGGTGTGATGGCTTATGCCTGTAATCCCAGCACTTTGGGAGGTTGAGGCAGGTGGATCACAAGGTCAGGAGTTCGAGACCAGCCTGGCCAATATGGTGAAACTCCAACTCTACTAAAAATACAAAAATTAGCCAGGCGTGGTAGCAGGTGCCTGTAGTCCCAGCTACATGGGAGGCTGAGGCAGGAGAATTGCTTCAATCAGGGAGGCGGAGGTTTCAGTAAGCTGAGATCACGCCACTGTACTCCAGCCTGGGCGACAGAGTAAAACTCTGTCTCAAAAAAAAAAAAAAAAAGGAAAAAAATTAACAGAACTGAAAAATAGAAATAGGCATATCTACAATCATAGCTGTAAATTTTAACAAATCCCTTTCAGTAACTGATAGGCAAAAATTCAACAAACATATAGGAGATTTGAAAAGCTAGAGTAACAAACTTTATAAAATTTATGTACATAGAATTCTACATTCAGCGTCTGTAGAATACACATACTTTTCCAATGTACATGCAACATTCACCCAAAGAAACCATATACTTGGCTATAAAGCAAGTCTCAACAAATCTCAAAGGATGGAAACCATGTAGAATACATGATCTGAATATAGTGGAATTAAGGATGATAACAATAGCAAAGAAACACTGGGAAAATCCCCAAATGTCTAGAAATTAAGCAATATACTTCTGAATAACCCCTTGGTATAAAACAATTACAATAAAAAACTTTAAAAAATAAATTAAATAAAAATATGACATATCAAACAGTGGGATGCAGCTAAAGTTGTGCTTAGAGGAATACATATAGTTTTAAAATCTATATATTAGAAAAAAGGCTAAAAGTGAACAATTTAAGCATATATCTCTAGTAGCTAGAAAAATAATAGACAATTCCAGTAAAAATGGAAGGAAATAATAAAGATAAAAGTAGAATAAATGTAATAAGAAATAAATACATAATAGAGAAAAATCAACCAGGACAAAAGCTGGTTCAAAAAGACCAACCCCTACCAATAAGTTCCTACTAAGAAAACAAGAGAGCCAAAGATTGCCAAAATCAGGAAGGAAGAGGGAGGCATTTGTAGAGAAGACCTTCAAGCTTTTAAGGAAAAAATAATGCTAATTTTATACAAATTCCTTCAGAGAGTTAAAAAAGAGGAAACAGTTTCCAGTTGATTCTGTAAGGTCAACAAACAGAACCTGATAACCTTACAAGGATAACCAAACCTGAAAAAGAATCTTACAAGGAAAGAAAAGCATAGGCCCATCTCTTCCATAAACAAAGATTTTCAAAATCCTCAGCAAAATATCAGAAAATGATTCTTTGTGATCACTTTGGGTTTATTCTGGGAATACAAGACCAGTGTTTGAAAAACTACGTAATTCTTCACATTATCAGAATAAAGAAGAACACCCAAATGATCATCTCAATAGTTGCAGAAAAAGTATTAGATAGAATAAGCCCCCATTCTTGATAAAAATTGTTAGCAAACTAGGAATGGAAGGAAACTTTGCAAATTTAATAAAGCGTATCTCCAAAAGAAATCTAACTCCAACTCAGCGTAGAAATATTGAAAGCTTTGGCTGGGCACGGTGGCTCATGCCTGTAATCCCAGCACTTTGGGAAGCCGAGTCGGGTGGATCACCTGAGGTTGGGAGTTCGAGACCAGCCTGACCAACGTGGAGAAACCCCATCTCTACTAAAAATACAAAATTAGCTGGAAGTGGTGGTGCATACCTGTAATCTTAGCTACTCAGGAGGCTGAGGCAGGAGAATCGCTTGGACCTGGGAGGTAGAGGAAAAAAAAAAAAGAAATATTGAAAGCTTTCCCTGTGAGATTGCAAATGAAACAAGGACATCTGCTGTCACTGCTCTGTTCAACATTGTACTGGGGAGGTCCAACCATGTACAAGGCAGAGACTGCTGGAGCACTCAGAAGCGGTGGAATCTCAGGAAAAGGTTGGCCCTTTGAATGGAGGAGCCTCAAATCCAGCAGCCTCTGTGGTCTCAACAGAGTTGCACTTACCAACAGGTATGAGAAGGAGTCTTAGAGAATCTCTGATAATATCTAGGATTGACAAGAAGCTTTGGGGACTCCTGAATGACCGGGAGAGAGAAAGGTGAGAAAATCCCGTCTCAGAGAGCTGAGAACATTCCTAAAGAACCTTAGTGGGTGTGAGAGGCATATAAATATTGAAGTACAATTATGCACAGTATTGATGCTTCCTCAACTTTTAAGGACTATTTCTGTTTATTCTGTGAGAAGTCCAGGCTTTCATTGTACTCTACAGAGCAATGAATAATTTTTTAGTATTAGTACATCCTAAATATTGCATGGGACATACTTATACTAAACAGCTGTTTCTTTGCAATTTATTTACCTTGGGCATCGTGTATTTTATTTGCTAACTCTTGCAACTCTGTTGATACAAGAATTATAAAATTGAAGAATTTTGATTATTATATAATTTCCATCACTTATCAGTTGCATTTGCATTTATATCTGTAAATACAGATCTAAAAATGTAAACATTATACTTATTTTCTTTTGGTAAAATTTCCTTCTAATTTATTGTGGCCAATGTGCCCCTAAATGCAGAGTTTGTGTTACTGGTAGACTGTTGAGTAGAGAGATTTTCCTAGGTTGCAGGGCACCAAGAAAAGTGTGATCTGAAAGGATATTTTACAAGTGGAGAGGGAAGAGAGTTTATGGGTGCTCTGGGAACCTGGGTAGAGAAGAGGGGAAGCTGGGAAACTGGGTAGAGAAGAGGGGAAGCTGGGAAACTGGGAGCACCCAACCAGCTTTAGAGAACGGATTTTGAGCTACTCTTAATTTGTAATCACAGCAAAAATCAAACTTCCTTTTATTGCCTTTGCCCCCTGCTGGAGCTCATTAATTGTGATTGTTTTTGTCCACCTCAGCAAACACTAAAAGTGCTGTTCTATAGACACACCCTTTTCCTGCTCTAGCCAAAATTACTGAAAAAATCATCCCCTATGATTTTAACACTTACATTTGTTATGGAAGAGGCTGTGGTTTCAATTCTGCTTTCTTTTCATTACATCACTTCTCTTGCCTGAATATATTTCCTGCCTGTATTTCAATTTTCTTTTTTTATCCATTTTATCCTTACTAACTATTGATTCCCTCTCTTGAACCATATTCATGTTCCCTCTAGTAGATAGTGATTTTTAAATATACATTGCCAATCTTTTCAACTTTAATATTTTTCACTAGCCAATTTTCAAATTTCTTTAAAATATGCATTTCTATAGTTACACATTTAACATGCCCAGGGCTACTTTTTATGCACTCTACCATGTACCCGACTGGACTGAGCATTATGTGTACTACATTCTCTTTCTGCACCCTCATAGAGAATATAAAACTCCATTCATAAACATGACTTACAATACATCCCGGGCACAGCATTTAAGATTATTTGGTTTGTATGAATATATCTCTACTGAGGAAGTCCAAATAAACAGCCTAAGGAGTCAATGTCACCACTGAAAAGAATTTATTCAACATTCACTGGATGGAAAATGCTCAGAAGATTTGTGTTGTTTATACAGAATGAATTATAAAATGTGTGGTCCATAGGGAGCCGAGAGAGTTTATAGCAGAGTTCCTAGGACCCCCCTGAGAAAGCTTCCAGTTCATCCAGGCACCTTGTCTTAGCTTTATAAACATGAAGTTCTATATAAATAATACTGAAGAAATGCAAGACATGTTAGCATTAAAGCCCCTTCAGAATAAGCACAGAAGTTAACATTTCCATGTGCCTTTATTTTCTAATGGAGCAGAAAGTGTTGATCATTTTTTGCAAAATAGCCGATGTCTTGAAACAAAAGCAGAAAACCAAATCACTACCTTCATCTGAATCACTGAGAAGTCTGAATTATCTGTGTTTTAAAGCAACAGTTCAATGACCTGATAATAGGGTATAAGCAACAGCTAAAGTAACTCGTGTGCATTTCCAATGGCAGCTACCTTAGACCAGTCTTAAGGGGCAGAAGTTAGATAATAGATATCATTTGTAAATAAACAGTGAACCTAAACCCTTAACATCTTTTTATCTCTCATTCTCTTAATTACAATGTTTGAACCTCATTCTTTCCCTCAAAATCTAGTTGTAGCCCAGTTACCAGGAAAGCTACCAGGTATCAAGACTTATTATAAAGCCAGAGTAATTGCGATGGTGTGGTTTTGGTGCGGGGAAAGACACACTGATCAATGCAACAGCACAGAGGGCCCAGCAATATCTCACACACGAGGCAATCTGATATGAGGAAGAGGTGGCATTGCAGATGACTAAGGAGGTGAGTGAGTGAGAGTGTCTCTCTCATTAAATATGTTGATTGAGATAATGGGCTATCTACATGGGGAAAAAAATGAACCCCTACTTCACATGATAGGCAAAAAAAAAAAAAAAAAAAATCCCCAATAGATTGCACAAAGCAAAACTTCAAGACTTTTCGGAGACAAAGAGAATATCTTTATAAACTTGAGGAAGGAATAGATCCCTTAAAGAAGACACACACACATACAAAGAAAAGTTTGATACATTTGACTACCTCAAGGCTGGGCATTTCTGTTTACCAAAGGTCACTCAAAAGGGAGTGGAAAGGTAAAGGCACCCAATGGGACAAGATATTCATACCACGCATAATTTGCAAGAGATTAACATTCAGTATTAATAGCAGATTATGATAAGTTGATAAGAAAGAAACTAACAGAAATTAGAAAATAAGCAAAAGAAATAAGTAGTTCACTGAAGAGGAAACATACATGGTGAATTAAACTGTGAAAAGATGCTCAACCTTATCAGTAATCAGGAAAATACAAATGAAAACTATAATGGGATTTGTTTTACATCCTTTTGATTGGCAAACATTTAGAATTTTGGTAGTGCACAGTGTTGATGAAACTGTGGTTCAGTAAAAACTCTCATCCTCTGCTAGTGGCTTTATAAACAGATACAACCACTATGAAATAAAATTTCAAGCAATAGTTGAAAACCTTATAACCCAGAAACTCCACTCTGAATTACATAGTCCAGAGAAACTCTTGGTCACTGTGTTCCTGGAGACACATACAAGTTCGCTCAGAACTAAATTGTTCATAATAGCAAACACAGAAGAGCCTAAATGTTTACAGACAAGAGAAGAAATACATACACTATGGTGTATTTCTAATAAAGCACATTGTGGAGCAGTGAAAGTGAATGAAACTCAGCAGCTCCCAAACCATGAAAAAATTTCAGGAACATAATGATGACAAGGTGCCACGATTGCATATAACATGACAGCACTTCTATAAGACTCAAATACAAGGAAAACTAGGCAACACATTGTTCAAGGCTATGTACATACAGGATGTAATATTTTTAAAAAATAGCAAGAGAGTAAGTGCAAAATTCTCACAGTAGTTATCTTCAGGAAGGAGGTGGAGCACACCAGTAAATGTAATATAGTGGTTTAAGTTGAGTGACGAGGTCACAAGCTCATTTTATAATATTTTCAAAGTTTATATATGCTATATATATTCTCTTTCATATATCAAGTATTTCATTCATTCATTATCGTCATCATCATCAGAGTCATCAAGGACTCCTGTAAGTTTCAGAGATTTTTTTTTTTTTTTTTTTGAGACAGAGTCTTGCTCTGTCACCCAGACTGGAACGCAGTGGTGCGAACTTGGCTCGCTGCAACCTCCACCGCCTGGCTTCAAGCAATTCTTCTGTCTCAGTCTCCCCAGAAACTGGGATTACAGGTGTGCACTACCACACCCAGCTAATTTTCATATTTTTAGTAGAGACAGGGTTTCGCCATGTTGGCCAGGCTGGTCTCGCATTTCTGACCTCAAGTGATCCGCCCACCTTGGCCTCCCAAATGGCTGGGATTACAGGTGTGAGCCACTGTGCCCAGCCAGTTTCAGAGATACTATTCCAACTTCCTTAACCTTTTGAGATCTAGGCCACGAGAGCTTCACAGAAAGGTTGGCCTCCTTTCATTCATTTTCTCAGAGGACTCCTTTCAGGGTCTATTTACTAAACCCTCCTCCTCCCTCCGCTCATTTGGCCAGTTTTCTGCTGTTCACTCTTCTCTAACCATTCCCCTGGACCCCTGGCCCAGACAGCCCTCTCAGGCTCTGGGATTCTCATGCACACACAAGCAAGTGGGCCATATCTAATCTCCTACGACTTTAACCTCGATTCAAACCTTAAGTCCCACTGGCCTGGGAGGGGTGATTGAAGAGCAGCACCCAAGTGTGGCAGCCTGAGATCCATAGAAGCATTAACAGAGAAGCCAGGTGAATAATTCTGATGCTTGAACCAAAGGACTTGACCACTTACTAATTCATTTAGCTAATCCTTAGAGCTATATTCCTAGAGTACATACCTTATTTAGCCTAGGCTTGGGCAGATTCTGAAAATAAGATGGGATAAGATGAATAAAAGTTTATTGTCACATAATGTATTATCTGAACTTGAATTCATAGTGCCAAGGCTCTGTGGATTATTTAAACAGCATAGATTAAATTTTTATTGCATATTCCCATGATGAATTTTACACATGGGTCGTGGTAGATTGAATAACGGCTTCCATTTCTTCTCCCTTTCTTGTGTGCATAGTTTTTGCCTGTTACTTTGCAGTTCTCTCCTCTAGAGGTATAATCCCTGCCCTTTGATATGGGTCCAGGCATGTGACTTGCTTTGGCCAATGAATATTGCAGGTGTGACACAAATGGAGGCATCACAGATATGCCACTGTTCCCAGTGGCTGGTCTCAGACAAATGAGAGCTCTACAGAGCAGACCTAATTTGGATCTGCAGCCTGGAGTCAAACACAAATGAGAGCAGCAAAGCTATCCCAGCCAACCTGCAGATGCATTAGACTGAATACGTGCTTGTTATTGTATCCTACTGAGTTTTGGGTGGTTGACACAGCGTTATTTTGACACCGGGTAACTGATACCCTAGTGTAAGAATTACCACACCTTTTCAAGGGACATCAAGTATTACGGGACTGCTCGGCAGTAATGACAGTTTTCACCAATACATCATTATCCTTTCTTATCACCATCATTATTAGGAAAGTGGCAAGGGTACAAACTTTTGGTTAAAGGGTACAGACTTTCAGTTATAAGATGAATAAGTTATAAAGATCAAATGTACAGCCTGGTAATTGGAGATAATATTATAATAGTGTTTTGTTTACTTAAAATTTGCTAAGAGAGTAGATCTTAAGTATTCTCACCAAATACGAGGCACAGAAAAGGTAACTAGATGAGGTTATGGATTGGCTTGATTGTGGTAATCATCTCACAACATATACATATATCAAAACAATACATTGTATACTTTAAATATATGCACTTTTTATTCGTCAATTATATCCCAATAAAGCTGGGTTGGTAGGCGAGTGTCATTGCTGAGAACTCTGAGGCAGATTTTCTGAATTTGACTCCTGGCTCTGCTTCTTAATAACTGTGTAATCCTGGGTAAGTGACTGCTTTAAACCTTACTTTTCTTATCTTCTTACTGTGTCTACCTCTTGGGGCATTAGGGTATTCCCAATGCTTATTACCATACTAAAGGAGCTGAGAAGTCCCACAATAAAGACAGCTTTAAATTTCTTTAATCTGGTTTAACCTTGAAATCTTTTGATTTGTAGAAAACTGTTCAATATCTCACGGGACTCACATCACTTGGGACATGCTAGTGTGCAGCCGTTGAACAATGAATTTCAAATGTGGCTTAGTGTCAGCAACATAGTCAAATGCCCTCCATTGCAGGGGCCTTTGCCGGGTCCTAAAACATTTCCTTTCTAGCAACAATAAAATATCACTGCCCTTTTCTCATTTTCTGCTTGTATGATAATAATTAGCAAAGTCTTACCTTAACTCTCCAATTTTAAGCATTAAAACCTTTGGATAACTTCTCAAATGTAAAACAGAACTTGATCCATTTAAAAGTGGGAGATTAAAATTGAGTTTATATTGCCCACAGAATCACCAGTTTTTCATTGTTTTTTTCATGTCTATGTACACTGTTCCAAAAATGAAAACATCTCTGAGCTCTTGCCAAAGAACCAAATTGACATTTTCATCTGCCTGCTGAACAGTTTTACTAGGGTCTGAAATTCAAAATGCACCAGTCATTAAATGGAACTATCCTTCTTAATTTATTCAGTGGGGTTAAGACAATACCACTCTCACCGGGACCCCACTGAAAATCCCAGAGTTATTGGTTCTTTTTCATGTCACTCTGTCTCCCTAATCCCGAGCATTGCTGGGTCTTATAGATTTTACCCCTGTTCTATCCTTTATATCAGTCACCTCTTTTTACTTCTGTTATGATACTCAGGATCAGGAGGTGGCAAACTCTTTATGGAAAGGGCCAGATCGCAGATATTTTGGGTTTTGTGGGTCCATATGGTCTTGATTGCAATCACTCATCTCTGCCATTGTAGCTTGAAAGTAGCCACGGATGAAATCTAAATGAATGGGTGTGGTTATGTTCCAGTAAAATTTTATTTACAAAAAAAAACCCCCAGGCTAACTGAATTTGCCAGCCACTGCTCTAGGTCATCCCTCTTTGTCTCCACAACTAGAACTTACATTTGTTTAGGGATTTATAGGTACGTATGTGCATGTGTGTGTGTTTGTGAGTGTGTGTATGTGTGTTAATGCTTTGCAAACTCCCACACATTGCACACTATAAATATTACCTTAGTTGGCAGAGAAAGAAAGTGAGATTTGGAGGAATTAAGTGACTTCCCAAAATCTCTCAGAGGAAGTGGCAGAGCCAGGATTCAAACCTAAGTTTTCTGCCTGTAAGTCTAACGCTCTGACAATGGAAATTATCTGGGCCACTCTCTCCTCCATGGCCTCCTGGACTTTTGCTTCCATCCTCATCATTCGGCCTCAGAGTATGACCACACCGTTTTTCCAAGGCACAGCCCGCTTCATGTGATGCCTCTGCTTAAAGCCTTCAGTGGATCTTGATTTCTCCACTGTGTACAGACTCATCTAGTCTTCAAGACCTTCCACAGAACAGTAGAAATTGCTTTTCTGAAAATAACTACCTGGCTGTTGTGTCGAAATCCTACTTTGTACCCAAGGCCTACTTTATGCAGCACCTTTACTGTGAAGAATTTTCTACCCAACTATCATGAGTTGAGTTCTCATGGAAGCAATCTCTGAGCTAAAGTTTCACACTCAGGAATGCCCTTGGCTCAACACCTGTGGAAGAGAGAAGAAAGCAGGAGCTACAATGAACCACAGATGCAGATGACACATGGGGAGCTCAGGAGCTGGAGTGGTCCTTAAGAAGTGTCCTGAGTGAGCCTAGGTCATCAAGCCTTTTACTTCCATATCAATCAGTTAGGGCTGTGGGCTTCTCAGGAAGGGGCATGGCCTTGGACAAGGTGGCTCTCTGCAGATGAGACAGTCCCTGAAGGGGCTGACAGCTAAAGGTTGTATGCCTCCAGCACTCCCAGCAGCTGGGATTGGCACTTCACTGAAAGGGGATTATCACAGCATCCTCCACATCAATCATATGTTGGATTTCTTTGTAATCCCTTGATTCAACATTTCTTACACAATTTCCTATAATCTACTTTGTATTACAGTTTTATATATACTTGCATTTCTATATTTCCATAACTCTATATCCCTTCTTTGTGAGCTCCTTCAAGGATGTGGTATAGAAAAAGCGTGGACTTGAGTCAGATATACCTGGAGTAACTATCGGCTTTACCTCTTACTAGCTGTATGAACTTGGGCAAACCCCTTAACCTGACTGGGCTTCTGTTTCCTGATGTGGAAATCACGGTACCTATTTCACAGAGTTGCCATGAGAATAGCAGGAAATGACAAATAGGAAATGCTCGGTTTCATAGGAATGCTTGATAAATATTAGTTTTCTTTTTCTTGAGGGAAGAGACTCATTTTGGTGTCCTCTGGAGCGATTGTCATAGCGTCATAAACATAAATAACACTTGATACATCTTTGTTGAATTACATCTTTGAAAGCTTCTTTAAATTCATTCTGACTACTGGTATGAATTCCTCGTGCATAAAGGGCATATCCATATTGGAGCTAACCTAGCGACTTCGGAAAGAGGAAGAAGTGAAAGAGAGTGAGAGATGGGGGTTAGGAGAGGGAAAGTAAAGGATCTTTTAAAATTTCTTTATTTGTGTGGGCCTGAGTGTCTGTATATACATGAGACTATTGGGACCACTGAGTAAACACTTCATGAGTGTCTCTTGTTGAAAATCCATCACTTGAGAACCACAGGACAGCAACAGTCACAAAAAATTAACCAGGGTCTTTGTTCTCATAGTTGGCAGTGCTAATGACAGTTCTGGCCCTCTCCTTGAGGCTGTAATCTCTTTTGCAGCAAACAGCAGTAAATGTCAACTCTGAAAGCCACCCAGTTTGACAACAAATGATTTAAGCACTAAGGGTGACAAGAAGACTATATTTTATGGAGCCATTGGGCTGGCTTTGAGGACTGCCTTGCTGGCATTTTATATCAGATGGGCAAAAATGCCTAGAGTAGCAGATGGAGAGTGTCAGCCTGGGAGGTTTCTTTCTTTCTGTTTTTTTTGTTCTTTTTTTTTTTTTTTTTTTTTTTAACTCTCAGCTTGCAGTAAAGGGTTGAAACTGGAGCTGATTTGTTACTTTAAAAAAAGAAGAATTTTGGAAATTCTCACGGTCTGTATTAAGTGTAAATCGGTTATTCCAGAGAATGATAACATCTTAGTCTCAATTAGAAGCTAATCATGCATCTTAGATGCTATTACTTGTAAATTTCCAAGAAACCTCTGAGGTTGGAAGCAATATCTTTATTTATCTGGAAATTCATTATTATTTCAATGGAATATTGTCAACTGAATTTTTCCAAAAGACAAAGCTTACTAACATGCGATGGCTCTTATCACTGTTGTTGCCTTGAATGCAAAGCCACAGCAGGCTATGATCTTCACAAAGGTGCCCAGCCAGGGAGGTGAATGGAAACTGGAATCAAGTCTATATTCAGGAATCAAGCTCTGACTGCATCCAACACAACGAGGCCTCCTTTTCTAAAACCTCAAATGCTTTCATGGAGGGCAAATAATTTTCATAATTCAATTTCTCTCTATTATGCATAAAAGTTCAGAAAAGCTCAAAGAAAAATTGATGCCCCATTGGAAGGAGAAGAGGAGGGAAGTGAGTGTAGTAATAAAGGGCCAACACAAGGGATTCCTGTGGTATTGGAACTGTTCTGTATCTTGACTGTAGGGGTCATATACAAGTCTACACGTATGATAAAATTGCTTGAAGCTTAATACACACACATGCACAAATGAGTACAAATAAAATGAGAAATTTGAGTAAGATTGATGTAGTGTATCGATGTCAATAATCTGGCTGAGTGATTTTCCTACAGCTTTTCTAAGATACTACCATGGGAGGTAACTGGGTACAGGTCACATGGGGTCTTGATTATTTCTTACAACTGCATGTGAATCTACAATTACCTCAAAATTAAAAAGTTTAATTAAAAAAACAGATGCTCCAGGCCAGGTGTGGTGGCTCAGGCTGGGTGCGGTAGCTCATACCTGCAATCCTAGCATTTTGGGAGGCCGAGGTGGGAGGATCACTTGAGGCCAGTAGTTCAAGACCAGCCTGGTCAACATGGTGAAACCCTGTCTCTACTAAAAGCACAAAAATTAGCTGGGCATGGTGGTGCACACCTGTAGTTCTAGCTATTCGGGAGGTTGAGGCACAAGAATCACGTGAACCCGGGAGGTGGAAGTTGCAGTGAGCTGAGATCACACCACTGCACTCCAGCCTGCGTGACAGAGCAAGACTCTGTCAAAAAAAAAAAAAAAAAGAGTTCCAGACTTCACAACAAACTATCCCTTTTACAGGGTGGTCCTCTTCCTATTTATGGCAAAGCTTCAACTTTCTCAGCTAGTGAGAAAAGATGAATGGCTTATCCTATTTTATTAACAATAACACAACTTGGCCAGGACCAGAGGGAAATGATTCTTAATCACTGTCTGTGTGCATTATAACCACCTTATCAAGAAGATTTTTCCCATTGATATTTAAGAGATAATATAAATATGGGTGTGTATGTTTTAAGTAAGTCCCAAGAGGCAGAAGCTTGAGATTACAAATCTTCAGAAGTGTTTTAATAGTCTGTCAAACTCAGTTGACAATGTTTTATCAATTATGGAAGCTATTTCCATAATGATAAAATTAATGGTTTAGAAGGAGATGAAGAATTTCTTTGACCTCTAAGCACAAAAGACATCCCAGGGGTTGTGCAGATAAATGAAACCCAGTGTTCCCTCTGTTAATGAAGAGAATCCATTTCAAGAGTGTACTTCTGTTCCAGAGACATCATTAGCAGAGGAAGGAAATAATAAAGTATAGGGAAAGTTCCAGGGTGTCAGATAAAAGGCAGCCCAGATTAAGAAAATATTAAATGCTAATTAAAATGCAATCAGACATCACCAAAAACACAAACTACACTGTGGGGATGGAGGGGATTCTGGTTTTCATGCTGTCTGTATTTTCAGTTTGAATAAAGGATTTCAGGGGCAGAGAGACATTTCCTGGGGAGAGTATTTTTATCTCCCCTTTCTTCACTCTTTCACAACTCCACACTCAGCCTATTTTATTTTTCCTGGAAAAATAAAACTATAGGCACACGGACAATGGGCCCTTCTGAAAGCTCATCAAGGAACCCGTTTTTAGATGCTATTAGTGCACCACAGTCCCTTTCCCTATTCACTTCTTAATTCTGCCTCTTTTTCTTCCATGCCTATTGTCTCTTTCAGATTTATTTAGTAGTATTCCACCTATGCTGGAGGAAACTTAAGGATGGGTGCTTTTATCCTTTAAGTAGCTTTAAAGTCAAATAAATGAGTACACATTACATGAATCTGATGTATAATAACATTTTTTATTTTCCTAAGCTATTTCAGAGAGGGGTGATATCCCTCACACAGAAAACACTAAATTCCCTTATGCTTCTGTAGTAAAACTGATGGTTTCATTGATTACGGTTAATGCTAGCTATGCACTGGGCCAGTGAGTTTCTCTAGATCAACCGAACACAGAGCCTTTCATCCAAAACCTCATGAGACAGGGCCGACACCTGTAAGAGGCAAAAGGCAGATGAGTCTTCCCCATTGTCAATATGAGAATTACAGAAAACTTAAATTTTAATCTTTGAAGGAAATGTTTCTTTATTAAGTGGGAATGCAGTCATGTGTTGCTTAACGTTGGGGCTATGTTCTCAGAAATGAATCAGGTGATTATCATTGTTTGAACACCATAGAATGTACTTACACAAACCTAGATGATGTATTCTGCTACACACCTGGGCTGTAGGGTATATATGGCCTATTGCTCCTAGGCTACAAACCTGTGCAGCATGGTACTGTACTGAATACTGTAGATGATTGTAACACAATGGGAAATATTTGTGTATCTAAACATAGCTAAATATAGAAAAGGTACAATTAAAAAAACTGTACAAAAGACAAAAACTGGTACACCTGTATAAGGCACTTTTCATGAATGGGTTTGCAGAACTGGAAGTGCCCTAGGTTACTCAGTGAGTGAGTGGTGAGTGGATGTGAGGGCCCAGAACATTGCTATACACTACCACAGACTTTATAAACACTGTACCCTTAGGCTACATTCAATTTATTTAAAAATTGTCTTTAATGATTTAGTTATTATAACTTTTCTACATTATAAACTTAACTTTTTAAACTTTTTTTGACTCTTGTTATAATACATAGTTTAGAACACAAACATACTGTACAGCTGTACAAAAAAATTTTCTTTATATCCTTGTGCTATAGGCTTTTCTCTATTAGTTTTTTTTTTAAACTTTTTAAACTTTTTTGTTAACAACGAAGACATAAATGCACACATGAGCCTAGGCCCACCCAGGGTCAGGATCATGGTCGCCAGCTCCTTTGTCATCTTACATGGTTTGTCGTCGACTGAGACGTCATCATTCAGCCCACGACTGTAGCAGGGTTCAACAGTTCGGTTCCGGATCATTCAGGGGTCTCCTGATCTTGGTCAGAAAGAACTCAACAGGGCTATTTTGTGAATAAGCTTTATTCTTTTGGAGCCTTTGACCAGAAATCATTTATATTCATACCATGTAAGTTGTCCTTTATCTAGCAAATTGGCATTTTGGATTAAGATCTTTGAGGACACAGGCCATTTATCTTTGTATCTTTTACAAAGACCTATCCCAGTGTATGCATGGTAACTGCCTGAATTTCCACCTGTGTGTTTGTGTTTTTCTCTCACGCTGTCTCTTCCTGCTCCACACACCCACTGCGACCCTCTGGTGGATTCCCCTTGCTCTTCAGCTCTCAGGATAATGGCTAAGGTCATCAGCACAGCTGTCGAGACCCTGTGTGATCTCTCTTACCTCCTTTTGCAGCCACCCTGACCCCCATCAACTGCCCAGCCCCACGGAAAGGGCAAATCACGTCCTCGTGGAAGTCTTCCCTGATATCTTTGAGCAGCTCATCCCCCAGTGAAAGGTACTCAGAGCACATGCACCTTTCCTGGCAGCCCCATTATATGGCAATTTTACATCTATTTGTGAGCATTAAAATTTAGTTCCTGGCCCCCTCACTAGACAGTAACTTTCCTGGTGGCAGAGATTGATTTTATTTTCTTGTTTTGCCATTAAATCCCCAGCACCTAACATCATGCCTGGCACATAGTGAGTGTCCAATAAATGTTTGTTAAATGGATGCATGAAAACATGACACAAAGATATCTTATTGTTGGCCACATCTGGAAGTGAGGCAAGTGGGAGAAAAATCATAGAAGGGAGTATGGGCAAAGCAGAGAGATGGGGACTGCATGGCATATCTAATTACTCTACATAACAAGGAAAGAGCATGAAATTACATCCCAAACACAAGAGAACTGCACAATGTAAATTCAACCCACGTGGAGATTCAGGGACAATGTCTCAGTTAATTCATTTTACAAAAGATTTCTTTTTTTTTTTTTTTGTTTTGAGACGGAGTCTCGCTCTGTTGCCCAGGCTGGAGTGCAGTGGTGCAATCTCGGCTCACTGCAAGCTCTGCCTCCCGGGTTCACGCCATTCTCCTGCCTCAGCCTCTCCGAGTAGCTGGGACTACAGGTGCCCGCCACCATGCCCGGCTAATTTTTTGTATTTTTAGTAGAGACGGGGTTTCACCATGGTCTCGATCTCCTGACCTCGTGATCCGCCTGCCTCGGCCTCCCAAAGTGCTGGGATTACAAGCGTGAGCCACCGCGCCCGGCTAAAAGATTTCTTAAGCACCTACTAGGAACTGTGCTCAGTGGTAGGGGCACTGTGATAAACAAAACAGCCTAAGTTCCTGCTTAAGGAGGATTGAGTTTTATATTTGCAAGTAAATATTTAATCTATAAATTGTGGTAGACCTACGTAGAAAAATTAAGTAGGATGAGAGGAAGAGCATATTGAAGGTACTATTTTAGATAGGGTAGTCAAGGAAGGCCTCTTGCTAAGGTAACATGGGGCAGAGACCTGAATGAGGGCCGGGGGGAGCCTTGTGGATCCTGGGATGACAGTGTTCAGGGCTGAAGGAAGAGCGATTTCAAAGGCTTGGAGGCAGCGATGTGCTTGGTAGAGGAGCAGGTGGAGAGGAATGCCTTCTTCACATATGGGATTGTTCATGCTTAGCACTCTCTATCAGTCTCTCCTTCTTCCTTCATTGGATAAGTTCTCTTATGCCTGGGGAGTCCTTGTATCCCATGTAAAGGTGCCCAGCAAACAGGAGCCGTGGGGAACCTTGCAGCTGATTCTGTCTTGACCTTTACTTATTGGTCATCTACTTTTCCCCAGACTGTTCTCATCTCACCCTTTATGCCTGACTGCCAGCTCTGCCCCTGCCTTCTCTTGACTGTGACCCTCACTTAGGGCCATGAGGTTGACCTGACCTGAGAGCAAGTTCACCGTGGCATGGACTCTGCTCTTCGGGGTGCCTCCTTAGACTTTGTTGGGTTCCTGGGGTACAACCAGCATGGGTTAGCCATTAACAATCCTTGCCAAGGTGCTCTCTGATAGACTTACAGTGTTAGCCCTCCAGAAATTTCAATGTCAAAAATACTGAGTAATTTTGAAATTCTCAAACCCAAAGGCTTGCCTTTTAAATGGATGCAGAAGAGATTTCCATACAGAGGAGGGGGCTGCCTCTGCTTAGCATACTTAAGCCACATCCCTAATATGTTCTCCATGTGATTAGAACATTGAGCTGACTAACAATGTCATTAACAGTCCTGTTATCTCCTGGGAGAGGGAATTCACAGTGATGATGGCTCCTTAGGTCTTTTCTGGATGACACGCCTGTAGAAAAGGGCGTGGAACACGAACATCAGCACCCTCTCCCTCAGAAGTATACAGTAATGCTCAGTGACGGCTTGGAATCTCACTGGCCAAGTTCTGTCTTTCCTCTGGAATGCGATGAATGTTTGCATTTTTCTTAGGAAGACATTGTTAATCTCAAGAGACATAAAATAACATGCAGTTCCATGGTAGTTTAGCTTTTAAGAAATGCAACGAATCATTTCTAAGCAGTGGTGGAAAGGATTGTAACAATAGTGGAGAAGGAGAAAGTCATGAAGCCACTGTTCTTTATGATTGCTCTAACATGCTGTTAAAATAAACTCAAATATTGTAACAAAGAGAAATAATACTGCCTCCTTCCAAACTTGGATAGAACAGAAGGAATTCCTTTATACCCCTAAGGGTTTTTACAAGATCCAGTTTACAAGCATCAGCTATTAAATTACAGTCAAGAGCTTAGTTTCTAGGTATACATAGGCTGCAAGCATGCAATTGAGAAGAACAATAGAATTTTCTTGTGGTCTTTCTGCTAGCAATGGTATGTCTTCCATGAATAGAATCATTGGATTATTGGTAGAAAGGACCTCTTTTGACACATTTGTTCCAGCAAATAGTTGGTTACTTGAACAATAGTTTCTATTATAAGATTTACTAACACATCAAACCAATATTGCGTAAGCCTTGGTAAATGATACCTTACCCTGGCGTCTACTCCTTTGTTCATGTATCTAATTTGTCCTATTTATAGTGTTGAGACATGAAGGACTTTTAACAGGATCTTTATTTGCTGATTAACTCAAGGCAATGGTGAATATCAATCACTACATATACCCTTTCTGATACATATGCAAACAGAGAAAGTATGCGGGGAATTTAAATAATAAAAGTTCCACACTTATGCATTCAGTTGATGATTACTTTAATATATAAAATGAATGTAAATAAGAAATCAAAGTGTAGATGGGTTGAACTTTGTGGTGGGCATGCCCTCATTTCTGCCTGCGCTTTTCTATCTGCACTCCCATTTCCTTTGAGGGAAAACACATCTCAGTGGAAGCCTCCTAGCAGATCTGTGGTGTGAGAATGCATTTGGCTTAAGTTGGCCAGAAAATGTTTCTTTAGCTTTTAACCAAGGATCCTAATTGGTGTATACTTTATGAAGAACAAGGAAAAGAAGTAAATAAATAGACTGGGCACAGTGGCTGACACCTATAATCCCAGCACTTTGGGAGGCCAAAGCGGGTGGATCACCTGAGGTCAGGAGTTCAAGACCAGCCTGGCCGACATGGTGAAACCCTGTCTCTACTAAAAATACAAAAATTAGCCAGGTGGGGTGGCAGGCACCTATAATCCCAGCTACTCGGGAGGCTGAGGCAGGAGAATCTCTTGAACCTGGGAGGCAGAGGTTACAGTGAGCTGAGATGGCGCCATTGCACTTCAGCCTGGGCAACAAGAGCAAAACCCCATCTCAAAAAAAAAAAAAAAAAAAAAAAAGGAGTAAGTAAAGAGTGATCAGAATTTAAGATATACTTAATAACTATGAACCTGACGAAAAACTAAAAAATTAATTCTTTTCTATATTCCCCAAGTTGATCTAGTGGAAAAGGAACTTTCCACTGAGGCAAATTCTATTCAGGCACATAATTATCTTTCCCTCTACGATGACATTTTCTTTAGTTTCCTCCCTGTAAATAGCAGATAGGAAAAGAACATATTTTAATACCAACGAACATGGTGGAAATAAATGGGTTAATGTTCGCGCTTCGTCTTAAATGTCTTGGATAGAAAGTGCTCCGTTAGGACAGCGGGTTATGGTTACTGACTGCTCACTGGGGATGAAGAGGAGAAAAATCCATAGTCATAACTTCCCTGGTCAATAGTGTTTTCTAAATCCCTATGTAGTCTGACCTGAGTTACTTCACTTTTTAAAACTGAGAGTCGTGAACAAAAAAATTAGCATAAAGTAGCATGCTTCTAATATTTTACAAGACTACTTCCTACTTATTCTCCTCTGTTGTCTTTTCATTCAAGCCCTGTGTGTGCAGCCTGTCGCTGACAAGGAGAGTGAGTCTTTGGGTCCTTTCTGTATCATCAGCATCAGTATTGAGGCTGAATGGGCTGGAACCAGGCAGATCCAGCAGTGTGGGGAACAGCTGGTTCCCTCCCAACCCAAGCACACTTAGTTTGCCACTAGAACACCTCCCCGTGGGCTACTGAGATAATGAGCCATTTCTTCCTAGTGTTATTTATTTCAGATCTATGCAATGCTAGATGTAAACAGTCCTTGTGAGACCCTTTGGTTTAATCCTGTCACATTTTGGAAAAGAAAGCAGAAGCTAAAGAGAGGTAGAATCTAGTCTAAAATAACATGACTAGTTTGGGCATAGGAGAGAAGACTGGAGTTTTATTTCTAGACATGACTTTTAGCCTTTAATGGGAACCACTGAGTTTGTCCCACAGAAGTAAGTTTGAGACATGCTGTAGTGGGCAGTGCTTTATCTAGTGAAACCAGACGTTGGTTTTATATTGCAGGCAACACTGTCCCGTAGAGCTTTCCATCACAGTGGGAATAGTCCATCTTAGCACCATCCAAGTGGCCAACGGGCACTTAAATGTGACAAGTGTGACTGAGGAACAGAATTTTCTTCAACTTTGTATTGTATAAGTGCAGAAAGCCCTGTGCACCCTTCACCCGACTTTTCCTGATGTGAACATCTTACAGAACCCACTCAAATGAAGACATGAACCTTGGCACAATGCTATTAACTAACCCACAAACTTTATTCAGGTGCCATCAGTTTTTCTACTACTGTCATTTTTTTCTGTTCCAGGATCCAATCCAGGACCCCACATTGCATGTTGTCATCATGTCTCCTTAGTCTGAAAGAACTAATATTTAATTGGACTTCCATTTTAATTTAAGCGGCTGCCAGTGGCTAGTGGCTATTAAACAGGCAGTGTGGCAGGAGTGGACAAACCCGTTCACACCCATTGCCTCCATGAATGCTGATGGCAACCCAATAAGGAGGAATCGTTACTTCCAAGCTTTGGAGAAGGAAAGTGAGGCCCAGCCAGGCGGTGACTCACTCCTGTCATGTCACTAGCGAGCAGCAAAGTGGTTGAAAGCATCCAGGGTTTTCTGACCCTCAGCTGCATGCATTTTCTATTTTGCCACAGCTGCCTTCCCGAAGTGACACATGTGACTTAGAACTCACAGGAGACACTGCTGTAACATTTATTACTAAGATATGTGGAAAAATCTATATGTCTTAGGACATCTTTTAAAAAGCAAACAGCCCTCTGGAGTGGAAAAGGTCTCACTATTCTGGAAGAGAAGCTCCTCCTCTCCCTGCCCTCTGGATCAATGTTGGATCCAAGGCCTCAGTCTTGGGACCTCTTCTGTATTTACACTCTCTTCCTAAGTGATCTCATTCAGTTCTGTGGCTTTAAATAATGTTTATAAACTGATGGGCCCCAAATTTATATCTCTAGGCCTAACCTTGCCCTGAAACTCCACCTGCTTCCCTCCTATAGTCATGTGAGTGTCTACCAGGCATTGCAAACTTAGAATTCTTGATACTGTACCCTCTCCAATGCCCCCCAGCACAGGCTTCTCCAAGCCTTGCCATCTCTGTAAATGGTACCACTACTATCAGTTACTCAAGCTGAAAACCTGGAAGTCAGTCTTGATGTCTTTCTCTCTTGTTCTCACTTGCAACATCCAAACCATCTGCAAGTGCTGTTTCTCCAAAATATAGCCATGATCAATCACCACTTCAAGCCCCATTTTTCTCACCTGGGCTACTGCCACAACTTTCTGCTAATCAGTCCCCAATTAAATCTTGTAACTTCTCTCCTTAAAATCATCTAATGGCTTCCCATTGCCCTTAAAATAAAATCCAACCACCTTGTGATGGCTCAAAAGACTTGAAATGATCCCCCTCTAGGTCTCTTTCTTCTCTTTATTCTCCACGTACAGCATTTCAGCCAATTCAGATTTTTGTCAAATTGAAAAGTCAAACCCACCCAGTTCGAACTTGTCCACCTCAGGGCTTTGCAACTTCTGTTGTCTCTGTCTAGAAGCCCCACCTCCAGATCTTTGCATCACTGGTTTCTATTAATAGGGTCTCAGCTTAACTGTCACCTTTTCCTAGAGATCTTCTCTCACAGCCCTCACTCTGTACCACCTTGTTTCCTTAGTAACACTTACTTGCTTGTTGAAATTATCTTACGTGTTCTTTTCGTTTCTGTGGTTATCCTAGCTAGAATGTCAGCTCCATGAGACCTAGGACCTTGTCACTCTTGGGCACTGGATCTCCAGCACCTGGAAATGTTTGGTACATTGTAGAAGCTTAATAAATATTGTTGAGGAAATGAATAAAAGAGGGCTCCCCTGCTAATATTTATGTGTTGGGTCCCCAGTTGTAATGAAAATTCATTTCATTATTATTATTATTATTATTATTATACTTTAAGTTTTAGGGTACATGTGCACAATGTGCAGGTTTGTTACATATGTATCCATGTGCCATGTTGTTGTGCTGCACCCATTAACTTGTCATTTAGCATTAGGTATATCTCCTAATGCTGTCCCTCCCCCCACCCCACAACAGTCCCCAGAGTGTGATGTTCCCCTTCCTGTGTCCATGTGTTCTCTTTGTTCAATTCCTACCTATGAGTGAGAACATGCGGTGTTTGATTATTTGTCCTTGCGATAGTTTACTGAGAATGATGGTTTCCAGTTTCATCCATGTCCCTACAAAGGACGTGAACTCATCATTTTTTATGGCTGCATAGTATTCCATGGTGTATATGTACCACATTTTCTTAATCCAGTCTATCGTTGTTGGACATTTGGGTTGGTTCCAAGTCTTTGCTATTGTGAATAGTGCCGCAATAAACATACGTGCGCATGTGTCTTTATAGCAGCATGATTTATAGTCCTTTGGGTATATACCCAGTAATGGGATGGCTGGGTCAAATGGTATTTCTAGTTCTAGATCCCTGAGGAATCACCACACTGACTTCCACAATGGTTGAACTAGTTTACAGTCCCACCAACAGTGTAAAAGTGTTCCTATTTCTCCACATCCTCTCCAGCACCTGTTGTTTCCTGACCTTTTAATGATGGCCATTCTAACTGGTGTGAGATAGTATCTCATTGTGGTTTTGATTTGCATTTCTCTGATGGCCAGTGATGATAAGCATTTCTTCATGTGTTTTTTGGCTGCATAAATGTCTTCTTTTGAGAAGTGTCTGTTGATGTCCATCGCCCACTTTTTGATGGGGTTGTTTGTTTTTTCTTGTAAATTTGTTTGAGTTCATTGTAGATTCTGGATATTAGCCCTTTGTCAGATGAGTAGGTTGCAAAAATTTTCTCCCACTCTGTAGGTTGCCTGTTCACTCTGATGGTAGTTTCTTTTGCTGTGCAGAAGCTCTTTAGTTTAACTAGATCCCATTTGTCTATTTTGGCTTTTGTTGCCATTGCTTTTGGTGTTTTAGACATGAAGTCCTTGCCCATGCCTATGTCCTGAATGGTATTGCCTAAGTTTTCTTCTAGGGTTTTTATGGTTTTAGGTCTAACATGTAAGTCTTTAATCCATCTTGAATTAATTTTTGTATAAGGTGTAAGGAAGGGATCCAGTTTCAGCTTTCTACATATGGCTAGCCAGTTTTCCCAGCACCATTTATTAAATAGGGAATCCTTTTCCCATTGCTTGTTTTTGTCAGGTTTGTCAAAGATCAGATAGTTGTAGATATGTGGCATTATTTCTGAGGGCTCTGTTCTGTTCCATTGATCTATGTCTCTGTTGTGGTACCAGTACCATGCTGTTTTGGTTACTATAGCCTTGTAGTATAGTTTGAAGTCAGGTAGCGTGATGCCTCCAGCTTTGTTATTTTGGCTTAGGACTGACTTGGCGATGCGGGCTCTTTTTTGGCTCCATATGAACTTTAAAGTAGTTTTTTCCAATTCTGTGAAGAAAGTCATTGGTAGCTTGATGGGGATTGCATTGCATCTATAAATTACCTTTGGCAGTATGGCCATTTTCACGATATTGATTCTTCCAACCCATGAGCATGGAATGTTCTTCCATTTGTTTGTATCCTCTTTTATTTCATTGAGCAGTGGTTTGTAGTTCTCCTTGAAGAGGTCCTTCACGTCCCTTGTAAGTTGGATTCCTAGGTATTTTATTTTCTTTGAAGCAATTGTGAATGGGAGTTCACTCATGATTTGGCTCTCTGTTTGTCTGTGATTGGTGTACAAGAATGCTTGTGATTTTTGTACATTGATTTTGTATCCTGAGACTTTGCTGAAGTTGCTTATCAGCTTAAGGAGATTTTGGGCTGAGACAATGGGGTTTTCTAGATATACAATCATGTCATCTGCAAACAGGGACAATTTGACTTCCTCTTTTCCTAATTGAATACCCTTTATTTCCTTCTCCTGCCTGATTGCTCTGGCCAGAACTTCCAGCACTATGTTGAATAGGAGTGGTGAGAGAGGGCATCCCTGTCTTGTGCCAGTTTTCAAAGGGAATGCTTCCAGTTTTTGCTCATTCAGTATGATATTGGCTGTGGGTTTGTCATAGATAGCTCTTATTATTTTGAGATACATCCCATCAGTACCTAATTTATTGAGAGTTTTTAGCATGAAGGGTTGTTGAATTTTGTCAAAGGCCTTTTCTGCATCTATTGAGATAATCATGTGGTTTTGTCTTTGGTTCTGTTTATATGCTGGATTACATTTATTGATTTGCGTATGTTGAACCAGCCTTGCATCCCAGGGATGAAGCCCACTTGATCATGGTGGATAAGCTTTTTGATGTGCTGCTGGATTCGGTTTGCCGGTATTTTATTGAGGATTTTTGCATCAATGTTCACCAAGGATATTGGTCTGAAATTCTCTTTTTTGGTTGTGTCTCTGCCAGGCTTTGGTATCAGGACGATGCTGGCCTCATAAAATGTGTTAGGGAGGATTCCCTCTTTTTCTATCGATTGGAATAGTTTCAGAAGGAATGGTACCAGTTCCTCCTTGTACCTCTGGTAGAATTCGGCTGTGAATCCACCAGGTCCTGGACTCTTTTTGATTGGTAAGCTATTGATTATTGCCATAATTTCAGAGCCTGTTATTGGTCTATTCAGAGATTCAACTTCTTCCTAGTTTAGTCTTGGGAGGGTGTATTTGTCGAGGAATTTATCCATTTCTTCTAGATTTTCTAGTTGATTTGCATAGAGGTGTTTGTAGTATTCTCTGATGGTAGATTGTATTTCTGTGGGATCGGTGGTGATATCCCCTTTATCATTTTTTGTTGAGTCTATTTGAGTCTTCTCTCTTTTCTTCATTAGTCTTGCTAGCGGTCTATCAATTTTGTTGATCTTTTCAAAAAACCAGCTCCTGGATTCATTAATTTTTTGAAGGGTTTTTTGTGTCTCTATTTCCTTCAGTTCTGCTCTGATTTTAGTTATTTCTTGCCGTCTGCTAGCTTTTGAATGTGTTTGCTCTTGCTTTTCTAGTTCTTTTAATTGTGATGTTAGGGTGTCAAATTTGGATCTTTCCTGCTTTCTCTTGTGGGCATTTAGTGCTATAAATTTCCCTCTACACACTGCTTTGAATGTGTCCCAGAGATTCTGGTATGTTGTGTCTTTGTTCTCGTTGGTTTCAAAGAACATCTTTACTTCTGCCTTCATTTTGTTATGTACCCAATAGTCATTCAGGAGCAGGTTGTTCAGTTTCCATGTAGAGTGGTTTTTAGTGAGTTTCTTAATCCTGAGTTCTAGTTTGATTGCACTGTGGTCTGAGAGACAGTTTGTTATCATTTCTGTTCTTTTACATTTGCTGAGGAGAGCTTTACTTCCAAATATGTGGTTAATTTTGGAATAGGTGTGGTGTGGTGCTGAAAAAAATGTATATTCTGTTGATTTGGGGTGGAGAGTTCTGTAGATGTCTATTAGGTCCACTTGGTCAATACCAAGGTCCAGGGTTTTCCATGGTCTTTGATTCCAACCTCTAGAAGTTTTTCCTTTTTTATTATTCCATTTGGTCAAATATAAAGTGAGTGTGAGGGAGTGTGCCCTTCTAGAGAGCTGTGTGGCTTTCTCAGATCATCTCCTGCTTGCAGAATATTAGGGCCCAAGGTCATTTTAAGTATCACATAGTCTCTTTCAAACCAAGAGCAGTTTTCTCATCTATCTGCTTCCAGTCAATTCTATGCATCAGCAAAATGACCCTCCACTGTTCTTTTAGAGAAATGACCTAATCTTTATTTCCTTGCTTTCTTACCTCCACGACTCTCAATGTCTCAAGTTAACAGTGCTGTCTGCTTGGTGGGAAAACTATCCCTTTCGGAGGATTTTAACATTAGTCTTTCAACCCATCAGAAAGGTTTTCTTGGATACCACACCATGAGTCTGATTTTTGTCCTGGATTTATTTGTGTCTTTATTGCTCAAATGTTTTCTCAGTACTATTAGGAATCAAGAAATGGTCCCTTGACCAATTTTGATCAGGTCTTGAATTTCTGGAATGTATTTTCTTTATTTTCTGCTTGCAAAACAGCCGTTTCTGTCTCGAGCTTATCTGCTTCCCCTAACATCTTGCCACACATAGTCCGTAGCAACTTCTTTTCCCTGAAGCAGTAGGCTCACTACTCCTGTGACCTCCTACACCATGGTTTCCTATATTATGGCAGGCCACAGACTGCATAGTATGGATTACGATTTTTACAAAATTTGACATTAATCTCCTCCCTGCCCATTATCTAACCACTGAGACAGTGCCACATATTTCAAGTTCGAGTTCTCTTGACATGGCAGCATCCCTGGATTAGGTGATCTCCAAGATCCCTTCAAACCATAGTGTTCTATGATTTTAAGATGATGCATTTGGCTTCCCCCACAGTAGAATCCTGTTGCTCAATATTGTTGAAAGTGTGTGAATTACACCCATAAAGAAATCAGTACCCAAAGTAAATAATGATGTGTATTTTCCTCCTTTGCTTGCTTTAAAAGAGCAGAAGGAGATAAAAGAGGCAGCAGTGGGAAACACGGGAAAGCCTAAAATGAGATAAATCACACATGCTGTTACCGCCTCTGGATAACCACTGCTAAATTTGATGTATGTGCTTCCAGTATTTGTTCTAAGCATGGCTATATAAAGGTGTATACATATATTTTTAATTAACATGGAATTAAATTATTCACCCTATAAAAAGCAGTAGTATAACTTCGGTTGTTAAGTCTTCCATATTTTTGGTATAATGGTACCGTGTTGATCCAGTAAAAGAAGAAAGACAAACAGTCAGGGAAAAAGCTATCTTGTGTGAGAAGGCAGGGAGGAACAGAGGCTAAGGAGGAATGGGGAGGAGTAATTTCTATGGCCAAAGAGGGTGTGGTGGGCACAGGCAAGAGTGATTCCACCTTTCTGAGTTTCTGGCAGCCACACAGGAAGGAGTTAATTGCAAGTTTCAGCAAATGACCCCAAAGAGAAGCAGGGTTGACAGCTAAAGCCTCAGGTCTTAGCGCTGGGAAGGTCAGGCTTCAGCCACTTTCTTCAAGAGTATTTGAAATTCTCATCATCCTGGGCTTTGTAAGAGAGACAGTCCAGTTAGGGCACGGGATCATGGTCACAGTGGGAACCGGTGGGGCTTTAAGAAAAGCAGGGCCCAGGGGCTGTTCGCCTTCAGAGCCAAAGTTCTCAGAATGCTGGGTGAGGAAGGCAGTTGTGCCTCTCCACGGACAGTCAAAGTGGATTAAGAAGACTGACTCAGCAGAAAAATACGTTAAAAAAGATCTTTTTGAATCCTTCCTCTACCAGTAATGAGCTATTTGACAACTTTGGGCAAGTTACCTGATTGCTATGATTGTCCCTTTCTTCATCTGTAAAATAGAAATAATAAAAATACTGAGGTCATGGTGTGAAATCAAGATGGTGAACATAACTAGCATGCCTGTGATGGTTAATACTGAGTGTCAACTTGACCTTGACCGATTGAAGGATACCAAGTATTGATCCTGGGTGTGTCTGTGAAGCTGTTGCCAAAGAAGATTGACATTGGAGTCAGTGGGCTGGGAAAGGTAGACCCACCCTTAATCTGGGTGGCACAATCTAATCAGCTCCCAGCACAGCTAGAATATAAGCAGGCGGAAAAATGTGAAAAGAGAGACTGGCCTATTCTCCCAGCCTACATCTTTCTCCTGTGCTCCATGCTTCCTGCCCTCGAACATCGGACTTCAAGTTCTTCAGCTTTGGGACTTGGAGTGGTTCTCCTTGCTCCTCAGCCTGCAGATGGCCTATTGTTGGACCTTGTGATCGTGTGAGTTAATACTCAATAAACTCATATATTGTATTCTAATGTGGTGAAGAATGGTTCTCAGGAACGGTGAATGACTGTGGATTTATTCACTCATGCAGTTTTTCAACAAATGTTTACTCAGTCCTTTTACATGCCAAGTAATCTGGCAAGTTCTGGCATTCAGAGATGAGCAAGAGAGAAAGTTTTCTTGAGCTGTTGGCCAAGAGCAAGAGCTTAGGCAAGAAAATCAGCTACACACTTGGGCAGCAGTACCTTCAATGAAAGATGGATCACATAGGGATCTCACCTATTTTTATCATGGAGAATTTCTTTTAAAAAGATGTACTGAGCACTTTGGGAGGCAGAGACAGGAGGATTGCTTGAGCCCAGGAGTTTGAGACCAGCCTGGGCAATATAGTGAGACCTCATCTCTACAAAAAAGAAAAAATAAAAATTAGCCAAGTATGATGGCAAGCGCCTGCAGTCCCAGTTACTTGGGAGGCTGAGGTTTGAGGATTGTTTGAGCCAGGGAGGTTGAGGCTGAAGTGAGCCATGATCACACCACTGCACTCCAGCCTGGGCAACAGAGCAAGACCCTATCTTAGAAAAAAAAAGATGTACTGAAATTAAGACAATAAAATTTTGTTCAGTTTGGGTGGTAGGTATGTGAGTATTTGTTATTTTGTTATATTTATGTATGTTTGAAATATCTTATTAAATAAGAAAATGCTACATTGTGCCAAGAGCAATGGTAGGGATTAGCTTAGGATATGAAAGGAACGAAGAGAAATCCACCTGCCAGCTAGCCCAGAAAGAGTGTGGGAAACAGTGGAGAGAGTCAAAGAAAGCTTTCAAGAAACCACTGACA
Organism: Nomascus leucogenys; assembly: GCF_006542625.1. Classification (NCBI taxonomy): domain Eukaryota; kingdom Metazoa; phylum Chordata; class Mammalia; order Primates; family Hylobatidae; genus Nomascus; species Nomascus leucogenys. The sequence goes on from NC_044397.1 coordinate 76,297,761, forward strand.
CTTTAAAAAATGTCTTTAGTTTTAATTGACAAAGACAAATTGTATATATTCGTACAGTGGGGTACAATGTGATGCTATGATACATGTACATATCATGAAATGATTAAATCAGGATGTCACCCCACATATTTATCATTTCTTTGTGGCAAGAATATTTAAAATCTACTTCAATTTTTTAGCAACTTTGAAAGGTACAATACATTATTATGAGCTATAGTCACCATGCTGTGCAATAGATCACCAGAGCTTATTTCTCCTGTCTAACTGGACTTTGTACCTTTTGACTATCATCTTCCCCTTCCTTCTCCACCCCCACACCCAGTCTCTGACAACCACCGTTCTACTTTCTACTTCCATGAGTTCAACATTTTTAGACTGTATGTATAAGAGAGATTTTGCAGTATTTGTGTTTTTGCACCTGGCTTATTTCACTTGGCATAATGTCCTCCAGGTTCATCCATGCTATTGCAAATGGCAGAAAATATGGTGTACATATACAATGGAATACTATTCAGCCTTAAAGAAGGAATTTTTGTCATTGACATTTCTTTTAAAGTAGGGAGATGTCATGGGGGGATTTGCATTTTAGGAAGATGAATGAGAGAGAATAGTGATATGGAGGCAGAGAGATCAATAGAAGACCATTTGCCCCAAGAAGAGATTTGTGAAGGCCTAAACATGGGGATCAGAGGGAGGAGCAGGGACTAGAGGTACTCTTCAGAGAACCCTTACATCTTGGGTTCCAGTTGGATGCGAGAGCTAAGCAAGAGGAAATCTGGAATGCCTCTTAAATTTCTGTTATGGGCTCTTGGGAGAATGCAGTTTCTGGCATCGTTAATTCAGCTCGTGTTTTCCAGATGATTAAGAGGTTAGAAGCAAGGGAAAGAAGATGATGAGGTTTCTTAACAAAGTGTTACATTTGTGGTTCTTATGGTACGCTCAAGTGTCCACACAAAGAGAATAATGGATTCAGGAGAGAGGTCCAAGCTAGAGATAAAGACTTGGAGGTCAGCAGAGGTCTGTTCATCTCTTGAGGAGGGAGAATAGATAGGAATAGGGTCAGGAAGGTGGCCAATACAGAGCCTTGAACACACCTACTTTAAAATCTGGAGGAGTGGGGGTGAGAAGGAAATCCTTCTAAAGAGGGCTGAAAAGAAACAAACAAGACAAACAGGAGATAAAATCCAGAAAGAGTTGTGACTGAACCCAAGGGACGGTGTGAATCCCCAGGAGAAAATAGCCCAAGAGGTAAAAATTCATGGAGAAGCCAACAGAATATCCATGAAAGTTATCCACTTAATATAGCAAGCCATTTGCAGGCCAATGATAATTACAAAAGCCATTTCAGGACACCAGATTGTAGAGGGTGGACTTGTAGTATGGTAGGTGTTCATTAAACATTTGTTGGATTGAAATACGCAGGGTTACTGCCACCCTGGAACAGGCCTTGATGCTCAGGGAAGGGGTAGATGTTAGAGAAGGAATTAGGTCTTTATTGGACATTTGAATTTGGTCTAGGACCAGTAGCCCTGGATCAATCTAGAGAGGAGGCTTCCTCTTCCCAGCCTGTTGAGTCGTTGCCAACATTTTACTGCTCTGATCCATTACCAGTGTGTCACCCCTTTGCCATGTATAGAAACAGTAAGTGCAAAGAAAATGCACTGTGGGGGTGGATGACTCAGGAGGTTTGGCAATGGATAAACAGCATTTTACCTTTAGTGGTGATAGATAGAGGGCCCACAAGGCAAAGACTTCTGTCTGCTTCTCTTCACTGGCGTCCTCCTCCTACAGTATTTTTGTATAGCTCCAAGCATGCCGCAAGTACCCACAACAAACCATTAATTAAAGCTGGCTTCTGGTCTAGGTTTAAAAACTCCAAAGTTGTCACATGGAGGGGTGTGTGTGTGTGTCAGAGGGAGAGAGAAAGAGAGAGAGCTTCACTAACCTTTATAGCCACTGCCCCTCTTATTCACCCATCTAACTTAGCAGCGGGCACTGAAGCCCAAATCAAAGAAGAAACCCAATGTGCTCTGTCCTCGGAGGCATCTCCAGAGTACAGTGTCTTGTGCCTACCACTGCTAGACATTCAGAGAATACTGACTGACAGATAGGAGGGATGAGGTGGCATCTTCTGGCACTCTGAATTTTCTTAATACTTTTCCTGATTTGGATTGTGTGGGTTGTACCAGCTGGTGTTCAACCTTAGACACAGAACCAATATATCCATTCAGAGATGTCTTACTAGGAATTGGCTTATGCTGGCCGGGCGCGGTGGCTCACTCCTGTAATGCCAGCACTTTGGGAGGCCAAGGGGGGTGGATCATGAGGTCAGGAGATTGAGACCATCCTGGCTAACACGGTGAAACCCCGTCTCTACTAAAAATACAAAAAAAAAAGAAAAAAAAAATAGCCGGGCGTGGTGGCGGGCGCCTGTAGTTCCAGCTACTGGGGAGGCTGAGGCAGGAGAATGGCCTGAACCCGGGAGGCGGAGCTTGCAGTGAGCCGAGATGGTGCCACTGCACTCCAGCCTGGGCGACAGAGTGAGACTCTGTCTCAAAAAAAAAAAAAGAAAAATTGGCTTATGCTGTTGTGGGAGCTGCCTAAGCACATCCAAAGTCCACGGGACAGGGAGTCAGGGGGGGAAGCTCAAAAGCAGAGTGGAGCTCTGGGCATGGCTGAGTGTTGTTCATGGGTGTCACCTCCTCTCTGTCTCTGTCTCTGACTCTCTCTGGGGAGTCTTGGCTGTTCTTTGAGGGCCCCCAACTGATTAGGCCAGGCCCACCCAAGTTATCCAGTATAACCTCCCTTATTTAAAGTGAACTGATTAGTGACTTGAATGACATCATCAAACCCTTTCACAGTAACAGCTAGATTAGTGTCTGGTGAATCAATGGGAACTTTAGCTTAGTCAAGTTGACATATCAAAAAAGCCATCACATGGGGTTAAGAATAATGTTAGAGATCCTGTGGATAGGTAAAGAATAGGGTGTGTGTGTGTGCGTGTGTGTGTTTGCGCGTGTGCGCGTGTGTAGGGAGGAAGGAAGAGGGAGTTGGAAGTCTTGGGACCCTCCTTTCTCTTACCTTTGAAGTCTCACAAAAGTCTGTCGGGGGAAGATAATTGGTGTCTAACACCTTGCCCAGGGAAACTATGCCCTGAGGTTCTGCAACCCCGACACGCTGATGGGAGAACCATGTTTCCTGGCAGAGCCCCGTCCAGTGCTTTAGATAGGAGGCACCCACCCCGCCGGCAAGGCTGCATGGTGCCTGGCGCCGGATGATTTCCCCACGGCGGCGCCAGAGGGCGCCCGAACTGAGGATTCAGCCCCGGGACTCCCAGAGGAGACCGGCAGGTGCGGCGACGCCCAGGACTCCCGCACGCCCCGCGGCCCTGGCACGGGCACCACACCTTCCCTGGCTACCAAGCCTACCTCCTTCACGTGCACATTTCAGGGATGGGCAGGCCGACTCCTGGGAGCAAGGAGCCGCTTGTCTTCGTAAAGGGCGGGAGGGGGTGGCTGCGGCGGAGGGAGGCAGCAGCCACAGCGCCCGGGAGGCTCCGTGCCTCTCTAGTCCACGCTCTCGGCTCCTCCCTCTTACTCTCAGACCCAGGGTCAACTTTTCTTGGGGCTCGGACTTTCGGAAGGCTCACTGTCCCAGGAGGGAGGACGGCCCCGGCATGCGCTCCCCGACTTAGCCACCGCCTCCCTGAAATCCTCCCGTGGGTGCGCAGCGTGCCCAGGACTCAGGCGAGGTGCCCCCTCCGCGCGCTCCACACCCGGGCTGCTGCGGACTGCAGAGGGATCTGCGCTTCCCTCCCACTTAACCGCCCCTCGCAGAAGCCCCTGCCCCCTAAAAAGTCAGGGCCCAAGGCAAAGAAGCAGGTCTTTTACGTAGTTTTTGTTTTGTTTCCATCAGGAGATTAAAAAGGATGTATACTAATGTCACCCTTCTCTCCGTTAAACGTGCAGAATCTTAATGCAATGCTTTTTAAAAGCAATATAAATTTTGAGGGAAAGAAAAATCACTAGAGGACTTTATGGTTAAAGGTTTTAATGCAATGGTAGTATTACAAAAATAACTGGCGTAGTTTTTTTTTTTTTTGCAATTCTCAAAGGTGGTGGTGAACAAGGACAAAATAGATCAGACAGTTGGAAATGATAAAGGCTTCTGCACTGCCCTCATAATTTTCACTCAAAGTACTCATAATTTGCACAATTGGAACAGTTAAACACTCAGTGAGACTGAGAAATAAACACATTTCTCACTCAAACATAGCAGAGGTCAGGGAAGGAAGCCAGTGTTCTTCTTTTCTTGTCTGATGTAGGCACCTCCCTGGCCACAGCTTATTTGTGTGGTTTTGGAAAACTCTGACAGAAATGAGTGTCTGGGAGGCTTCTCACTTGTCAAGAAGCTTCTTATATTTCCTAAAGAAACTCAACCTAGATTCATTAAGCCAAGTCACAGAGCAAAGAGAATTAAATATTTTTCTAAGGCTGCAACTAATCCTGAAACTTAAATATAGTGGGGGAGGGGAATCTGACATATGAAAGATCTGTGATATTTTTATGGAAAATGTATAGAGATGTTGTGTTTAAATATCCTCAGATGAGGAAAAATGGATTTTTTTTTGTTTTTTCAAAACAAAAACCAAATGATTTTCATCCACCTATTCCCAGACCTCTCCTTCTAGACTTCAATTAAGTATCATAACGTCTTTTTTTTTGAGTCATTTAGGAAAATATTTATATGTCAGTGAAAGCAGGGAGATCCTTTGAAAGATCTTGCTAATGTATGTTAGAGTAAGGCCAACTCTTGTATTTATGATGGTTTTTCTTTTTCATCGAAATTGTAGGCTCACATTAAGGATTTTCCCTCCCTTTTTAAACATCGGCACAGTGCCGTAACTTCCTTTATTTGCAATCGGTTATCCCATGGTTAACAAAGAACTTTTTTTAGAGAAAAATGTGGCCTAGTGAAATTCAGTAATTCTTTATAGAAAGAAAAAAGGATCTTTTATATGCATTTTTATATGCATTAAATATATAAGCATGGTGTGTACCTGGTAAAGTTGATTTCTGCTGACGATGTAACACAGGTAAATCAACATAGGGTCTCTAGCACATTATAGGGTACACTTTATTGGGTTTTACCTTCAGGTAAAGACTTCTATTAAGAATATACAAGTGCCTGCATACCTAACCTGCCTTGTTTTCCACAGGGCTGTATACATAATCTCTTTTTAAAAATTTGTTTAATCAAAGCTTGCTATATTGAATACATTTAATTGGAATCCAGTGGTTAAAGAATATAAAAATTTACTGCTGTAGAAAAGTTTTGATTAGTGCTTTCCATTAGTGAGTGTTGTTGCGTAAACCCTCTAACAGCATATTTGAATTCAGACAAGAACTGACTTAGCAAAACAGGTGATGCTTTCAACTGTACAAATATATTATTTCCCATAAATATTCCTAATGAAAGAGGTGGTCTGTTTCAGAGGAAGTAACTGCAATGACGACTTTTAAATAATCGGAAAAAAAGTTTCCAACCTTGATAAATATGTGCACAGGGACTGAAAGGGTGAATTATTAGGTGAGGAAAGGTAGAGTCTAGAAATCCTGCCCCATGTATGTTATAAAGTAAGCTGCACAAAAGCATGGCAGATAGCATCTGTGAGCCAATGCCGTTTTCCTGCATCAAGATCTTACCCTTTCTTCTTGCATCAAAAAAGTAAATTCAAATACAAAGAAAGGATGTTTTACCCTAATGAAATGTTTTAGGCAAAGAAAGTTTGTGCTTTTTCTCCTTTTTTACAAAAAAAAGAAAAAAAATACGTTTGAACAAAATTAAAATACAAGAATGTTCAATTCTCAGAATGTAAAAATTAATGTTCATTCAGTGCTTAGCTATCAACTACAGACTTTATTAGTTAACAACAAAAGCAAAGATAAGATGCAGGTTTTAAAGGGAACTTTGGTTCCCCTCTTCCCATTTATGATTCTCCAATTCAGGAAGGGCTACATTTCTTTTCAACTGTGTGTTTAAATCTGGAATCAAGATGGGAGTAATTAAACCACCGGCTGTGTCATGAAGTAACAAGTCAGGGTTCTGTGTCTCAGATGACAAACGTCTGACTTCACCTATTGCATGGAAAAGCCCCATGTGCTGGAGTCAGAGGTCTGAATCTAGATTTTTCAACTATAGAATTCCAGCCCATTTTTAGAGGGAGCTAAGTGCTGTGAATATCTTCATGCACATGAAGTGTGTGCGTGTGTGTGTGAAGGCGACACAAGTGGGCAGGGCAATAGGAGAAAGGGAGAGGAATTGGGGATGCAGAAAGCCTCTGCTTTGGAATATTACATGTTTTCCTTTTCTATTATTCACAATGAATTTAAAGAATATTTTATAGAGAAGTAAATCCCCCCTTCTTTTTCAAAATTAGTGACAGTTGTAGGAGACTATTTTGTTCTACCATTGTTCAGATGTAGTGTATGAACAATGTCAGGGATGTAATGTATGACTGACTTTTGTGTATGATACCCACTTATAGATTGAAAGCTGAAAAAGTTCAGAGAGAAATTTGTGTACACACAATTGTTCTGTCTTTCTCTTTCAATATCACCACTGTTGGCTGACAATGAAAATGTGAAGAACATCTCATTTTATGTTACATCCTAATGTTCTGTCTTTGCAAAAGTAATACCTCAATATAATGGATGGAATTCCATGACAGTGACAAACAATACTAATTACAATGCCATGTATGAAAAGAATGTTATACCATAACAGTACATTGCAGAAAAATGACATTTCACGTTAGAATTGTTTGATTTGATTGTGGTGAAAAGAAAAATGCTAATGTACTAAAATAAACTAGTAAGCAGTCAAAAAAGCAAAATATGTAAAAGCATCTGATTTGTCAGATGCAATATATTTGATTACTACTCATCTAACATTCTACTACCAGTTTAAATAATTTTATTAATTAAATCTAAAATTATACAACATGTTAATCTTGTAGACTAAAAGGGGAAAGAATAATTGAAAGCCTGAATATTATAGAATGAAGCTGAATTACTTTTAGGTATGAGAAGAGCCCTTTTCACAGTGTTACTTCCAAGTGGGTTTGACTGACTATTGAGAACTTCCATTTGTAAGTGGCCTCATTTGCATATAAGCCATGTATATTATGTCATTCAATAACAATAATTTTAAAACTTCTTTTATTATGCACCCGTGAGGTACCTGGCTCTGCCCAGAGTGGATTTACACGAGGAATAAGAAGGATCCAGCTTGTTCCCTAGAAGGCACAGTCAGATGTTTTAGAAAAATTAAACAAGTCACTATGGAATCCAGTGTACTTGTTGTTTAATACACGTTTCTTATTTACTAACATTCAAAACATAATCTCCACTCAGTCCCAAAAGACTTTTTACAAATTCTGAATTTGTGTGGTTTTAATTAATAAAATGTTTCTCTAGCATTTCCAAAAAACTGTTTAGGTTGAGAGTTTTAAAACATCCTGGATATATGATCATTCACTCTTTATTGCCACTCTGTATTCTTGAACATATCTTTATCACCTATATCAATTTTTCTGTACACTCTTCCCCTGTAAAAGTGTCTGTGAGGACAGAGATCTTTCTAGCTATCCCAGAACCTTCTGTTTTGAATGAAAGAAAAATCTAACACATTTAGAAATATGTAAAAAATCCACATTAAAAATATTTTAATTGAAAATATTATTCTTTTAATACAAAATAATGGATATTCTGAATTAAAATGAAAGTCATACCATAAAGAAAATTATAAAGAATAAAACAAATAACCCAACACTCAGGAATGGGGAGTGCTTACATGTTAGCATTTTGACATATATTTTTGTCTGGAAATTTTTCTGTGGATATATGCACATATTTTACAACCCCAAATATGCATTTATATTATACAGTCTAAACTACTTTTTCACTTAACGATGTGTCAGGAGCATATTTTGATATGAATAAATACAGAATCTTCATGACCATTTTAAAAGACTTTAGAACATTTGATTTGATTGTGGGAAAAGAAAATGTAGACATATCAAAATTAATTTAATCAACTTTCTGTAATTATCCATTTGTACTGTTTTGGGGGTGTTGTTTGGTTTTGTTTGTTTGTTTTTGTTTGGGTATGCCATCATAATTTACAAACAGTGGTGAAGAGTGCTTTCTCTCTCTCCAGCAAAGACCAGTTTTAAAAACTCCATGCACACACTCAAGAACCCATTTTTCATTATGTCATTATTCTGCTGCACTAGAGTGTTTCACATCTTCTCCCTGAGCAGTATAGTTTTAAAGTAAATTTGGTTTCTTTAGCCAATGTTTGGAGTGGCAGGAAAAGAAATTATGGAATACATGGATTCTGCCTGCATGACTTATAAGTTTGGGAATAAGACTTTCTGCAAGTAGAGACAGCAAATCACTCCACAAAAAGGCACCAAACAATTGGAAAGCCTTGACTAAAGTGAAGATCTCTAGGAAGCCACATATTGCTATGAAAAAATCTACGTCTAAAATCAATTACCTTGTAATGCAGGCAGCAATGACAGTCTAAGAAAAAACCTATTTGTAAAATACTTCAATTCTTTGTTTGGAAATGATAGGTGAAAGAAATACGGAACTTTATAAAATGATGGTTAGGCTGGGTGTGGTGGCTCACGCCTGTAATCTTAGCACTTTGGGAGGCCGAGGCGGGTGGATCACGAGGTCAGGAGATCGAGACCATCCTGGCTAACATGGTGAAACCCTGTCTCTACTAAAAATACAAAAAAAAAAAAAAAAAAATTAGCCCGGTGTGGTGGCGGGTGCCTGTAGTCCCAGCTTCTCAGGAGGCTGAGGCAGGAGAATGGCATGAACCCGGGAGGCGGAGCTTGCAGTGAGCTGAGATTGTGCCACTGCACTCCAGCCTGGGCGACAGAGCCAGACTCCGTCTCAAAAAAAAAAAAAAAAAAAAGATGATTATTTTGTAGATGTTCAAATTACAAAATTATGGCTTAGAAAGGTCAAGAAGAAAAATGGCTAGAACATCTCACTGACTGCCTGTATTCTTTATCACACCCCACGAGGCCTTGAAGGAGTGACAAAACTGCTTGCCTCTGTGCTACCCTTTCTGGTCATTTCAGAACACACGAGTTGTGATTTTTCAGTAGCATCTCCATTGTCATTTACCTATGGCTGCTAGAACAAGAGACGGATATTTTCTAGAATGCTATGAAGTCAAAAGCACCCAAGACCCCCTCCCTGGGGCATGTGCACTAAGGAGGGTACGAAATAAAACAGGGCTGTCTAACCAAAGCTCTGTCCAGCGTGCACAGAAAGTTCTAGAAAGAACAAGAGTACTTCTGAGTGTCGCTGGGTAAAGATGCATCTAGGGTGATTCTAATCCTATTATGGAATTCTCTGATTTCACTGACATCTCCAGTTTTAGTCTGGACTAAAACCCTGGGTCCTAAATGAAGACCCAGTCCTGTGTGGGGTGGGGAAGGAAGCCAGATGCCATGTGCCTCCCTGCCTTCTCCCCGCCATCGTCTCCCGCCGGGAGGGCCGCTGTAAGTCGGGCCACATTTGGCTTGCTGTCACAGCGAGGATGACCACAGCCCAGGGCGGTCTGAACAACATCTTCCTCTGTCATATTTTGATAGTTCCCTACTGTTTTCCTAACACAGATGAGGCCGGGTGAGCCTCTGCAGGGAAGTTACTGTTTCTTTCCTGAGATGCTCAGCTAGGCCAGGGTGGGGAGCAGGGAGGGCCCGGCTGAAATCCTGGCGCGAGCCTGAGAGTGGACCCCACCTAAAAGCTGACAGAACACACGGTCCCGGCCGAAGCTGTTCCGCAGATGTAACCGGTTGCCTCCCAGCTCCAGCTGATGTGGCTTAGTGGATGAAATGGCTTCTTTCCCTGAGGAACTTCCATGCCTGAAATTTCACTCAGGAGATGGGCTGCCTGTGATAACCGTGCAGAATAAAGACGGCCTTTCACACCCAGTCCTTGGCTGACCTCTGAAACAGGAGACAGACCCATGGTGAAGGAAACCTGTTCAGAGAAGACCCCTGGGCAGGCACATCCCCTTGGTGGTGGTGGTGACACTCTCTGCCCCCGCAGAGCTTGGTGGCTGGCGTGGGAGCCTGGCCACATGTCCCAGGGCGTTTGGGGATGAACTGAAGCAGGCGTCTGGAGCTGCTGGTCTAGGTATTTATTATTTCATGGAATTACTGCTGAGTGACAAGGGCTCCTTGCGTCCTAGCAGACTGGCATCCATGGAGCATATTTTTAACGTGAATTGCAAAAGAAATAACAAAAATATGAAATGGCTAATTAGCCATTTCACAAAAGTCCTGCCTGATGACAAGTTTCCTGGTCAGTCTCACCGTTTGCTTGTTTCCAAGTGGGATGAAATCAGAGCCCATGAATCCCAGACTCAGCTGGGGCTGGGAATGGAGGGGGCAGGGAAAGAAGGAATAAGGCTGAACTATTCAGTCTACCTTAATACATTTATAATGTATTGGGTGAGTTAACTGCTTTTTGGATAGCTCTGGGGGACACCTCAGTTTTTGGTAGAATGGGGACTCTTAGTCACATAGCACGTGATTCTCGCCTAGTCTCCTCTAAGACACTACAGTGGGACATGACTTTGCTCTCTGGGAGACTTCAAAAGCCTTCAAAGCAGGTAATCATGCTCTTGACATCAGATGAAGACCTAAGTCTATTAATCTGTGCAGGAGTATGCCTTTGGAGTTAATACTTTTGGAGATAAAAAATGAACAAAAAATGTTTCCTCCATTATTTGACAAGCTAACACTTAAATAACTTCTTATTTAGAGGTGGGGGCACAACACACTGGTAGCTTCCACAGATTCCACACAAGATCTTTCACCCATGAGGAAGGAATATTATGAATTGCAATAGTGTTTACCTTTGACCTACATGAAAGAAGATCAGTCCCAGAAGGACAGTCAAGCACACACCAAGTGGAAGGGAATACAAAGGGACTCAGATTTCTCTTTTATCTTAATATGTGTGGGCTAACAGGCTAACATCCTAAGTCATGTTAAGAATCTATTTCCCGTAGCATTATATATCCATCTTAGGATCTTGGTGTTTTGGTGAACGTTTCACTGCACAAAATATCCCAAAACGTAGTAGCTTAAGCCAGCCATTTTATTTTGCTGACTATTTTGTGGGTCAGGAATTCAGGAAGGGCTTGGCTGAGCAGTTCATCTTTGATCCATATGACATCAGCTCGGGCTTTGGGGACCAGAGGCTCCCTTCCAACATGGCTTCTCCACTGTTACACGTCTGGTACCTCTGTGCTCCTTGGCATCTTTCTCTCTCTCTCTCTCTCTCTGTGTGTGTGTGTGTCTCCCTCCCTCCCCATCCCCTTCCTCCCTTCCCACATGGCATCTCATCCTCCAGGACCTTTACATGTGGCTTGGCTGGCTCCTAAGAGGCAGGAAGTGGAAGAAGCCAGGCCAGCTAAAGGCCATGCCCAGAACAATGTGTGTTGATTCCACTGAATTCTGTTGGTGAACACAGCCACAGGGCCTGCCCACATTCAAGGGCTGTGGACACATAGACTCCTCCTCTTACTGGGGCGCAGCAGAAAGATAAGTGGGATGAGAAGTATTGTTGTAGTCACTTTTAGAAACTATCTCTGTCACAGGAAGAAACAAAAACCCAAAAGCTATGCTTAAGAAAGTTTTTATTGTTGTTATGACATCATCTGTAAAGTGTTCGTTTTCCACTCTGATAGCAAAGGTTGGATTTCTGTCATAAATCCCACTTCCTCTATGCCCATTGGGAACCTCCATGAGAGTCCCCTCCGCTCAAGCACCCACTCTTCCCTGAAGCCCACCAGACCATCCGTCACCCTTGCTCTCGGCCTCCAGCCCTGGGCTCACCTCTCAGACACCACTTGTCTAACGTTCCCTGTGCACTCTTACTGCTGGATTGTGAGTCAAGGCAATAATTGTGTCTTTGTCTTATTTGTCTCTGTAGCTTTTAAGTGAGTTTTCTTAAAGCTCAGTTCTCTTACATTAACTGACTTAATAAATGAATAAATGTTAGCCTGATTCCAGGAGTTTGGCTCAATAGTTTCATTCATGTTGGTTCAGATAAGTGAATATAAACTGGAAAGGGAAGACTGGTGTGTGGGTGGGAGTGTTTTAGTCTCCAAAAGTGGCAGAGAGAACCTGGATTTTCAGATGCAAAGGTAGGGATAAGGAAGTCATCAAGTCAGGGAGAGCCAGCTTTAGCTCTCCCTTTTCCACTGCCATCATCTTATGACTGGCTCCTTGGAGACTGTTCCTACACCAACATGGCTGCAGGTCAGGGTGACCTTGGAAGGACTCCTTCTGTTATTCAGACCACTGGCATGTGCAGATACACACATGCATGCCTATCTGTCTATTTATCTATATCCGTCTACCTAGAGAGAAAGAGAGAGGGAGAGAGAGAGAGAGAAGGCACTGAAAACATGACTTTGATAGTAATATTATTATTGATCAACATTACAGCCTTGTTGTAGGGAAGTTAAAGACTAGAATTACTCTAATACTTCTCAAATCTAGGACATATTATAGTGCATTTTACATGTATAATTTTCTTCAAATACATTTCACCAATAAACAAAAAACCTGAGAAGGCCGAGAAGGCTTTTTTCTACTTGCATGGGGGGTGAAATGAATCCACATCTCCTTCATCTGATAATACCACTGATAAGAGAATTGAAGAGCTGCAAATAGCAGCTAACCAGCTTGTTTATCTCCAGAAAATATGATTTAATTAAACATTCTTTTCAGCAGCTTGTACCAATCAAAGAATTAGGAGTTCTCTGGCTGCCAATTACAGCCTCTCAGGAGGAAATTATCTGGAAGAAAGATAATTTTCTCCACCTTGAGCTGGGCGTCAGGGAAAATATGAAAATAAATATTTTTGGTTTTATGTTTAGCAATTTTAAAATTTCATATTTAGCTCTACAGCGTCTGTTTTTTCCTTTAGGCCAAATGTCATTTTTGCTCAGAACATTTCAAGGTAATTTTCTGGCATTTTAATTGTGTTTCTGTAGTTTATCACCTTTGAGATTTGCCTACTGTCCAGAATGGTTTATTTGTTACACTGAGGAAAATGTAGACAAAAGTTTGTGTTTGCCTAGTTGGGAAACAGATTAGAATGCCCAGATAAAAAGGGTAAGTTAGTGATCTGCTCTCAGCAGAAAGTCCTGCAGCTGGGGGCAGTGAGGTCACCAGAGGCTCTAATTCTACAGGAGACTTAGAAAACTCCTCTCTAATTTAGCACATTTAGCATGCTTATCTGATAAAATTTGTTAGCACCAAAGCTATCAGGCATGAGGTCGGGAAATGACTGATTTGGGGTAAGGGGACCCACTGAATCAAAGGGATGGTGGCACCATTCAGAATGAATGCAAACCGGGGAGCCCAATGTGACCTCCTGAAGGAGCACAGACATGTCGTTTTGGGCTGGAGAGCTCTCTGAACCCCTGGATGAATGGCTCTCCCAAGGCAAAGTCAGTGAGAGATGGCCAAGAGCTGCACTGTGCATTTCAATCCACATGTGCTTTTTCAGGGAGATTGCAAGTTCCATGTTCATCACATGTCTATTATACGAACTGCCCGAAGGAGTTCTATGAGAAAAGTGAAGGCATAGCCTGTGCACTGTTAGGCAAAATATTCTTGCATGTGGGTATAAGAGCCCTTATGTAGGATTTTTATATTTTCATTTTATGTGGGGGCCAACTGTGTGTATATACATACCAGATAGTTGATAGATAGAGATGATACATTGATAGACAGATACTAGGCAGATAGATAGTAGGCAGATAGACTGTATATATTTCTGACATTATTATGGAAGTTAATGGCATATATTCAAACACATTTCTGAGCCTTTTCTCAGTGCCAAGCTCTGTACTAAGTTCCATATGGGGTTATAGAAATGAGTAGGCTACAACACCAATCCCACAGATGCTATAGCTTCATGGGAGAGAGAGACAAACACATAAATATTGATATGAAGTATATTTTGATAATGCTATGATAAAGACACAGCTGAAGCACTGTGAAAGTAGCCGGATAGATAACACTCTAATTGGCAATTTTTGGAAAGGCTTTGTGAAGAACAGGCAGTGGGCCTGGGCTGGGAGAATGCAGGAGCTTGGCAGACAGAAATCAGGGTAGAGGATCAGTGGAGGGATTCCTGGAAGAGGGAAGTGTATGAGCAAAGTCATCCCTGGAGAAGATACAGGTCTTGCATGGGAAAAGGCATCACTGGGATGGTGAGGGCAGAATGTAAGGGGAAGAGGCTGTAGGTGATGGAGGAAGATGGAGGAAAAAGGTAGATTATGGTGATTCCACAGAATCACATCTGGATGCTCTAAATTACTGAATCTGGGCTTTGCTTGGAAGACACAGAGGAGCCACTGAAGGTGTCTAAGGGTGGGAGTGTGTTGTGTGTGTGGGCAGGTGTGTGCTTGAGTGTGTATGTGTGTGTACACAAGCATGTGTGCTGAGTGTGTGTGTTTGTGTGAAATGTCAAAGAGAGAGAAAGATAGATGGGGTGGAGGGAGAGGGAGACACAGAGAGACAGAGGAGATCTGTGCTTTAAATAACTATTGGGTTGGCAGTTTGGTAGTTAAAGGGACATGAATGGAAGCAGGGCAGGCTAGGTAGGGCATTGCAGTCATTCAGCTCAGAGCTAATGAGAGCCTACAAAAAGGAAGTGGACACAGTAAAGGGGAGGCAGGTTTAAGTTTTATTATGAAGCAAACTTGCTAGGGTTTGCTAACTAATTAGAACGGGGGGTGAAGGCATGGGAAATATGAATAGGGGCTCTAAAACACCAAACTGGCATAGTCATGTCATGCCTGAGATGGGGAATGAGAAGAAGGAACAAGTTTGCATATCCAAGTATTCATTCATTAATTGGATTAATGGAAAATCTTTGGCAAATGATTATTGAGCATGCTGCAGGCACTGAACTAGGGACTGAGATATAAGGACTAGGGCAGATATGGTGCTCCAGGGGCTTGGAGCAGGATGTCATAAGAGTAATTAGGTTCCAAGTTACAGATCTGGGAGTTGTTCTTCTAGAAGTGATCCATGAATCCAGGGGACTAAATGGTTCATTAGGGAGGAAGTTCTTTGGCAATCTGTGGGAAGAAGGTTGTGGAGTCCTGATAAGATAAATAAGTAACAATGAGGAAGGGCCCCAGTTGTGGGAGGGCCCCAAGTGGGAAAGAACAATGAGCAATTGTTCTGAGGGATGGCTAATCACAAACCCACAGGCACAGTAACCTTCTTCCTAGGGCACAATGACCTTGTTCCCCACAAGCCCCCTTCAGCATGATCCTATAAAACTTCTCCCCAGCCCCTGCCTCTGCAGACAGCCCCTTCTCTGCTGTGCTGCCCATTGCAACCTTGCAATATATTTTCATAGTTTAATAAATCTGTCTTTCTTTACCTACAGCTGTCTTGGTACATTCCTTTACTGCCTCAGCCACTGGCCCCAGATAGTAGCTACCTGTGACAAAGATCTCATGAAGTTATTTGATCCCCTCATTCTCAATGCTTAATTTAGCATGACTTAATAAGTCTCTCTCTTTCTTTCCTTCCTTCCTTTCCTTCCCTCCTTTCCCCTCCTCCCTTCCCTCCCTTCCCCTCCTCCCTTCCCTCCCTTCCCCTCCTTCCCTTCCCTCCCTTCCCTCCTTCCCCTCCTCCCTTCCCTCCCTTCCCCTCCTCCCCTCCCTCCCTTCCCCTTTCCCTTCCCCTTCCTCTTCTCCTTCTCCTTCTCCTTCCTTCCTTCCTTTCTTCCCTCCTTCCTTCCTTCTTTCTTTCTTCCTTCCTTCCTTCCTCCCTCCCTCCCTCCATCCCCAGAAAAAGAGCACTAAGAAAGAGTGATTGTTTCAGGGAATCTCCCCATTAAGGAGAAATGCATTTTTGTGCATGCATGCACACATATGTGTGTACACATACCTATGTATAGCCATTTGGTTCCTGAAAGATATCTGAAGTAAGCTAAAGCATCTTAGCCTTGCAAGAACACCTGTTCTTTACCTTTTCCTATGATTGCAATGTTTCATGCACAAATATTTTAATTTTTCTTAAGTGAAATTCACCTAGATGCAACTTTTCTTGAACCTAGTTAAAGTAATAAGAGACAATCACATCGAAGAATTGCTTTTCAAGAAGCACAATGGGGCGTTTGGGCTCTGAGCTTGTGGTAGTCCACACCTTCACAGTCTCTTCTCCCATGGCCACTGCTGCATTGTTCTCCCAGTCCTTAGAGTCTGACCTGCTCAGGTTCATTCATGGTTGGACTTTCCTTGGTATTTGCTTACATAACAATATCAGGACACATGTCTTTAATATTTTATCAGGTTTAATGGGTAGTTTTCCTAACATGGCATTGTGTGGCCTACAGAACAAACTAAGAGGGAGAAAGAAGGCTCTTGGCTTGTAGTAAGCAACATGCTTTTAATATACATTCTGATATTAAACATTTGATTAACTTGATAACGAGCCTGCAGGTGGGTATTAAGATGTTGGTTTTTGCCTTATCATAAAGACAGCTCTTAAAGAATAGTATACTTTACTTAAGTGCATCTCCCTTAGCTGGTGTAATGGACTCCTGACCATAAAAGTCACATAGTCCCGACCTGTGTCTATGCTGCCTGCTTGTTCTGGAGAACTGGGCACGGTCTAATTGTTTGATTTGGCTGTTTGCATATGAAAGTGGAGTTCAAATGCTTCTTATAAGTGAACACTTGGGAGGGGAGTGGAAATGTATCCATTAGCTAAAAGAGCTGAATGCACTATAGGATGTACAAGAGCCACCCTATTTGATTATTAAGTGTTTTGTAACCTGAAACTGTAAGTTAACAAGAATAAAATGAAATGACCCAGGAGCAGAACATTCTTTTAAACCTGCAAATGAGAGAAGCAACACCCCTTGTGGCTACTCTGAGAAATGGCCAGGATCCTTTTAGATATGTTCTAGTTGGTTAGCTGATTATAAAACAGTGTCTGCTTGGGAGACATTATCATATAAACAAATATTTCAGTGTTTCCTACCAATTAAAACCACCCTGGGAAACAGGTACTTCTACCTAAATCTTTAAACAATCGAATGTCTCAAGGCTTGCCTTTGGGTAGGCTGGCTCTTAGGATGGGAACCATGATCCTAGCTGGAAACATTTGCAGTATGTTCTAGTTTTTTCTATGAAAGCTCTTTGGCTCCCTTGCTGTTTGTCTTCTTGATGGTTATATTAAATTAACAATGTTAAAAGAAGGAGTTTTCAAATTTGAGTCTCCCGGGGAGCTTGTGAAGACACAGCTTGCTTGCCTCACTCTTAGAGTTTCTGGTTTAAAAAGTCTGAGGAAGGGCGTGTAATTTTGCATTTCTTACAGGTTCCCAGGTGATGCAGCTGCTGTTGGTCCCAGGACCACACTTGGAGAGTCACTAAATTCAGTGATTTCTGAGATCCCATAGGTGTCCCCCCGCACAGCAGTCCAATGAATTTAATGGAAGCTTTTCTCTCATGATAATTGATCAACTAAAAAAAAAAAAAGAAAGAAAAGAAGCCTCCTCTGATTTCTGTTATCCAGAAAACTAGCTAATCTCTACCAGAAAGTAGACTTTTTACAACAATCTTAGGTGTATTTAATTAGAGTAAGTGGTAGAGAAATGCAACCTGGAATGTTGGATTCTTTTCCCAAGGGAAGGGTGAATTGACTGTTGAAATTTCTATTTATGAGTTTTCTTTATCAATGGAATGAGTTGCTACTTTATAAAAAATTTAAAGTAAGCATTCAACATGTAAAATATTTCTCCCTGATGAAGACCAGAGGCATAAGTTAGGGCCAAGCAGTGTTACTGGGTAAAAAGAAGGTCTGAGGCAAGTGTTGAAGAGAGGAGTCAAAAAGGAGCAGAGAAAGGCTGAATTAGAAATAATAGTAGATACTGCCTGCTACGTAGTTTTTTCTATGAAAGCTCCTTGGCTACCTTGCTGCTTGTCTTCTTGATGGGTTATATTAAATTAGCAATGTTAAAAGAAGGAGCCTGTAGAAGCAGTACGTTTATGAGTGGATGAAACGTGTACCACATCAGTGAATATCTGTGGTCTTCTTAGGCCCTTCGGTCCTGTATCTACTACGTCCTTTGTATAATTAAGGTTTCCAAACCAAGGCCACCTGATGGAGAAACTCTAAAAGACATCAAACTTGAAAGTGCTCATGGATGACCTGGGTTCTTATTAAAATGCAGATTCTGGTACATTATATCTGGGGCAGGGCCCGAGACTCTGCATGGCTAACCAGCTCCTAGGTGATGCCAGTGAGGCTGGTCCATGACCACCAGGGCCAGCTTCATGGGCATGCACCAGTGCAGTTGTGCAGAATTGGGCCCTAAACCATCACATTAATTTCTTCTGATCATTGCTTTATCCTCTTACAGCCATGACATCAGATATTTGGTTGGCTTGTATAACTGCTGCCACATACTAAGCCAGGGGTTTAATGTTTCTCTCCCCTTGATCTAAGTGATCCTGACACTCTCTAGTTTGTAGCTGGAGATTATTTAGCAAATGCTCTCCTTTGCTATTTTTCAGATCTGTCTCTGAGACAGGATTCTTTCTCCTGTGCTAAATTACTAGTTTGTTTTCATTTTTCAAATAAATCTCATTAACTGAGTTTTGGGTTTTGAAGTCAAATGTAGTTTTCTGAACCTTCCCCTTGCCTCTGGGCCACGAAGATGATTAGGAAAAAGCAGGCAGTGACCCCCATGGCTGCCTCTGAATCACCACTGTGTCAGGGATAAGTAGATCCCAGCCCAAGGAATGGATGATATCTGGTGGTTCTTTTTACATGAACATGTCAGCTTCCTTCATTTGTATAATTTCAATTCTTTTCAATGCCAGATGCATATTCAATCCCAGTGAGCTGCTGAGCAGGTAGTTTAATAAATTTTCATTGAGCATTTTCTGTATTTAAGGCACTCATAGGATACTAGACTAGGTTATCAAGTTGGTCGTAATCCAGCAGAAAAACTTGGATGGAAGGGAAACTTATTTAGGTGAAGACTGACAGAGTGTTCTACAGAGTGGTGATTCAGCAAATAAGGAAATGATGCTGGTGTATTGACAATAGCCTTGCAGGAGTCAGGAGTACAGATAAGTGTCTTCTTCCTGATCCTTTCTGAATCCCTTCAGCTTGGGTTTTCAGCATCCACGTTAGCCAAAGACAGATCTGGCTGCTTCCATGAAATTGTCGACTTTTTTGAACTTTTCCTACAGTTAACATACTCAGCGATTATGTTTTGTAGCTAACATGGGGGAAGTCCGAGTTTCTTAATCTGCAGGCTTTTCCTCACTGTTGCAAAACAAACATTTTCTAAGCACTGCACTGGCATTCATGTAACGTCTCACAGGCATCTCATGAGATACGTATTGTTTTCCAGATTTTACAAATGCAGTAACTGAGGCCTTGAGAGGTTAATTTGCAGGTTAAACAGCCAATGACAGAACCAGCATTCAGGCCTGAAAGTGCTGACTTCAGGTCCATTATACTTTCTACTGACTCGTGGGATTTGTGCATTTAAAGAATGTTCCTTAATGCATTGTTCATTTCCAATTTTTATTTTTATTGTTTCTGATGAATTTGCACTCTACTGTTTAGAAGAACTTTAAAATTGTTTAGAAAATGAATAAAACTAAGTGGCTTTGGGAGATTGTTTTTGGAAACTCTGTAATTTGAATCTAAATATTTTAATCTTTTATTAGTTAATGCTATTTGATTTAATCAAGAACTGGCCGGGTGCAATGGAGTTAAGTATCATAATTCCATCATTAATTCTTAGTGCACAGTGCTTGGATTTAGACTATTGTTGCAGTAACTGGGCCTCCCATTTCAAAGTTCCCAGGATTTGAGAGGCAGGCTGCTTACCCAAATAGACAAATTAGGCCATGTGATTTGAACAATATTGGGAGATTTTTATTTCAATGAATTAAAAAATCAATCCACAGCCAGTTTTAATTTACTTGAGGTTTAGTGAAATGTCATTTTCTTTCCCTTTTCTGTTTTATTTTAAAAGACAATATTCTTATTTTGTTTTTATGAACTCAATTTGGAAAGCAATAATACGTTTAATTCCTAGGGCCAATAGACAAAACAAAACAAAATATTGGCCTAGAAATCAGGAGGCCTGGTGTCCAGTTTCAATTGTGTGACCTTGACTGAGTCATTTAACCACATTAGGCCTCTGATTCCTCACAGTAGAAGGAGAAATTTGAACTAGCTGCTCTCTGAAGCTTCCTTCCAGTTTTAAATCTGACTTTGCTATTATTGCTTATTTATACTAGAAAAAAGCATGAAAGTAAATGTTTTTCCCTATCTTCTGCATTACTCAAATTAGGTTAACTGCTATTAAAAACAAAACAAACAAAAACCTTAATGGATTAACAAAATGGAAGTTAACTTCTTGCTTCTACAAACTCCAACATGTTGGTCAGCTCTCTTGGGCATCCCTCCTACATGCAGTGACTCAGGGATCCAGGCACCTTTCATCTGGTGTTCCTTTGTCCCTCTGTAGGTCCTCTGAGTCCTCTGCAAAATCCTTGTCGGGGGAGTGACGTGAGTCTGGGGCATCTCGCACAGGTGTTAGGGGCCAGAGCACACTCCATCGGCTATAACATGTCATGTGATGCTACCTGGATATGGTGGGCTTAGGAAATATAATCCATCTGTGATTGCCCAGAAGGAAGACAAAAAGGTTTGCATAGCATGGTCTCATCTACAGTTCATTAATTCGACAAATACTTATTGAGGGCTACTCTATACCATTTCACTGGCACTGGAGTATGGCAACCTACTCTCTTCCTATGGATCTAAATTCTAGTGGGGGAAATCATGTGGCTAGTGTGTATGTGTATATGCATGTGTATATGTACATGAATATGTATGTATGTAATCTATTTCTAAAATATCTATATGAACTCTGAGATTAAAAATAATATCACAAGTAATAACATTTTAAGAACTTGCTATAGACTAAGCATCATTTTAAGGGCTTTATATATATATATTTATATTTTTTTATTAATCCTTGAGCAATTCTATGCAGTAGATGCTATTAATATCTCCATTTTGCATATTAGTAAACTGAGACAGAGTTTAAATACCTTGCCCAGGATCAGACAGCTAGAAAGCAGCAAAGCCAAGCTACAAATGCAGGCAGTTTGAAGCCAGAGTTCACACTCTTACTTGTTGCTCTGAAAGCATGTGCCTGACTAGAGTGACAGTTCATCTAGCTGTATCTTTCTTGGTACCTGCCCAAATTAGTTAGCTGAAAACTAAGGAACACCTGAAAGGGGATGTGTGAAAGCACTTTGCAAACTGGAAAACATTATAATATGACATGACATGTTGCTTTTTCATACTACTCCCAGATTAGTTTGGTTAAAAAAAAACAAAAAATCAAACATATCCCCAAAATCAGCTATATCAGATCAGTTTGGGAAAAAAAATTAAACTATTCCCAGCCTTAAAATCTCTGCTGGCTTCCTGTTGTCTGCTGTCTACAATACGGAGTTTAAGTTCTTTGGACCTTTACTGTCTTGCTTGTTTCCTTCTTCACTCTTTCTCACACCCTACCCTACTAGACAAATCACCTTCCCAGAATAAGACCCCAATATTCATGGCCTTCTGTCTGTCCAGTTTCAGTACATCATTTCCCTGCATCCTAGGCCAGCAGTAGGTCTAAATCACCTTTGTATCCTCGATAGTTCTAGCACACAGTCAGTGCTAAATAAATGCTTGGCAAGTTACACCAAAGGTCAAAAAGTGAGGGCCATAAATAATACAGAATTTAAGGTGATCAAAGCTGACTCAGTTGTCCCCATGATGCAGGTAGCATGGCTTTGCATGAGATGTTTTGCTCTTACAATCTCTGTTCTCAGAGGCTGGAAAATGGCAAAGAAACAGGAAACAGCATAGCTCTCCCAGTTTAGCCAGAACATTTGGCTTATGGTTGGCAAAGAATTTGGTTGAAAATGGAGTTATTTTGTAACATTGTTTTGAAGGTAATTGTAATTGGGCCATTCTCCAAGACATATCCCTGGTGGAAGGGGCTATGCAAGGAGAAGCTCTATTTAATTGCTTTATACAGGAGGTCTAGTCTTCGCATACCTTTAAATGAGAGCTGAAGAGAAAAGCATACACAATTAATCAATGCCCTGAATTCAGTGGAGTGGACGCTTATAACCCATTGTGGCAGATGCTGTTGGGCTGCCGTCCATTTCTAAATCTTCTTTGCCAAGGAACCTCAATGTGTTTGGGATTGTCACATGCCCAGCCTCTATGGATAGATGGCGGATGGTCTCAGCCAGTGTTTCCATGCATTTTTTTTATAACTTGCCACATAGAAAATGATTATATTTGCATAGTCCTCTCTACTAACCTGGCAGGGGAGGATTTGGAGACATCAATATGAGGTTTGGAGAAATAAATAACCTATTACATTATCTTCATATCATATAATTACAATAGGAAAAATAAATATAAATATTTTGAAATATATGAATTATTGAATTTGGATAAAATTTCACATAAAATATTTTCTAAATATTTAAAATGAGAAACTCAAGATGGCTGATTAAAAAAAAGCTTCCTAATCAGCTTTTAGGCTTGAAATGGTTAAATATAATTTCTCATACAGATTTTTAATGATGACTTCTTCAAATTCTTGATAATTATTGCAATTTTGCTCACCAAAATCAGTGGCTAAAAAGTTAGAACTATATTTATAACCATTCAAAATTTGTAGTAGTAGAAATTATTTTTAAAATGTTTGACATTCCTTGACAAACGTAATATAAAGTTTCATGTGATAATGAGAATGTGTTTCAAATCCAGTCAATTTTTATATTAAGTATTTAAAAATCATGATGAAGCTGGGCACGCTAGCTCATGCCTGTAATCCCAGCACTTTGGGAGGCCAATGCAGGAAGATTGCTTGAACCCACAAGTTTGAGACCTGCCTGGGCAACTTAGTGAGACCTTGTATCTACTTTAAAAAATTGCAGTGAAGCTCTAATTTGCAGAATGTGTCCTCAGCCTGCAGGTAGATTGGATGCTACTAAAACAACACATCAATTACACATGGACAAAGGTTTCTGACACAGGTGAAGGCTGAAATCAGAGGTGGTCAATCTGAGGTCGGCCTCCCAGAATCCCCATTTAAATTCCCTGATCCTCAACCTCTAATGAGTACACGTTGGGTGGTACAGTCTCCTCCTTGGACACTATAGAAACCTCTTCAGTGGCACCACAGGCCACCTGTCCCCACTCATCACTGCAGGCCCTGAAGCTGGCTGCTCCAGTGCATGCCCAGGTGGGACATGCTCCCATGTGGCCAACAAGTACCAGATGTTTCTCCCTGTGCTCGTCATCTGAAGAGACCACAGGGGATGTCATTGGATGCCACTCACTCAGGCCACCTTCTAAGGAGCTCTAGAAGAGTGTGCTTGTAGCCATAAACAACCTGCCAGGAGGCTCCAGCCATCCCAAGAAATGAGCAGATCAGTTTTACATGGGATAACTGTAACCCATAGGCCTTCCTCAACATAGCACACTAGTTGAGAAGCATGGGTTGAAGGAAGCATAATGAGCCTGTTCCCCATGATTTCAGCCTGTTTTAAAGCAAACAGTGGCCAAATTACCCCCATTCTGGCCATGGGTGAGAGTAGTTCTAGGAAAATCTTTGTTTTATTGATAAAAGAGGACAAAACAGGATGTGTCTGGTACTGATTCTTCCCCTTCTCTTCTGCCTTCACTGGAGGTGTGTTGTAGAGCTTCAGCAGCCATCATGTCATCAGGAGATGGCAAGCAACACTGAAAGGTGAATAGCATCACAGAGCTGCTGATACAGTTTCCAAATCAATGCCAAATACCCTATCTCTAGATTTCCTACTATGCAGGAAGAGTAAGCTCCTATTTGTTTAAGCCACTGGAAACTGGATTGCCTTGTATTTGTAGTCAAAAGTATTCCTCATACATTTTTTTCATTATATTATATGCCTAAGTACACATAGGGAATGAAAAGCATTACCTTGGAGTCCTTTATCCATTCATCAAAGTAGGCAAGTATAATGCTAATTTTGCAAACATTCCTTAAGAAGAATAACCTAACTCATTGTCTGCAAAATAGGTGTGGATATTCTAGAATAAATACAGCTTGTTGGTCCAGGGAGCCACCTCTAGGGTATGTTCTCTTCAAGTATGGTAACACTGTGATGTATGGAGCTGCGTGTCCTTGTGTTGATTGGTCAACTTCACATCTCCTCTCCTATGGCAGTGTAATATAGACTCGAAGGACCGAAGATAGTCTTCCAGTGGCTTCTTATGGTCACTTTAAGAATAGACCTCTATTGCTTCTAAGTGATAGAAACCCACCTGAACTAATGCAAGCAAAAGGAGACATTTATTAGAAGGACCTTGAGCTATCTGATGGTAAAACCATGCTTCGAGGAGGGTTGTGGTTGCAGTGAGCTATTACGAATTGCTTAAACAAGGCTGGACTCCATGGCTCATGTCTGTAATCTCAACATTTTAGGAGGCCATGGCGGGAGGATTGCTTGAGCTCAGGAGTTTGAGACCAGCCTGGGTAACACGATGAGACCCTGTATCTACCAAAAAAAGAAAAAAAAATGAAAAAATGAAAAATTAGCCAGGCATGGTGGTACACCTGTAGTCCCAGCTACTTGAGACTGAGGCGGGAGGACTGCTTGAGGCTGAGGCCACAGTGACCATGATCATGTCACTGCACTCCAGCCTGAGCAACAGAGTGACAGCTTGTCTCTCAAAAAAAAAAAAAAAAAAAAGAGTTGATAAAAAGAACTATTTAAACAGGAAATGAGCATTTCCAGAACCCTCTTTCTGCTTCTTCCTTCTGTATCTGCTGTGTTGACTTGACTTCTCTCTCTTGCTACTGAGTTCCTTTCTCTGACAGAAACATGGCTTCTGGCAGCTCCTAAGTTTTAGATCTTTTGGACTCAGCTGCCAGAAAGAAAACCCAACTCTCCAGGTTGCCTGTCCCAATATCTAGTTGCTGGGATTGATGATTCCATTGTGAGATAAGGGCTGAGTATTAGACTAAGAACATAAGCCTGGAGGCATGGTTATGGAATCTCTTGCAGAAGCCAGCTGGATGGAGTTGGGGGAAGAGAAACTCTCCAGAGAAGGAGGTAGTTGTGGTGTTGGGCAGAGTTCCATAAAAAACCACTACAGAAATTATGTCCACTTCACCCTGAGTATGTTTATACTGACAAAGGAGACAAAGAACCAAGATTTGTGTTTGTTTAGGTCATACAGGAAATCAATAGACAATTTGGTATTAAAATACAGAACTATTAGTTCTTACTCCAGGTTTTTGGATTCTTTGTTAAGCGCTTGTTCTACTCTTCTTTGTAGCAATACTCATTGCTTTCTTGGAGGCTTATTGATGGGAACTGTCCTGTTCCTTGTCACAAAGATTTATTAAGATAGTTAATATAATACTTGGAGGGAGTTTGGGGGCAAGAGTGTTTCCTGACTCCATCCTAGAGAGACATTCTGCCAACATCCTTATAAACACTAACACGTTGGAGTCACCTATGAGTTTATAAGAACAACATAGCAGTAGTCTTTCTGGGAAAGCATATGTATAAAATCAGCTTAAAGTAAGACAGCGGTAAATCATTATAAAAGATGGCAAAATAAAATCTCACTCTTGCTGATGGTTAACTTTTATATTTTGGATTTTATGGAATACAAGCTAAGCTATTACATCCACAGAATCTTTAGCTTTGTGAAGTTACTTATGTAATCTTCAGTGAATATTCTATTTACTTCACTTCAAAGCTTTCAATAAAACAAGAATTCGTAGGGCCAGGAGTGATGGCTCATGCCTGTAATCCCAGCACTTTGGGAGGCCGAGGCAGGCAGATAACCTGAGGTCAGGAGCTAGAGACCAGCCTGGCCGACATGGTGAAACCTTGTCTCTACTAAAAATACAAAAATTAGCTGGGTATTGTGGCGGGCGCCTGTAATCCCAGCTACTTGGGATGCTGAGGCATGAGAATCACTTGAACCCGGGAGGCGTAGGATGCAGTGAGCCAAGATCGCACCACTGCACTCCAGCCTGGGCGACAAGAGAGAAACTCCATCACCCACCTCCCCAAACAAACAAAAAAACCAAGAATTCATTAACCATTCATTCATTCAACAAACATTTGTTACCATCTACTGGATGTCTAATTTTGTGCTAGTCTCCTCACCGTACTTTAATCCCTCGGTAGGTTTTAATGGAAAGTGACTAGATTCTTACGAGGTAGCTTTAGAACCACCAATTATTTCTTTTTAGCAATCATTTTCTCCTCACTCCCTTTCTGAAAATCCTTCTCTGTCTCCAGAAGTAGGAGCATGTAACCCTGCTTCCCCACACATAGCTGATTGGACTAGGGATGCAGGCCTCATCCGATATGGCCAATCAGATTCTCTCTCCTGGGAAATTGGAATAGAAAGATGGAGGCATTACGAGTTGGTTGCGTGCTTGAATTGGAAGCCCATAGATATGTTAGGGCGTGGAGGTGACGCTGTTGTTTTGGAGAAGAAATGATGGGCCAACATAGAAGCAGTCGAGTGAGTGTACAAGTCAATTTACACAGAGAGAGAAGCAGGCACAGAGCAGAATGAAAAACCATGTGGCCTCAGAGCCAAAGACAAGCCAGGAGATTAGCCATTTAATGACCTTCCGGAAGCCTCCTATGATAATTGCCACAGTGCCTGGTTGAGCTCCACTGGCTACCCCTTATACCTTTATAAAAAATCTCCTATCATTTGAGCCTACTTGATAAGGTTTCTCTTTCTTAAGGCAAATCCACTTTGACTAGGAGGTGAATCAATCAACATCAAAGTTGGTGGACTAGATTTAAACAGAGAATGCTCTATTTAGAATAACCCAAATGTAATAATAGTAGATCAAGGACTTGTCCTGTGTATATGGAATAAAACAATCAATCTTAGATGGTTGGAACAATTTTCTTGCTGTAAGAGTATTGAAAAATAAGAACGTGTTATGAATGAACTAGAATCTTCCTATTTGATTCATTTAAATGAACATGTAGGCAGCTCTCCTTCCGAGAAAGTACAATTGCAAGTGACTTATGGGAGACCTTTTATATATAGACCCTGTTGGGTCTATATATTGGAGTAATATTGTAGTAAAAAGATTTATAGAAGATTGATGACAATTGCTATGATTCAGCCTCCAGTTGGGTACAAGGAAATATAATGTTGGTGAAGACAGTATTTGACAACATATAAGATGAAACTTTATGGTTACTAAAAGCTTCATGGCTTTATTTCTGGGTTTAAATATAATAATTTTCAATAATAATGTTTTGCTAGGTCTACTAGCTAACAGACAGCTATTTTCAGATGTTATAATTTATCCATCCTTTCAGCCATTTTGAAAAGCCATCTATAGTTGCCAAAAAGAAGTATCTTCTGAAGTATGCAAGTCTGAATCCAGACTCTGTCTTTATAGATTTAAACTTAGTCTCCCCCCACCCCACTCTTTGGCAGCCTAATTTTTATGGCTGGTTTGATAAAATCAACATTACTGCCATGGGAACAGGCCTATCAAAGTGGCTTGTTTTCAATGACTTTAAAAAGAGGGCCCATCGTTGCTCCAAATTTTTACAATCTCTTAATAAACATACTTAGGTCTCAAAACACAAGGCAGGTTGACTTGATAAAAAATTATTTTTGTTGGATGAGAGAATATGTAATGCAAAAGTAAAATGTGATCTAGTCATCAACCAGTTACCAGCCACATCAACAAGTGTAAGATAAAGAACACTACAAGGCTCCAGGGACACACAGGGATGAGAGGTAGGATAGAGATTAGAATTGGCTGCATTCGAAGTACAAATGTAGGATCATAACAATTTTTTTAACCAATAGTAATGGCTTTTGAAATTGCGAATGAGAGTGGAATGGGCATTAGAAAGACTCTCCTGGGAACTACGAGAATACTGAGTGGTCTAAATGTAAATGTAACAGATGGGATCGCCATTAGAACAGCGATCATTTCCCCCAATTGTTTCTGTACCGATTACAAATATCATCTCCCACTGCCATGTGTCCAGTGACATGTCTTGGTACTGGTTTTAAAATACAGCTGCTTTGGCCAGGCGTGGTGGCTCATGCCTGTAATCCCAGCACTGTAGGAAGCTGTGGTGGGTGGTTCTTGAAGTCAGGAGTTCGAGACCAGCCTGGCCAACATAGTGAAACCCCGTCTCTACTAAAAATAGAAAAATTAGCCAGGCATGGTGGCATGTGCCTGTAGTCCCAGCTACTTGGGAGGCTAAGGCAGGAGAATCGCTTGAATCCAGGAGGCGGAGGTTGTGGTGAGCCGAGATCGCTCCACTGCACTCCAACCTGGGCAACAGAGTGAGACTCAATCTCAAAAAAAAAAAAAAAAAAAAAAAATACAGCTGCTTTTGCTGCAGGAACAGGTGGAAGGGTTGGAATGTTCTGAGAATAGGAGGAAGATAGAAAAGGACAGGTCATCCATTCCAGAAATGTTTGTTGTGTGCCCATTGTGTGTCCACTGTTCTAGATCTTAGTGACAAATTTAAACAAAATAGGAAATACTTTGCTCTTGTGGTGGCAACAAAAACAACAAGTAAATATAAATTATGGTAGGTGGTGCTAAACACTATAGAAAAGATAGTCTGGGCAAGGCAGACAAGTGATGTAATTTTGTATAGGAAGCTAAGAAAAGGCTTTACTGATAGGGAGACGCTAGAGTTAGTGAGCTATGCTGATATTGGGGTGAAGAATATTCTTCACAGGTTGTGAAAAGGCTCTCAGGTGGATGGTGCTTCTGAGGTTTGTGGAACTGCAAAGACATTAGTGAAGCTGGAGAGGAGGAGAGGGAAGAGAAATGATAGGAGATGAGCTCAGGCAATGAATGAGGTGGGGGTGGGTCACGTCGGGTTGTTACAGAACTTAAAGTGGGTGGTGGAAGAATTTTTGCTTTTACCTGATTTGAATGAGGTGAGAAGTCCTTGCAGAGTTTTTAGCAGTGAGGGGACGTGGTCTGACATCCATTTTCAAAGCCTCCCTCTGGTTGCCAGTTAGAAGATTATTGTAATAATCCAGGTGGGAGATGTTGATGGCTTGGTCAGGGCATAACTTTAAGATTGGTGCTACATGATGGTTGGATTCTGATCTTGCTGATGGATCAGATATCGAGTGTAAGGAGAATGACTAAAAAAAGAAAAAGGAATAAAAGCAAGAGGAGGAAGAAAGGAAGGGCAATATCTAAAAGAACACATAAAAGGACTAAGACTACCCTTAGGACTCCTCTGGAGATCAAGCAAAGAACGCCAGGATTTGATTGTCTGAAAAGCCAGCACGTGATTCTTGGTTCCTAGACATGGCTGGAGCATGACCTCAGGCTGCCTTTATTTCTTGACTGTTAAAATCTGCTAATTCCAAACTCACTTAAAGTGAAATTAAGTTGTATGGCCAACCCACTATGAATATGCTGGATTAGTGACCTCAGTTGGGAAGTTGGATGGAAGAGGCAGTGGGAATGTAGTGCTGGTCTGGGAAGGAGAAAATCTGATCTCCTTTTGTCCCTAGATAATGGTGACCCTGAAAGGGTAAGCCTTGGCTTATAAGTCATGAATGAGACTGTTATCGGAAAGGGGTCCCGGTCCAGACCCCAAGAGTGGGTTCTTGAGCTCGTGCAAGAAAGAATTCAGGG
Organism: Nomascus leucogenys; assembly: GCF_006542625.1. NCBI lineage: Eukaryota > Metazoa > Chordata > Mammalia > Primates > Hylobatidae > Nomascus > Nomascus leucogenys. Next base: position 76,327,622 of record NC_044397.1, read on the forward strand.
CAAATCCATAAAGTGAAAGCAAGTTTATTAAGAAAGTAAAGGAAAGAAAGAATGGCTACTCCATAGACAGAGCAGCCCTGAGGGCTGCTGGTTGCCCATTTCTGTGGTTATTTCTTGATGATATGCTAAACAAGGGGTGAATTATTCATGCCTCCCCTTTTTAGACCATATAGGGTAACTTCCTGTCATTGCCATGGCATTTGTAAACTGTCTTGGCACTGGTGGGAGTGTAGCAGTGAGGACGACCAGAGGTCACTCTTGTCACCATCTTGGTTTTGGTGGGATTTAGCTGGCTTCATTACTGCAAACCGTTTTATCAGAAAGGTCTTTATGACCTGTATCTTGTGCCAACCTATCTCATCCACTGACTTAGAATGTCTTAACCATCTGGGAATGCAGCCCAGTAGGTCTCAGCCTTATTTTACCCAGCTCCTATTCAAGATGGAGTTGCTCTGGTTCACAGGCCTCTGACAAGACTATGTGAGGAATAGATGTCATTACCCCCAACCCCAAATTTCATCATACAAAGGTGACATATATTATTTGCATTTGAGTGCTTTATTATATTGGAATTGCAGTGATATTAACATTTGTACAAATGCACAAAATCTTGTCTCTTCTTGCTAGAAAGAGATGTAAAAATCTGACCTAGTTGAACAGTCTTAATGAACTCATTGTCCATTGGTAACAATAAATGTGTTCACGATGCAACAAAAAGCTTAACACAAAATTAAACATATTAAATGCTGCAGCAAGTATTTACATGTATGTACCCCTTTTTTTTCTCCTTCCAATAAGGAAGGTGGTTGCTTTACAAATAGACAAACAAACACAAATGCTTTGCTGTTTACAAATACAAACAACCCCAAGTCCAGAACTTAAAGTGACAGCACCTTTTTGGGACTTCCTCAGTTAACACTTACTTTACACAGTGCTAAACTTTTTTCTTTTAATTATATTTTTGGACAATATTTATATTCCAATTGTCCTAGAACATTGTGTTTGAACTGAGCTATTTTTCTGGGCCTTTTCAGAGGATCCCAAACCCTATGTCCTCTCTAGAGAGAACATTTCAAGCTTATCTGTTCTCCAAGAGTTCTCAAAGGCAACATTCCTTTCTCTATGAGGCAGATGTGATTTAGCAGAACTTAGAAGGGAAAAAGGTGAGTAGGTTGTATTTTCTACTGGCTGCTGGTTGGGAAGGGTCCTTTCTCCTAAACCCCCTCCACTCAACACAACTGATACCTTTCATTATCTCCTGTAGCGTCTGTGGCATTGGTATTCTGAAGGAGAAAACTAGAATCTAATGAGCTTATTGTGCATAAGATTTTAATGATGTATTTAAAGCTAATTTATTCAGCTTCCACATTCTCAGTCCTGAGGCTAAATTATTCTATTGTAAAAAATCCAGTCCTATAAAGTTCTATAATATGAAGCTCAATGTAAGAATATCTTAAATGGCTTAGAAGGAGCTTTCTAGATCCTGGCTTCTAATGAGCTAGATATTGTAAGTTGGTCTTAATACAACAGTTGGTAATTATTGATTCCTTTCTGATGACAAGTTGGAAAGGTATCAGAGTGCCACTTAAGAGTATTAATCTTTTAACAAATGTTGGCAATTTGGCCTTACCCCCCACTTCAGCTGTGGTTAAATATTTTTTTTTTAAAAATAGACAATTTATAAGGAAAAAAATATATAAACACTCTTGAAGCAATTTGGCTACAAGCATTACATCACAACTCCACAAGAAATAGTAAAATATTTTGAATGGACATACACTTTTTCATTTTCTCAACATGACGAGCTAGGTTTTTTGTTTTTTAAATTTCTTTGTGTTTGTTTTGGTATTGAATTTTACTTGTAAGTTTATTGCTGCTGTGTCATCTTATCCTACCTTAGATTATAATTGTGAAATAGAGGTGCTGTCCCTAATTATGTTACAAGGCAACATTGTATTTTTGAGACCTAGGAATGAAATCGATAGGGCCACTGTTCTTTCAGTGGCCTCAGAGAGTCTATGGCTAGGACAACAGTCAGATGTGCACCAGGGTGCACAAAAGAATAAGTCTCCTGGCTTATTCAGGACACTTTGGTTTGGAAGATGAGAGAAAATTCTTAAGTATAGCTTAGCTGCTGCCTCACATCTGTTGCATAATATAACATTTTTTAAAAACATGCTATGAATAAAGGGATAAAGAGTATAAACTATATAGTGTACTGGCTCTTCTCCTTGGCATTCCTGTAGTAGGCTTCACCTAGGCTGATGTGAGACACAGGTCTCAGCTGTGCTACCAATGGACGCACATAAATGTACCTGGTGCAAATATCTGTAAAGTATTTTAAATGATGCCGCTCAGAGCCTTGGAGGAGGGGTGGGGGGCATTGTAAAGGAGAGCAAAGGCAAGTTTGAGGACAGAGAAGAGGTTAGAAAGAGAATAAGAGAAATACAAAGGGATCAAAAAGCTAAAGTGCAATTTTTAAATATAAATTATTTTAAAAGCAGAAAAGAGATTCTAAATTGCTACTGTTCGCATAGGCACGGTTTTATTCAAATTTAAATGGGTTGTTTCCTTTCCCTTCTCAGATATACTGCATAATGGAGCTTGAATGGCTTAAAGCTACTGCATATTGTTCGGGAAGGGACAAAAAGCACTAAGGGAGCTGAATAGTGCAAGGCTTTCTAGGAAATTGGGGTGGGGTGGAGAGGCAGAGATGAAGTTGTTTTTACACTTCTACAAGAAAGCTGTTCCAGTTATAGTTACTGATTCCCTTTAGCTGAACTCTGCTTCCGAAATGAAAGAGCTTACTTTAAAAATGAAAAAAGAAATAAATGTTTTAAAAAAACTGTTCAGAATGTTGATTAAAAAATAACTCACAGAGCAATAAAAATCCTTGAAATGTCTATGCACAGAGATCTAAGCAAACATTTCCACCAAATGATGGAGAATAGCCATTTGAAACCCTGAAAAATGAAAATACACATAACTATAGTAGTTTATTATGGACTAACACTTTAAAAACAAGTAGATCCTACAGAATACTGTTCAAATGGAATGTTTAAAAATAACATTTATTAATAAATATCTTATAAAATTCTAAATTAATAGATTCCTATTCAAATTTTGCTTTGGTCCTTGAATTTCACTGTATACACACATACATACATATATATTTTCTTAGATGGTTTTTTCTTTTTTTAACCAGAAAGAAACACATTCTATCCTAACTGGATGGCTAGTTTTATAGCAGTTACCGAGGCTTAAAACTCCACAGCCAAAGGCTTGTCTGTTACTGCAGCTGGTTTATGATTTTAACGACAAACTCAACTTACACACTAAAGTTTACTTAACAGGCAACAACCACCAGAACATTCACCGTCGACATCCCTCTATCAGAATACGCTCTCCATTTTGTTTCACTGACTACATGGGATCTGAAGAGTATTTGCTCTAAGTCACCCTAATTACTATAATATATACTGTGAGCACACAAACTGCTTGTCTCCCACAGGCTGTGTTAAGACTGTGACTTGCATCCGTTGATGTGGCCGCAGGAGAGGGCTGAGTAGTAGCGTAACGGGAAAACATCCGACTTAACACTTGGCTTTCAAATTAGTACATTCATCCATGGCTGGGATTTTCACTCTACCTCTCCTGGCATCGTGGATTGAGAAATTTGTCAAGGAGAAACAATTAAGATGTGGACACCTCCATTTAAGTGAGAGTTTACCTGGTAGAAATGCTCTCGGGTGTACTTATCTGAGTTGTTAACTCCCATCACATAAGGCAGGGGAGGCACTATAGATGTTCCCAGGGAGGCTGGCAGTGACATCAGAGACAGATCTCACCGATCAAGAAAACCACACATGAATGGGGAGAGGCAGTGTGGCAGGATTTTCCCTCCTTAGGACAGGTGCTCTGAAGGCCGTGATGATTGATTCATGAACACGTGGATGGGTGACCCAGTAACTGGCTGAGGGAGGAGAATGGAGTACAAAGATATTCTCCCAAACAGGCAAAAAGTGTAGGACAAGGAGGAGGGATTTTCAGGCAGATTGATTATTCTGTTGTCTCGTGACGGCTGGGCCTTTAGGTAAAAGACTTAATATTGATAAGCCAAGCGTTGGATTTGACCAATGTATCTTTCTGTTTGGAATTTCAAGAAGCACTGACAACTAGTTGGAATCTTTCATTTACTGTATTTCCATACCGTGAATGAACACACCTAAAGGCCCTGAGTAGAACAAGAAGACAGTTTATTCTAATTACATGTTGAGGCCGGTTTGCTAATGTGTGTGGTTGGTTTTCCTACTTAGCATAAAAAACAGACATAATTGAGCTATATATAATGCACATCAGTCAAACTGTCAAGTTGCTGAACGAAGAAAACTCAGGCAAGTTCTTAACTGCAGAGGCTTTCAGCCTAACAACTAAATATTTCAATCAAAAGGTGGAACAGAAGTAAACTAAACCATCATTGTAGTGACAGTCACTCCCTGGACATTCTGATATTACTAGTGGATTTTTAAAAAATCCATTTTATTAAGTGCTATGCATGCAGTAAAGAAAGGAAAATTTTTGTTTACTTAAAGCAAAACATAACATAAAAATTAAAAATTAAAAAACCCAACTAAACATTTTAATGCACTCTTTCTCCTTTTTGTGGGGGGGAGGGGAGACAGATAGATGGTCCTAGGAAAGAATTTTGAAATATGATTTTTGATTTCAAAACAGAGATATGAATGTTAATTTCTTTTTAAAGCTGAGTCTTAAACATTTCTTAGGAAGCCAGTCAGATTAAACCATTCAGCTGTTACTGTTGGAATTTAAAAAACAACAGCTATGAATTCAGTATTTAAAATACTTGAAAATGATATGTTTGTCTAAAATATAATAGAAAATTATTTCATTTGCATTTTTTCTTTTTTTCTCTTTTCTTTTTTTGCTTTTTTTTTTTTTTTTTTGCTTTTGTTTGGATTCTTCAACCATATATCCAAGTCATAAGTTTCACTGGACACTCAAAACCATCTTTTGAAAGCACTGCATACATGGAAAGATTGTTGATAAATATTGATTTAAAAAGGAAGTTATTAGATAAAACTGAAACTAGTTATATAAAAATCATGCTTCGGGACCCTCATATTTTCTTTTTTTCTCCAAAATAGATTCTTATACTATAGTGAGAGAAAAAAACACATCCTTTCCTTTTCTGAACTCTTATAAAAGCTACACCTTTTGTAAAATACTGTTCTTTTAAAACCCATGAACACACACAGACACACACACACACACACACACACACACACACGTTAAGAGGTCAAGCATTCAAATGGAGATGAAACACCAGCACCTGCCTAGATTGCTAGAGAGAAACATTCACCCCTGTTATTTGTGAGATGTGATATTAAAACATTAGCACAGTAGAATGGCTTGTTTCAAGGAGGCACGACTGTGGTTCAGGGACTATCTGCTTTGTATCATGGGCAAGTTCACAAAAGTTGTTGAAAATAAATCAGAATAATTCAGAAGAGTGAAGTAGGCTGGGTGCAGTGACTCACGCCTGTAATCCCAACACTTTGGGAGGAAGAAGTAGGATAGTTTGAGACCAGCCTGGGCAACATAAGAGAGACCTCATCTTTTATTTTAAAATAAAAGTAAAAATAAATTAGCCAGGCATGGTTATGTGAACCTGTGGTCCCAGCTACTCAGGAGGCAGAGGTGGAAGGATAGCTTGAACTCGGAGGATGACGCTGCAGTGATCCATGATCGCACCACTGCACTTCAGTCTGGGCAATAGGTGAGACTCTGTCTCAAAAAAGAAAAAAAAAGAGTGAAGTAGCTTGCGCCTCATCCATGGGGTTCCTTCAGCAGTCATAGAGTGCTTAACTGTTGTGGGAAGGCTAAAAGTGCCCCTGTGGAAACACCGGGTTTTCTTTCTCTCTTTGTTTCTCCAGTAGTTAGTCTATTTTCGCCCCCCAGAACAGCAAAGCTGGTTCCATAGGCTTAAGAAAAAATAATAATAATAAATCTTAGGCTATTAGCAGCTGATGATTGAACAATGTAATCTGTGTAGTGAATAGAGCCCTTCTGAATTATTATATAGTACATGGATTTTCAACATTATAGACAGGCCATATAAAACCAGTTGCAATCCAAGGGTGTCATGTTATAGCCCCACATCAAAATTTGGACTTTCACAATCAAGGCTTACAAAGCTCCCTTCCCTAGTGTCTCCCCAGCTGGTATTCAACCGTGCTTCACTTATAACTAAACCACCTTTCATTTGCTCTGATTATTAAAAACATTAAATCAGGCACATTAAACATCTCCTGGTTACTATTTTGTGAAAAGCAAGAGTTGAATGAACTCCAGCTGTGGGTGAAGTGTAAGTGAAGCAATGGTTAGGTCCACGTTTTGGAGGTTTTTTTTTTTTTCTTTAAACATTATTTTCTTATTCACATGCAATGAAAGAGAAAAAAATAAAACAGAAGGAAGTCAAAATGAAGAGTAAACAGGGAGCCTAAGAAAAAGTGGAAATGGAGAAGAAAACTGGGCATTAGCAAGTGGACCAAGAGGAGAAGGAGAGGTGAAGAGATGCTCGGTGGTATTATTTGGACATCGATGGATCTTATAATATTTTATAGTAAGAAAAAAAAAGTTATGGGAAAGGCTGTGTGTTTATCTGGAATTCTGGTGACACCACAGCACAAACTCAACATGAGTTAAGATGTCAAAAGATTTCCTACCCAGTTACCTTGGATCTGTCTTACTTGACATCTAGGTATACCTCATTTTGGCCAAAAGCTGTGGTTTAACAAGATTCAATGTTTCAGGCAAAGGTTGGACTGATAAGAATGAAACCATGGCTATATACAGAAAAGGTTCAGTTTATAAACAAGTAACTGGTACCAGAAAATTGGAGAAAAGCACCAAAGCGTTTCCCAAGCTGATAGATATTAATTGCATAACTCCCTTTTTTCTTATATAACTAAGTATAAAAGACAACATTTCCATAGTAACTATAAAAATGAAAGCCAGTCTTTGAAGAACTGAGGAGTCTTCCAGGTCTGAGTTAATTCTAAAAATGCCCTTAAAAGAAAGGATGCATGCTACGCTACAGCTCTTCTTGGAGGCCAGGTCTTATGGTGCATTTTAAAGAATCGGATTCAGGTCTGTTCTGTGAGTGGTGAGCTGGCTGAGGGTGGAGCTTCCTACCACCTCGCTGACCGATGAGGAAGTAGTGATGGTATTATGCTGGATGACTTGTTGCTGGGAGCAAGCTGGGACAGGACTAGCAGGAGGGCTACTCTCCGGACCTAGGGAGAAAAAAAAAGACAACACACACACATACACACACACCAATATAGGTCTTTTTTGTGTGGACTTGTGGACTCCTTAGAGAAACGGTACTAGATATTTACTTGAAATAGAAGTTGCACACATTTTCTTCTGAAAGTTAATTTCGAAACTTTATTTTCAACTGTTGTCACAATGCTATGCCTTTCCAGTTTATATCTACGAGCAAAGCCATGCTTTCTGTAGCAGTAAAATGATTTGATGTGTTTCAGTCATGGATATGTGAACTTCTCCATCTTGTCTTTTTAAATAGCCATCCATATATCAAATGTGGAAAAATACTCACATGTGGTGGGAGAATCTGTGTTGCTCAATCTAAAAAATTATTTGAAAATAAATTGACCTTCAGCCATGAATCCCTGCTCCTCCCACCATTCCTACTCAACTATTATTTAACCAACTGGCATTCCAGATGTAGAAACTGGGGTCTGAAGGAAGGGATCATTTTACATATTGGTAAACTGAGGCCAGTCACTAGCTTTTCAGCCCAGTCAGTAACATGCAGTGTTTCTGGAGGCACTGGATATGATTCACCCAAGGCCTAGTTCCCAGCCCACAGATTTCTGAAGGAGACTGCTAGGCCACTGGTACTTGGGCTTCAGCTGGCTCTTTTCTTACTGGCTGCAAAATTGGAATTTGGTATTTTTTTTGATACTTTGAAATGCCAGGGAAGGAGTAGCCAGAAATTATCAGGAGGTGGTGGGCATCGTATTGCACAGGGGTCAGGAAAAAGGGATCCCCTTGGAAGAATAGTCTGGAAGCCACTCAAGAATTCTTGTATATCTGCCTGGAAGTACAATCTACACTTTACTTTTGCTCTTTCAATCAAATTCAGTGCAAACTTAGTGGCAAAAAATATTGGACACTAAAGAAAAGTGAAAAAATCGGCGACTTACTTAGATATCCTTGTGATTCTTTCTGCATGGCTGTTATTGGGCAGTCTTTATGTGTTAACAACAACTGTTTCAGCTGGGCCACCTCATTTTTCAACATAGACACTTCATTCTAAAAGAGATGTATTAAAACCATGTTGAGAAGACCAGAGGATACAAACCGAAAGCCCTGTGCACTTTCAACAACAAAACTGGCAAACTCTTCTGTTATGTCTAAATGACATTAAGAATATTATTTAGTGTGGTTCGCCTGAAAGTTTGTAGCTTACCTTTAATTTGGCCCTCACATTTCCCAGGGGCTTTCTGAAGAGATTAGGTTTTAACTCAAGAGCTGAACCTTATTAAAAGGCTAGACCACACCCTCAGGTGATGGGAACTGAAGTCAGGTGAGAATCCTTACTCCACACTGACTGCGTGACCCTAGGTAGATTACATAACCCAGCTGAGCTCCAGCAACCTCTTTATAAGATGGGGATAAGAAGAGTACATTATTTGTGTTACTGTGAGGATTAAATACGGTAATAGATGGGAAACAGAACAATACCCAGCACATACTAAGCACTTAATACATTTAACTATCGTAACCTTCACAAGCTCAGGTTGACATCCAATTGAGAATGTGAATATGAGGCACGCATTGGGCAGAATTATGTGGTAGGATTTGTGGCTTCCACCTGAAATGCAATCAGAATAAGCTGACTCATCTACCATCAGATTTTCCAAAAGAAGTCTGTGTTGCTCAATCTAAAAAGAATATCTGAAAATGAATTGACCTTCAGTCATGAATCACCGCTCTCTCCACCATCTCCTACTCAATTACTGTTCATGGGCTACTGTTGAGCAGAGCACATCCACCTGCCTGATGCCCACTGAGCAGGAGGCATGGAAGCACACAGTACACATGTTGGTCACCTGCGGGTGGATGATGTCAGCTCAGGGTGGCAAGAGGCAATGAAGTTTTGGGCCATGATTGAATTAATTTGATTGAGTTCATTGATTATTTGGTCAATTTCGGTCTATAAAATACTCTTTCCCCCCTCAATATCAGGATATTGTGGATGGTGTGGGGTTTTCTTCTTATTTACTCATGTAATTGCCTCGGATCTCTACTTTATCTGTTAATAGTAATTCACAAAGGCATGCTCATAGCTTTGTAGAATAACGAACCTGGCACCCATTGTCTACAAATATAAACATAAAATAGATGGCGGCTCCGAGATGCTTCCACTTGATAAAAGTGGACTGTAAATGTAGTGCTATCTTGAATAAGCCATTTGAAAATTGTGATCAATAATATCCTCTCTTTGGGCAAGGTTTATTTGTGGCTGCCAGGCATTATACTTCACATGTAGGAGACTTAAAAAATGCATGCACAGAGAAAAGGACGATTAACATTGCTGTCATTAAGTTGTACCTACACTTTCAATATGAACTTGGCTTTTCAGCCATGTATTTATCACCTAGGAAAGTATGTTTGGGATTCTAGAAGTTACTCTAAAAAAAATTGAAATCTGTTTTAAGGAATATCTCCCATTTCTAAATTTCTTTGTGAAATACATTATAAGCAACCACATATTGAGTAATATTAATAACCAAATAAAAATAACAAAATAAAACAATAACAAAATAATAAAAATCTCATCTACAAATCTCATCTCATTCCCTTTCTCTTCCAAACTTTATTTTTACAAAATAAAAAATGACTATTTGGGAAATTAGCCTTAATGATGAATAAATCACTTAATCAAACAAGAAAATTGCTCTTACATCTCAGAACATACAAGAAAGCAAATTGTACCTCCCAACTCCAAATGAATGTGATTGATAAGGGGCTCTGTGGAGACCAAAAGTGACCCTGTCAATTCCAGGGTCAGTGGGATAACTTACAGGACAATTTATTTTAGCCTTAAACACTAACTTCTTCCTCTTTGACTTTACACCTATCTAAATTCAGATGGCCTTCCTTCTTTTTCTCAGTTCTCCTTCTGCTCAAAATAGCACATATAAAAGAAAGTCACTTCTAGACCATCATATGAAGGCAATCTCTGGTTAAAAAAAAAAAAAAAACAAACAAACCAAAACAAAAAGGGAAACAGAGATGTGTTTTTGTGTGTGTGTGTGTGTATATATTTGCTTCAGAAGGAAATGTCATATTATTTGCATTTAGACTACAGAAATAACACTTTTCTGAAATCAAAACTGCTAGACACCTTGCACCCTGAGTAGAAGCTCCCAGCTGCAGATAATGTAAACAATGGATCTTAGAAAATGGAATCAAGTTCCAATTTCTAGTGAATCCACACTTTTCTACCTAGAAAACAACAAACAAGAAAAGTATTAAAAACAAAACTTGGTTCTCTTCTTATACTTTTGGAAGAGAAAACACCCCTGCCTGTGGCCATCTTGGAGAGGTTGAATTTAGTCTCCATTTCTTCCCCCGCTATGTCCTGGCCATTGAAACCCTTTCTTGGCAGCATTTGATCTCCCAGGCACAAAGTGTTCATTGCCCCTTCCCTAAGAAAACACTCAATTCTATTCTCTGGGTTTCTACAGTTAGCAAAGAGCTAACTGCCTATGATATTTGGCATGCCCCAAACAGTTTCACAATAAATTTTTGCTTTCATAAGGCTGTTTTATTATAAAAAGAGCACTAGTCAGCACATGTGGTGCCCTGGCCTATCACCAAAACCCCATACAAAGTATATGACTTTGGTGGCATTTAGTCTATGAACAGCAAAACACTTTATTAATAAAGCAATGTTGTAAGTACAGAGACCAAAGGCCTGCGTGTTGAGGATCTGTAAAAATGCAGAACCCTGAGAATACTGAGACAACTGACCATCATTTAAAGATATATGTGAATATGAACATATTCTTTTTTTCTTTTTTATTGTTATAGAGACAGGGTCTTGCTATGTCATCCAGGCTGGACTACAGTGGCACCATCATGGTTCACTGCAGCCTCTACCTCCTGGGCTCAAGCAATCCTCCCACCTCAGCCTTCTGGGTAGCAGGGACTAGAGACATGTGCCACAATGCTCACCTAATTTTAAAAAATGTTTTGCAAAGATGGGGTGTAGCTATTTTGCCCAGGCTACTCTTGAACTCCTGGCCTCAAGTGATTCTCCAGCCTCAGCCTCCCCAAGTGCTGGGATTACAGGCATGAGCAACTGTGCCTGGCAGGACATATTTCTTAATGTAACATGTTAATAATTATTTAGCCATGTTATTGTGGGAAAATGAACACCAATTAATGTCCTCAGTAGAGAAGGGCAATCAGCTTCTTGTTTATACCATATACACATAACTATGATGCTGCAAGGACTAAATAAAGGCCTAATAACCACATAAGCCATAGAAATTCATGGGGCAGCATCCAGTAGGAAAAGGAGAGTTGAGAATAGGGTTTGAGCTCCCAAGCTGCCATGCCAACCAACTATAAAACACGATGGTTGAACTACTTCTCTAAGTTCCTTCCAGAAAGAATTTTTTTGTATTCTACAAGCAATTCTGTGTCACCTTCTATTGAGACAGCAAATTACCCAATTATCTAATGAAAGATTCAATCTTGACTTTTATTCATTACTTAGCTACTTTCAGTATGCTCAAATATGCTTATAATTCAGGTCTTATCTTTCATAAGGGAGCCAGTTCTAGCACCTCTTATGCTTCCAAATCTTAGTAGGATAGATTCCAAAGCAACATTTATAGTTTCATTTTAGAGCAGAATTTTCTATGTCCATTTATGTATCCATATTACTGAGAGAGCGTCTATGGAGCCTTCATTATATTTCATAAGGGGCCTTTGGCTTAAGAAAGGTCAAGAATTACTATCCTAGAGAAAGAAGAATGAATTGTGTGCTGTGCACATGCATAATCATCTTAAAGATTCCATAGTGAAAGACTGATTAGTGTAGGAAATGCACAAATACTAGACTATATTTTAAGTAAAAGCCCTTTTCAAGGGAACATAAGTGGAATCACCTTGAATTCATTTTGGAAGAGAACAACCAGATAGCAAATGTTTCAAAATGCATAAAAGAAATCAAATGTGGCCTGGAAGTCTAGTAGGGAAATAAAAACCAGGCCTTCTGGAGGCATTTTCTTACTCTGAATTACCTTGCTTTATAAATTGAGGAAAATCACCATTTTGTATTCCCCTATGTAGGTTATAATCAGAGTTTTAGGTCTTAATATAAAAGTACTTTGTAAATACAAGGTATTAATAATATGTATTGATTGTCTGGTGGAAATCAACTCTTCATTTTTTCATTTTTCTAAATGAATTTGAGTTTGCTCCTCTAAAGCAGTTAGCTGTTTAGTGACTGTAAGATCCAGTTGGACTGATCTATTTTTAAACCCATAGTTTGCCTTGGGATGAAGCAGCACTCCACAGAGATATTCAATACTACAAAAACATACTTTAAGCAAGCACTCCAACAAGTCCCTAATAGCTACATTTGCAGTGTTCAGCTTTGGGGATGTCATTATTTATATGATAAATCCTCAATGCTTTTTGGTGTAAGCAGTAGTTTGTGCCAAAAAAATAATTATCATCAAAATGGGCTCTACAATATACCCTCCCCCAGCTTTTTTGTTTTGGTAGATTAGCTGAGACCAGGTTTGGTTCACTCTGAAACAAAGAACTTTCAATTTGTCAAGCAACAGTTCCCATCTGGCCTATTCGCTTGCCAAGTCCCAGACCTGGGCTCATGTGTCCAAAATTTCAGCAGCAACTTAGACCATGTGTCTTTGCACTAAAAAAGAAAAGCAATTATTTCCATGGGTGACCAGATGATTTCCATATCCTCTACTGAACACAGACGTTCTACTGAGTACCACATCAGCAGTCGATGAATTTAGAGCTGATCTTAGTCACTTAGTATCAGAAAAAAGAACATGGATGTCTTTGGCTTACAGAGTTTCCAAAATAGAAGATCACAAAGAAGTGGGTTAGGTCAACAGGAGACTTCCCTGAGTCCTCATTCTGCCACCTACTCGTTGTGTGACATTAGGGAAGACCCTCCATTTCCCTAACCTCAGTTTCTTTCTCCATAAAATAACAGATTAGGTGGTTTCTAATATTTTCCCCAATTCCTATACCTTTTTTGACCTCTTGGGCAGAGATGTGTTGTGAGACTAGGAAATGAAGTCTGGGAGTTTGATTTTGTTTTCTTAGGTCTGGTTTTTCCAATCTGAAATGCTGCAGCCTAACTAGAGGGTTCTATGCTGGAAAACAACTCAAAAGTGGCAGCTGGCCATCCAGACCTTGGATATTCCATTTGGCTGGAGTTTGTTTGCTTAGCACCTTCCATTTCTGTTTACTTAAAATTTGGCTCACTGGTCCAGCCTCAAGAGAGACACCTTTTTCTTTTGACAAAGGTCCAGTGAGAGGGAAAGGGTCATTCAAAGGTAGCGGAATCTGCAGCATCCTCTCCAGCATCCCAGGGCCTGATGCAGGACACTCAGCTTCACAGAGAACACTGGGTGGTTGTGGCTTCTGTCCCTCCAAGGCAAAGCAGTGGTTGGAAAATATCAACAATTTAGTCTGTTCAGAGACTGTCCCTTTTTTGGGTACTGTTTTAACTACCAAAAGATATTGGTGCCTGTTACATGAACTCAGTAGGATTCTTTTTTTCTGGTTTTGGGAGCTAGAGTTCTAGTTTCTTTTTTTCCTTAGCCATTTGGCTCTAAACAAATGTGAAAAAAAAAATCAGTGCATTAGGGTCTAGCAAAGGGTAAATTTACCTTGTACGTTTTGTAAAAGCAATCATAAATATGCATATGCCAAGTCACGAACACCTCTGGCCTCAAAGTCAGTGGACAGCTTTACTTTCCTGGCTTTCTGCTATGATCCCTCCATGTTTGCATGCATTAGGATCATAGTCAATACCCTGAAGGAATTCTGCAAGGACTCGTTTTAGTTAAAACGGATTTAAAGCCTTGGCAGCTGATATGTGCCAGCTGGCTATTTTTGGCTCCTTCATCTAAGCAGTGGTTCACAACTAAGGCTGATTTTGCCACCCAACCTCCCTTCCCAACCACCACCAGGGGACATTTGGCAATGTTTGGAGACTCTTTGGTTGTCATAGTTGGAAGATGTGCTCCTGATATATAGTGGGTAAAGTCCAAGGATGCTGCTAAATAGCCTGCAATGCACAGGGCACAACAAAGAATGATCAAGCCCAGAAGTCAATAGGGCCAAGATTGAGAAAACCTACATGTTTGCATCATCCTCCTGCAGACCTCAGAAATGGTGGCGAATTCCTGGGGTTCCCCCCACTTCAGTTATTGCAGAACCACTGCGGTAATATTTACTAGGTTCACATATACAAGAACTTTTATTTACTTAACATGCTTGTGCAAATTAACTCAATTTTGAATGATTTAGCCTTCTTACTAATATCTTTGAAACTGCAGATTTGATCTTCTAATTACATTTTTCAATACACATCAAAGTTAAAATATGATTATTAATATTAAAAATGCTTGGCTGGGCATAGTAGCTCACACCTATAATCCCAACACTTTGGGAGGCCAAGGTGAAGAGGGTTGCTTGAGCCCAGGAGTTTGAGACCAGCCTAGGCAACATAATAAGACCTTGTCTCTAGAGAGAAAAAAAAAATTAGCCAGGCATGGTGGTGTGCACCTCAGGAGGCTGAGGTAGGAGGAACACTTGAGTCCAGGAAGTCAAGGCTGCAGTAAGCTGCCCTCCAGCCTGGGCAATGGAGTGAGGCCCTGTCTCAAAAAAGAAAAATGCTTAACCACATTCTACCTAAAAGTTTCTCAGATACTACCGTGCCTGTCAGATTCTACAAGTGGCTTTAAAGGTGGCTGAGTCCAGCCATTTCTCTGGTGGCTTGACTCCCTGCAATCACATCCTTGCCAAGTGGTCAAGCAGCCAATTCTTAGACACTCCAGCAATGAGGAATTCATTCATTTATTTAACAAATGGTTACTGAGTGTAGACACTATACTATAAACAGGGGAACCCATTCATTTATTCAACAAATAAGTTGCTGAGTGTAGACACTACACTATAAACAGCAGATAGATAGATAGTGGGCGGAGGGAGTAGTAAGAGACAGTCCCAATCTTCCCGCAGCATACAAGTTAGTGGGGGAATCATTATCTTATTTTCCTCAAATCTGCTATATGTTTCCCAGTTTCTTTCTCATCATGTCTATCACAAAAAGAATGACACACTTAGGGGGAAAAATGAACATCCATAAATTATGAAATTCAGGCCCTCGTACAACACATGCTTTCCTTATATACCTTCAATTTGTACACTGGAAGCCCCAAGCCGTCTCCATTTAATGAAACTGAATATGCAAAGGCTTTGAGGTTTGGCACCCTAACTGTTCCTTTCTAAGGATGCACAGAGAACTAGGTGTGGGAAGAAGATAAAAGTGACCTACCAATGCCTAGCCATTAACTCTTTTTATTTATTTATTTATTTATTTATTTATTTATTTATTTGAGAGAGTCTCACTCTGTTGCTTAGGCTGGAGTACAGTGGTGCGATCTTGACTCATTACAACCTCTCCCTCCTGCATTCAAGCCATTCTCCTGCCTCAGCCTCCTGAGTAGCTGGGACCACAGGTGTGCACCACCACGCCCAGCAAATTTTTTTGTATTTTTAGTAGAGACGGGGTTTCTGCACCTTGGTCAGGCTGGTCTCAAACTCCTGGCCTCAAGTGATCCAGCCACCTCCCAAAGTGATCAGCCTCCCAGAGTGCTGGGATTACAGGTATGGGCCACTGTGCCCAGACCCCATGAACTCTTAAAATGCAGTCTCCCTATGTAGGGTAATTTCCTCCCTGCCCCACTCTCTTTGGTCATTCGCTCAGCTTCTGGAAGCACTGGAGTATAATCCACAACTCTTAATGTTATCCCTGGACCGTGGATCGCATACATGTCTATTTACTTGCCTTTTTTTTCCTGCTAATAGTGCACATATTTTTAACATTAGAACAAATGCTCTGAACTGCATCATTATAAACTATAAAGTCTGTTGGAGAAGCCCGGGTAGTAGAGTTTCTTCCTTTTCTCTTAGACACTCCCAGACACTTCTGTGCCTCATTATAAAATCTCCCCAGTGAAGCCATTCATAAAAAGCAAAAATTATGCAAGATTCAAATCTTGGTGAGTTGGCAAATGAGATGAAAACATGCCTTTTCTTTCAGAGCTACATAATGACCATCAACCTTTCTTTCTTCCATGAAACAAAAATAGAGATAATCAAGTATAAGCCAAGGCAACCCCCTCAACCTAGTGAATATAATGAAAAGCTCCTTTTCAGTTGAAGGTTTTTTATGGGCCAGGTACTGGGCAACTGCTTTGGAGACATTAGTTTGTTTATTGCTCCTAACGTAACAACTCTATAAAGTTATTATTCCCATTCTATAGCGGAAGAAACTGAGAGCCAGAGAGTTAAGCCTAGCAAGTAATTGCTGAACCAGGGTTTGGATCTCTGTCGGATGAAAGCCTGTGCTCCCAGCCCTACAGCTTAGTGGGGTAGGTCCCCCCTTCTCAGAGCTTTGTGGGCAAATTGATTGAAAACTGAATGGTTAATTTTGTTTTGTAGAGTGTCCGGGAATTAATAAAGCTCGAGGAGTGGGGCTGCGGCTCCTCTGTGGACTGTGTGTGGTATCACTGCTTAGATCAACAACTGCCTGTCAGGGCCGGAAATACCCGTGGAGCAGAGGGCCTTTGAGTCCCGGGGAAAGACACCGTGGGCTGCACCTGAAGCTGCATGTTTGTCTGGGTGAGTTCTTCTGCTTTCTTTTCCAATGACATCACCCAGACCTTCCTCTTCTGTCTGCAGCGGGTGGCAGCTGCCCGGTTCCGTTCCAGAAATTTCCGCCGCCTCTCGTCGGGATCCTCGTCTACCACCCTTCGCCGGCGCCCCCCTGTGGGCTGGGGTGGCTGTATTGTCTGGGTTGGCTGCATCTGTTGTGTTGCTGGTGAAACCTGCTGGGACAGAGAGGGAGGAGGTGATGGGGATAGGGAAGGACGTGTTAGGTAAGGGAAGAAACCCAAGCTGATGTTAAAAAGCAAAGCACAGAAAGTCTATCTATCCCTTCAGTCAGCATATGAGACTTGCCTCCTATGAATGAAATAGATGATGAAATCACACTCATGAAAGAAAAGAAAAAGCATCACTGACCTATATTCTATGATGTGTTGGCAAGATATAGGAATGACTTGTGAAAAGATGTAGTCAGATGGATTTTTCCCTGACAGGCATTTGGCCGAATCATGGTAGAGGAAACATTTATTTTTCTCCTTCAACTATTAAAAATGTTTTACTGACAGTGTGTTTAAAAACTTTAAAGTAAGGGCCAGGTGTGGCGGGAGGATCACTTGAGGCCAGGAGTTTGAGACCAGCCTAGGTAACATAGCAAGACCCTGTCTCTACAAAAAAAAAAAAAAAAAAGGAAAAATTAGCCAGGCCTGGTGGCGCATGCCTGTAGTCTTAGCTACTCAGGAGGCTGAGGTGGGAGGCTTGCTTGAGCCTAGGAGGTTGAGGTTGCCATGAGCTATGATTGTGCCACTGCACTCCAGCCTGGGCAACAGAGCAAGACCTTGTCTCTAAAAACAAAAACAAATGAACAACTTTAAAATAGCCAATGTATGGCTACAGGGTGAAAACAGAAAGGTCAGGGTTATTATCACAATATGGATGACTCATCTGTCATCTGCAGAACACCTCTGAGCAGGTTGTAGGGTCCTTTCATTCTAATAGTGGTAAAATTGTGTTCCTAACACACCTCTCGGACATCGTTGCCACTGTGACTCCTATGAAAAGAAGCCCATGAAGCCAGGAAAGCAGATGAAATCCTATTTTGACTATTTCACAGTTCTTAATGCAGAGGACTAGCTGGACCTGCACACTCCAGCTGGGCCTGCCTGTCCCTCAGAGCGCTCACCAGGGTGAAAGGAGATCCAGGAGAGCTTTCTAGCTGATTGGGAAGCTGGGCCTTTGAAAGCATTAAATTGATGCCTGAAGCAGCACTGAGCCCTGTCACACTCTGTGTATGTGAGATAGTGAGAGTTGCTTGTGCATTACCATACAGTTACATTAGAAGGAAATCCTAAGAGTGGCAAAGCACTTTATTAAAAAGTTTTACTATGCTTATAGAGTCCTTGCAAGGTCTGTGTGGGACTCAGCAACATCTAAGGCTTGGAGACCCCCACACATAGAGCTTTATTTCTATTCATAAGGCAGACACACAGCACCTTGTGAAATTTCTACGACTGACTCTTTATATGTCTGGACACCTAATGCGTTCCCTCATGCACTTCACTCCTTCCTCCTTCTTCATTCTCAATAAAAGGTGTTTTTTTTTTCCTCTCCCATTTCTCAGTCACTCAGGTTTATGATGGTAATACATATAAAGTTGTTTTACAAGAGACATTTAACCTGCAGAAATAACAGGCCAAAAGTTTTAAAAATGAAGCCCAACAATCTTTTCTACTACATTCCAGCACTATGATTGAAATCAATCAGAAAGACTGTAATTGCACTAATAATGGCTACTGGTTGACATCAGTTGACTGATGGTGATATATTTTAATCCAAAACTCTATCAAACCTCCTATGACTAACTGTAAAAGAATCAGGCCCAGGGTTGAGGTTGAACTGCATCTTAGTAATTTTATGCAAAGCAAAGACATTTTCTTTTTTTCTTGAGACGGAGTCTCTCTCTGTCGCCCAGGCTGGAGTGCAGTGGCACGATTTCGGTTCACTGCAACCTTTGCTGCCTGGGTTCAAGAGACTCTCCTGCCTCAGCCTCCCAAGTAGCTGGGATTACAGGTGCCTGCTACCATGCCTGGCTAATTTTTGTACTTTTTAATTTGAGACGGGGCTTCACCATCTTGGCCAGGCAGGTCTTGAACTCCTGACCTCGTGATCCACCCGCCTCGGCCTCCCAAAGTGCAGAGATTACAGGCGTGAGCCACTGCACCAGGCCAGCAAAGACATTTTCTAGAACTGTTTGTTGGTGACTTTTTTCCTTCCGATTATAGAGGAATAACAAAATAAATTAACTGTCTAAGGTCTTACTCATCAGAATTGCTAGTGAAGACGTCATCCTTGTTATTGGCAGAGGCTTAGCACTTGTCATTTCAGATGCTAATTCCTGAGCTAACTACTGCAAAGAAAAGCATTAAGAGGGAATGTGCTAACTGCTTGGATATTTTTGCCTTTAACTGTTTCCTTTTGTGAATTATAATCTCTTATTGCCAGCCCCAGACAAAACCCTCAAATAGGAAAAAATTGTTTTTTAATCTCCATTGCAGGGACTTACCTTTCAATTCTGTATCCTCCTACCCTGAGTTTAATCAACCTGTAACCCATGATACTTTTCCTGTGCTTTCACCCAAAGGCATAAGTGACGTGGTTTCAGGTGTAATGTAGGTTCAGGATTGGTTAAGAGAAATTCCTTGAAACCAGCACTCTACAATCACATCCTTACATGCAGGAGGAGCACAAGAAGGCAGGAGAAAATGCAAATACCACCCTAAAACCAGAATTTGTATACCTGGTAATTATTGTTGCTTGTAATTTTATTTTTAAAGCAGAATTCTCTTGGCATAGATGCTCTGAAAATTTTGATCAAAAGTAATAAAATAAAATTTCAAAAAGGCAGATTTTATTCCAAATCATCTTCGAATCTCAGCGTTCAAAGGATTCTGTTCCTACTTTCAGATAATCATACAATTAAGCAAAATGGCAAGATCTCAGTAATCAGCCAAGTTAATACAATTTAAGAGTGGTATTTTGGGATACTGCCTAAATGATCTGGTTCAAATTTTAGCAAGACCAACCTGGGCTCTTTCTGTTTAGTATACAATTTAAAAAAGCAACTGTTCATGAAGCTAATTATAATAGCAATTAACTAATTGCATATACAATTGGCCGCTTACTGACTTGAAACAGAGGGCAATTGGCTAATTGGTAATTGGCTAGTGAATGGCTTTTATATTCAAAGAATTGTTATATAACTTGCTCTGTGAAATAACTTGCCCACAAAGGCAACCAAACCTTGATGTTCTCGTTTCCTTATAAGCTAAGTACAAATGTGAATCAATTTGCCCATCGTTGACTTTGTAGTTTTTTTTTCCTTTCTAAATACATGTTCTAGTATGGCACTTGACTAAAAATGTGACTGAAAAGGTTCTCTGGATAGCGTTTGATTGCTATACAATTTGCTAAACTTCTATTATTTTGGTTTGAAATAACATATTTTGAACACTGTGCCAAGGGCTTTACAGAGATTCTCTTATTTAATACTCATACGAGCCTAGGAGTTTAGTCTACTATTACCCAGCCCCATTTTACAGATGAGAAAACTGAGGGTTAGAGAGATTAATTGTTTCTGTTCACAATCACACAGCGAGGAAAGCAGGAAAAAAATTAAGGTTATCTTATTCTAATGCTCCGTTCTTATTCACAATGTAGAACACCTCTAAGAACCTTGCAAAAGACAGTTTATCTAATGAATAGCTTCGAGAGTTGCTTGTGCCTGACCCATTCTGTGGATGGCTGTCCAGGTTTGGTGCATGTTAATGGAGGAGGGCTCAAGAGTTCAAAAAGCTGCCTGGTATAAGGTCTCGTCTCCAGAGGCAGATGACAGAGGAGACAGTGAATAAGTGTTATTTGGCGGTTCCACGCTTCCGACACTCTTCTGATCCAGCTGGTTGGAAGCTGGCAGTGTGGACTGGGTGGAGGGTATGGATGAAGGTCATTCTGCTTGAGGATCCAAAGTGTCTAGGCCCAGCCATGCTCCTGGACATGCCCTTCATCCACTTACTAAAACTCATTCCAGTATAGGACTCGCCTCTCTTCTTGGCCGTGGGTGACATAATGTCTGCCCAGTCCCCCAACCCTCTTTCAGTTTTGTCTAAATGCTGGCTTTCTTTGCAGCCACTCCTGGTGACTCTCCCCCACTGGGATTTGGCCTTTCTCTTGGTCTGATCATCTACAGAACTTGGCTCTCTTTCTGTTCCCTCCAACGCATTTCTCATTCAGGGGGATGAGTCACCTCTCTTCACCATTTACACAGCACCTTACGCCTTAGCATCCATGATGGAGCTTCTTTGTCTGCCTTGAATTGTTACTCTTTAGATTTTTAACATTCACTGTTACTCAGAAGATTGCCTGTTGTATTTAACTTCCATTTTACAGGTGACAAAATTGACTCTCTATGATGTTTTAAAACATAGCAGCTAGAACCAGGGTTAGAATTAACTCATTTTTCTGATTCTTAATTCACATCTTTCTTCACAAGCTTAAGTTCTTCCTAATCCATCGATTCATATTACTTTTGAGAGGGGCTAACTTTCTGACACACTGCAAAAATAGATTTTGGAGAACTTAAAGTTTATACTTGCCCTTAGAGACTAGACCTGATATTATTTAGTATATTATTTATAGAAATTATGTTCTGGTAGGGTCTTACGGGTAAGACTTGCCTCCTACGAGATAAACAGAGCTCCCTAGAATGTGAGATAGAACACCCCGGCTTGTCAAACAAGACAAGCTGCAAATGACCCCAGCATTAGAGCTTGCACTGTTAAGAAGGAGAATAAGAAGGGGAAAGAGATCACGGAAAAGGTCTACCTGTGCTTGGTTGCCGGTGTGCAGGGGCGGATGTGGCGAGGTCTGATGATGTGCTGGGTGTGCATGAAGGTGGGAATGGGAGTGGTGATGTGGATGGTTCTGCTGGTGATGGGGTTGAGGGTGAGGATGGTGCGCTGGGTGCTGGTGCTGGTGTGGGTAAGGGTGATGGGGTGGCAGTGTCTGGTGCTGATGTGGGTGCGAGTGCATGTGATGGTGTGGCGTCTGGTCCTGCCGGGAGCCCATCATCTCCATCATGTGTCCCATGGTGTTCATGTTCCCATTTGACATGGCAGCAGGGTGGTGAGTCAATGCAGCCTTCAACCTCTGAAACAACAAAAGAGAGGGGAGAGAACAACTGAAGTCAGTCATGTACATGATAGAGATTTAAAAGCAAAGTGACT
This sequence comes from Nomascus leucogenys, assembly GCF_006542625.1. NCBI lineage: Eukaryota > Metazoa > Chordata > Mammalia > Primates > Hylobatidae > Nomascus > Nomascus leucogenys. The sequence goes on from NC_044397.1 coordinate 76,349,902, forward strand.
CACATTTTCAATTCTATATTTTGTGATGCTATTGTTAATGTTTCCTACCAGTAGCTATCTTGCTACCAGTACAAGATAGCTTTTATATTAATTTCATATTTTCTTATATATTGTGGTCAGTAGGAGGGTCAATGTCAGCCAAATAGGTTAATTCAACTGTCAAAGCCAATGGGCAGGATATCCTATCAAGAATTACACATTCTACTAAAAGGTATTTCCTATTATCCAATCATGCATTATATCGTATCTACAACTGAATGCAAGCATACACCAAAGAGCACCATTCAATATGGTGATACCACTGAACAAAGAGCTTCCATCTGGTTTGCCACTGTATTTTTTTAATTTTTTTTTTTTTTTTTTGAGATGGAGTCTCGCTCTGTCTCTCAGGCTGGAGTGCAGTGGTGCGATCTCGGCTCACTGCAACCTCTGCCTCCCAGCTTCAAGCAATTCTCTGCCTCAGCCTTCTGATTAGCTGGGATTCCAGGCACCTGACACCATGCCCAGCTAATTTTTGTATTTTTAGTAGAGATGGGGTTTCGTCATCTTGGCCAGGCTGGTCTTGAACTCCTGACCTTGTGATCCATCTGCCTCAGCCTCCTAAAGTGCTAGGATTACAGGGGTGAGCCACCGCACCTGGCCAGCCACTGTATTTTGTAAGAGTCACAGGAACAAATGCTCTTGCCGCTCAAAATATTTCTCAGACACAGAGAATAAATAATTTCAAATTTTAAAAAGTAGAGAACTTTTAAAAAGTAGAGAACTAATCTGATTTTAGGGCTTAAAATTAGAGTTAGTAATTTACAAGCTTCGGAGGTAATGTGTAGGTCTTACCAAGATTTTTCTTATGGTCCCTTCCAATACTCTTAATTTTTTCTGACTCAATAGCTTTCTTTTGACTTTGAGAAGGGAGTGAGGAAAATAGAAGAATATGAAGTATTGCACCTCCTTTGATGGCCACATCAACCGGCCGGATACATTTCCAACACAAAAGCATTATCCATTCATAAGCAGACATGCACACAAATAACTTGTACCTGAGTCTAAAGGAGGGGTCAGCAAACTTTTTCTATAAAGAGTCAGATAGTCAATATTTTCTTCTGTGTCACAACTACTCAACTCTGATATTGTGGTGCAAAAGCAGCTGCAGACAATGTGTAAATGAATGAATCTGCTATGTTCTGATACAACTTCAGGGACAGGAAATCTGAATTTCATATAATTTTTACATGTCATGAAATGTTATTCTACTTTTGATTTTTTTCCCCAGTCACTTAAAACATAAAAACCATTTTTAGCTCATACACTGGACAAAATTAGGCAGCAGGCCAGATTTGGCCCTTGGGCCATCATTTGCTAACCCCGTTCTAAAGATTCAGTTGATAATCAGCTTAGTCCCAGTTTCTTCAAAATTGTTTCTTCTGTGACACAGTCAATTATCATCATATCCCGAGGGGCACAATGTGCTAAGGACTGTATAATGCAGTTACTCGTTGGAAATATATCTTATGCAGAGATGACTGTCTAATTGGCAAGCTCCCATTGGCTTCATGAAGTATTTACCAGGGGACTCAAAGTTCTTTCCAGATTTGTGTTCTTACCTGATTCATGATAGTGGTGTATAATTGCTGGGCAAGGAAACGGTTGTATTTAAATGATGATCAAAGCTACCATGCTCTAACATTGTGTAATATTAATGATTCTCAACCAGTTACATACACCATTGAAAAATACCAATTCAATTAATCAAAATCCTTAATTAAACATAAAGAGCCTCTACCTGCTAAGAAAAAAAATAAATAAAAAACAAGAGGAAAGGATGGTAGACTGTATGTTAATGTGTGATCATCATTTAAAATATTTTCGTCATCCTGATTCAGTAGCCACATAGTCCACTTCTCACCTTTTTCATGAGCAACAGATACTGCACAACAGCTACTGACCTTCATAATCCTGAAGAAGTTCAGCATCCTAAATGTCTGGGAAAGATTAGATGCTGGGTACTGTGTTTCCTCCCTTTCTCCCTTTTTTTTTTTTTTTTTTTTTAGATGGAGTCTCACTCTGTCACCAGGCTGGAGTGCAGTGGTGAGATATCTCACTGCAACCTCGGCCTCCCGGGTTCAAGCGATTCTCCTGCCTCACCCTCTCCAGTAGCTGGGACTACAGGCATGTGCCACCATGCCCAGCTAATTTTTGTATTTTTAGTAGAGACAGGGTTTCACCATGTTGGCTGTGATTGTCTCCATCTTTTGACCTCGTGATCCACCTGCCTCGGCCTCCCAAAGAGCTGGGATTACAGGCGTGAGCCACCACACCTGGCCATGTTTACTTCTAAACAGAAAAGTGAACTAACACTTCTCATCTCCAATTTTGAGCAATGATTTCATTGTTTTTGTAAAAATGCTTATTATAAAAATTTAAGCAATGCTTTGCAATGAAGTCAGCAACAATGAAGCCAAACGCGTTGTTTATATCTGGTGGGTGAACAGCATTCCAGACAACTCTATATATGTATATGCAGAGATGAAAGAATAACTAGAATAATTTTGTAACTGTGGAATTAAAATAGCATGTAATTTTAAAAACTTTTATTTGACTATGGCATAGCAAAGAAATGAAAATCTGGGGAATTGCTGGGTTTTAGATACGTGTTTCTTTACCCCCAGGAAAAGTTTTTGGATGATACTTCCGAATTTAAGGATGAAAAAATATGAAAAGAGGTTATATTGAAATCATCATGCCTTTTTAAGAAAATGACATGATGGAACGTATGGACTTTCTAAATTATTCCTTGTAATTTCATTATTATAAAGGTATACTTTTTATAGTAAAAAATCAATTACTACAAAAATATTAGATGAAAAAGTAAAAGCCACTTGCCTAGCCTTCTCCCCTAAGCCCCAGTCCTCTTCCTCAGATATAACCACCACATATCCTCAGACATTTGCTTTGCACAAAAGCAAGCTCTTTTAATACACAGTTTTGTATCTTGCTTTTTGTCCCTTTAGCAATATATCTTTGACAGCTTTCTATATCTGCAAAAATAGGTAATAATAATGGCTAGCATTAGCTAAGTACATGCTATGTGCCAGTCCTTGTTCTATATGTTTTACAAGTAACAAGCTACCTAATCCTCAGAACAACCCTGTAAGGCTAAAGGAGAGGCAAAGCCACTCTACCTCCAAAGCTTGTTCTCTAAACCAGGAGAGAAGGTGCCACAAGCCATGCCATTCACACTTTGCCAAAAAGAGAAATGAACTGTGTTTTGCCACCTCCCCATGATCAAAAGGAAAAGCAGAAAGAGCGAGAAGGGGCTAGAAGAGCTGACAAGAGGAGATGTTATTGCTGAATGGTCCAGCAATGGCCACGTGCAAGTGTTACTCAGCACACAGCTAGGGACCTGGATGCACTCTTTCTGAAATTTAGTGGAAGGGAGAGTGGATTGTAAAGAATTTCCAGGAACTTCATCTGCAGCAAAGAGAGGATTGTCTAGGGCTCAGCATCTTCACCTCCTTTGTTGTATTTGTGAATAATTGATACTTACATTTCCCCTACTCCAAAACACAGACATGATAAGGGCCATGTATCCCTTCTCCCTGCCGCTACTTCCTCACCCTTGGCTTTAACCCTTGTAAGTCTGTCTAATGCTCAGGGGATGAAGGTCCAAGCCCTTAATATGGCCTAGGTGTGGTCCCTGCAGGGCGTGGGCCTGCCTTCCCATCAGCCCTTTCTCTTCCCACCCAGCCACACTGGCCAACTTTCAGTTTCCGGAGGGCGCATCATGCACCCTCCAGACATGAGGCCTTCGCGTTTCACAATCTTCTTGCCTAGGATGCTCTTTCCCTTTCTTCAGACGTTCTTCAGACATTCCCTTTCTTCAGTCCAGCCTTCTCCTTAGTAAACTTCTCCCTGGTCTCCTAGTGTAAATCAGTTCCTGTTGTTATATGGTCCTAGTAGAACCATATTTCTTTTAAAAAATAGTTTAGTTTGTAGCGATATAATTTTAGTATGATTATTTAATTAATATTCATCAACCATCTCTGATTGTAAGCTTAGAGCAGAAACCGTGTTAGAGTTTACTCAGTGTTAAATACACAACTTTAGCACAGAGCCTGATACATATGATACGCTGAATTCATATTTGTGGAATGAAGGAAGGAATGAATGAATTAAACTTTCTGAGGCTTACACCGTAGCTGGTATTTATGTGGGAGGATGATTTTATTAGTCAACCAAGGTTAGCAGAATCAACTATAGAAGTCAGGTAGGCAGATGGGCTGTAAAAGTACAGACAAAACAGTTTCCTGCTCCACACCCTGCCTGCCCTCTAGAAAACAGTAACAGAGAAAAGAAAACAGAAGTAAGTAAGAGGAATGCCTGTTAATTTTATCTTGATGTATTTTCCTTGAAAACGTGGCAAGGAAAATAAAAAATCTATGTAGGAGTGGGTCATTGTGCCATCCCTTCAAAGCTACAAACAACTTTTCCACCTTTAATTAGGAGCAAATGGAACCTGACAAATAAATACGATGCACCAGATCTTCATCTCTCAAATAATTAGCTTATACTGTTAAGGGAAATTACTTGATTGCCTCAAGTCTATTCTTGCACTGTTAAGGCCAAGACAATAATGCTAGCAATGCTTTTAACATTCTACTTAACTATTTATTTACTCAACAAATGTTTATTGGGCTTCAACTATGTGCCATGTACCATAATAGGCACATTGTTATTTGCCCACTATTTGAAGGAAATGGAAGATGCATAAAACCAAGCTTTTTAAAACACCAGAGAGAAGAAATACACACTTAGATGTGGAGATGAAGACTTCTGATCACCTCTCAGAAAATGACAGGCCTCTGGGTTGAGTCTACCCTCTGAGCAGCAGCCTGTGTCACATTTGAAGGAATGCAGTGAAGATAAGTGATTATCAAGCTGCTCTGCATATGCCACATTGAATATTCTCCATGTCATTTCGAAACAGTTTGGGACACTCTTCGAAATCCTAAGGAACCTACTGTGTCCCTGGATCCTGGTGCCAACAAGAGTCGCAGCTGCACTGTAAATCATTCAAATCTCCCAAATACAGAAATTTCTACTCCACTCTCTTAGGGATGATAAATGACCAGTAAATGGATCTAAGCTGTATTTTGCAGAATGATTTTTCTTTTTGAAGCTGAACTGTGTCTTGTTTTAAATAACATTCCACCTAATGCCAAGAAAAGGCAAGGGAGAGAGAGGAAAATTAATGAGCAAATAAACATATATTTTTCAGCTATAAAACCCAGGGCTATTACTGACATGACTGCAAGGAAGAAAGAAAAATGACTCTTGTCGACTTTCTGTCATCTTCTACCATGTTCATTTATATGAGAGAAAATTAGGAGAGGTGGCGAGAAGCCTGACGCACAGCTAGTTTCAGTCAAAAGGAGTCATTTTCATTTGGCCCATGTATTTTCTAAGCTCCTGTCCGCTGTCCATGATGGGAGGGTGGGCCTGCTGCCGGGTTCTTGGTAAGGAACCAACTATTCGCCTCCTCCCATCCCAGTGTGGCCGCTGCTGTCATGGCCCAGCCCTTGTCCCTCTTTAATTTCCCGTTTAGCTCAAGTTTGCATCATGGCATGTCGAGTGAAGCCTGGGTACACCCACAGGTCGTTACCGCCACAAGCATGCATGCTTGTGTGCCTGCGTGAGTGTGCACACACACAGCACACCCACCCACACCCACCCCGGGCAATTTATCTCCCATTAGCAAGTGGCTCATGCCAATTAGAAACATTTGTGGAACTGTGAAAACATCGCTTCTCCATCTTCAACAAGGCTGACTGCTTATGCTTTATAGACTCTGAAAGCCGAGCCGAATTATTAAACGTTAATTGAAATTCAATTGAGTGAGAGTGAGGAAGGTTGGAGTATTCTTTCCAGAAAGGTTTTAATTATAAATGGCTGTTGGTTTTTGCTCCAGAAAAAAAATGTGAAAATATCGAAATGTAGTGTTTCTGGGTTGATCACAGAAGTAAGAGGCTCTCTACATACAAATATGACAAAATCTGAATTCATATTTCCTTCCAAATACAAAATAATTGTCCCCTGTGGCCTCTCCAAAGCATTACTGCAATTTCTCCTTTTTTTTTTTTTTCACTTTCCAAACACAGTTGATCCACAAAAGCAGTCAACACAGGCTTCTGAATGGTCCAGTCAGTGGTTTGAGACCAAAAGCCTTCACTGCATGAAGGCTTCACTTCATTGCTTTTAATAGCAATGATTACCGACTTCCTCTAGGTATCAAAGATTGCTGAAATTCCTTCTGAATTACTAAAAAAGCCCAAAATTGATATTTATCCACTGAATTTAACAACTATAAATGGCCAGCTTAGATCCCCAAATGCTTTCAAACTTGGAGACGTGTCGATAGACAGGAAAACAACTGTTCCGTGCTGTGCACGGGATTAACTAAGATCATACTTGGCTTAATCACTTGGAATAAAATCTGTTCCTTTTAAGACTTTCATAAGGTAACTCAGCTTTGATGGTTCCACAATTTAAGTATTCTGATTTAGATTTTGGTTTGCTAATAAAACTTCAAATAAGTCCGCCAGGTTGGAAGGAAATATTACCCAGGAGGAAAAGGATTCCATAAGACCTAGAAAAATAAATATTCCTATTATTTGTCACATTATATCATTCAAACTTACTAACTGAAGATATTAGAAAGGATATAATTAGTAAATAACACAAAGGAGTTGTATTAGAAATCAACACTCTAGTCCATTGGAAAATGATGCACGGAGTATCACAGGATGAAGTACCATCCTAGCTCATGAGTAAGGATGGTATTTCAGAAAAGTAGAACTTCAGCAGATCTAATGTAAGCAAGAAAAAGAATTTGGTGCTTGATCAGACTGAGTGCTAGGTGATACATTGCACTTTGATGTCCAAAAGGCCAAACAAACCCCAGAGAAAAATTTCTAGCAATTTCCCTGCCAGCCTTTTCCATATTAATATCTAAATCATATATTAATTACAGTTCTGTAAGAGTGAGCCTTTAATTTATTCTTGCTGAATGAAGAAATTCATGAATGCACATTTATAGAATTATTTTATTTCAGATACCACTTCCCTGCGTCTCTTGGACTCAGTGGCTGTCTTTTATAATTCAGCAGGAGGGTGAGCATTTTAAGAGGCTGTGCATTTTAGCGACTTTCAGAACAAACTGCCATCCTGACGGCCAGAGCTAGTCTTAGCTCTATTATAAGGCAGCTCTAGGTCCTTAGAGAAGTAAACCACTTAGCGCCATGTGCCTTCATCTACCTAACAAAGGAGGGCATGATTCTTCACTCCCTATTTCATCAGAGAAAGGATCCAAGTTGAGGTTTACTAAGTAAAGAAATCTATTGGAGAAATGAGTTGGATGAATGTCTAAAACAAAGAAAGAAAAGTTATCATTGCAGAGAACTTCAGAAAAACAACAGAAGACTTAGAGTGAGAAGTCTTGGTTTTAAAGCCTGGCTCCAGGACCTTGGGTGATCACCTTAAGCTTCAAATTCCTCTTCTGTGACATGGGGGTACATAATGAGATGAGAATCTGTGTAAACCATAAAGATACACAGCAGAGTCGATGGAACTGAGTAGAGTTGTTTTGTGGATGAGGAGTGGGTGGGTAGGGGTGAAGGTAATATCAGCTTTTGATGAAAAATAAAGCACAATGGAATATTATTTGTCCATACAAAGGAATGAAACACAGACATATCCTACAACATAGATGAATCCCAAAAGCATTATGCTAAATGAAACAAGCCAGACACAAAAGGTCACGTTTTGTATGATTACATCTACGTAAAATATCTAGAAATACTTAAATCATAGAGACAAAAAACCCAGATTACTTATTGCTGGAGGCTGAGGGGAGGATTAAGTCACTGCTTAATGGTTCCAGGGTTTCCTTTTGAGATAATGAAAATATTTTGGAACTAGACAAAGATGATAGTTGCACAACACGTCAAATGTACTAAATGGCACTAAAATGCACACCTTAAAATGGTTAATTTGGGCTGACTGCAGTGCCTCACGCCTGTAATCCCAGCACTTTGGGAGGTAAAGGCAGGCAGATCACATGAGGTCAGGAGGTTGAGACTAGCTGGTCAACATGGTGAAACCCCATCTCTACTAAAAATACAAAAATTAGCGGAACGTGGTGGCAAACTCCCATAATCCCGGCTACTTGGGAGGCTGAGGCAGGAGAATTGCTTGAATTCCGAGCGGTGGAGGTTGCAGCGAGCCGAGATCATGCCACTGCACTCCAGCCTGGGCAACAGAGCAAGACACCATCTCAAAAAAAAAAAAAAAAGAAAAACAGTTAATTTTATTTTATGTGGATTCTACCTCAATTTAAACGATATTTTAAAAAAGCAAAAGAAGAATCTCTTTTCTTCCGACAGTGGGCTGATAGAGAACTCTTGACTCCATCTGAGACTTACTAATATTCATTATGATGTCACCTTATGCGAAACACTGTATTATGAAACAATGAAGACCAAAAAGATATTTGCCCTACAATGACCAAAGTCAATGCCAGGCTTTTAGTATTTGTCTCAGAGAATTTGGCTCCTCTGCCAGACACTGGTACCCTCCTTTTCTTACAATTCTATTATCTACCAGCTGGCTTAGAACCAAAGAGAAAATGCAGAAGCCACAGCCATCAACTGTTTATGATACAAAGCTAGTCGAGAGTGTTTAACACACCAGATGAAGAATCAGTATCCGCAAAGATCTTGTCTAATGAGAAATTTAACAGGAATCAGTATAACATCTTATGCTTGGTTAACAGAAACAAAACAAAAAGCATCTACTATCCAAAGCGGCTTAGAGGAGATATAGCTTGGGGCTAACATATATGTAACAGAAGGGTGTGGGGATTTTGACTTCGTAAAGCATCATTATGCAATGCACACATCCAAACAGCTGATGTGATTTTTCAGCTGTATCAATAAAACTAAATTAGAGAACTCAAGAGAGTGAGAATCCTATTCTCCGCAGGGCCATGATGTGAGCCATACAAGTTCAGGTCCCTCACCCGCCTGCCCCCTCCAAAGATCTAAACATCGTATCTAATAGTGTTGGATTTTTCTCTAGGGGAGTATCCCAATTCTGAATTGATGGGCAGGCATGCTGTTTCTATTTTTCCTCTGTAACACTGGGATGAACATCCCTATATACACATCTTGGCACGTTTGATGATTGCTAAAAAGTGTTCATTAGTTTTTTAACAAAATCTGATGAATTGATCCATTTAGTTGGGTTCAATTTCTGGGCAGAGACAGTGGTGGTGGTGGCAGAGTTATGTGTGTGTGTGTGTGTGTGTGTATGTGTGTTTGTGTGCAGGTATGCACATGTAGGGAATGAAGGCTGGGTGTCTCTTAAAGGAGATCTAAAGGGAAGAAATGCCCTGACCAGTTCAGCTTTAAAAAGCCTTTTTGGGGGTCTGATTTTCTTATTCCATCAATGTCCCCATACTCAGGTGAGATATTATAGATCCCCTGTTCCTTTCCAGCTGCTGAGCTCCTTAAGCATTATGGCATGACCTCAGGTACTAATTTGGCCCTAGAAAATATTGTATGCTAGTTTCCCTGGGAATTTTAAAGTCACTAAATGCACAATGGACGTAGAATAAATATTTGTTGATTGCCAGCCTGCCTGCTGCCTGAAAGTCTCCAGTAGTAGTGCCTAACTATGTAATGTCTTTGAAGCAGTGGCCTATAATTTTCTTTACAGAAAGAACACTTTCTGGTGGTGATTGCAAGGAGAATAATGCCCTTTGTCTTGCTAACAAACACTACTCACCTCTAAAGTCTCAGCACCTGCAAACCTGGGTAACTTTAGGTGAGGGCTTATTTCCAGCTTTTATAGAAGAGGAAAGTTCTATTGGAAAAAAGTAATCCCTTGTTATTTTATTTTGGATGAACTTTTAATCAGAAACACAGGCAGTAACATATGTTAGAAAAATACATATGAAACATAGAACTTTGCATTTATAACCCACCATGGAAAATCCATGCTAATGCAGCATTAACTTTGGGATTTTAATTGCACAGAAGTCAGGAAATTCAGAGTTCAAGTTCCCACAGCAAACTTTACTCCACATGTGTATCACAGGGCCTTTCCTGAGTGAGTGACCTAATTATTTGGCAAAAAGGGGTGCAATGAATAGTGATTTCTCTTCAATGCTACACGTCCCCAAATCCCAAGCAAGATGGACAGAGAGCAACTCTAGCTACATAAATGGCACCTTTTCAATGCACAGTAGTCCTTGGGTATGTGCTAGGTGACCATCGTGACAACAGTCCCTTTGCAGTGTGTGCTGCAGGAGGTGCAGGATTTGGCAGTGTGCTGCTTGGGCGGGAGAGCCAGTCACTGCCACATCACCCAGCTCTCTAGCAGATCCTCCCCCAAGCCCCTGGGAGGGTGGCTGTGCTCGGCTCGCTTGATGGACACTGTCCTTTGCTCCATTCTCAGAGGGCATCTCAATAACTGATGCTTAAACTTTGGAATCTGAAAGTTTGACTAAAAAGCCCTCAGGGGACTGGAGATGGAACCTTCTCCCAACACATGTCTACCCCTCGAGACAGCTATCATCTGGCTTCCCTCCAGTTGTTGGGAAATAGCAAGGTGTGTACCACTGGGCCTCTGTCGTAGACATTCGGTGTTCTGGCCAACAGGGCCTCAAACTTTTTCTAGTAAGAAGTCTCCTGGTTTTTCTAATGATGGGTAAGTTGACTGTATGGAAATTTAGATTGTCTTGTCCCTTGGTATCCACATCTGAGGCTGTCTAATGTGCTCTGTGGGTGTCCAGTCCTGCTTTTTCTCCTTGGGAAAATAGTGATGGTGTATTTGGGTCCTCCTTGCTATCTGTTGCCTCTGAATCTCACCCCTGCCTGAGACCTCAAAATGTGGGGGCTCCCAGTACTCACCACTGATATGAGAGGAGTAGTCAGAGGGAGGAGAAGTCAGTGGGGGTTGGGGAAGTGAGAGAGAGAGGGATTGCAATACTCTCTGATTCTTAAGCACCTGCCTTACTTCCTTTGGCTTTCTATTAGTGGTCCAAAGTCATCGGACCAATAGCCAAATCAACTTGCTGTGACAGTTCTACCATCCTGCTAAAGAGGAGGTCTGCCTGTGAGTGGTCTGGATCATTATGGCACTCAACCCAGCAGTCAACTGACCACCCAAACAGCACATTTATAAATAGCCCCTGGGCTCTGAGCACACTGATAATCCATAATGCCATTTGTCCACTGCCTGGTCTCCCTGAGCCAGACCTTTAGAAGCCTCTGAGGCACACAGGATGAAGGCCAGTCATCACGGATAAGAGCATGATCTTCAGTATTTCAGGTAAACCACACGAAGGAGAAGAAAGCTGTGCTCAAGGAAGCCAGAACAAAAAATACAGAATTTTTTCTTCTTTCCCCTGCATGTCTACATTCAAGGTATTTAAAGAAGAGTCATTCATAATCTATTAAGAATCTGGCCATGTGTGTGTGTGTCTAGAAAGTTACGCTTAAGAAGAGCTTTTGAATTATGCCCAAGAAGATGACAGTGCACAGCATTTCCAACCAAAAAATGAGGAGCAACTTCCTTCTGAGCTGATGTGCACCCAAATCATACTGGTTCTCAACTACGTTGTTAAAATTTCAGTAATAATCAGGTATTAGAAAATATTGAGCATTCTATATTTTCTTCTAGTTTCAGAGTTTTCTCTAGTTTTGCTTTGTTTTTTACTTCCATGTGATATGACAATTATTAATTACTTGGCAAGTTTTTTTTGAGACAGAGTCTTGCTCTATCACCCAGGCTGGAATGCGGTGGTGTGATCTTGGCTCACTGCAACCTCCACCTCCCAGTTTCAAGCAAGTCTCATGCCTCAGCCTCCCAAGTAGCTGGGATTACAGGCGCTTGCAACCATGCCAACTAATTTTTGTATTTTTAGTAAAGATGAGATTTCACCATGTTGACCAGGCTGGTCTCGAACTCCTGGCCTCAAGTGATCAGCCTGCCTCAGCCTTCCAAGGTGCTGGGATTACAGGCATGAGCCACCACACCCATCCTATTTGGCACGTTTTTGACGGTAGAATCACTGGCCCTTGCTAAGCTATCTTTTTACGTCTCCATTTCTATTGTCTTTATGGTGTACAATTCAATGAACCAGAGATCTAAATCTATTTTTTTACTGCCTACAGCACAAGTAATGGGGGTGGCGGGGGGGAAAGTGTGGAACCATCTCCTTAAATCACATTGTCACAACGGAGTACCATTCTAAAAATGCCAAATAGAAAGCTTTCTGGTTGATTTATTAATTGAAAATAACCTCTCTAAAAATTTATCTTCTTACAAGCTTAAGATATCATTTTCATGATCTGTCTTCTTTTCCAGCTCAAGAAATTTCTTTTCTGACTCCAAATTTCTTTTAAGCAACTGCTCACCAGGGACTGACAATAATATATAGTAGCTTGTCCTAAATCAGTACCTTGCAGATATTAAGCTATGAAATAGGTGACAAAAATTATTCCCTACCTTTTGGAGATGTAGAAAATTCCTGTGAAGAAATGTTAAGTGATCTTTTAGGAGTCAGTAAAGGGAAGGAATTTGAACCTCTTGCTTTTCTTTGTGGTGTGACCTACTTAGCTGGAGAGCCTCTTGGTTAAAAGATGGTAGATGATAAAGAGCAAGATGGGGAAGGCAAGAAGGAAGGTGAGAAACAAGGACAGAGAGAAAGAAGGAAGACGCGCGACAGTAGCAAGAAAGAAAGCAAGTCAGCTCTAGCTGAAGGTAGAAAACATACGTGACCCAAGGGCGCTGGTATTTATAAATGTATAATGATAAGGCAGAATCATCCCAAAAGAGAAGTGAATACAAGATTGAGTCAAAGTATTCCAAACTCAAAAGAAGTTCAATTCCTTTTTTTGGAGAATTGTCCACTCCACCCTAGTTTCCAGATAAATTAATCACCAAAGGGGTATTATCAAGTGGGTTCTTCTTTTCACCATATGCCAGCAAGATTTGGTGTGGATTTGGTGTGGCAGATAAGGAAGGAATTGTATCCTATATGGTTGTTTTTATATGCATAAGATTGTATATAGAAATTTTCCCACTTCTGTAAGGTTTTCAAAGCATAAGTGGTTAACCAGAGGCTAACAAAATGGTTAACCAAATGTGTCAACCGCTAAGCCAAGTGGAAATGGTGATGGCAGGTCTAGCAGCGGGGAGTTCTCCCATTTCTGTGACATATTCCAACCAGCCTGACTTAATACGAACAGCATCGTGCTTAAGGAGCATATTTGTGTCTGGAGAGCTCACAAAGGTGAAGCTCAACTTACCAGGGGAAGGGCCTTCTGCATTTAGTGACTGCTTCTCCTGCTAGGCAGATGTTGCTACTCTGGGTTTGGATTGAAACGTTTCCTCCAACATGTCCACAGTAAGTGAGCTCACCACTTGGTTCTGGTCTGACTAACTGATGGGACCAAGCCCATCTGAATGTGAATCTTTTTTAAAGTAGAGGAGGGATTGTTTTTCTTGGTACTGATTCAGTAACTGCTAATTTTTCCCTTTCTTTTTTTTTTTTTTTCTGCTAAAATGTATCCTTTGATTTCCTTCCAAAGCCCATTCACTACGGGAAGTAGATCATCATTAAGCTTCCTTGGTGAGACACCACATATTGCATGCTTTGCCAAGGAGGGCAACTGTCAATAGCCAAATATTCAATTTATTATGGTTGGATAACATTTGCTATGAGTAGGACTATTTTTTAAATTAACTGAATTGATTTGTATTATTTAGAAGCTTAAAATCCTTCCTGGAAGAAGGAGGGATATGTACTAAAATTCAATTTGTAAACAAAGAAATAAATAAATATTATACCCTTCTGCAACCAACCCCAACTGTTTCCCTAAACATAAGTAATAAAAAGTTTTAAAATCAGTTTCCAACAAGAGAAAATGCACCTAAGTGCTTTCATTCATTCTATTCAAAAATCTTAAATTCAATCTGGGTCTACAACATTGATTTCCTTGGTGTTCTTGGGGTGGGAGATTGGACAGATACAGACACAGGGAAAGTAAATGGAAACAGAGGCATATTCTCATTCTCTTAAGTCTCTTTCTTCTCTCACCCCAGGTTTTAAAATTTTGATCTATTTTTGTTTTTTTAATATAAGGATAGAGTATGTATCACTAGATAGAAATCTGGGACTCTAGGAATGTGTATTCATGACCCATGCTGATGAAACTGATACTCATTGCTGTATGAATCCACCTTCTGAAATAACAGTTACACTTCTCTTTGAATCCTAATTTTGAGCCTTGGTTTCATGTGCAGAGATGGTAAGCCCTACAAATGTGCTCTTTCTATTCCATTGCTCTTTGCTTAATTTTGATCTCACAATTAAAATCTCTGTAACATCAGTTGTTAATTAACTATATTATCAAAAGGATGCTACAACCGAGAACATTTTATGGAGTGCTGATAAGGCAGGGTGTTTCCAAAGCACTTGCCATTCAAACTCAAGAAATGGACCTCTTGGGGAGACCTATTTTGAAACTAAGACATCCCCAGTGAGGATGGGGAGAGGGGACTGAAAGATACGGTGCAGCACTAGTCTGGTGGATTTCCTCCTAAATGACAAATACTCAGCTAAGAGGCGAACACTCTCACAATAAATCAACTTTGTTCATTTCAGAACTTAATGATTACAAAATAATATCAGATGAAATCCACAAACCTCATGAATCAGACCTAATGCTTGCATTCAGTGATTCAAATAATACCTATAAAACAACAAACATGAAAACAAACTCAATGCAGTGCTAGCATCTATAGTGAAAAATACAGGTGGTTTCTGTGTATTCTGAGAAAATTAACTTGTCAGGACAACTGAGTGAAACATTTCAAATGCAACTTAAAGTCATACTCTTCAGGCACATCAGAAAAAACAGTAGGACTCCCATGTTAGGGAGATTAACATGGCAGATGCACATCTGAGATTCCACAGTCCCATGCCACCAAAATATACGTCAATGTAGGAATACAGAAGACGTAAAGCAACTGAATCTTTTACTCTTATTTCCCCTTAGGGAGCCTGGGTGATGTACAGCGTGGGCTGTGATGTACTGAGGCTCGTCATTAAATGTTCCATGGCTTTTTTTTTTTTTTTTTTAAACCAGAAGAGGGTTTTAACCTGGCTTCACTTCAGCTAGGGTAATGGCAGCCTCCCTCCCAAAGATTCCTTCTACCCTTCCAACTGGCAAACACTTGCTTCATTTCCTCCTGTAGAATAAGAATCATGCAGAATGACTGCCTGAGCATGGCAGCTCCTCATTCTGCACTTCTCTGGTGTTTTGGAGCAAGCTGTTCATTCTTTCAGTAATTTGCTAAGCGTTTACTCTGTGCATGGTCCCAAGAATACCAACACAAAGATGATACTGCCTATTTCCAAAAAACTCGAAATGCAATAGATTCCATTGCCTGTGATGCACTGTAACATGATAGATTAAAGGGATTGTTTCTGTTGAGATTTTAGAATGAAGTTAGATTGTTCTAACTTGAATTAAATAGATGGTGCTATTGCTTCGGGGCTAACTAGTGTTTTTAGATGGTAACATATCAAATCTATGTAGTTAACCCTGGCCTAACCTGGTCATGGCTTAACCTAGTTGTTCTCAACTGAGGGTAGTTTTTCCCTTTGGGTGACATTTGGCAATATCTGGAGACACTTTTGATTGTCACAACTTGGGGCGGGAGGAGGGTGCTGTGGTACTGGCATCTAGTGGGTAGGGACGCTGCTGAACAACATTCTACAATGTACCAGAGAGACTACCAGCCCCCTCGCCTCACAGCAAATAATTCTCCAGCCCAGAATGTCAATAATGCCACAGCTGAGAAACCTTGCCTTAACCTGACAGCCAGGTTAACTAAACCATGACTAAGTGACATTTATCAATGTTATTTATTACTTTGAAGGAGACACCACAGGACCACTATCATGTGGAATTAAAATTGACTGGTATCAAAATTCAGCTAAATAACAAAATGTCCTTGTGACATATCCTCTCTGTCCTTAATGAAGTTCATTAAAGCACTCTGTGGTTCAAGAATGGCAATGATGATAGCGGAGTTAAGAATCTAGTTTTCAGGCCAGGCGTGGTGGTTCACGCCTGCAATCCCAGCACTTTGGAAGGCCAAGGTGAGAAGATTGCTTGAGCCTAGGAGTTTGAGACCAGCCTAGGCAACAAGGCAAAACCTGTCTCTATAAAAAATACAAAAATTTGCCAGGTGTGGTGGTACACGCCTGTAGTCCAAGCTACTCAGGAGGCTGATGTGGGAGGATGGCGTGATCCAGGGAGGTCGAGGCTGCAGTGCAGCCTGCGCGTTAGCCTGGGCAACAGAGCAAGACCTTGTCTCAAAAAACAACAACAATGAAAAAGAATCTAGTTTTCTATAACCATAGGCTCTAATAACTGAAAGAGATGTGGAGCCCACCTAGCCCAAGAATACTTCATTTCACAGATTAGAAAACTGAGAGCCAGTGAGATTAAAAGCCACCATGACACATGACAAGTTTAAGGTTGAAGGTATATTAGAACCCATGCCTCCTGATGGCCAGTCCAGGCTTTCTCTGCTGCCCTAGGGACTAGTCTGGCACTCAGCTGCATATAGAATACTAAATAAGAAACAAGGAGGAAGTATGAAAGTGATAACAGCCTATGTGCTATGTAATTTCTGTGGCATTGAGTCAATGTGTTTTGAGGCTGGGCCACTTCTTTTCAGGAGCCACAGAGACAGTGTCAGCCACTGGGCCACATAGGGAGGGGCAGAGTTAGTTAAACCCACAGGCAGATGTCTCTTCTCAGCTGGGGACAGGTGCTGTCCAGGTAGGATCTGCCAACCTTCTCAACTGCACAGCAGGTACGGGCAGACCCTAGACCTCAGGAGTGTTATCCAGGCCATCGCCAAATTCTCCCTGACCAATGGCAGCTGGGGAACTTCTCTAGCTTTCTTCTGCTGGCTTCCTACCATGGCTTTTAAACCGTATTCTGTTATCTTACAAATGATTCCAACCCTCCGGAGTTCTCTGAAAGCAATTACATAAAAAGCTTTAGCCCTGACATTCTCTTCTTGGTGACTTAGTAAATTTGCACATGGACTTTGGCTGGTGGGGTGGGAGAAGAGGCACAGACTCCACTTGTTCACAGGAGAACAATGATAGTGGGCCCTGAGTTAGGTAGTGACTTTAATACTTCAATTTTCAAATAATCCACCAAAATCCAGAGATTCCAGTAACACTCACATAAACCTTTTTAGAAGACAGACTCAACATTCTCTTAGTCAGTAAGAGTCAGGAGGAGGACTTGCCTTCCATCCCCACCCTGTCTTTTATCTATAAAGAATTTCAAGAGAGGGGCCTGGAAATATTCAAATTGAAGTACCTAGGTAGGCCATAGGCCTGGCGCAGTGGCTCACGCCTGTAATCCCAACACTTTGAGAGGCTAAGGTGGGTGAATCACCTGAGGTCAGGAGTTTGAGAACAGCCTGGCCAATATGGTGAAACCCACCTTTAATAAAAATACCAAAAAATCAGCCAGGTGTGGTGGTGCACGCCTGTAATCCCAGCTACTTGGGAGGCTGAAGCAGGAGAATTGCTTGAACCTGGGGGGCGGAGGTTGCAGTAACCTGAGATTGCATCACTGCGCTCCAGCCTGGGCAACAGAGCGAGACTCCATCTCTAAATAAATAAATAAATAAATAAATAAATAAAGTATCTAGGTAACTTCCCTTCTCTACTTAGATCTTCTGTAAAATCCAGGGCATATCAAAGCCAACTTTAAGTTTTAATTTTCTGTTTTACGCTAGTCATTTTCTTCGAAAAGGTGTGGAGAAAGGCCTGTAAAATGGGCAGCCATGAAACTGAATACAAGTTGGCTGTATCTTCTTTCAGCCTCCGACACTGTCACTAATTTTCTTGAAACTATCATCATCTGTTCCCCTGATGCCATTGGATCTGCCCCATGGGGGTAAGGGGAGGAAGGAGGCATGATGACACATGACCACATTCTAGGTATAATGTAGAAGTCTGCTCAGAGGTTTCCATATGGCCCTTTAAACAGGATCCTTATTGGAATTTTTGGATTCTATCCCGTGGAGTTCAAGTGCATTCTTCAGGGCAGCCAGTTACAGTTCCACAGAGGTGTGAATGTCCTGGAGTTTCACAAGCACAATACTTCACATTGTTGGTTCAGAATTACTTTAATTCCTCTCTCCGCTGACCCACCCCCACCCCATTAAGAAGCCCTGGATCTGCAGAGGGGCCTAGAACAGCCAGGACTGAAAATGCCAATGAAAGCACAAAACCCCACAGTAAACATTCTAGTATAAGAATATAATCAAACACTAACAAGGAGTGTGGTCTCAAGTTTTGCCTGATAGTGGTCAGGGTCTGACTTTAGCAATGACATGAAGTTTTCCCAGAGCTCTGTTTTCCTGGAAAAAGCAAAAAGAACAACCATCGCTTTATCCCATTTCAGGGCAGTGGATGCAAGTTCTGCTCCATACAGGCAGTGAAGAGCTTATGCTCTGGAGAAGAGCTCATTTGAAGTGTGTTTAGAAGCCCATGAATCAAACAAATCGAGAACCCTGCATTCACACAACCTACATCTGTTGCCAGTTCCAGGCCGTTCCATGCAGATGATTTGTATATTATTACACAAGGCGACATCCTATAATGCAAGCACCTCTGAGAGTATTATGGTGTTAAACTGGGACATACAACCCAGATGCTTCCCAACCCCAGTGAACGCTGGGAGGTCTCCACATCACAGAGTGGGTTCACACAGAAAAGCCTAATGATGTCTACACATGAATTTAGCCTGATGGTGACTGTTTATTTTTCTAACTTGGAGAAACTGCACTGGAGATCATCAGAAAAATGAATAAAGAAAAGCCTCCTTAAATTGTACAGGATTATTAATAGGTTGCACGATTCTGGTGAACAATCCTGTAGAACGGCTTGTAAAAATCAATACCTTTAACAATCGTGACTTGAAATGAGGCCCTAGGATACACAGAAAAGAGGGTGGAGGGAGAAACTGAAGAAGGTTGCTAAGGTGCAAAACTGGGTGAAAAGCAAACAGTGCATCAAGCAGCCGCTTCAATTCCCCACAACTCTGGTGAGGCCTTTGCACTCATTCCGGAAAGGCCCAAAAGCTGTTTGGCATTATAGGCTGAGCGAGAGAAAGCAGACATCATACCCCTTCGTTTCGCTCATCAACCACATCACACCCCCATCCCTTAACAAAAATCTTGTGGGCTTAAACCACAGGCTCATATCCGAACCTTTCCTGCCAGGGTAGCAGACAAATCTTTCTTTCCCACACACTGGCGCGGAATTTCTGCATCCCACCGCTGTGCCGGGGCTTAAGGATCCATCATCAGGGCAGCCAGATACGTTTCTCCTCTCACTTCGACTCTATCCTGGACCTCAGCCAGAGTGAGAAGACCAGGAGGGGGAAAAAAAATCCTATAGCTAAGCAAACTGAGCAGGAGGGAGGGAGCCCCGAGAAAGGGTTAGAGTGGCTAATTTTTCCACTTTCCCCCTGCTGTGGTTAAAGCAGTGACAGATAATTTATCACACATTTTGATTGCACTCCAGCTGGCTGTTAAAAAAAAAAAGAGTTGTTTATTAATTCAATTAGCTGGCTTATTTATCAGGGCTGGGTCAGCAGGGGCAGTGAGAAGCCAAAGGATGCCCGTGTCAAGCTGTCTCTCTCGCAGGCCCTGCAGGCAAGTGGAAACACACATTTCTCAGCCCCAAGTCTTGAAGTGTCCCACGAGCTGTGTTTACCCTGAATGCTTGGAGCACGACAAGGAAGACCATCAATTGCAATGAAATACTAGAGTAGAAAGATGCTCCAAACAGGACAAAGCCATCTGAGTGATGGCAGTCATTACTGTTCATTACCCTTGCAGGGGCCACTTTCAGACACAATAGTACGTCCTTTCTGGGTGCATTTTGGTGGTTGCTTTTGCTTTGTTCTCATTTGTTGGTGGGTACTTATTAAATATATATGAGGCTGCCAGTGTATCGGCACTCTGTCCAGGCCAGCATTGCCTGGGATCAGGGAAATCATTCCTTTGGTAAGTGGCTTATTTAAGAAAATCTATGAAAAGTTTATCAAGGGCCTGCTTTATGCCAAGCTCCGTTTGCTGTACTTTCACTGAGGCTACCGGTTAGAGTTAATTCCCATGCAGTGGATGAGGTTTGGGCCCATTTTACCAGTGAGCCAGGTATGGTAGAGACTGTAATGGATTTACCCAAGGTCTCCCCCAAGGCCCCTGTCAATTCAGTGCAGCTGTTGGTGACTCTAGATGACACATCTGCTACTAACCCTGTGGTAGCAAGTAGAAAAGAAGGAAGAAAAGGAGAGAAAGTCTGAAATTTCATTTTTTAAAAAATTTCAAAATAACCTAATCGTAAGCAAATGGTTATAATGCATGCATTTGATTTTGTTTTTATTCAGACTATGACAGTTTTCCTCATGAGTGTTACAAATAAAGTGCTTTACAAATGTGAAGGAAGTCAAATTCTGGACAAAACTATAAGAATACTAATTGTCATGCAGAATTTATTATAGAATAAATGACATTGTGGACAAAAAAATGGATGGTGAGAAATGAATCTAATATAAGAATATGATAAATTTTCTGGTTCATCAGCTGGCTAATCAAGCAGCAAATGTGACATGAAAATGGTGCCACTGATAAGGCCACTTCAATAACTTTAGTGTGGACATTGCATATTAAGGAGAAATGTGATTTTTGAGGCTGTACTGGGGCCAGGTCTCAGGTGGCAGGAGTGAGGCACATGAGTATTTTATCGAACATTAGTATTCTGGAGGTGTATTTTGCTAGCTTCTCCATATCATGCTAACAGTTAGAACCGCTTCACTGTTTCACGTCAATCCCCAATTATGTGGAAGCAAAGGTTTTTCTCAACTTCTGGAAGCATCTTAAATCGTCATCTTCCTTTCCTCCCTCCCTCCCTTCTTTCCCTGTATCTTTCATGCACACCGTACCACGTTTGAGAATAAAACAAAATGTCAGGTGCACGGATAAATGGGTGTGGAAAAACTCGCAGCAGGATCACATTGCTGACTCCTGGACTGTCTGCCCTGCACAACTTATCAAAGAGCCTGTGCTGTCTCTCTTCCCCTCACCATTGGCCAGTTCAGTTTTTGGCTCATTGGTTGCTGAACTTAGCTTTTCCCTTGACAATCTGCTAATTTCTAAAATTTCCCTCAAGAAATGCCAAATCCTTAATGTTAGCTCTTTTTGACAATATTTCCAACACGTCCATTCCAATACCTAAAGAGTGTCTATTGAGTTGAACACAATCAAGTGGAATTAAATTCCTTCTTCCTATTCACATCTTTTGCCTCATCAGTTGCAATTGGTGGGGAGCTTCTGCTTTCAAAAATGGGAAGGAAGCTTTTTGCGGCGATGTACTAGTATTTCTTTCATTTCTTCTTTTTATTTTCAGATCAGCTTGAGCAAAAAAGAAAAATTAAAACTGACATATTTTATCTCATTTTAGAAATTCAATTTTTTATATGTGTTCAAATTTTCTAATTAAGTGTGTTTTCAATTTCTGCTGCTGACAATGTATCAAAATAAGATTTTAAATATTTTGTGTGATAATTATATCTGGAGATTGCAAGGCCAATATAATAATTACCCTCACACTGCTTTAATCTTTTATATCTTGAAAAGATGCTTTGTTAAGCTTTCAAAAATGTATTCAGCAGTCTCGGGTCACAAACACTCTTACTGTATTTCCAGCAAAAGGACAGACAGATGTGATGTATGGTAAGTACATCCATTTTTGGTTGAGAAGTTTACCCTTATGTAGAAACAACTGCTCAATTTAAAAATCACGTTGTTGGGGGATTGCCTGGGATTATAGGTAGGTGGTGCATGCCTGTAGTCCCAGCTACATGGGGAGCTGAGGGGTAGATCTCGTGAGGCCAATTGTTTGAGACCAGCCTGTGCAATACAGTGAGACTCCTGTCTCAAAACAAAAAAAACAAACAAAAAAAACACATCGTTGAAATTTAATGAATATTTGTATTCAGCAACATCTCTAGTAAAGTTCAGTTTTTAAAGTTCATTTTAAGTTTTTAAAATTGTGCAACAGTCCAAACCCTCTGCCTCAGCACAGTCTAAGTACTACGTATACTGTTTCCAGAAAAAAAAAAAATCAATTTTCGTACCAAACAATAGACTATTTGATTGATAGGGAATTTCATGGAAGCATTCATAGCTTCTCTTTGCAAGTATCTTGTCCAGCCTCTTGATTTATTTGAGATGAAAAGTTATACTTTTAAAAGTGAGAGAAATATTCTTGTCTAGCATGGAGACCACCTTAGTGCTGAAGGTCTGGCTTCTCAACTTTGGTAGGAAATGCTGTGGATGATTCATCCCTGGGCATTGCTTGATCTTCACAAAAGTACTTCTCAGGTTGACTTCTGGGGTTTGCTTCTGGAAGGTTCTTATGACTGAACATTCTTATGACTGAACACAAATTTTACATTTCAAGCCTGATTCCTTTGAAAACGGAAACATTGCCAGATCATTTTATTCACGTAGATTCCTTAAGATCACACATTAACATTTTAGAAATTTTTAATTTCACCATGGAAGGCTTTCAAACAGCTCTGTGTGAGCAAGACTTATACTTTCTATATAAATCAGGTACATTAGGGATTTTTCAGGATTTCTCTTGATATTTTCCATAGGGAATGGGAATACCATCTGCTTTGTTGAATGCAGGATAATAGAAGGGCACTGATCTGTCCAAATGGCTTCATTCATTGCTGTCTCTGGATCCTCCAGAGTGTCTGTTGCTCAGAGAGTCGACTCAGCTACAGTCTGGGCTCTAATATATGTCACAATACAGCCAATCAAGTCCACACCTCCTTCAGGATGCAAAATGCTTGGAGATGCACTAGCAGGAAGGAATATTTTCTCCCTCACAGTTCAAAGTTACAGAAATAACATTCTATTCCTCAAGTTCCAATTTAATATGCATTCAGAACCTAGCCCTATTTTGGCTAAGACAGTTAGAATGTATTTTACTGTTTTGCCATCTTTAAACGCAAAACTACACAGTGTTCAAAACTACAGTGCAAACAGGGAGAAAATAGTCTGCAGTCACTGAATGCTGAAATAAAAAAGCATTATCTTGTATGCTGGGTAAATGCTTCAGTATATTTCAAGAACAAGAGTTGAAAGAACCACTAGACTCATAGTACAGGGAATCTAATAAGCTTTGATTTTGAATCTGTGGCCCAGGCTGGAGTGCAATTACACGATCTCGGCGCACTGCAATCTCCACCTCCCAGGTTCAAGAGATTCTCGTGCCTCAGCCACCTGAGTAGCTGGGATTACAGGTGTGCGCCACCATGCCTGGCTAATTTTTGTACTTTTTGTAGAGAGGGGGTTTCGCCATGTTGGGCAGGCTGGTCTCAAACTCCGGACCTCAAGTGATCTGCCTGCCTCAGCCTCCCGAAGTGCTGGGATTACAGGCAGGAGCCACTGCGCCCAGCCCTGATTTTAAATCATTTTAATATAGGATTAATTACGTTGTGAATTGTGGAATGCCTTTTCTACTACTTAGTTAAAGGCTATTTCCTCCATTAAGTGGGAAAGTTGTGTTTTCTGCAGTGCACGGTACATTGACTCTGGCAGGGCATTGTTTGTTGGGGTAGTTCCAATGGCATTCAGCTTCTTTCGTCTCCTTAGTGCAAGGGTCTGCCCCTATGTTTCTCACTGCAGTTTCCTTGCCTAAGCCACAGGAACTAACCAAACAGGGCTGACGATGTGTGGGAGATGACAAGGAGTGGAGAGAAGCAGAAGATCTGGCTCCTACTCTCAAGGAACTGACCGTCCAGTTGGTGAAATAAAAAGTATGCACATGGCCAGGCGTGGTGGCTCATGCCTATAATCCCAACATTTTGGGAGGCTGAGGAGGGCAGATCACTTGAGCTCAGGAGTTTGAGACCAGCCTGGGCAAAATAATGATACCCCCATTTCTATAAAAAATAAAAACAAAAAAGTGTACACACCACAGCTTAACAATCAAAGTGGCATAAGTGTCAACTCAGTGAAAGAGAAAGAAAGTGGGTGTCAGAGAAGAAAGAGCCTGACAGTATCTGGCTGTCATTTTATGTGATTTTAATCACATAAAATCCAATTTGGAATTTGGGTGGGTTTTATGGAAGGGTTTGAGAGGAACAAATTCCAAATTTCTAACAAGGCTTAGAGAACTAGTCTAGATGACAAAGAGCTTTTTGGAAGATGTCCCCTTCTTCTCTTCCTCTGTTCATGACCAAGACTTATTATTTACTTAAAGTGACCCCAATTATTTATTACCTATCTAAGTCTACCTTCCTAACCAAAAGCAGGGCATGCATTTGTTTGATCAATTTCATCTGTAAAAAGAAAAACACAGGAAGTTTCACCAGTTGAGGGCAGTTAGGGTTGGCAGGCCTGGATGAGGAAGGCAGCATGATTTAGAAAAATGCATTATTTGTGCTATAAGAATACTCATTTTCCTCACTTCTCCTTTATCTAAGGGCTGTGCAGAAACAAAAATTCCAGTTGATAAATATCCAAAGATAACAAGTCCAGTGAGCCCTTTTCTTTAAATTTTAAACTGTGAACTTCCTTTGTGTCTATCCACTCTGCTTTCTTCTCCTCTGAAACAGAGCTGGATATGGCAGGCTGAGTTCCAAAACAGTACCCTTTACTCTTCTTCCAGGAAAGAACTTCTCAAATAAGGTCCTAAATGCTCACACAGTATTAGTGAACACACACACACCTACACATGGTTGATACATGCCAACTCCTGACATGGGAATTTTCAGAAGCACACCAAAGTCTCTATTTGATTTAAATTTATTTTTAATCACATAACATCCAATTTGGAAAATGGACGCATGGGATTTTCTGAGTCACCAGAAGCTCTTTGTAAGATTGCAAATGCATCCTGAAGGAAGAACTCTGTCTCGGCATGGCGGGTATTTCACAACAACTATAAAAACAATCCACTTCCTCAGTTTAGAATGAATGAGATGATTTTAAAAATCTATAAAAATACGTGATTAAATCCTAACATAAAGTCAAAATACATTTGCTATATCTGACTCACAGTGAAGAATGGGAGTAGTCGTCACCATTTTGAAATAAGTTTGTTGGCTTTTTCATTGTATTTAATTATCCAAATAATGTTTAATATTCTGGATCCTATTAATTAATTATAATAGTGATCTTTGCCCTCTATGCCCAGTCATGTTTTGTTGTTTTTGGCACTATAGTAGGACATTTTCTAATTCCTTAAAGAGTTCCCAAAATGATAAAAGTAATTTGAATTCATTTCATACTTACTCCTTATTATTTATATGCCCATGGAAATAGTCCTTGTGTTAATATCTGTAAGTAGATTTGTTGAAAAAAAGCATGACAATTTGTATTAAATCTAACTAGTGCCATGTCTCTCCACCATGATCAAGAATCACAGATTTATAACAACAATCAGTTCTAATGATAATTGATAGCTGTATCTTAAAATTCAGGTGTGTAGGAGTAACTTCCAGTCTCTACAGATCTGATGTGCCAAGCGTCCTTAAAGTGTTACCTGGTCTTCTTCTATGCACAAGGGATCTTCTGCTTTTAATTCAAAAGCTAATGCCTTGTCACTGGTAGGCTTAACGTTACATACCTTTTTACGAATTGAATAGTAAATTACAAAGTACAACTAGAAAATTCTGTTTACATAAAGATGTTTTCAAGTTACTACAAGTTCTCAGTATTTTCTTATAAAACTTTGTTGTTTTCAATTCTTTCCATGGGAAGGCTAGGCAGGTTTTGTATGCCTGTGTCATCTTTCCCACCATAATGTGAAAACAGTATAGAAGCATCAACAAACAATATGGAAAAGATAATAAATCGTTCTCCACTGGGGATGGTTCCATAACTCACAGTAAATTAGTATGTGACATGTCATTCAACCAGAGAAATTATGTTTTCAAAGAATATGTATGCATAGACAAAAGACCAAAAGAAAATATTCTGTTGACAATAGTCATCTCTGAGTAACTGAGTTCCAAGTTGCTTAGTATTATTTTTATTTTCTTTTACCCTTTCTTGGCATTACCTAAAATTGTTTTTGTTATTAACACATATATCTTTCAATCAGAAAAAAATAAATACTATAATTTAAAAAATTCACTGAGCATCAAAAAATTCAAAAGAAATATTGTGAACATTTATATTTATGCAGTAAAGAAGAGCCTCCAAAAGACAGTGATTCACAAGTCCCAGAACTTTTGACAGGCAAACATCTGGAAGGCAGATTAATTTGTTCTCCTGATTGTTTTGCAGTGGTGTTTGCAGGACTTCCCACTGTCTTATTTTTTCTTTTCATTCAAATATGAACAAGCTACCTTGTTAATGGAATGTAGTTACACAATGCTTCTATATTTTAAAACCAGGTGGTATTTTTCTACTAGTCTTTATATATCAGAGCCATTTAAATTTAGATGATAAAATAAACATGGGATGGAAATTACTACAAGGATTTTCCTTACAATGAAGCCATATCAAATTGAGGCTAATGTAAAAATGAAACCT
This sequence comes from Nomascus leucogenys, assembly GCF_006542625.1. Lineage (NCBI taxonomy): Eukaryota > Metazoa > Chordata > Mammalia > Primates > Hylobatidae > Nomascus > Nomascus leucogenys. The sequence goes on from NC_044397.1 coordinate 76,376,632, forward strand.
GTCATAAGACTATTTCATTCACAAAATGGAAAGGCAAGTATAAAATTGTTAGATATAAGCACCGGATAGTAGCACATCACTGTACAATGAGTTCAGACATTGTTTTAAGGTTCGGAACACTAAATTGAGGACCACAATGAAGACAATTAAGCTAGAAATGTCTTTGGAGTGTTGAGTTCCTTATAAGAATCTACTGTGTAAAATGGTTCAGTCGCTTTGAAAAAACAATTTCGCAGGTCCTCAAAAGATTAAACACAGTTACCATATGACCCAGCAATTCTACTCCTAGGCATGTACCCAAAAGAACTGAAAATATTTGTTCACCTAAAAACTTGTGCATGAAGGTTTATAGTCACATTATTCATAATGGTCAAACAGTGGAAACAAGCCGAATGTTCATTAATTGATGAATGGGTGAATAAAATGTGGTATAGCCACACAATGGAATATTATTCAACAATAAAAAGGGATGAATTACTGACACATGCTACAACATGGATGGACCTTAAAAACATTATGTAAGTGAAACAAGGCAGCCCCAAAGGCCACATATAACATATCCCATTTTTATGAAATATCCAAAGGGGCAATCCATAGAGACAGAAAGTAGATTACTCGTTGCCAGACGCTGGCGAGGAAGGCAAAATAAAGGAATGCTTACAGATAAGGGATTTTTTTAAGGGGTAATGAAAATATTCTGAAATTAGATAGTGTTGATGGTTGCACAACTTTGTAAATAAACTAAAAACCACTGAACTGTGCACTTTAAAAGAGTGAATTTTATGGTATGTGAATTATAGCTCAGTTTAAAGAAAGTTTAAAAAATTCTCTTGCCTTCTTATGATGAGATGCAGTTCCTCCAAATAAAAAGCAGAAATAATATAAATTTTAAATTTTTCATGTCAAATTATGAACTAAAAAAATTCAAAGTTTTATGAATATAATGGGTGAGAATGATTGTTAAAATAGCATGCTTAACTTTCTTCTTTTTTTTTTTTTTTTGAGATGGAGTCTCACTCTGTTGCCCAGGCTGGACTGCAGTGGCGCTATCTCGGCTCACTGCAAGCTCCGCCTCCTGAGTTCACGCCATTCTCCTGCCTCAGCCTCCCGAGTAGCTGGGACTACAGGCGCCCGCCACCATGCCTGACTACTTTTTTTGTATTTTTAGTAGAGATGGGGTTTCACCGTGTTAGTCAGGATGGTCTCGATCTCCTGACCTTGTGATCCGCCCGCCTCTGCCTCCCAAAGTGCTGGGATTACAGGCGTGCGCCACTGCACCCAGCCGCATGCTTAACTTTCTAGTCAAGCTCACCACAAATTCTAACTTCTAATTCTGTACCATGTTAATTTGCTGTGCATATGGGACAATTATATACTGTCAGTTTCTCCATTTGTAAAAAGATGATAATATTTTCTGGCTCTCTTGCAAGCATTTAATTCAAAAGAACAAACATATATAAAGCATCTACTGGAACTGTGCTAGGCAGAGGATAAAAAGTATATAGGTAACTGACCTGTCTATGGTACAATGTAGTAAGTGTCATAATAGTGATTTAAAAGTTATATGAGAGCAAATGAAAATACCTTAAATGTACACCAAGAGAACGATCAGTAAATTTTAATGATGAAATATTCTACAGCAATGGAAATGAACTAATGAAAATCAACATGATAAATCTGCTAAACATAAATGTGAGCCCCCCAAAATCATTCAAGTTTCAGAAGAATACATAAAACAAAAATCCATTTATGGAACACTTAAAATATGCTAATATATATATATGGCTAAGGAATACATAAATATGGCATAATATATTATGTAAGAATGGGAATGATATATACCAAAATCAGATAATGGTCTTCTAGTTCTCAGAGGGCTTCTGCATGACAGGTAGTGGGTAGATGGATGTTTATTGTATCATTTTTTGTACAGTTCTGTATGTCTTAAACATCAAATAATAACTTTTAAAAATTAGACTAGAGAAAAATTGATAGGTCAATTTCTATTGGGTGAGGTGGGGGATCAGGGCAGACTTCTAGGAGGAGGTATCTGAGCTGAGCCTAAAAGACTCAGAATTTCAACAGGCAGAGAGGAAGCAGGAGGTATTGCAGGCGACGGGAATAGTGTACAAAAATAAAATATCTCAAGGTTTTAGCATTAGGGACCACAGGTTTCTTTAAGCCACACAGAGTATTTTAGGTTTCAGCTTCCTATAGATTTTTGAAATGCAAAATTCAAAGGACACAGAAATTTTCATGAATCATAGTGCCGAAAGCCTGATACGTTAAAAACAAAATATAACCAGAATCTCAAACTGCCTTTGGAGATTGCAAACTTGTTCCTTCTTTTTATTAGTGAGAACAAATTGGGATCCCTGGACTATACCACTTGGGAGATGGTGGGAGAATAATTTCATCCACAAGTATTAAGTTGTTGCCTGAGGACAGCTGAGTAAACAGTTTGCTGAAGTCTGTTTGAGGACTGCCAGCTAGTTACACCCATAATTTCATCTCTATTAACAAAAACAACTCATACTGTCGCAGTGCCCGGGTTTGGCTACCCCATGGTTTGCAGTATTTGAGTTATGGAGTGTCACTTGAGTAACATTCTATAGCAGTGGGGGCTGTGTTTTGATGTCCTTTCATTATCCACCCCCACTCTGCTGATTTATGGCATACCATGCAGAGACCTAAATCAAAACTAGAAAATACGTGTGAAATAATGCAAAACAGAGTCGAAGGGTTGGCAATTCTGTAATTATACCTAAAGGGAAAATAATTATGTAATACCATATGGCAACAGTCTCAGAATAACAAATGTCCATACTGTAAATGCAGGATTCTGGGAAGAGCACGCAGGGTGTTTGAAGAGAAGCTGAGGACAAGTTTGCCTTTTAAAAGGACCCATAGACAACTTTGTGAAGGGTATTTGGCCTTTGATAGTACTGTTTATTAGCCCAGGAAATGAAGGCCGGAGTGAGTGAAGTGACATGGCCCTGACAAATGAATGCAGAAAAATGGGACAGGACTTGAGTTATTTATTGTTCCCGCTCTGTCTAGACTACTACCTGCAGTAGCCATTGGTTTTACCCACCAGTTGAAATTCTGGAAATGTGAAAGCAACTTATTGATAGAAAACAGAAAACTCTCCAAGTCTTAATAGCAACTATGAAATAGAAGCTAAGTCAACATAAAAAATAACTCATACTGGTGACCTTTCAGTTAAAAGAAGGAAAGAAAGATGAAAGAATTCCTTGGTAGTCAAGAATATGAAACTCTCCTCTACAAGTTTATCAGTTAATGAACAACTTCTACATGGAGGGAAATAGAGAAATGACCTGGGCAATATCCCAGCTGAAATCTTTATGTTGGAAAACAAACCTCCATCCACCTCGACATTGTAAAGCGTTGGCATGGGAACTGAAATGAAAGACGCTAGGAAAAGATTAAGTGACTAAGGCTCTTACTGGCCAACTTTCCTCACTAAAAATTAGCCCTGAATTTAAGTGTTCCCTAAGTCCTTCAAGTCACTCACCTGGTTGGAGCCATATTAGGGGCAGGTCTGAAATACTGTGAACTCAGTGGACAGGGGTGACAATTAAAACCATTCCAAACAGGGAAAGCAGAAAGATATGGGTTTCTTTAAGACAGGAGTTGGCAAACTAAACTATGGCCAGCTGTTTTTGTAAATAAAGTTTTATTGGAACACAGCCATGCCCATTCATTCAGGTATCACGTATGGCTGCTTTTATGATACAATGGTAGGCTTGGGTAGTTCTTACAGACATCATATGACTCACAAAGCCTAAAATATTGATTATATGGTCCTTTTCAGAAAAAGTTTGCCCACTTCTGCTTTCATATACTATTTATCTGGAATAGCTTCAGTTATTAAAAACTTTAATAATTTATAAGAATAGCTCTAAAACTGGAAACAAACTTTAGGTAATTATGCTTAAGCTTTAGACCTGAAAACTACTTCTTTGAGTTCTTCATGGTAATTTTACTTTCCTAATTAAGGGTAAATATATGTTATATATTTGGTCCTAGCTTTGAAAAATTTTGCTCTGCACAAAAGATCCTGGCAATAGAGATAGGTAGAGTTCCACATAGTCAAACAGTCTTAAAGTGATTTTTGTTTTGTTTTGTTTTTGGAAACCAAGCTATTTAAGAAAGTATTAATTTTAAAAAACAGATATTAAAAAGGAAATGCTGAATGGGGGCTTAAAGGAGGAATTTACATGTTGAAAATAATACTAACAATGTCTAAAGCTCTCGAAAATGCTGCCTTGTAGTCACATATTTAATCCTTACAATAACTCCTACATTAGATACAATGCAGCCCATTTTAGAACAATGAACCTGAGATCTAGGAGGTTACGAGAGCTGCTTATGACCACCAAGTGGCAAAGTGGTAGAGGCCAGAGCCGGTGCACAAGGGTCACTTAAATCCAAGTATTTTCCGTACTCTGCCCACCCCAAAATGCAGTAGATGAGAGAAGGAGGACTTGCTCAGGAAAGGTGAGCTTCTGCATCCTAAACCTGAGTGAGCCTGGACGAGTCTTTTAGTCTCTCCAGATAGCAGTTAGTTTATCAAAAAATGAGTGCTAGTGTTCTATAAAGGCTTTACAGCTTTGCTCTATGAAACTTATAATTGAGGATTTTATTACATTCAGCTTGAAAATGCCTTTCAAAGAGAATTTAAAACCTTCCTGTGGCCTTTGTTACAACAGACTTTGCTCGTTTCTTTTCAAGTCTTTGGTGGAATGAACGGGCAATTTCATGCCTGGACTACCCAGTTATTCAGTGCTGGGTGCACCTTCTCCCACCACTCTTCCCTTTCTGCTGAACCTAAAAAAGTGGCGAGGCTCGAGTGGCGCCTGGGCTCCCAGCCTTTGGTAGTGAGTTGGGCTCCCCGTTCCACCTGGCCTCCTGAGCACCCTGCTTTCCACTCCCAGTGTTGCCTCAGTCACCCCTCGGGCTGCCCAGGTCACCCTCAGCCCTCATTGCTCTTTTGCCTCAACTTCCAGTGGTTTTCGGCTACTAACCTGAACATTTTTTAAATCTGAGCCAACAGATCCCAAGTGTCTAGCCGTCTGAAGCAGAGTCTCTCTAAAGAGAGATTCTGCCAAATTCAGGAAACTCCACCAGCGCCTGCTGTCTCTGAAGAAGTGGATTTTATAAGTGAAACTATCCCATGTCCCTTAACGTCTGGGCTGGGCAGCCAAGGTAGGTGGTGGCCCGAGAAAGTGGGAGTGTTTTAGAGAATGACAACTGCCCTTTGCTGTCTAGTTTTTACCAGGCCAGGAAGAAAAAGGTGACTTTCCTCCTCATGGGAAATTTATTGCCAAGGGAAAATAGAGACTCACACATCAGCCATGCAGAGGAAGGCTGGGATGCTCCCTAAGTTTATGGAGCACACTTACTAAACCTTTTTTAAATGACCAAAGAAAAAAGTTACAAACAAGAAAAATGTCTTCTCCTGAGAGATTGGCCCCACCCTCCCACCCACCCACAGGGAACTATAAATTAGATATTACAGGCACAGCAAATTGGCAGCTGATGCTTTAAACATTATGAAGTGCCAGGTCTGGACCTCAATACAGATACTTTTTTGTTTTAGGTACTTGCCATTTAAAACTACACTTAGAAGTTTCTGGAAGGGGTAGCGCTGTAAATGAAATGCCCACACAGAGAGGTCATGATATGGGAAGGGTTGCCCTGCTCCTCACACATACCGGGAGCCTGATAAGAACCATTTCATGTGTTCGTGCAACAAATCCCTGAGGAAGGCATCGTTATCTTCCTATTAAAGAGGATGAGGGGCCCTAATGCAGGAAGGACGCCCCCAGCCTTCTTGTGAATCCCATGTCCACATCAGGCAGCGTCCAGAGGACAATCAGAAAACACATTTGATAAAATCTGCCTGTTCTAAGGTGGCTCCCTTAATGACGGAACATAAACTGACTCTGAATTTTTTCATTGAAAAGTCTTGAAAATGTGACCCTGGAATTTCAAGCCCTGTATCTCTCCCCTAAAGATGGAGCCATTTTTTTCTCTCTGCTTGCAGAACCACTGGGGCATCAGAGATCAGTTCATCCAAACACCCTTACAGAACAAAGCAAGAAATTAAAGCATTGAGATGTAGGGTGATTTATTCAAAGAAAGAAACTAATTAGTGGCAAAACTCTTATTTTTGGCTCCACCACTACTTCATACTTAAAAAAATTACAGCTTTACTGAGGTATAATTGACAAATAAAATTTTGTGATTTTCAGGTGCACCACAGGACGATTTGCTATCATATATATTTTGTGACATGATTACCACAATCAATTTAATTAACACATCTATCACCTCACCTAGTTACCCCTTTTTGTTTTGTTTTATGATGAGAACACTTAAGCACATTTCAAGTATACCTTGAGCATTGTTAACTGTAGTCACCATGCTGCATATGGGATCTGAATTTATTCATTCTATAACTGAAAGTTTGTACCCTTTGACTATCTTCTCTATTATCCCATCCCCCTGCCCCTGGTAACCACCACATATATATTTTTTAAACATAAGAGAGAACACTCCAGTTTGTGAGAGAAAAGATGTACTGCTAATGTCGCAACTAAAAATTTAAGGACCACCCATATTTTGCCCATTGGCAAAAACCATCATTAGATGATCAATTCATAGCATGATCATTGATGTAACTGTCTTTACCACAATTGGGTTTTCTCCCCTTTTTTTAGTTATTTTTCTGGTCATGAAAACCAAAACATTAAGTGGATTAATGAATAAAAAAATGGATCATGATGAAAGGTACAAATGTACCCACTCATACAAAAAAAAGTTCCATTCTTTCTCTTTCTCATACTTTACTAAGGAGGGTTGGCTAACAAAGATGTTCCTTGGTAAGAATTACAAGAGAATGTGGAAATGCTCTGGGTTTTGTTGTTTCTCTTTTCCTACCCAACTCTAGTGGTGAGATTAAGATTACTAGTAGCTAGAAGCTCCAGTATTACAGGCTTTCATAGATGCCCAAGAAAGACTGCAATGAGCTTGTTCCTCCAAGTGGCCACAGGTCTGCTCTGGAGGGCAAAACAGACCAAGTTGAAGCTGAAGCCCTGTCATATTAACTCCACTCTTCTGTCCCCTTTCTCCACTGGCTCCCCTTCCTTATGGCTCACTTTTTCACAACTTTCACCTTCTATACTAAATTTTCCATTAGAGACAGGAATGCGGCTGTTGGAAGAAGTCGTTGTGGGGGCCTGCTCCGCTCTCAGCTCAGGCTGCATGTCTGTCGCGAGCCAGCAGTGGCTCACTCTGGACACAGTTGTACAGAACTATGGAGCCTATTGCCAAGAACTGTCCCAATTTCACCACTGGCAATAGATGTCTCTTTTGCGGTCATGGAAAGGTCTGATTCTAAGGCTGGAAGAATGCTCTAGTGATCCTACTTGTCTTTTAAATCTGATCTCAATTTCCAGCTTCCTGGATTGTCCTATTGAAATAAAAAATGGCTCTCTTCATTTTAGCTATGGTCATACTCTAACTGCCCTATAAGGACAAAAAATTACATTTTAGTCAGGTACCCAAGGACCCTTCCCTGATTCTCTTTAATAAGAAGTTAACTCCAAGCCTTATTCTATCCACTAGAAGGTACAGTTAACTATTTCAAAGCATCAACAAGACATACACCTTGGGGCCCTATGACATATTTTGTTTTTTAAAAAATTATTCTTCATTAAATTAATTTATATTTACTAATTTAATTTTATTTTATTAGTATTTCTTTGGTACATAATTATACATATTTATGGGTATATGTAACATGTCAATATATGTATACAATGTGTAATGATGAAATCAGGATAATTAGCATATCTCTCATCTATGAAACATTCATCATTTCTTTATGTTAACATTCAAAATCTGCTGCTGTACCTATTTGAAAATCTGCAATAAATTGTTGTTTATTACAGTCACCTTGTAGTGCCACAGAACACTAGTCTAGGACACGTTTTTTACAAGCACTAGAGGTTCATAAGCAAACAAGGTATCCACTGAATGAGCTATAGTTTCAGGCCTGGTCAAAGCATAGCTAATTTATCCAGTTGAGTTTTGATAAAAGAAAAAGAAAAAATGTTGTTCTTTTACTATCTTCCCAACTCTTTGCATGTTACTGCTTTATCATTCAGACCCCAAATAAATGTGTTTCCTTTAGTGTACCAGAGGAATGAGTTTACACTCAAGGACTCATAGCTAGTGGTCAGTGCTCACTCATTTATATAACAGAGTTTTCTGAATGGTCTGGAAGAATGAGAAAGGTCTTGGCTTTGCCCCAGGGGCTGCCTGAGGAGAGGCTGAGGCTGAAGGAAAGCTATCCTAAATGCAAGCAGCTCAACTCAGATCTTATCAACTGGATGAAACTACCTCCTTCTGGGAAGGTGGCCAACACCGTTAATTCATTTGAGTGGGAGGAATTTCTCAAGTGGCATCATCAATGGTGGGACTAGATTGGACTCATGACCAAATTTCAGTGTTTGTAGGACCTTCTTGACGCTTGTCAGGAAGTGAGTGCTTAAAACATTATCCACAGAAGCAGAACTGGAAGAGAACCTATGCAAGAATTCTTCTCCCCCCAAACACACACACAGTACCTTCAGAAGGTTGCCATTTTATCCTCAGGATAAAATCCATTTTTTCCTCAGACAGGAAAAGTTCCCTGACTATAAAGCAACTTCTTCCACCTTAAGGTAAGATCTGTTTTCCTGAAACTCTAACTCCTTTCTCACACTGCAGATTTTCAAATATATGAGGATAATTATTTCATCTCAGATTAGATATTGGGGTTCCGTCATCCTTTTTTTTGTGACATGGTTTTCAGATTCTTTACCCATTTGAGAAAGAAAACTATTCCCCCAAGAACTTCATCTCACTTCTACATTCATGAGCAGATGAAAGCATTGGGTGTAAGTGCCTCCAATTGCCATTGTCCCCTCCTTAAATGGTATCCATCTGGAAACCCTCTTACTTCCCACAAGAGTCTTTTTCTTCACTAGCCTGTCTTCTTTCCCTTCTGAGGAAACAGAAGAAGGTCCCTTCCCTGCACATGCACCCCCTACTCTGGAACATGCCCCTCAGACTCTGCCTCCCCACCCCAATTCCTCTCTACAAGGCACATCCAACTCAGACTTAATTCTGCGTTTTTAACGAAATAGGGCTAAAATATGCAAAATCCTTAGATTTTTATAAATGATAGAATTAGCTCCTATCCTTATGGGGATCTTAGACCAATTTTCGAATACTTTAAAGACTGTTCTTTAAATTTTATCTTTTTCTTTTTATAATGGAAATTAAACTTTATCATATTTGTTAGATCTGAATGGATACAAAAATCCCTTGTGCAGATACTAAATTTTAGATGGATCATGGGAAGGACCGATGTTAAGAAACTACTTTTAGGTTGAAGAGGCTTTAGGCAAAATGAACTGCTTTTGTTCCCCAGTTGGGAGCTTGAAAGCTTAGGCTGGATGGATACAGATGCGATGCAACTTAATAATTGTGAAAGTGACTTTCTTTTATGTGGAAAAAGCCACAGAAATAAAATTGAGGGTGGTAGAAAGGGTGTGTGCCAATTTGCAGTGTGTCGCTCCTCTCCCCATTCCCACCCCATGTTAAAGGTTAAAAATGCTCCTCAGTGTATGCCAATATCTGCCCTGATTCATCTTGGAAACTCTGAGTCTTTAGGGCCATGTTGGGCTGAATGGTTATTTTGCAACATCTCTAATCAGAACCACTGCCAAGTTCAAAATAAACCCAGGTTTGTTAAGTTATTTTCTAATAGGAACATTCCTGAAAAGATAGTACAAAGCTCAAAGAAAATAATGTCATGAATATATCAACTCAAGAGAGGCTGGCTAACCCATCTCAGAATTTCCATTCTCTTTCTCTCTGTGTTCGATATGCTTTCCAATTTGTCAGTGTCACACTGCCTGTAGCCCAGTCTGGTACACTGAATTACAATGAAAATGAAAAACAAAAATAAACGCACACATGGAGCAGGGCAGCAAGAATTTTAAAATGGGCTAAGTTACTTGGGTACATAAATTGTGAATGAAGTCATTTTGATTTTGTAAAAATTAAGTCATGACATGAAGACAAAACACAACGTCTTGGGCAATTCTCCTTCCAGGATTTTTCCCCTAGTATGCAGTTTAAAACCAAGTGTGTATTACTCTTTGTTAAAACAAAGACACAAACAAAAGAAGCAGAACTTGACATCAGTATAGAAATAATGTTTAGTGTCCAATTCTGTGTTTGAACTGGAGTGCAGATGACCTGTCCTAACTCCATACTTTAGAGAGGTTTGAAGTATGATATCACCCTGTCCCCAAGAGTTATCTTGTAAATAGAACCTCTCTTTGGTGAAGACACACGATCATCCCTACCTTTTCCCATAGATACTAGTGGGTGATGGGATCAGAAAGTCAGGAAAGTTTACCAGTGTGGCTGAGCTGGACACCTGAGGGAGTCTTCCTCCTCACTATTTAGGGCTTAGTTACCCACAAGGGCCATTCTGGTTTCCATTTCAACAACCAAGCAGCCACAGCCTGAAGGGCAGTCTTCAATCTGGGTCGACATTCCAGCCCGTGGGTGCTCCAATGTTTGCCATGCACTACCACATTCAACTTTTCCTGCACATTCCAGGGTAAGCTGGACAACAATTAGAAGGCATTTGAGAGATCTGTTTAAATCCCTTGCTGAGAACCAGTTGAGAAATTTAACTAAAATTCTGGGAAACGAAGCATAACCTTGTCATCTTTTCAACAGACTTTGCATGATAATGCTTTATCATTCAGACCTCAAATAAATGTGTTTTCTTTAGTGTGACAGAGGACTGAGTTTACACCCAAGGGCTCATGGCTTGTGGAGTTGGGGTGGGGAGGCAGAGTTTGAGGGAGCTTGTTCCAAAGTAGGGGGTGCTTGTGCAGGGAAGGGACCTTCTTCCCTTTCTTCAGAAGGGAAAGATGACAGACTGTTTTTTATTTCTCATTTATCTTTATTATTTCTCATTTATCTTTAAAGTAACTTTAAAGAGAGGTGCATAACAAAGAAAATAAGCATAGTGGCTAAACTAATGAATTATATGTAATGAGTTCTCATTATGCCCTAGGGATGTGCTAAGGAACATACAAATATTATCTCATTTTTTTTTTTAGTTGATGTGTGTTAGGACTTCTGTTTTACACTCTGGAAAAATGTAGCTCCAAGAGATCCAAGTAACTTGCCTAAGGTGTTAAACACACTAGTCTGATTTCAAAGCCCTTGCTTTTCCCTGCTGCACCACCCAAAGAAAATGTCTGAGATTAGAGTCTGTGACAATTTGATATTAATTCTCGAACTGTCCTGCACACAGGCAATAGCTGCAGCTCTCTGCCACCAATGCGTACAGAGCAGGCTCGAGGCATGGTGGGGGCCCATATTTGGAAACATACTTTATCTGTTATCATTTTCTCTCTAAGGGCACATTACTGTGTGCCCACCATAAATACTGCTGGTCTTGAAATCTGGTGTAACATCTGAGAAACCTCTGCAGTAAATACCAACAGGCAAAGAAGAGATTTCTTCTCTGCAGCCATTCATATGTCTACCAAATATTTTCCTCTCTTTTTATTGCTGGTGCTAGCCCTCTCCTTCAGTTTTTTTCCCCCTTTCTCCCTTCCTGTCTACCTATATCATTGCTCCATGGGAGAGAGAAAAAATACACGTACACACAAAGCTATGAATAAGGCAAATGTGATTTTGTGGCATTTGTTCCACTTGAGAGATGAATACCAAACGAAGAAAGAATGACGACTAAATATTTCACTACACACCTAATACACATTCATGTTTGTTGGAATGAAATGTTGATAAATAATCTTGAATAAATATTTTCACATTTTAAAGTGCTGGATTTGTACAAGGGTAAAACACTTAGGAAGTACAGACTCATGTTTCTGACCCTGCACCAAGGTCTGGATTGTGTTCAAGAAACCCATACCACACCAGACTGTGAGCCATGTGAATATATCCGCCATTACCTCAACTCCATACACAGTTTCTATCATGACCTGTATGACCACAATAGATGAAAGGTAAACACACATTTATAAGAAAAGTCTGCTTTGGGACCCTTTTAGATATTTTATAATTCAAAAGAATAAAAATGTCAGTAACATAAATACAGTGAGATAATCAGCTCCTCTTTGTCATCATTTTGGTGATCCATATTCCAGATGTTTCATGGCTGCATAAGCAGAGAATTGGAGTATGAATTTCGGAGTTCGAGGCTGCATACCTACATCTATGAGAGACTATGAAAGGCGGCAAAACTGTGGTCACCTAAGACACTGAAGTTACTAAAGATAATTTATGAGACAGTAACAAAGTGTAAGTGACCCTTCTAAATCTCATTATTCTCAGAAATAAATTCTTTAAACAATGTAAACAGGAATTGTCATCGACATTTATATGTAGACTCTAGTGAAAAGAATTAAATCATCAATTACATATGAAAACATATAAAACTGACCCAAGTTTTAAAAAATCTAATAGTCAATCCATGGAGAGGAGCATTTATTTCTCATAGGGAGATAGTAGCTTTATAAATCAGTATTTGCAAAGAGTTTTAAAAAGTGGGAAAGCCTAATATGAAAATAGAACACAAATTATAGCTCAGACTTTCTTTTAACCCACCGAAATCAAATAGTCTAAGACCATCCAACAGGAATATTTGCACCAAGCAAATATTTGTGCAAATAAACTTTCTGGTTTTAGTTTTGATCCTTCTCTTAAACATTATGAATTTTATAGCTTGGCAAAGTGTTGTGTTTGCCATCCAAAACCCAAATGGCTAATGGTAAATTAAAAGTGTAAACTTCTGGCTCAGTTTTTTTTTACAGGAGAATTAGGGCCTTTCCTGCATTTCAGCTCTGGCTTACGTGTAAAACTGTATAACTTGTGCTGTTAATGTTATATCATTTATATTTTGCTTGAAATTTTTTTAAAAAAATAAGAGAATATTAAAGAACCTAGGGGTGTATTCAGGTCAGTAAAAAGTAATTTTTGTATCTATTGAGTAGTCCTTGAAGAAAACTTCTCCAGCACCATGAATGTAATTTCTATACTACTGACAATACATAATATCCTTAGGCCAGGCACAGTGGCTCACACCTGTAATCCCAGTGCTTTAGGAGACCAAAACATGAGGATTGCTTGAGGCCAGGAATTTGAGACTAGCCTGGGCAATATAGTGAGACCCTCTCTCTACAAAAAATAAAAAAATAATTAGCTGGGCATGGTGGTGCACACCTGTAGTCCTAGCTACTTGAGAGGCTGAGGTGGGAGAATCATTCAAGTCCAGGGTTTTGAGGCTGCAGTGAGTATGATCATGCCATGTACTCCAGCTTTGGTGACAGAGCAAGACCCTGTCTCAAAAAAAAAAAAAAAAAAAAGTAATATCCCCACAGCGATTACACCATGCTTTCAAATCTCATGAATAAGAACAAAAAGTAAGGAAACTTTTCTAATGGAAAAATGTCTGTTATGAATCACCAAAACCTCAGAATAAGGGCAGGATAATTTACAGGAGTACTGAGAACCCACTGAAAATATATTCAAGGGCCCTTCTTATGTTCAGGTCTGTACTATAAAGTGGCAAGGCACAGAGGAAACGTTATATGTTGTAGCAAGACTCGCTTTTGAAGGCTAAAGTGTGGTAGGATAATTAATTGAAGGTTTAGGGTAAAGTATTTAACTGCATGGGGGAACTTCACAAGTTGCTTGACAGTATTAAAGCAACAAGCCCAAGGTTTTTATATTCCTAAAGACTCAAATTTTCTCCCCAAGCTCCTAAGAAATAGTAGACTGTCTTTAAAAGCAACTTACAGAAAGGAAGGGGGACTCTCTTTGAAATAGAAGGTATGGCAGTCCTAAAAAGAAACAGGCACTTGTGTATAATATATATACACGTCACAATTTGAATACCTATTAGTAGCTACTAAGGATGCAGAGGCACATCTAAGCGCTTTTCTTATTTGAGATGATTTTCTTCTTTGCATGTTTTTATATTAAAGAGTGGAATGGATAATCAGGAAAAACTTACAGGAAAGACAAGGGAAATTCTGATCTGATCACCCTCAAGATGCCCTGGAACCAACAAGATGCACAAGTTGTACTTTAAGCAAGGTTAGGCCTCTTTCTGTTACAATTCCCAATTTTTTGGTAAAGCTCCTGAAAATCTGTGTGTCTTGTCTGGGTAAATGCTGTGAAGGTAAGAAACAAGGCCCACATCTTAAGTGAAATACTTTTATAAATAAGATCTTTTGGGACACTGTATTTATTCTAAAAAATGATTAGAGCCAAGAGTCTTTAATGGATTTGTTATGTGTTTCAGCTATTAAACAAAATGGAGCATTGAAGATGTGTGAAGAAATAAATGAATGAAAAGAAATGCACTTTCTCTCAGTTTCATATTGTATCAAGGTCATCTGACAGTCTCAAAAAAAAAAAAAAAAAAAAAAAAAAAAAAAAGAAAAAAAAAAACCACAGCCAAGTGTTTAAGTTTAGGACAGATGACTATTTTGCTTAGGGAAAGATCAATCCACTTAGGTTTATTGGATTTTTGTTTTGTTTTCTTTTGTGTTGGGTAGAAGGGAAGGTTAAAGCACAGAAGGTTCTCATGCATGGTGATAGAGAAATACAAACAATTATCAAATGGTCACTAAAATTTTATCACAGCATTATTTTGCTCTAAATGTCATAGAATTAGTTGTGTTGTAGCAGGATATTTGCATTTAATGCTGCATGTACAATTTTAAGTCCTTGTTAACATTAACAGCAGCAAATAATAAAGTTACTAAATAAAGGGTTGCCGGAAAATCCAAACCACCAAGCACAATATATTGAAAATTCCTTTAAAAGTAATGTAACCTGAAAATGTGAGCACATCATTCTGACATCTAAATATTTAAAATTCTAACCATACAAAATTTCTTTCTGTAAAATGTTTATTTTATCTTGAGATTTACTTTGAAATGTGGGGTTTTGAAGTTCATCGGCCCAAATTGACAACCAAAATAATAGTTTATGCCAGATGTGGTAACCTTAAGTTTAAAAAACAAATACACAAATATGGGTTGTGCCATTGCAATGCTGCATGATTATCTGGGAAAGTATATAAAGCTTTCATTTAAATGACTTAGCTGGTAAGTTTGCCTTTCTCCTCATTACAAACTTTCTTCTGCTAGAAGTTTCAGAATGAGATCAGTTTTATCCCCAACCAGTTATTTACATTTAGATTCACATGTTTCACACTACTTTATCGTTATGTTGCAAACTCATTTCTAAAAATTATTCTGCTTCCCAAAGCAAGCAAGATCACACTAGTTTTAAAAATGATTTAAATAATTAAGGAATCACTGAAACCTTCTCAAGTCTTGGCATCTATAATTGGCTTATTTTCCTGAATTATCACTTTTGACCCCCCTCACACACAAATATTTCCATAAAACAAATGATACGCGCACGCACACACACACACACACACACACCCCTCACATCATTTAAAGTGATTACACATAGGAAAGAATTTGGACTCTCTCCCAGTCACAAAATGTTAGCTATATGACTTGCTCCAGCCAAAAAAGCCCCGTACAGTATTTGCATTTCTGATATTGGTACGATGCCATGAAAGAGAAATCTTTAATTGAGGCTTGAGTTTAAATCTAATTGGATAAATGTACTGGTTGGGGATTTATGCCATGTTCCTGCTCTGTAGCTAAAAAGTTGCCCCCTCAGAAAACATTCCCCTGAGACCCATCTCAGGAATGAAGCCTTGTCTATTGACTTGCCATTTGCCCTGAGCAGAAACCTGTGAATTTCGGAACAAGAAGGATCTTGAGACCTTCACTCCAACATCTGCAATTTACAGTTGAGGAAAGTGAAGTCCAGATGGATTAATATCTTACCCAAGTGTCCATCACTGGTGAGCAGCAGCTGTGGAACCCCATCTAGGATCAACTACATATAAAAATATATGTCTTTCCACCTTAATTGACTCTCCCCTTAAACTTGGGATCATTGGGCACATGCTCATTTATTTAGAATTTCTGGATATCTGAATTCCTTTTCTTTGTCTCTCTTTCTAACCCTGTCAATCATACACTGTTGTGTGCTTTGTCAGTTCTCTACCTGACAATATTCATTTTGGTTTAAATGTGTGGATAGCAGGAGGAAGCGCATGTAGGCAAAGTCTCTAAGGGTTTTCCTGTAACATGAGCCTCCTATATGTGCTACGCTTTGTGCAAGTAGAAGAATATATGCTCCTACTAGTTGGAAATATTATGGAAGATTAATTAGTTAGCATTTCCAAAGTGCTTTGAAAATGAAAAGCACTATTATTACACCTAATCAAATTTCTCTCTTAGATTCCGCAACAATTTCATTTCTATTTGCTTCTGTGCCAAGAAAATAACTGTAGGCTCATAGAGATATTACTATGAAAGCCAGTCGTAAGTAGGCTTTACTACTTTCTTTTTCTTCTTTTTTATTCAATTCTTGTATTACTCCTTCTTGTCTCTAGACACAGACCTGCCCTGGATGGGCACATATTCATAAGACAATGCTATATTTTGGAGGGAAATATTTCCTAATAAATAGGTTTTTGTGTGTGGCAAAACAGTCTGCTAACATGGTAAATGCTGATTCAGAAAGAGACAGCCACAAATGATAATATATGCCCTACATAAGTTATGGTAAGACTGCCCATCAGATGAACACAAACATGCGGAGGCAGCATTGGTTGAAGAAAAAACTCTGGCAGGTCTGAATCATTCTCTGGGATCTTCAAGGTGGTATAATCAGTGGGACCTTGTAAACATCTTTCCCCACTGGCTAGGCTACTGTCTTAACCTGCCATGATGCATCAGAACTGTAGAATAATTTGGTTGGTCTGGTTTTGCTGCCACATGTAGATACCCAGTTGAGTCTCCCGGGAGAGGAAAGAGGTGTGTGTGGAAACCCAATCTGATTTAGAAATCAACTCTCCTGTAGGTAATGTTGTGTTCTAATAAAGACCTGGAAATACAGACTCAGAGGGTATAATTAGCAGAGTTGGGAAATCAACAAGCCAGAAAACTGTTGATAGAGAAGTATTTCTATTGTTCAAAACATGTTTTGTGCATTAGGAAAACAAAACCAAATTCTTTCTCTTGGCATCTACCTTTAAAAGCACATCAGCTAATGAAGGGGGCATCAGAACTGACATCATGGCATTAACCAGCAGCCTGAGACCTATTTGTATGTGGTTAGAAGCTAAATTCTAATTTACTGCCCATGTCATTAGTCAAACTCACATTAGTGATGTGAATTGGCAAGCTTTCCATTTCTTCCACATAATAAACAACCACGGCATACCACAGACAAACATAAACCTGAGCATGTCACACATTCTGAAAAGTTGCGTGGTATGTAAATTCCGAACAGTTCCCACTGCCCAGAGCTGCGGCAGCAGAGAAAAGCTGGAGTGATGACACGAGACCTTCCTGTTTTGCATTCTCTATACAAAGGCAAGTGACCCTCCATCCTCGCCTGAGCACAAATGAATGGGAATGGTTTTGCAGCAAACTTACTTAGCCAGAAATGCTGGCAACCAATGCTCCACTTGGTAAACTCAGCAGGAAATAAAGAAAACTAGCCCTCATTTAAGGAACATAGTTTGATCTGCATGAATGTGTACATTGTAAAAATCTAATTGTGCATCTATAATTTCTGGTAGACTGCACATATCTACTGTAAAACCCACAAAGAACACTGCACATCTGCTCTGGCTATTGAAATTCTGAGGCAGCGTTCTTCAAATACATTTTTCTAAGAAGCCCCATGTAAGTATAAATAACCAAACTCAGAGTTCACATAGCTGGCAGAAGTAAACATCAAAATTGGGTAAATTTATATTTTATTGCTTGTTCTCTTTGTTTTGGAGCTATTTCCTTTTTACTTGACATGATATAACATATCTTAGCTCAAACTCAGCTGAGTTTCCAGTACAATCTCTGTGGCATATATGTTATCAGAAGTACACCAGGTAGGTATTCCAAAAGCTCAATTAATCTTTATTTACTTGTTTTTTGAACAAAAAATATGTGTCTGCATGACTGTACCTGTATACACACACAAACACATGTATCCATTGCCTGAGTATTCTCCAGGGGATTCTACCAAAGTGTTTCCTAACAAGAGAAGCAGTTGAGTTAATCACCCCCATACAAATTAGGGGTGCTCAGGACTGAACAACTTGCTCTTCCATTGGCCTCCTGACTGTGTGTTTTTCATTAATGCTATTCCCTCAGTGGAATTACTGACGTCTCACTTTAAATACACTTTTCTGTAAGTCAACTAACAAAACTAATTAGGAACTGTGAAAGGCCATATTGATAGAGTACAAATATATAAACCAGCTCTGACAATTTCTCCTAGAGGACTCCATACATCATGGGACTTTGTGCTCGACTTCGGGTTCTTTTTGGCTAGAATATAAATAAACTAAAGTAAAATCTCTCATGTTAAAGTGACTTTAAAGAACCACACGTTTCCTGAAAGAACCATTTTCAAATTGCATATAAACATGTTTAATCAATCTTTACTGCTCTAAGTGGCTGGGGGATTTCACAAGGGCGTGACTCAGTGACCTACTCACTGGTAGTGCAGACCCTGGTGGTGTCTACATGGGGCTATGGTTTGATCTGTCTCACTAAATTGACAAGCTAGCTCAGTCACAACTAATTTGACTGACTTTCCCCACCGGACCTCCCTCTATTCACAGACCAGCCCTCACACTTCCAACAAATTGGTGGCTCGAACATGACATAGACTCAGCCAAGGATAACAACAACAACAGTGACAACAAACCTTTCTAAGTGCCACAGTGTATGGTAGCATTGCCAAACCAATGGCCAAGCCGCTGAGCAGGAATTTCTGCAGGCTACAGAACAGCCATTTTCTTCTTACGTGAACATCCTGAGAGGCAGCAAAGGACTCAGATACCTGTGAGCACAAATCCTGTTCTGCCATTGACTCGTTAGTAGGTCTACCTAAGCCTCAATATCTTCATGTCTGAAAGGAGAGTACAACAACCAGGGCAACAGAGACAATGATGGCTGCTTCGACTGCTGCACCATGACAATATGACTACAATACTACCACCACTCTTACTATGTTCTGCACTGCTGCTGCTGCTGCGTCTACACTACTGCTACAAAATGACTGCTATTACGATAGCACTACATTGCTGTAATACTACTGCTACTAGGACTACAGATCGAACACCCCAATCCAAAAATCCAAAATCCAAAATCCAAAATGGCCCAACATCTGAAACATTTTGAGCATCACCGTGATGCTCAAAGGAGATGCTCACTGGAGGATTTCAGATTTTGACTTTTCAGATTAGGGATGCTCAACCAGTGTAATGTAAATACTCCAAAATCTGAAAAAATCTGAAATCTGAAACACTTCTGGTCCCCAGCATTTAGGATAAGGGATGCTCCACCTGTACCATCACCACCGCTACTACCGCAATTCATACTATTACTTTTTTTTTTTTTTTTTTGAGACGGAGTCTCGCTCTGTCACCCAGGCTCAGTGCAGTGGCGTGATCTCGGCTCACTGCAAGCTCTGGCCCCTGGGTTCACGCCATTCTCCTGCCTCAGCCTCCTGAGTAGCTGGGACTACAGGCGCCCACCACCACGCCTAGCTAATTTTTTTGTATTCTTAGTAGAGATGGGGTTTCACCGTGTTAATCAGGATGGTCTCGATCTCCTGACCTCGTGATCCGCCCGCCTCAGCCTCCCAAAGTGCTGGGATTACAGGTATGAGCCACCGTGCCCAGCCCCTACTATTACTTCTATACAGGTTCCTTTCCTCATGTTGCTGCCATTGTTATAGTGGCATAGTAGTTAAAGGCATGAACTCTAGGAGTGTGGCTGCTCGGTTTAAATGTCAGCTCTGCTACTTACTAACTGTGTGACTTTGGGTAAACCATTTACTCTTTCTGTGCCTCAGTTTCCTCCTCTGTAAAATAAGAATGGTATTAGTAGATGTCTCATATACGATGATTGCGAGAATTTACTGTGTTACTATTTACAAAGCATTTAGAACAGTGCTTGGCTCAGGGGAAATACTATGTAACAGTACGCTAAAAAATTAGGGTGAGTAACTGAAAACTGGCAATAATGCAACATGATGGGCAGTAACTGTGTTTAACTTGGTACCTATAAACAATATGTTGCAGATTCTCAAAATTTACTTATTAACTGTTGACTATACAATCTTTGAAAGATGAGCGCCTGAACCAATCGATCATCCAACAAATTGTAACCAGCAATTTTAACACCCTGCAAAAATAGCCAGTTGATCTCTCTCTGCCTCTCTCTCTCTCTCAAAAACTGCTGTTGTCAACTTCCAATAAGTGTCTCTGAACATTAGTTAAAGCATGTGCCCAGTTCAGAGTACATCATTGTGGCTGACACTAATAACCAATATGGTGCTTGAGGAGAGGGCCGCTTTGGAGAGCACCAGTGGTAGTCATGGTGGTTAGCGATATTTTGAGTCCTCATTGAACACTTCACACTTCTGAAGATTTCTAAGTGAAAAATAAACTGGACTCCATCCTGCTGAAATGCAAGGGCTACTTAGACCTAATGTACTTTTTTTTTTTTTTTTTTTTGCATATGGAGTTCTGCTCTTGTTGCCCAGGCTAGAGTGCAATGGCACGATCTCGGCTCACCGCAACCTCTGCCTCCCAGGTTCAAGCGAGTCTCCTGCCTCAGCCTCCCTAGTAGCTGAGATTACAGGCATGTGCCACCATGCCTGGCTAATTTTGTATTTTTTTTTTTTTTCAGTAGAGATGGGGTTTCTCCATGTTGGTCAGGCTGGTCTCAAACTCCCGACCTCAGGTGATCTGCCTGCCTCGGCCTCCCAAAGTGCTGGGATTACAGGTGTGAGCCACCGCGCCCGGCCACTCAATGTACTTTTGCTGAGTGAAAAAGGGAGATGGCAAGCCCTTCATTTGGCTGCAACTTGCCTTCCATGACACTTCCACTTCTCTCCTATAGGCCACAGCATCACTGAACCTCAGCCAGGCCTGTGAATGAGTTCCAGCAGATAGGTAAATCCCCCGAGGTAGGAGGGTTTGCATACAATAGTGCTATATATGCTGTAAATTCTGGGCTTCTGTACCTTCCTATGTTCTGTATTTTTAAAAATCTATAGCAAATATAAATTTCTTGAGAAGATAGAATATATTTTATTGTTCTTTATGCCCCTCCCCCCTACCCCGGGACTATCATGGAACCCAGCACATAGTAGGTTTGATCTAAATGAATGAATGAATGAACTTG
Organism: Nomascus leucogenys; assembly: GCF_006542625.1. Taxonomy (NCBI): domain Eukaryota; kingdom Metazoa; phylum Chordata; class Mammalia; order Primates; family Hylobatidae; genus Nomascus; species Nomascus leucogenys. The sequence continues at coordinate 76,398,072 of NC_044397.1, forward strand.
AAGATCTCTGAAACACTTCAGAAACACTCTTCGGCCACTAACACTTACAGATTTTAGGGCCTACCTGAGTAATAATTGGGTCCTTGGTTCACAGCATTCATTTCATTCTTTTCATAGCGAGCAGCTGTCAGGATCAATGTTCAGCAGCCATCAGCAGAAATGAACAGGGTTCATCGTTTAATCATTGTTTAACACTGCCTAGAGTGGAACTGTAATATTCCTAGCTTAGTGAGTTTTTTTCTTATTACTATTAGTTGATATGTGCTTCTTGTGCATCACTGCCAGATTTATCTTCCAAAAAAACTGATTTCATCGTGTCCCTCCCTACTCCTAATCCTCCAGTGACTCACTATTGCCTAAAAGATAATGACCATTTCCTTAGGCTGGCATTCCTGATCCTCCATGGTCTGGCTGGGACCCAAAGTATCTTGCCAACTGGACCTCCCTTCTCTCATAGGAATTGACCTCTCAACTCAACAGGTCTACTGATGATCCCTGAACAGGGAGAGGTGGTCATCTGTCAGTCGACTGATCTAGTCCAGAGTTTGTATCTTCAGCAGCTGTTATAAATATGGCACCAATACCCTTCTCTTTATACTATTGTTCTCAACTGGAGATGCCCAAGCCTGTTCCTCCTTCAGTGACCTCTCATTTTCTGCTTCCTTTACAAAGTATTTTCTCCAAGTCTTCCAGATACAGTAGCAGGTCCTTCCCTGAACTTCTAAAGCACTTCCTCTTGGCTATAAACTTACAAAGGGACAATGTAACCCCCATAATGCCTATCCTAACCAATCTTATGCTCTCATTTATCCCCAGTACTGATCCCCAAGATGAACTCTATAGGATTTGGTTAATTTAAAGAATCAACCTTACCCATTCTTGAAGTTTTGGTTCAGAGAGGGCTATCTTTTTACTTAATGCGAGTTTATATGCTCAGGCCTCAGGTGTGAAAGTTTTCCAGGAAAGATTTTAAAAGCTGTTGTTATTCCTGGTATCACGGCACCTTCCAAGGCAGATACAAGCAAAGGCATGGCACCCATATCTTGGAAATATCTTATTATTTAAATTGGATGCTGCCTGATGCTGACTGGAGAATAAAGGATCCCTCTCTATTGTAAAGCAGGAGGTAAAACGTTTGGAGAGCTTATTGGGGGGAAAAAAGTGAAGTTTTTTCATGTTCTCACAGCTCTAATGAGGATTGTGTTGGCTGGGAGCTACGTTCCAGCATACTCTTGGCAACCAACTTATTCCTCTAAGTTAGTAGGAAATGTAGGTAAAATATGAACTGACATGCATCTTTAACCAATATTCTGGTGACTTAGCCTGCCACTGCTTGGGAGGGAAGCACACCACAGTGGGGTCCCCATAACTACAGCAGTGATCCCTCGTGGATCTTGTGGCAGGGGAGTAGGAAACGGAAGGTACCATCTTTTCCTTTGAGAACAGGTGGCCAACGTGGATGTTTAAAGAAGCAGAAATTATACACTGCTGAGGTTCTGGCCACATGCTACTCCTTGCAGTTCTGGCTCTCCTTTGGAACACTTGAATTATTCATGACACACAGTGCCATCACTACACACAGGCAAGTGGGGCTGCAGCCCGGCACAAACAAACCGAGGGCCTTTGGTGTGAGAATGGCAGTTCTGTGGCTTTAAGAAAGAGCTGGTGCACCACACTGCAGAAAGCCTGTAGATTCAGCTGTGTTCTTACCTCACTCTCCCTTCTGCAGTGACCTCACCCGGCCACAATGCTACTATTCATGCAGATGGAGTGGAACACTGCATACAAAAGTTTCATTTAGGCACATAAACATGAATATTTAGGCCTGCTTGATTAAAAATGAAAGCTAGATATTTGGCTTTCTGTAATTTGATGAGGTTGAGGGAGGGTTTTTTTTTAATGAGTTTAATTTTAAAGACTAACCTTGAAAAGAATAATATAAAAAAGATCTTCTTTTTTTTTCTGAAAAACTGTATTCCTTGGTAGGGTTAGCCTTCTCTCATCCTTTCTCGCATCATAGTCCTTACGTCCTATGTATTTTCTACTTAGATTTAGAAAGCCAACCATGGAAAAGCTAGATATTGAATTTTTTTCTCCAAATGCACATCTAATTTTAAAAATTTTAATCATTTCACTTCATCACGCAGTTCATTCTGGCTCTATAAATGTGTGTGTGAATGCATATACACATAAATATTTGGAATAAATTCAACAAGTGCATGCCATTTAGTTTCTTTCAAAGCTGTAATCTACACAGGGTTGAAAAAGAGGAAACGTAAAGGTATTTCAAAGAATCTATCTCCCCAAAGGGTACCTATGGAATTACTGCTAATTTTCTCAAAAATATCTTCCTGTTGTTAATATAAGAAGATTATAGCACAATAATTGGAAAACTAAAAAGCATAAAGAAAATAAATATCAGTCATGATTCTAATACCTACAGACAAATTTCTAATCAGTATTTCTACCAATTGTGTGTGTGTGTGTGTGTGTGTGTGTGTGTATGCATGCACGAGAGAGAGATTAGGGACATACTGTATGACAATATTATTTCTATTTTTTCTACATAGTATGTTATTGTGATCACTTGAACATGTTTTTGTGGCATTTGTTTTTGAAAACATGAATTGAATTGTTGGACAAAATCCCACCATTTCCTATTTATTATGCATTTAGATTATTGCCAATTTCCCAAATCATTTCCTTAATACTTTATAATAGCACTGCAGTAAATATCTTTGAACATAAATCTCTGCTTGGGTCTGTGATTATTTTCTTAGGACAGATTCTTTGAGGTGGAATTCAAGGCTTGGTACATTTTGCTAAATTGTTTTCCAGTAAGTGGAATCATGTGTATGGCATATAATTGATATCCTCTTAGCCCATCTACTTTGGTATTATGTTATAGAACATTATCTCTGAGAATTTATTTCCACAAAACATGTGTATTTTCCTGGCCTTCCCACTAATTCTGACAGTAAAAACAAAACAAAACAAAACCCTTTAGAAAAGAATAAAGAGTAGAAGATTTAAGCTCTATTTCTTCTTTCAGTGACCTACCAGGTAAGAGAAATTCTGCTGTTTTTTTCTCATTATATAAGGGGATAAGAATATATTTATGGATTATTTGAGAAGACAAACATTGTCCTAAAAGAGGCCATTGTAGTAAACATTGTCTCAAGAAGTTAACTGTTAACATTTATTAGACAGGCCATATGTTAAATGCACTAGAACAGAGATTGCTATTTAAAATTGAATCCTGGGGTGAATCCTTTGGAAAAGTGAAGAATTCCTTTGTTAATGCAAGAAAATACATCAGTACTTATTTCATAAGTTCAGGCTTCCATGTGAAGATTTTCCTTAAATTAGGGTGTTCGCTTGTCTCAAAATATTCTTCTGAGATAAATATTAATTACAAAGAGAAGGCTGAGCACGGTGGCTCATGCCTGTAATCCCAGCACTTTGGGAGGCTGAGGCAGGTGGACCACTTGAGGTCAGGAGTTTGAGAACAGCCTGGCCAACATGGTGAAACCCTGTCTCTACTAAAAATATAAAAATTAGCTAGGTGTGGTAGCGGGCACCTGTAATCCTGGCTACTTGGGAGGTTGAGGCAGGAGAATCACTTGAACCCGAGAGGCAGAGGTTGCAGTGGGCTGAGATCTTGCCACTGCTCTCCAGCCTGGGCAACAAGAGTGAAACTCTGTTCCAAAAAAAAAAAAAAATTACAAAGAGAAAGATAGGAACTTGAGAGTGGAGAACACTGGAACATCCCACCTTAAACAGGTGATCAGGGTTAATATCACCAGGGATAAGATTTATCATCATATACCCCTTGACATGACAGACCAAAAAGGGTACAACATCACCTCACCTCCGAAGTATTCCAAAATATGCATAACTTCAATTTAATCATGAGAAAACATCATCCAAAAACAAACTGGGGGATATCCCACAAAAGAACTGACCGGTACTCTTAAGAAATGGCAAGATCATAAAAGACAAAGGAAGACTCAGAAATTGTCATGGATTGGAAGTCTAAGGAGACATAAAAACGAAATGCAATGTGGCACTGGGTGCTGGAACAGAAAAAAAGGCATTGGTGAAAAAAATAGGGAAATAGGAATAAAGGCCGAAGTTTAGTTAATAACATTGCACCAATGTTAATTTCCTGGTTTTGGTAATTATATTATGATTGTATAAGATGTTAACATTAGAGGAAGCTTGGTGTGTGTCGGAACTCTCTGTACCATTTTTGCGACTTTTCCATTAGTCTAAAATTATTTCAAGATAAAAGCTAAAAAATAAAACAATTACAACATTAATAAGTAAAAGAAAAAACAACATGTGCCTATTCCACATAACTAGGGAGGCAAGCCCTCTCTGGAAGGCACTGGATCCTCGTAGATATTTGCAAACCACAAGTAACTCAACGACTGAGTGGAAAACCACTAGGCTCTGAAATGGCGAATTTAATCTGTCTTTGCTGAAATCTGAGAACACATTATAGACAAAATCCACTGGATCTTCACGTGGCCAACATGCCAATTCCAAATGTGTCAGTTTCTCTTTTTTGACAAAATGATAATAGTGGCAATCCCTTCCAGCAGAGCTGTGGCCTTCTTTGAATGCTAGGGTGGCATCTAAGTTAATAAAGATGTGTAGAGAAGAAGGAAAGCCTTTCCTCTCCACAGTGTCCCCCGCCCCCTCAACCCCGCCTCCCCCCTAGCCCATGTGCAGTCATCTTGTGCTTCCTGACGCTTCCTAGGCTTGTGAGCAACCAAGTGGCTTCGTTTGTTGGTTAATGGGGAAAGGGAAAAACTGCCTTGATATTTGTTTGGCAGAAGCCTAGAGAATCTAAACTGAAACTTTTCACCCAGGGATACGGCATTTAATTCTTGATGAGATTATCAAACATTTCATTTCTAACCTTAAAATTTTTCAGAATCTGTGCTCAACCAGACAGACAATTGAAAGGTTCCATAGGGGTAATTAGGCCTATGTTTAGTACAGTTCTGAAGGCTGATGGCAACCTGAAATTACATTACCTGATAAATTCATTCCAAAAAAATTAGATTTCATGTCATGACACTTCAATTACACATTTAAAATGAGTATTTAATATATATTTAATTTGACAATTATTACATGCTAATTAGGTGTAATAGTTTCATAGAAAATATATCTTCTCTGGGTTTAATTACCACATTGCAGAAACATCAAAATAAGGCTTAATTCATTTGTTTTAATCATCTTTTACCAATTAAAATACAATAAGTATGGAAACAGCAAGCATCTGTGAGTCTAATAAAAAAAGAACTATATATTTCATATTAAGCTTCTACATGTATTTCTTACATTTCTTGTGTATCACATATCTATGGTAGAGGTTAAAAATGATTTGTATATGGGGCTATTCTCTTCCTTAAAATGAGATCCACAAATTTTCTTGTCAGAAATTTATAATGTTAAGTGAAAAAGCAAGCCCAGACAACTCCATTCTATATGCCATTTCATATAAAGCTCAGAAACAAGCAAGATTAACCAGTTTATTGTTAAGATACGCATACATTTGTGATAAAACTCCTTTTAAATGCCAAAGGATGATGAGCCCCAACTTCAGGAGAGTGATGACCCCAAGGGCGAGGCAGGATGGAATGTGGAAGGAACACACTGATAGAAATGACTGGTGATGCTCTGGTTCTGGGGCTGGGGGCTGGGAGCTGGGCTCATAGGTATTTGTTGTATCACTGAGCTCTACAATATAAAGATATGCTACATATATTCTCATTTCAAAAATACTAAAGGAAAAAAGAAAAAATGCATATTTCCATTTGAAATGTTGTCTATTGCTGTGACCAACAGTTAGGAAACATACTTTATCATTTACATATATTGATTTATTGTTAAAAGTTATATTTGCAGTCTAATATTATATCTAGAAAAGATATAGTGAGCTTTTTATATTATGCACGTTAAAAAAAAAACTATCAGTTGCCAAGAATGATGTCAAATTTCAGCTCTTGGCCAACTTCTTGGCCAATTGGATTCTACTTCTGAGACATGTAAAACTATTTATCTTGCATAAAAATCTGGCAACTGCATTAAACACTTCTTCTATTCGTACTGATGTATTAGGTACCCCTAGCAACCTAATAAACACAAAATAACCTTAAAGATTGTCTTGAAAAAATCAGCTGACTCCATCATTATGGACATTGTTGTAATGAGACCTATAAAATGCAGATGACTGATTTAAAACCGGCATCTATAGCCTTTTGTTTTAATAAATGCAATAGACAATGAACATATGGAAACTGATCCTATTTGGCCAATATACAACTGCTTCACAATTTGAAGTATCCAGTGATTTCTTGTTCAATAATAATTTCATCCACATTATTTGTATTCAACCCACTCTCTTCTTTTAACTGTCACTTTAAGCAAGTAGGCGCTCCAACCACTGGGTGCCACTCAATAGGCTTGCAGCAGAGGAAGTAAGAGTGACTCAGATCAGAGGAGTGCCTTGTAAATCAGCCACATGCAGCACTGAGACATCCATCAGGGCGGTGTGCCCTTTCCCCACTGCTGCAGTCATGAAGTCATGGGCCTGCCAAGGGGCTAAGATATTATTAAAATAAATCACTGGCCTGGAGACTTGTATTTAAATACTAACTAACTCATAAGTAAATGGGAAGGAGCTGACTTGTCTCACCCAGAATGTTGTTTGGAAAAGTTGCTGAAATTACCACTCTGGGTTGAGGCTTCTGCTTTCACAGATGCTGAAACACTCAGAGAATAAGGGGTTGGAGCATACACCTTAGAAGGTCAGGCTTGAATTCTGCTTACAAATCCAAGTTGCAGTTGGCTCAAAGCAGTTTTAGTAGGAGCCTGAACTTTCAAGAATATTAAAGCCTCATTGATTGTTAAGTGAGACAATCAAATACATAAATCCCAGCCACCCACTCTTTGGTTGCTTTCTTTGTGCCTGCACAAAAGCAGCTACAACACTGGGAGAGCCCTCTAGAATAAAAACTTCGTTCGGATTTTCCTCCCCTCTTGCATTTATTCCTTTCCAGGCAGAATCTCACAGAGGCTTGCAAACTCACTGTCTGGAGGGCCAAGACCTACAAACCACCTTAAAATCCTCATTGCACACTGGGGCCTGTGCAGGCTGCTTTTCCTCACTGGCATGCCATGGTAACTCAAATCTATCTGAGTAGAGGCTTCCTTGCTCAGCACTATGCTCTGATGCCAAGTTCTAGCTTCATTTGTTCCATAGATACTGAAGTCTCACTTCTCAAGGATGAAGGTACCTCCACAAAGCCTGCCCTGGGTATTTAAAGAATTTTCTCCAGAACTCTGAGATTCTTTTTTCATAACACTGAGCTCTAGTAATTCAACCTCCTTGGCTTGGACACATTCTCTCTAGTTTTAGCAGGATCACACTTTGAATGCTGTCTCTGTCCTCAAGATTGCTGGCTCCGGCTTTGAGCAAAGAGCTTTTCCTTGCCCACACATTGTTCTTCCTCATGGTGACAGCTAGAGTGATAACTGGGATTTCAGAGAAGTCCTACGCATATATTTGCTTGTCTCATTCATAAAATCCTGAGATACCCACAGATCACAGAATTTACCACAAAATTTGACTTGTAGAGATTTAGATTTGCATACAGTACCCATGAAGACAACTCATTTCGCTTGTCAAGAAAACAAAGCAAAACACTACATATGAGCTCTATGCTGTCCCTGTTCCCAGTGACCTGCAGACATGTTATTAAAACTCATGGCCTATTAAGTCATTATTTTTTATCCTACTTATCCAAAGCCATCAGGTAACAAAGCAAAATCTGCAGCCAGCCACATAGCCACAGGCCCAGCTGGAATACGTTCATTGACCCTGGCCTGTGGTTCTGGCTTTCCTCCTATGGGAATGGAGACACCACTGTGAGCAGTGATTCTAGAAGGGCCTGTTAAGGACATCTTCCACAATTCTGTTCCCTCTCTCGCATCCAGCTGAGAAAGTGTGTTTCTTCAGGGGAGGGGCGCCCTTAACAAGTTAAAGGGCAAGACTGGTAAACAAAGGCTGTTTTTCAGCATCCATTACATGCTGGGAGGCTTTGATCTTTGTGTTAGGTAAAGTGATACACTTCGCCATCACTTACAGGACAGGCACTGTGTCAGGCTGGCCAGCCCAGCCTGGTGTCTGAAGCTTTCTCAGAGGGAGAGACTGGAAAAAAAACACGCTGGGACTGGTCTTCTTTGCCTGCTGTCTGGCTTCAAATTAGGGCTCAAGAATGTGTGTGTCTACTCTCTGCTCAGCCTTGGAGCAGGAAGGTGAGTCCCTTCACCACTGCAGGTTCCAGACAGCTGCCAGCAAACCCCTGTGACACAGCTTCCTTCCTCACTTAAAGGGAATTTGCTGTAACTCCCTTTGGATAGAATTCTGCTATGCTACAGATAACTGTCTTGTTGCTCAGCCACTTTGCTATTCTAAATGCTTCTTTCTCATTATGGGACTCATTTTGGCTTCACCCTTAATGAGGAGGGATTGACACATTTATCAACCATTACAGAAGTGATGATGCTGAGAAGATTTAAATACAGACTTATAAAGAACACTGAGGCACCAAGCAGGTGCTGTGTGTGTATTTGCACACAAGTGTGTGCGCACGCATTTCTGTCTCCCTGTATTTTTCCCTCTCCATCTGTCTTTCTTGTTTGTATAAGATCATACACACTGGCAACCCTCATATTATTTATTTACTGCAGAGGAAAGGAATTCCACGACAGCCTCAGGAAAAAAAGAAAGTCTTGTTTCTAGTGTGGAAAATGATTGAGAAGATAAGGATTTAGAAAAGAAGGTATAAAAAGCCATATTTGAAATATTTCTTGAGGGGGAAAAAAAGAATCTGCCTTGTTTTGAACTGAAAACTGTTTTCTACTCTAGAGCCTCATGTTTCCACCTTCATCAGCCTTCCTGCCCCAGGAGCCTAAGAAACGTCTGGGAACCAATAACGTTTTCTCGGGGGATTTCATTACTGAAAGGGCTCATTAGGAAAGACATTAAAATACGAATTACCTCATAAACTATTTAGTTGTGTACCCAGTGGGAGTGTGCTTATTAGGGCCTGAGCTTTTCACAAATAGAGCTAATCAATTAAGCTTCATTAGAAACTGAAGGGGTCTCAAACAGAATGGATAAGAGAGGGACCATCTGCAAAAGGACTTGATAGGAAGAAACCATCGCCTCTAACAACTGCTAAAGTTAATTATCAGCTTCTGGGTAGAGAAGATAATTCAAATCTTCCTGTCTTTGGACAGAATCTCTTAAGGTTCATTAGTTCCTAAAACAGTGCTTCTCACAACTTAATGTGCTTGCGAACTATCTGAGAATCTTATTAAAAAGCAGGTCTGAGGTGGGGCCAGGGATTCTGCATTCCTAAAGGGCTCCCTGGTGGTGCTGTGGGTCAAGGGACCCCACTTTGAGCAGCAAGGCCTTAGATTATTAAAATTTAGCTGCAAGTAGCCTTTGTGGTATTAAAACGAGCCTCTACAGGCTAATGCATGTTGAACTTATAACTTTTCTTGTTGCTCTACATACAGTGAGAGAATGAGAAAGTTACAGGCAGACTGACCTTATAACCAAAATTTCTTTCTCTCCATGTCACTAGAGAATTCATTTTTGCTAATATTAATGGTGCAACTTTCACGTAATACTAAAAAGGGGGGCTCATTGCAAAACAAGCTTTGTACCTCCTTAGAGATCAACTTCTAAAGGAAATTCTAGGGTACATTTTGAATAGTCAGATGGAAGGGTAGAGGTGGCTTTTATTTTCCCCTCAGAATGAGAAAATATTTCATCAGGCTCTGCAAATTCATGTCAAGGCACTGAGCTGAGGACAGTGAGTAGAAGCATTGATCTGGACTTCCTCCAGGAGGACTTGAGCAGGCTCTTGGAAGAAGTGCATGTTCTTAGGCAAAAGCAGGGAGCCAGAGCACTAAAATGTTCATCCTGAAAGCCTGGGACTTAGTTGTCCTAGCTGATCTCTTAGAAAACAGCAACATTCACTGCCTCACTAATTACACCAGTTCTGGAAAGAAAACAGCATTGCTTCCATGGTCAGATCAATGACTGCCAGGGGTAAGAAGGAAAGCTCTCTCCTGACTAGACAGCTCCGGCCTGTTGCTAGAACAGCAGCATGCTCCAGAGGTGTGGATCATCTGCTCTAGGTCTTGGGGTTCTGCTCTGTAATAGCAGAATGGGTTTCTAAAGTTCACGGCCACAGCCACTGGCAGAGATGAGGTGCATCTGCGCCTGCTCTGTTCTCAGAATAGAGCTGGACACTTCTAAGAGGATCATATCACAGACACAGTGCCAAAGACCTCAGCATATTCTGAGCCTGGCTATGGATTCACAAATCAAGGCATGGAATTCCTTCCCAAATTCTGGGCTGTCCGCTAGGTCATCATCTAGCATCAAGGCTAAGAATGTGGCCAAATAAAAGCAAGCATGACATTGGGTTACAAATGTAGAGATATGGCACAAGGAACTCAAAATCTATTCTGGTTCAGTGGCTGTCACTATTAACAAGGAAATGACTTAGGACACCTTCGTATTCCTTCCCCCAGCCCGTGTTAACAATCACACTTTCAGTCAACTTCTGAGAACACTTGAATACTAGATGTTTGCCAAAATGTCACTGAAAGAGCAACTACAACTTATGAATACTGTTTGCCTTCCTCTACAGAAGTGCAAGGACCAGGGTGGAGCAAGAGAGATGTCCAGGGCACAAGATTTAAAGAGATATTCACTCTCAGAATTGTGCAAATGCACAGTACACTGTCAGCATGTAGACAGCCAAGAGCAAGCTCTTTCCTATATTTGTACCCTGGGCACCTCTCTTGCCTGCTTTCAGCTGCAGAAATGAACCAGTCTGCAAGCTACAATATTCTCAAGGGAGAGCTCTTCCTGAGAAAGACCAGCCCAACACAGTTAGGCTTTACAGATCCTCAGAGAACTCCCACTGGAATTCGAGATTTGATTTTGCAAAGGCAAATCATTGCATCCTGGTTAGGATTTTGCTTAAGATTTTAATATTTAAGCAATCTTCAGTTTAGGAAACTGCTATGGGCTGAATTTTGTTCCTCCCATGCCCCACCTCAAATTCATATGTTGAAATCCTAACTCCGGGACCTCAGTACGTGACTGTATTTGGAGACAGGGCATTTAAAGAGGTAATAAAGGGGGCCAGGCATGGTGGCTAATGCCTGTAATCCCAGCACTTTGGGAGGCCGAGGCGGGTGGATCACCTGAGGTCAAGAGATCGAGACCACCCTGGCCAACATAGTGAAACCCCGTCTCTACTAAAAATACAAAAATTAGCAGGGCATGGTGGTGTGTACCTGTAATCCCAGCTACTAGGGAGGCTGAGGCACGAGAATCGCTTGAACCTGGGAGGCGGAGGCTGCAGTGAGCTGAGATTGCGTCACTGCATTCCAGCCTGGCAACAAAGCAAGATTCCATCTCAAAAAAAAAAAAAAAAAAAAAAAAAAAGTAATGAAGGTAAAATGAGAGGTCGTATGGATGGGCCCTAATCTAATATGACTGGTGTCCTCATAAGAAAAGGAGATTAGGACACAGACACAGCAGAGAAGAGAGACCAGGTAAGGACACAGGGGGAAGTTGGCCATCTACAAGCCGAGGAGAGAGGCCTGAAAGATTCTTCCCTGCACAGCCCTCTGAAGGAATCACCCCACTGACACCTTGATCTTGGACTTCCACCCTCCAGAATTGAGACTGGAGAAATGAATTTCTGTGGTTTAAGCTACTCAGTCTGTGGTATGTTGTTGGGATATCGCTAACAAACCAATACAGAAACAGTTTCCTAAGTTTTTTTTTTCTTTTTTATTTTTTGAAACAGCGTCTCACTCTGATGCCAGGCTAGAGTGTAGTGGTGCAATCACAGCTCACTGCAGCCTTGACTTCCTGGTCTCAGATGATCCTCCCATCTCAGCCTCCCAAGTAGCTGGGACTACAGGTGCACGCCACTATATCCAGCTAATTTTTGTATTTTTTGTAGAGATGAGGTTTCTCCAGGTTGCCCACTCTGGTCTCAAACTCCCGGCCTCAAGCAATCCTTCTATCTTAGCCTCCCAAAGTGCAGGGATTACAGGCGTGAGCCACTGCACTCAGATAGAGACAAATCATTTTCTAAGTTTTCTAATGTCCACTTCCCTGGGTTTCTTCCCTGCTGTGTTTTGGCAAAAAATAGCCTCGAATCACCATGGACAATGAGCTATAGCACCTTCGGGCCTTCACTGTCATCCAAGTCTCAACACTCGATTAGTAAAAGCAAAATAAGCTGGGCACGGTGGCTCATGCCTGTAATTCCAGCACTTTGGGAGACCGAGGCGGGCGGATCACTTGAGGTCAGGAGTTCAAGACCAGCCTGACTAACATGGTGAAACCCTGTTTCTCCTAAATTACAAAAAATTAGCTGGGCATGGTGGTGCGCACCTGTAATCCCAGCTACTCAGGAGTCTGAAGCAGGAGAATCGCTTGAATCTGGGAGGTAGAGGCTGCAGGGAGCTGAGATCACACCATTGCACTCCACCTTGGGCAACAAGAGTGAAACTCCATTTCAACAGAAAAAAAAAAAAAGCAAAATAAGAAAAAGCAACAGTGTGTGATACTACTTGAAAATTTCCCAAGTATATCCTGAGAGGTGAATGAGGATTAGTGAGTAACTTATGTTTTAAGAAATCATGAATACAATTTCTAGTTGGACAAAAATGTCAGACAATGTTGGTATTAGTAATGATGAGGAAGAGATGAAGGGTTTGCTCATTTTCTTTTCTTTTTTTTTTTTTTGAGACAGAGTCTTGCTCTGTTGACCAGGGTGGAGTGCAGTGGTGCGATCTCAGCTCACTGCAAGCTCCATCTCCCGGGTTCATGCCATTCTCCTGCCTCAGCCTCCCGAGTAGCTGGGACTACAGGCACCCGCCACCACGCCCAGCTAATTTTTTGTATTTTTAGTAGAGACGGGGTTTCACCATGTTAGCCAGGATGGTCTGGATCTCCTGACCTCATGATCTGCCCGCCTCGGCCTCCCAAAGTGCTGGGATTACAGGCATGAGCCACCGCGCCCGGCCGGGTTTGCTCGTTTTCTAATATGAAGTAAGCATATAGAATTGCTTCAATTAGTTCAGCCCTTGCAGTGGGTAGATTTAATCCTTCTGTAGGTCATTTCCATCACTCCCATCTCTGGTTTCAATGGTAATAAGAATCAATTACTCAGACATCAAAAAGTCACAATATGTTAATCAAATGTGAGAACACCACACTACGGATTTTTTTTTTTTTTTTTTTTTTTTTGAGAGGGAATCTCACTCTGTCGCTCAGGCTGGAGTGCAGTGGTATGATCTCTGCTCACTGCAACCTCTGCCTCCCGGGTTCAAGCAATTCTTCTGCCTCTGCCTCCTGAGTAGCTGGGACTACAGGCGCGCACCACCACGCCTGGCTAATTTTTGTATTTTTAGTAGAGACGGGGTTTCACCATGTTGGCCAGGCTGGTCTCGAACTCCTGACCTCATGATCCACCTGCATTGGCCTCCCAAAGTGCTGGGATTACAGGTGTGAGCTACCACACCTGGCCCACATTATGGCTATGTTTAAGGGCTATGAAATGGATATATCTTGGCTGGTGGGAGATCTGTGCCTTTGCTAAACAACGAATCCAAGGGATATTAATTTTGATTGTCATATGATCATCATTCCTCTGGTTTCGAAATCCAGTAATGGTGCAGAACAGTCATGACGAAGATCATGGTAATAAAAGAAGAGAAAGTTCAAAACATACTTAATTGTCGGTATTGAGCTATCTCAAAGGAAAGAAACACATCTTGGCTGATAAACATTCACTCTACAAAGGACTCTTCCAGGGATGGTTTCAGAGACAGAATCCACTCAGAGAGAGATGTGTTTCCTTTCTTTCTCCCTGAAGTCCAGGTGGCTGCCTCAGCAAATAAAAAGTGTCCTCAGGGATGGCAGGGTGGGGGTGGCCGGGGTGGATTTCTGTCCCGTACTACTCCATTCTTCCCTCAACAGATGGAGGGAGGCTCTTTCAGATACATTATGGAATAAAAGGCTTTTGTGGGCAGCCCTGGGAAAGTAACCATCTCTGACATTTCTTGTGAGGAAAACTGTGTTTTGAGTTCTGAATGACTGACTTTTAAACACACTTTGGGAACACCACCCATGAGTGCGCATGGAGGCCTGTTTTTAATGGAAGTGTTTGTGGAAGATCCACCTTGGAATTCCAGGGGAAGCATTGTAAAACCTCCTAAACTGTGCTCAATTCCACAACATTTTTGGTAACTCAACAACCTTCAGTCAAGTAGAAATCAGTGAATTTAACAAGTTTGTGAAAAAAAAAAAAAAAAAATCCCTGCATGGCCAGGTAATATGTTCATAATGTATTATTGGTCCTGAGAAACTAAAAACATATTATCCAGATAGAATATGCCTTTTTGATTTTTTTTTGCCTGAATAAATATCCAACCACATTTAATTAAATTTTTAAAGTCACATATCAAGTAACAATGAAAAAAATAAAATTTCCTTTTTCTTTCAAACAATTCATGCCATCTTTCTAATCACCTTTTATTTTTCAAAGAGTTACATGAGTTTAAATAGAAGGATTTTTCTACCAGAAAATAACGATGACGCAGACCTTGGTTACCCCATTTCAGAGGAGGTTTTAAAGAGTGATCTGGAAAACTTTTTTTTCCTTTTTTTCACTCATCATCATGTCACACAGTTTCTAAAGACCTGATCTCAACTATCCTCTCAGCACAGGCTATAATTTTTTTGCTAAGAAGATCCTTTTCTGTCATTCTCTTCAATGTTTCTCTTCCTGGATGACGGGGAGGATTCCTTCAAAAGGATTTCTGAGACTGGTGTTTCCCAAACAACAGAGAACATCATACCCCTAGAAATGGAGGACCAAGTGGCTTTTGTGATAAGCAAGACCTCACTTGCACTTTGCAGACACTCCCAGCAGAGGAAAAATACCAAACAGAAAGGGAAAGTGGTCATGGAACAGATTCTGCTCCCAAGAAATCGGGGAATAAATGGCCAGGGATGAGTTTCATAAGACCTGAATTATACAATTCAGAGAACAAAATTCATAAATTTATATAGTTGTTTACCGACAATTTCATTCGATCTGCTTAAGTTAGCTACCCCATAGTTCACCTAGAACTGTTTCCTAGTTCCCTCACCTATTGGTGCATAAAAGCTGCTTTCACACATGTCTCCAGTTTCCAACCTACATATCAGCCAGTGATTTGCATAATCCTTAAACCCCCACCCCCATTCCTTTTTTCAGCCACCTAATGCAAACAAGATCTGGCTCAGGCTTCCCTAAACTAATCCACGGAACACCATTTAGAAGAGAGACTATTCCGTGTAAGTTGGCACGGCCGAATGAGATCTCTATTGTATAAGGGGCAGTCCTAGTAGAAAGACATTAATGAATATGCCAGTGGGGAGAGCCTCAGCTTCCCAGTTGCTTGCTGGACCCTAAAGCTGTAAGAACTTTGTGAAACTTGAATGTTTCTTTTTTTAACCAAGGTAAGGAATTTAATGCCACTGCCCTGTCTGAATCCTTACAGCTCATCAAGACCCAAGTCATAAACAACAACTTCAGGAAGAATGAAGCCTAGCCTGAGCCTCCCTCCAAATTCTCCTTTTCCCCACTCACTGCTTCACACTTGAACTAACCAGTCTGTCCTCTAAACTCGAGTATGCTTTTTTGGTAATATTTTATGACCCCTACCTTGCCCATAAAAATGTAAGTTCTTTAGAGGCTGAGACTGTGTTTAAGCATCTTTGCAAAAACCTGCAGCTTGTTAGCACAAATAATAAATGCTTCTTGAATAAATACATATGTTTTTAAAAATAACTTGTTATTTTAAAACAATTATTTAATGCTGTTTTTCCCTAGCGTCTCCAGGTTTCAGCTCACTCTTTGTATTCGCCCTCCAAAACCCCTCCCCTCTCACCTTTCAGATCTGCTGAGACCAGCGCTACTGAATAGACATGATGGAAATGTTCCTTATCTATGCGGGCCCATACGCTAGCCTCTGACTTCATGTAGTTATTGAGTGCTTGAAATGTGGATAGTGGAACTCATAACTGATTTTTAAATTTTATTTTATCTTCATGTATTTAAAACTTACCTAGCCACATGTAGCCACTAGGCTACTGTATTGAAGAGCACAGGACCTTGACTCATCTGAGAAGTCCTGCTGAAGAACCACTCTAGACACCTCCCAGCCATCAGTATGAAGGTAGATTAGGTGCTTACCTTGTACTTGACTTTATCATAATATTTATCACAACATACTTAGTTTTCTATTTATTTACCTGATTTTTTTATTGGACTGTAAGTTCTTGAGTCTTAAGTTATAGCTTATTTACCATTGTATCTCTGAGAACCAAGTGTAATACTGGTATTTTAAAAGTGCTCAATAAATATTTTGGGAGGAAAAGGATGAATGAATGAACTGATTTCTCAGTGGACTGCTAGAGGCATTTTTTAATATATAAGAAATCTACAAAACAGACCTGTTGGAACAGTGAGCTAGGAACTAAGAGATGAATGGTGGTGATGTGATGACAAATTATCTTTGTCTAAGGAGCATATGCAGTTCTTTAGCTTATCTTTCCTCACAAGCTCAGGCCCTGTCTTCTGCTTCACTGGAACACAGGAACAACTCACTTGTAGACTCTCTGGTCATTAAGCCATGACTTTGTCCAGACTTGCCCTTTAAGAAAATTCCCAGGAGATAAAGTTCACTGCAATGATGGAGTGAGATAAACATGGTTTTTGCTGTGATCCCATGTTCTCACATACCCCATACTGGTCTACCGAACAGCTGAACTCATTCATCAGATTTGAAAATAATCAGGTTTTTTTACACTCTGTTATCATGGGTACGGTTGTTCCAGAGGGTGTGTTGGCAGAGAGCCTCCTGAACCATGTCCCGGAGACCGAACCACATCCATCCAAGGGCCTGGGTAGTTCTTGCTCCTTTGCTAGCATTTATTCCAAGTACACTTGCAAAGCATAAGGGAAACTCTTTCGCAAACCAAAAATTATCCTAGGTGTTTAGGAAAAAATAATGCCAAAAGTTGGCATGGCACAATTCATGTCATTTTAGGGTACCTAGATAATTAAGTCTCAGGGCTAGACGTATTCCAAATATTTGGATAATTCAAAGTAATTTGCACAGACATAGTAAAAATCTATTTTAGGTGGTGGAATTTAATATATATTTCTTGGTGAGCCTTTAGTCTTCTGTGCAATTTTAGCCCTAATATTTTAACATTAAAAGGTTGAATGTTATAAAGTGTACTTATAAGCTTGTGAACTAACAAACCATAAAACAATAACATGTGTTTAAAATTTGAAAATATACTGCACTGAGCTCTGTTTTCTAAAATAAACTTTGAACTATTTATAAAAAATCTTAAAAGTCATATTTACTTTTTCATATTTCAATTAATTAATTGGTGAATTATTGAATATAACAGCTGTATAACTCCCATGAGTTTCTCTATCCAAGTCTCTACAAAGGACATGGTAACTAAGTCCATTAATCAAAGCTAGGAGATGAATGCTAGAACTGATTTTTACCATATCTTTGCTGAATGATCTAAAGTAAGTTACTCAATCTCTCTTAGCCTCAGTTTTCTCCTTCCTGAGACTATGCACCTTGAACAAGTATGTTTTAAACCATATGAATTAAACCAGTAAAAGCAACAGAAGTATCCTTTGAAACAGGAGTTAAAAATATTTCTATGTATATACATATATAAACATATGTATATATATACATATATACACAAACACAGAGAGAGAGAGAGAGAGAGAGAGAAATTACTATGTGCTAAATGATTTCTCTGTTATCTCATTCAATCTTTAAAAATTATCCCCATTTTGTCAATGGGGAAATGAGGAACAGAGGGGTGAAGAAACGGAGGTGCAGCTAGATCTGAAGCTAGGTAGTCTGATTCCTTGTTTTTGTTTTCAATCAATGCCTCACCTTGCTTCTTAAAAAGAACAACAACAACAAAAAAATTTTATTCTTAATTCCAACTGAGAGCTGTGGTTTCCCTGAAAAGGTAGCCTATTGTCTGTGTGAAAGGTATGAAAACATTTCCTAGTTCTTAAAATATGAGCTAGTGGTCCTTATTAACATTATTGTTAATGATACAGAGACTTGGTATTTTCCAATTTAACATTCAAGATTTCAAATATTAAAAAATGACCCCCAAATTCCATGACCTATAGTGATTTGAGTGTCCACTGGGGTATAGATTTGAGCTGCATTTGCTCCACAGGTCTGGGTGGGAACAGGATGATCAGCCTGGCCCTCCATCTGGGGTCAGGATTACAATGTGGTTGTGTTCCCCACTTGTTGCCCTGGGTTCAGGGAAATGATATGCTCCATGCATGGGTCTAGGGATTCATAACATGGCCAGGAAAAACCCACAAAGGAACACCAGGGGCCTACTGTTAAAAAAAAAAAAAAAAAAAAGGAGAGAAAGAGCCTAAGTACATAGTTGACATGGATAATAAATATTTGCTGGCTAATTGTCACTGCTTCCATGCATCCACACCTCCTGAGATCCAGTCACCATGTTGCTTTAAGGTAACCAAAGCAAAGACAGCATGGAAGGGTCAGCTAGTCCTCTAGGGTTACTAAGAATGTGAGATTTGAAACCAGAGCTGGGTTCAAATCCTTGGTTGGCCACTTGCTGGCTAAATGATCCTGGGCACTGTCCCCTGTACATCAGTTCATTTGTCTACAAAAATGAGGACACCCACCTCATAGGAGAGTGGGATAATTAAAGAAGATAATATACATAAGTGCACAGAGTGCTTTGTGTGAGGTCGGGCCCGGCAGCTTATGCCTGTAATCCCAGCACTTTGGGAGGCTGAGGTGGGCGGATCACCTGAGGTCGGGAGTTTGAGACCAGCCTGACCAACATGGAGAAACCCCGTCTTTACTGAAAATCCAAAATTAGCCAGGCGTGGTGGCGCATGCCTGTAATCCCAGCTACTCGGGAGGCTGAGGCAGGAGAAATGCTTGAACCTGGGAGGCAGAGGTTGCAGTGAGCCGAGATCACACCACTATACTCCAGCCTGGGCAACAAGAGCGAAACTCTGCCTCAAAACAAAACAAAACAAACAAACAAAAACCATATAGTGCTTTGTGTGTAGTTCCTTGCTGACTCCTTACCACATAGCAAGCACATGGGGCCAGGTGTTGGGGCTCATGCCTGTAATCCCAGAGCTTTGGGAGGCCCAGTTGTCAGCATCGCTTGAGGCCAGGAGTTTGAGACTGGTCAACATGGTGAGACCCTGTCTCTGTAAAAAATTTAAAAATAGCTAGGCATGGTGGCATCTGCCTGTAGTCCCAGCTACTCGGGAAGCTGAGGTGGGAGAATCACTTGAGCCCAAGAATTTGAGGCAGCAGTGAGCTATGATTCTACCACTGTACTCCAGCAGGGATAACAGAACAGAATTCCATTAAAAAAAAAGAGAGAGAGAGAGGAAGCACACAGTAATATGGCCCATGATTACCACTCAGTGCATGTTTAATACTATTATATAATTAATTATTCATATTTATTAATTTGATAAATCGATATTCTCTAGCAACTATATGCCAGGTGTTCAGATCCCTCCCCCTCAGGGAGCCTAGACACTAGTAAGGAGATTACAACCTGGTTAACAGAGGACTCACTCGACTTTAAAATAATACTCCATTAATAACACTTACACTCCTTGTATTTTCTGTTTAACTTTCTTGCTTGAGAATGGAGTCAGCAACTTACCCACCCAATGATAATGATAAAGTTTAACTAACATAAATCTATATACTTACATAGTGACTGAGGAAATAAAAATGGCCAGAGATTGATTTGTCATAAATGGGATAAGAGCAGGATCCCTGTAATCCTGCCTCAGAACATTGTGAATGACACAAATACATCTCTGATTTATTTCAGATACTTAGGCATATATTTAAATAATCAAAGGCTTGGTTAGATAAACACAGAAAATGTGGAAGAGCCACAGTAATAATCCTGGAGAAGCCAATATTTTTGTATCACGTAAGTTGCATAACTATAAAAATCAGAAAGCTTAAGATTAGAATAAAAACAAACCTCTAAACACTGCTTCCAAGCAAAAAAAGTGACACAAAACAAACAAAAAATCCACACACAAAAAAACGATTAAGTGTATTTTAAATTATGCATTTAGTCTTAGAGAATGAAAGTATAATTAGTAAAGTAAGGTGGTGAAGCTGGTTAATTAGTAAGAACTTTCAAAATGCAGCAGAGGAAGGACAGTTTGCTCTATTACTAGTTCCCTGGATTCTGGTACTGACCACAAGGAAGAAAATCACCTTCACCTTAAAGTAAAGAAATTTATCAAAGAATAAAATCAAGCGGCCAAAAAATATTTAAGCCGACATTCAACATTACCTATAATGTAAGAAATGCAAACAAAAATTGGCAAAATCTTGCTTAAAATGATAATGTTAAATATTTCTGAAAATGCTGTGAGGTGAACATCCTCCTGTATTATAGAAATAAATACAATTTAGTATACATTTTAAGAAATTTGGAAGGGTTATAATGTTTATTCCCTTTGACCTGTTAATCCTAATTCTGAAAATCTATCCTAAGGAACTAAGTAAAGATGTAATTAGTTTCAGATGTTTTTTGTCTTTCTAATTTTTATAATCAAAGGACTATTTCTAGTAGAGAAAATTCAAATATCCAGAAATAGAAATGAGGAAATAGTTAAATTTTTAAGTGATACCCCATAAGATAAATTAGATAATTATTAAAATGTTTTCAAAAGACACTTGATAGGAAAAAATACTCATAAAATTTTTAAAAGCATGATATAAACTGTATATTTAGTATGAACCCAATTTTGATGTATTACATATATGAACAGAGAAAAAAGGCAAAGGAAATTTTCATTTGAACACATTCCTTTGCCTGTATGTATTAAAGGCAAAAAGTTTAGTTTACACTTATGCGTTTGGATCAAAACTATATTGGAATCCATTAACCTGTTTTTTTGTTTGTTTGTTAGGTTTTGTTTTTTTGTTTTTTTTTTTAAAGTACTGAAGCCTTGGGCCTGCAGCAAGGGGATTTCCGTACTAAAGTGCTAAAGCATTTGATATAAGGCCACCACACCTTCAGATGGTGCCACACCAGGGGTCAAGAGGCCTCATGCAGGGCTTCTCTGCAGAGCTGCACTTGACTGTGGCTGGCAGAGCCCCCAGGTACCAACGTAGAGATTTGGGGAATTTTGGGTAGAATTCACACCTGTTCAGTGTCTCTCTCCCACCTACTTATCATGGGTCCTTGAATTCTATCATTACCATTAAATGGTAGAATTAAATTATGATTTAAGTCTTATCTTCTCCCTGGAACTTAAAAAGTAGCCCACAGTGTGGGATGACATATTAAATCACAGTAATACCATCTCAATTAGTTTATCAGACTTTTCTTCCTTCATTCTATCAGTAAATGTTTACTGGGCACCTAGCGAGTACAGGAGAGATGGCAAACTGGGGACAGGGAGCTGAATGAAACTGACCCCAGCTCTCATGGAGCTTGCAGGCTGGCGGCGAGGCAGGTCCATGGACAATGACAACACAGAAAAGCTCCATGAGGAAGAGACAAAGAGTGCAAGAGGCATGGCTCCTGCCCACCTGGGGAAGGCAAGAAGACTTCACAGGAAAGGTATATTTGAGCTGAGTCTTGACAAAAGGAGTGGAGTTTGCAGCAGCAAACAGGGATCGTATGCAAGTCTAGGCAGGGCAGCCAGAGGCAGCAAGAAGCCCTCAGGAAAATGCCGGGCTCCTGAGAGGGGCTCCTGCAGCGAGATCATGGTGTGCAGAGATGAGTGGAGGAGAAGGGGCTGGCAGGAACACTGGACCAAACTGAGGCTCAGGTACCTTGGAAACAAAGGGTGCGGCATGTTCCTAAGCAAGGTGCCAAAAGGGGGAAGGAAGTTCCACAAAAGGGTGCATGTGAAACACTTTACCAGCTCTGAAATTCTACCCAAGTGTTCTCCTTACACCTCAGATCCTGGCTCTATTTTGAAATCAAGGTTACTGACTCGGCTGTCTGGTTGCACTTTTAATCTCTGGAATACAAGGCCACAGTTGGATTAAAATCGCATCCTCCTTAAACACTTCTGTCCTGGGGACTGTGTATACAGTTTTGAAATAAAAATAATTGAGGCATGCCTTTATTGTCTGGGACCTAAGTATCCTGTGAAGCTAATGATTCATCTTATTCATACTACAGCAATACAGCAATCATTTAGTACAATCCAGCTTCTCAAACAAGTGATAAAAAGACTATTTTAAAAGGATATCAAAAGGGAAAACATACTTTTTGTAGTTTAAACTTCAAGATTGGATTCTTGGGTTTTAAGAAAAAACAAACAAACAAACAAAAAAAAAACAACCCTAAACCTTTAGGAAAACTTTGCTTCCTCTGTCTACCCGAATGTCCCACCTTCCATCTCTATCAAAGCACAAATTTCCAGATAGATCTTCTGTGCTTCCCACAAAAAAAAAAAAAAAGGCAAGACAGAGTCATCATCCCAAAGTGCAAAGCAAACTTTCATTATTAGCTGTGCTGGCAAAAATCTTGGAAGTGTAAGCTACAAACATTCCAAGAAAATGACCAAAATATATCTCTGCAAAGCAGAACTTCCCTGTAACAAGATTGTTAAATTTCCTTTTTTTTTCCTGGCTTTTCTGACACAGCTGAACTTATTTGCACAATGTTCCAAAGCAGACAGGGACACACGCATGCTCACACGTCCACAAATACACAAGAAAGAGCCGCTTGAAAACTTTGTCTGAGAGGGGGTGTTCTGACCCAAACCATATGCAGTTTTTTTTTTGCCCAGATGCATCTGAATTCAGGCTCAGGAACATTAAACAAACATAAAAACAAGACCCAGCAATGCGCGTGCTGGGCTGGGTGACAGAGGCAGCTAGCAAATATTGGGATTGTATTTCACCAGTTGCCGTGGTTACCAAAACAGGGTGGATACTGGCAGAAAGAGAAAGAAATAAAACTGAGAAGACAATGAGTCCTAGGAGAATGTCTGAATGTGTGTACAAGGAGCCGATTGTGAGAGTGGAGAAGGTAGGGCCCAGAGAAAAGATGGGATGGAAAGGGGTGTTTCAAAACCCCTCTGTGCTTGTG
Source organism: Nomascus leucogenys (assembly GCF_006542625.1). Taxonomy (NCBI): domain Eukaryota; kingdom Metazoa; phylum Chordata; class Mammalia; order Primates; family Hylobatidae; genus Nomascus; species Nomascus leucogenys. The sequence continues at coordinate 76,421,398 of NC_044397.1, forward strand.
TGAGCAGTGGGCTCAGTCACCACTCCACACCCAGCATGATGTGGAGCTCTAGAATCCGAGGAAGATCCATGCAGGCACAAAGAAAACAGTGAGAAAACATGGGGATTTGGGTTGGTGACAAGCAAAACCAAGGCATTTTGTACTAGGTGCCAAGGGATGAAATCCTCAGCATGTATTCATACACTGGCTGGCAAATAAGCCAAGTCAAGACCACCAAGTTTCTGGAAGAGTCATAGAGAATTGAGCCCATTCCTTCGGGCAATTTGATGATCAGCTTCAATTCCCAGTTGACATAGAAGGGAAAAGCTGATTGGCCTCTTTCACCCCTGTGTACTTCGCTTCAATAACCAAATTGCAGAAAATACTTCATAAGCTATCACCTTAGAAAGGTCACTCTCACAGCAACCAGTGGATGACTTTCCCCCATCAAACCTTGATAGTATATACAGAGGGAAGTTCAACACACTTGAAAATCAGGAACCTGGGTTCTAATTCTCCTTCTTCCATTCATTAGCTTCTTGACCTTAGACAAGTTATTAACTTGAACTTCAGGCCTTTTTTTCTCAAAAGAAAGGATTTTGCCAAAAGAATCCCTGAACTCCCTTCCTGTTTTGGAATTTGGTGATTCATAGGCAGTTAATCATCTCTCAATTCTTGTTTTCAAGACACATAATCAAATGTATATTCTCGTGTATTTGGAGTTCTGATCAGGTCATGGAATACAAACTCTGTAAGAACTTATTCTTTTCTGTAGAAATATAAATAGATGGTTGCTAGCCCTTCTCTTATCAATGACCTCATAATCTAATCATTTACATTTTATTTTTAAGATGACATGATACATTCCTAAATTAAACTTTCTACAGTTTAAATGGGCAAAGTGGCAATGGCATATAAAAGGTCATACTTCCAGCCAGCAGAAAGGAGATGGGGCTTCTGTTAGCTCTCAGTGTTAGTCTCAAAGTGCTATCACTTTTAATTCTTTAATAACAATAGCTAAACTCAAAGTTAGCACTTGTCTCAGCCAGACAGAGATATAGAGAAGACTCCTCTCCAATATTTAGTTGATGAGGTCTAGAGAGTTTAATAGGTATAAGCAAAGAGGTGGTGGGGCCTGAGCTACTAATTTGAGCCTAATCTTACTTTATACAACTGAGCTTTATTTTTATAAAGGCACGCTTTTATTCAGAATAAGTTACCATGGGAACGCCAGGGATAGCATGATATAACAGAAACAGGACAAAAATCAAAGAAGACCTGGGCTCAGGTCCTGGTTATGCCACTGAGTGATCCTGGAAAAGTCACTTAACCTCTCTGTGTCTATAAAACAAAGCATAGTAATTTTCCCTGTTGATCCTACAGGGTTGCTATGAAGCCCCAACAATATGATGTATATGGAAGCACTTTGCAATTTGTAAAGTGCTCTACTAAAGTAAACTCACAGGATAACAATCCCTACTGCTGGCTAAACATTACAATTAAGGGCTAGAACCAGGAGCCCAGTGCTTGGGTTCACATCCCAGACCATATTTTACCAACTGCGTGGCTCTAAAACATACTCAACATCTCAGTTTATTCACTCGTAAAATAAGATTAAGGACAGTATCTGGGCCAAGAGTAGTGGCTCACGCCTGTAATCCTAGCACTTTGGGACGTTGAAGTGTGAGGATTGCTTGAACCCAGGAGTTCCAAGATGAGCCTAAGCAACATAGGGAGACTCTGTCTCAAAAAAAAAAAAAAAATTATCTGGGTGTGGTGGCTCATCTGCAGTCCTAGTTACTAGCTGCACCACCTAGTACGTGGGAGGATTACTTGAGCCTGGAAGTTTGAGGCTGCAGTGAGCTATGGTCCCTCCACTGCACTTTAGTCTGGTTGATAGAGCAGGATGTCTCAAAAAATAAAAAAAGAAAGAAAAAAGAATATCTACCTCATCGAATTGTTCTAAAAATTGAGAATATATTGCAAGATGCTTAACATAGCTCCTACCACATACATAAGTGCTTGATTCAGGCTGGCAATAACTACTTTCTACCATGGTGTTTTAAGAAGGAAAATCGCTTTTAAGGTGAGACACAGCATACATACAAGTGAGCGTGTAGATTGTTATTGTTGCTGCTGTTGTCATGGAATCTTACGTAATTCCTATTCATCTGCATGGTGGACAGTGGTTTTCACAGCAATGAGGGAGGAGCATTCTGAGAAACGTGGTCATCTTACTTCAGCCCATCATCATCATGTTTTGATCACAGGCTACAGAGTCACATGGCTGCTGGCATGATTCAAAAGTTGCTGAGAGCTTCTTTAAAGTCAATAGCACTTCCTTCCTGGTCACAAAGATCCTGAGAAGCAGACAGCCTATTCATTCATTGCTTTTTATTCCTGGACTTTTAGGAAGTGAAGCTGGGGATGATTAAAGCAAATAGGCAAATCGAAGAACTGCATTTTTCAGGAGTGCCGGAGAGATGTTACCTGGAGACTGTCTTTTCATGTGTATAAGCTTTCTAGGCAACTCCATCTGGAGCCAGGCTCCTCTGTGATTTATCTGTTGGACAGTGGGTGGCCAAGGGGCACCGTAGGCAAACAGTTATCCAGTTCGATAATTAGGGAGGGGAAAGGCAAACACAAACACACCCAGGCTGACATTCAAAACAAAGTGGATATGCAACCACGGGTTGCTCATCATACCTCCCTAGTTCTCGTCTGCCAGGCTGTGCGGAGGAAACCACGAGCCGACAGAAGCACTGTTAGTAATGTATCAGTGCAGCTGACAGAGAAATCACAATTCTAGGTAGAAATGTGAAGGCCCCAGCTCAGGGTCCAGTTTTGTGTTTAAAATATGGCTTTATCTCCCTAAACCTTTAGTGGGCCTCGGTGTCCTCACTTGTGAAAAGAGGGAATTGGAGAAGGTTCTAACTAAGTAGTCTCCATTTCTAAGATGCCTTGTCATTCTCATCCTTTTAGCTTCTTTCATTGATTCATTAATGCATGTACTCAGGTATCTATTCAATAAATTCCAAACCTAACTATAGACGAGGTATTGACAATAAATGATCAAAATACAGCATGACCAGTCCAACACAATGGAAGAAATGGCATTTAGTATGGGTGCTCAACTCCAAGGAGGACAATGACATTCCAACTTCTGTTTTCAAAGGAACAGACATACTGCTTTTCTCTCCAGGAAAAAAAATACGACAGATTTAGGTATTTTTCAAAGAAATAAAATGAAGTCAGCTACTCTTGATAGGCTGATTACTTAGCTTAGAATTCATCTGGATTTATCCCACTTCATCCCACCTTCATCACCATTGCTAGGGTTGGTTCCTTCCCATTATTTTAATTCAACTCAACTCAACTCAGTTAAATTCATTTCTCATTCATGGGGCCTTTCTCAGTACAAGGAGCTTGCACGATGCAAAGATTATCTTCAAGGAGCTTTCAATCAATCAAGTGAGAGAGACACACACGTAAAATAAGAAAAGTCAAAACAAGAATGTGTTTGGATAAAGAACAGTGAAGTTGTACCAGTTAGTGAGGCTACAGAGCCCTGTTTAAACCAAGGGGGAATGCTGCTAACCACTTGACATCTTTTCCAGGTTATTTGGAGGTATAAACTATCCTTGCCATCCTTGTCTCCCATTTTTATGTAAATATAAACTAACCCAAGAGAATCTGATTTAATCTGCTGGTTACTGACATCTATCTAGTAGCCATATGATATTTTTATCCAAAGGATCAATGTTGTGATCAAAAAGCTTTGTTATTGGAGTCTGGAACTTTAGTCTTTGCTAAGTGGTGTGTCCCTGGGCCAGTTTTATTAACCGTTTGTAGCCTCAGTTGCCTCAGCTGTAAAGTGGAGACAATAGGCCAGGCATGGCGGCTCATGCCTATAATCCCAACACTTTGGGAGACTGAGGCAGGAAGATCTCCTGAGGAAATTTGAGACCAGTCTGGCCAACATAGTGAGATCCTGTCTCAACAAAAAAATAAAAAAGTCTAGCTAGGTGCACACTTGTAATCCTAGCTACTCATGAGGCTGAGGTGGAAGGATTGCTTCCGCCCAGGAATTCGAGGCTGCAGTGAGCCATAGTCATGCCACTGCACTCCAACCAGGGTGACAGAGATCCTGCTTCAAACAAACAGGGACAATATCTCTGTTGTGGGGCTGTACTGAGGAGAAAATCAGGTCACATCTGTACATATCTTTTTCCTACTATCATTCCTGGTATCAACACTCCCTAGCCTTCACTAACTCTAAATAAACTTAAGGTGAAATCTGGGCAGAGTGGTCAGAGCCCTCCATCATTTTAATCAGTCCTATATAGTAGTAGCCATCTCATAGTTAATGAGACACAAGACAGGTGTATGGCCATATCTCCACCCCTAACCCTCACTGCTTATTTAGCTTCCAAATCGTTACTGGTTTCTTTAAAATAAAAACAAAAACCTCTTTCAAAGCTAAATAGAATTGGTCTAGTTCCCATAAATAGAAATGAACACATATCTACATAACTCTGAGAACACCATAACCACATCACTACAGAATCATTTTCACGCTGTAGAGACTGGAAATGTGTCCCAGTATGGTTTGCATTTCCCCTACCCCCTCCTTTCCTCCTTTTCCCCTTTGAATGTTAAAAATGTCCACCAGGTATCTATCAGTGAATTTCTTTCTAGCAGATCCCACTTTCATCTAAGACACACATTGCTTCCAGGAATCTAGAAGGAAGAGCCTATGATGTTGAGAGGTTAGAAAGACAGAAGGCTCTTAGAGCTCTGAGTCTGCTCTGACCCCCAAAAGAAATCCAATATGTGCATTGTGAAGCCATGTCTGTTGACTTAATTCTTCAGAAAATGAATCCATAAAATGAAATTATAATTAGCCAGAATTATGATAAAAATAGCTTGGACAGATGTGGCTACAGTACATTGATACTAATGTACATTAAATCAAAAGATTTGTACACGTGCTTCTTGATCTAGGATGTCCTAGATTAATGCACTGGAGAACTTGATAAAGGCACTGGGTTTGCTTGCTCTCACAATTGAAATTACTAATTTGGGGCAAAGAAAACAGATGCATTCTAATGGGCAATCACTACTCAGAAAAATTCTAACAAAGTTGTGCATTTAAAGCAATCCTGTCTTAAACTTTTGTCCACTTCCAAGACCTCCAAGTTTCGCCAGAGATTTAGGATAATGGCTTTTGTCTGTGGCCAACAGGGAGCTTGAAATGGACACTCTGACAGCACTGTCCCCAGGAGAATAGGTCTGCAGTGTTTTGGTGTGGGCAACACCTCCCTTGCAGCTCTCTGGTTACTTCTGTGCTCTGGGAACACACCCTGCAGAGTGCATTCATCACAATAGTCCATGTGTGACCTTTGGAAAAGTCCTTGAAAACAGTGAAACAAGAGTTTTAGTTGAAATCTGGAATCCATTCCAGTCTTACACAGGAAGAAAATTAGGCATAGAACAACAAAGCCCATAGTTCAGAGAAACCTGGGGAGGCTCTGGCTGACATTAAAATCATGCAAGTTTTTTTTTCCTTCACTACTTTGTATTTCATAAAAGCTTTTCATCTGAGCAGCCCAAAGTTGCTAGAAAATACTGTATGGTTAGTATATGGCAATAACTGATTTCTCCAGTAAAGATGCAAGCATAATAAGAACAGAGATGCTGAGTGACATATTCAAATTCACTTAACATTTTTCCAGTGCTATTCTTTCAAACATGAGCAGCCAATGCTACCATTTTTTCCCTTCAAATTGATGTATTGGCAATAACAGGGGTAGAGGTTGGAGCTTGGGGCAGAGAATAGCTGTACTCCCTAAGCCCCAACCCAATGATAGAGTTCATTAGCTCAGATGCTGTGGACCTGGAAATATTCATTTTCTTAGAACATGAATCAGCCTCGTGGTGTGCTTACTCAGTAAATTTAACCCAACAAACATTTGTGGGGTAAAACTATTTTTGTAAGTACAGACGAGTTCCCTTTGTTTCCAGCTGACATGATTCACTATTCGTTTGCCAAATCATATGATTTATTTCATATGTATAAATAAGTAAAAACCTGTACCACCTTTGGAAGCATTTTCCTTCTTTGCCAGCAAGAAGAGAAGAAGGACACTTTTGGGTCAAGCAGTGGCATAAAATCCAGTGAAAATCAACAGGCAGAGAAATTCAGTTTGGAATTGTGTTTTAGAATCTATCTAACATCTATCTGGAAGGTCCCTCCAAAAGGTACAGACCCTGAAGCAGATAAGAAGATTCCGAAGTAAATCACAGGGAGTAACATCTCAGACACAGACCCTGAGTATTTATTCATATACATGAAGAACTTACATTTATTTTTCTTAAGTACCTTCACAGTTCATTTTTTCTCTTCTTTCTTTTTTTTTTTTTTTTTTTTTAAAAAGATACATGGCATTACTTTGGTCTCCCAAACAGTTGCCAGTTTGAACTTTATTCTGCCAGCAAGTATTTGGTTTGGCTCAGCAGGGCTCAAGTTGAAAAAATATTTGCCGATTCCAAAAAGATTTAATGAGCTTTGCTGCAAATGCTGGTGCCATTTGGCACATCACAGGGACTGTGGCACAGCAAAGAGAACGCTCTCGACCACAGATTTTATTTGCCCAAGGTAGCCAACACTGGGAGCTCAGTTGATTCCTCGGGTCAAGAAGCTGCAAGTCAAATGCGTGAAGTTTCCAAGAGAAAGTGACCAAAGCAGGCATGAGAAAACTCTTGCTGACATTGAAGAGGAAGTCACTGGGTCTGACTCCACCCTGCACAGGAATTGATGGCTAACTTTCAGAACTGTCAACAACATCCTCACACCAACCATCAGATACAGTCTCTAATGCTGCCAGTCAGCAGACCAGATTAATCTCCAACTTCTAGCAAAAGCTATCTTTATCCAATATCAGATTCTAGAAAATTTGCTGCAGTGTATTTTGTAGTCATGTGATACCTTATTAATTGTGGTATGAGAATTAAACTATATGTAAACTAAATGACCTATTTCAAGTAACTCCACTAAATATAATCACCAAGCTTACTTGATATTGCAAAGACAGACACGTATTATATTGGTTTTGCTAATATTTGGTAGAATATAGATGCACAACTCTATCTGTGATTGGAAAGACTGACCTTACTGCAAACATATAACATATGTTAAAAATCACTGAAGATTTTCACCTGAAATCGTGCCTTTCAGTAAGGGTTGCAAGAAAATAAGCCTCTCATCCTTTCAAATCAATGTCACTTCTGACAATATAACAGAAAACACAAAACATTTTCATACCAGTGTGTGCTTAAGCATCAAGCTTCTGTCTTAATGAATATGGGGACAGGAAGAGTGGCATTGAAACTGTAACTACCTTGAAGAATGAGTAGTTTTGTATTATTTTTATTATTTCACATGTTGAGCAAATATATACATGCTTGGGTATATCCTACCCCAACTTGTATGGATCTACCAAAACTCCTAAATGTTCCTTTCATTAACACCACATGCCAATCCAGTGCTTGTTACATGATTATCTGACGCCAAGGCTCTGTAACAAATATCCTCAAAAACAGAGGCAGTCTCTGCACTGCCTTTCATTCACCAAAACAAAGATGGAGCCCTCTACCTAGCTTAACTAAGATTTTGGAGTCAGAGTAAAATTCAAAAGAAAAAGTCACAGAATAATGAAAGGGTGATTATAACTGTTACTTACCATTTTGGCTTCTGAATGCATTGGTTGGACCTGGGGAGAAGCACAGGGGTTGCTGAGATTTGGACCTTGCATCCCCATGATGCTGGAGTTCACTGACATTTGTCTCTCCATCTAAGAGAAAGGAAAGAAAAGAATTAGAAGTCTGCAAAAGGCAGTCTAGGCCATTAGACAAAGCTGCACTTTTCTGTCCAATGGATCGTTGAGTATTTCTTTGAAGAAATCCTGAGAAGGCCTATGGTTTGGTGTGTGGTAAGCAACGCCCTCCTGAGCCTTGAACCCAAGCATATCAAAGAAGCATCTAAAGCTGTGCTTCAACACAGGCCGCCCCAGGCCAAAGAGAACTACATTGTCATGGCAGATCACTTTCAAATAAAATTACCAAATATTTCCACTTTTGTAAATACTCCACCTACCACCAATAGTGCTTATTTGTATGGCTGTAAAGAATAATATATCCATACAAAAGCTATAGGAAAACTAAATGATCCATTTCAAGTAACTCCACTAAATATAATCGCCAAGATTACTTACTATGAAAGGATAAATAATATACCAAATGGTTAACTTGGGATATCTGTGGCTTTTTTTGTCTCTAAATTTTATATAGTAAACATAAATCTTTTGGGCAATCAAAATAATTAGTTTTAAAAGCAACACTCTCAGAGGTGGTGGGCCTTCCTGTTACCCTAGTTCACAAACACAATCATTATGATCCAGCCAGGCATTTGAGCTGCTGCCCAGTGCATCTCTTCTTCCTTGTTACCGCGTTACTCTACGCAGCCGCAGTTTCAGGCCTGGCTTCATAGCAGGGCTAAGTCTTTGGGTAGGTGAAGAAAGCGGCTGAGGGTTTTGTATTTCACATGAATGACCGCTCTCACATTGTCTTCCTGCTGGCCTGCCATTGTGTCTAAAATGAACATCATTCAAATACCTGAATTGAGTTCTGGCATTTTAATCTCCAGGGTGCTCCTATTAAGAAGTGAATACAGCAAAATGTCTACTTCCATCCAGGAAGGGTGTGTTTGATTAATAATATTTTCCATTTGGTGGAAAATTAACACTTTTAAAAGAATAAGAATAAATCAAGTACACTTAATACTAAAATCACACAGAAAAGAATTAGACTTTCCTCAGGGGAACAAGAATAGATTCTTCAATGCAAGCATGTTTCCATTTGCCAACGGATGGAAATGAAAACAATGATTGGAAATTTTAAGAAACCAGGTTTCTGCTTAAAGTTAGCTTAGGTGGTCTTGGAAAATATGGAGTTGCTTACTATTGGGGGTGTTCAAAGAGTGGAGGACTGAAATCTCACGAACAAGAGTGAAGCTTGAGAGGGATCATTGGACTAAATGACCCTTAGAGGTTTCTTTCCTTGTTGTGATTCCATGACTGCAATTTCTGTTGTGTCTGCCCCGGAGGCAGGGGTATAATTATGACATAAATCTGTGGGTTAGTAGAGGTGCTAGCTAAAAGCTTTCTCTCAATTGACTGGTGGCTACTCCCTGTGACAGTTAAGAGCCATCAGTCTTACCTTAGCCTGAATGAGCTGATCGGTCATCTGGCAGTGTGCAGATGTGTGAAACTGTTTCAAGAGGAGCTAATCAAGGTGAATTTTCTGTACATTTCCAAGCACTTCCGTACAACTTTTTGAGGCCTTGCCAATTCAGTCAAATAAAATGTTCACTCCCACACACCCCCCTAAATCTCTGAACAGCTACTCTAATTTTTAAGATTATTTTTATTGTGGTAAAACACAAATAACATAAAATTACCATTTTAACCTTTTAAAAGTATCATTAAGTACATTAAGTTCAGGGCCATTAAGTACATTAATGCACTGTAATTGTAAATCATGAAGAATTCAAGAGTTTCATTGCTCTAAAAAAATGTTACTTTTATCTCCCCTTCCAGAGGCTGGTGGATGGGAGAGCTGGAATAGTATTTGACCCCTTATTCCGACTGGTGACCCTCTCAGAGAGGAAAATCAAATTCCAAAATAACTTTTGCTTACAGTTTGCCAAAGAAGGATCTTTCAGAAGTACAGATAATTGTCCAGAGCCTTCCAAGCTACTAGTTATATAAAGAGGTAAGAGTAGCCTGCTCACAGCTTCTGGAATTGTAGTCAGCAACGCTTCCCACTTTTTGGAAAAGTTATAGTCTCTACCTAACCTGTGATTCACAAAACGCCAGTTTTAAACAGGCTGATTTATCTACTTAAAAAATTGCATTTCCAACTTCATGACTGTTGTCTTATAGACCTAGAGTGTCAACAAGAGCCTATTCAAAATAACTATTTGGTGCTTTGGACTAATAAGGCTCTGTCTCCACCAGGAGCTTGACTTTAATGAGTTGATTAGAATAAAAAGCCCAGAAGATGGGAGTGGCTTTGCTGAATACTGGGCAACATTTAGCACTGCAGGTAAAATACCCATGTAAAGGATTTCACCTTTTGCACACATTGGAAAACAGGAGCTAGCATGTCTGTAGTTCAGTGAGGTTTTGTAATTATAAATGTGTGTTCACGCTTCCAAATTATTAAAGCATTTGAATTTCAAGATAAGAAATCACAACCCAGCGAACTCCTTGAAGGCAATGCCTGCCTTGTTCTTCATCTTGTCCCCAGCACCCAGCACAGTACTTGGCACATAGAAGGTGCTCAACAAGTTTATGAAATGGATGAATGAGTAAATGAATGAAATAATACATGATTTTGTTTCACACCTAGACTTCATAAAATGTGTGGTCCAGCAGCATGCATTACAAATCAGTGAAGAATCTTGTCCTCACTTATAGACACAGACTTATTTTTTATACCCAGGGAATCATGGTCTTCCAGGGCAGAAACTCTAGGGGAAGAGTCTCCCCTGTGACCAGGTTTGAAATGCCTAAGTTATAGTACAGGAACTGGTGACATGATAATAAGGAAGAAAGGGCCTAGGTTTCTAGGGCCTGGAACTCTTATGATATGCTTTTTAGAGATCTTAAGTTAATGTTTATTAGTTACATTGATGTCACTCAAGACCAGGACTTCTCAACCTGAAGCCTGTTGAATATTGAGCTAAATAATCCTTTGTTGTGGGGGCTGTCTCGTGCATTGTAGGATGTTTAGCAGCATCTCTGGCCTCTACCCACTAGGTGCCTGTACCTTCCCACCGACCCTAGTTGTGACAACCAATGGAGTCTCCAGATATTGCCACATATCCCCTGGGGGACAAAATCACCCCCAGGTGAGCATCGCTGCTCTAAACTGACACCTATTGCCATGGCAGCTGTATACATCAATGTCACAGGTTTGGGAGCTCTTGACCTGAGCCTTTGCTGGTACTCTGAAGCACTAACAGGAGGTCAAGCTGTAGGAATAAATGATGTGGGAGAAACTGGTTTCTCTGTGTCCTTTCAGCCTAAGTGTCTCATCTTTGTCTCTGGGAATGGTGCACAGCTTAGCCAAATTTTTTTTTTAAAAGTCTCTGCAGTGGTATTTTTCTGGGCAATGCATAGAAGTTCTAAAAAAATAATAATTTTTGGATGGGAACAGCTTAAAGCCTAAAAGAAGACAGCTTGTTGTGGAAGTCTTTACGTAATTGGTTGGGTTGAATAAAATGTGGGATAATTGCATTGATGGTGCTGTTTTCTTTGATCTAAAGGGGTCTAAGGAGAGCGACATAGGTAAAGTCAACCAACGTGATCTGTCTTCTAGCCCAATGTTGCAAAGACTGTTTCTAATCTGGACTACTCAGTATTTAGGGTGGGCAAGTCCATTTCTCTAAACTGAGTCTGCGGGCCCTTCACCGTTCCCCTGCCTAGACTTAGATAAATGAGCAAATTGCTCAACCTGGGATGATCTGAGCTCTCAGTGTCAGTTGAGATGTGGGTTCTAGCCACAACTCTTCACTCACAAGCTGTGTGACATTGGACAGCTACCTTCAATTTCTTCTTCAGCTTTTCATCTGTAAAATGAGTGTATCAATAATTACTGCTACTGTATCCCCACAGGATTGCTGTGAGAATAAAATGAAATAACAATAGAAACAATTTCTTAAAATGCTAAAAGGCTTTGCAAGGCATTGTTAATATTGTTGTGGGGAGGGTTTTAATTGAGTTGTTATAGTGCCTGTAGGGCTTCTGAGAACTCCGGTGGCCCTGTGAATACACCAGCCATCTTCACCAAAGCACAATGCCAGGGACGATGAAGAAGAGGTATAGGGTAGAGGTCCATGGAAGGAGAGAAATATTTCTTCTGGAAAACTGGGTATCTCCCTTCTATGTTTATCTATTATTATTTTTTGTTTTTGTTTTTTGAGACGGAGTCTCGCTCTGTCACCCAGGCTGGAGTGCAATGGTGTGATCTCAGCTCACTGTAACCTCCGCCTCCCACGTTCAAGTGATTTTCCTGCCCCAGCCTCCTGGGTAGCTGGGACTACAGGTGCATTCCACCACACCCAGCTAATTTTTCTATTTTTAGTAGAGATGGGGTTCCACCATGTTGGCCAGGCTGGTCTCGATCTCTTGACCTTATGGCCTCCCCGCCTTGGCCTCCCAAAGTGCTGGGATTACAGGCGTGAGCCACCACGCCTGGCCTTATCTATTATTTTTATTGTTTGTTATTAGATAATGATTATGAGTGGAGACTCAGAAGTCAGACTATCTGGATCTAAGTCCTACTTCCATCACCTACTAGCCCTGTAACCCCAGCCAAGTTACTCAGTCTGTCTATACTTCAGTCTCCTCATCTGTAAAATAGGTATAACAGCAGCGTCTATTTCACAGGTTTGTTTGAGAGGGAGAGAGCATGTGCATATCATACAGTAGTTAAGAGAGTGGGCTCTAGAGCCAGAATTCCTGGGTTCAAAACTGAGCCACTCTGCTTCTCAGCTGAGCAAGTTACTTGCCTTTCTTTCCTCATTCAAAAAGTGGGGACAGTAATACACCCATTTTATAGAATTGTTTTATGTGATGACAAAGTGCTTGGAATGTGACTAGCATACAGTAAACACTCAATAAATACTGCTAGCATGATTAACAGAACAACAGAACATGATATGCATAAATGCATGTTAGCAGCTATTATGTATGATGGTTGTTATTGATATTATTATAGTTATTATCCTGAGTCCTAGTTAGACCACTCACTGGCAATTTAAGGACACTCTGTATACGGCCCAAACTGGAGTAGGTATGAAACACCATCTCCCTGAACAAATTCCATTCCCTGGGTGTCACAGGCCCACTTGTCACCATGGACCATATCTCATAGCAAAGCACTGAAGGGTGGGGAAGCCAACACGATGCCTGGGGATGGGCAACTGGGCCCTCAAAGCAAACTGGCACACAGCTCAACCCTCCATTCAGAAGCAGCCGCCTTCTTTCCCATCAGCTTGGATCTCAGTTTCCTTTGACCTTTCAAGAGTGGCAAACCTCAGTGCAAGTGACAAGCTATTGTGAGACACACAGAAACACTTACTGGCATCAAGACGGCGGAAGATCCTGGCATTGTAGGGTTGGGCAGGGTCCCAGGCATGGAGGCTGGCATGGGCTGTCTCTGTCTGTTGTGGAGATGTAGCAGAGAAGATAGAGAGCCTGGGACAGGCCTGGGACAAAGAAAAAAACAAACAAACATGATTCCTGGTGCCCTGCCCGAGTGTCCAGAACAGCAGGGACAACAATGTCACATGTGCAGCAGATCAGATCCACTGATGGGAGAGTCACATAATTGAGGATATTAGGGAAATAATAACAAATAAAACACAAGCCTGGTTTCCTTTGCTGCTTCCTAGTTAATATATCAAATTCCACTTCATTTCCTGACCTCTGTTATCTAACTGATGTTCAATAGAAACAAGCCAATAAGTCTCCTAAACTCTCGCATCTTAGGAAAGGAACTTGGTGGTGAAATCCTTTGTTTACTCAGAAATCTCAGCCCTCTGAAGTGTCTTAGAGCCTGAGATCTATGTGCATTTATTTTAGCCACACTCTCCCACACCTCTGCCTGGAAGCCTGCCTGGCTTTGCTCTGGAAACACTTTCACTCTCTGGATTTTCAGAGCAAACTTCATTCATGAATTCCCAGCAGAACTCTGTTTTGACTTTTTCAGCGTTCTCCACTGTGAATGGAAAAAAATAAACCAAAGAAGCCGGATCCCGGGGCGGCAGCACAGCTGGCCTTTCTCAGAGCGAGTCCGGAGCCTAGCCTCCAATTACCAGCCTCTCATTTCATAATAACGCGAGGTGTTAGGCTGTTTCACAGAAATTGATTTGGGCCTGACCTACAAGACTTGGGTAAGCACTCCTCGGGGGAGTATTGTACATAGTTTGAGCTTTTGCTTCAATTTGCCAGAAAAAAATTTTAAGGGCCTTAAATTGATTTAATGAGCCAGAGAATGTGGAGCTGAGGGAAAAAGGGAATTATTTGTGTTTATTAAAAATGGCAAACAAGTGACCTCCCCACATAAATTCTCAATCTCCTCATGCTTTTGCTCTGGGGAGCTGTATAAATGTCAAATCATTAAATTAAAGACCTAACAACAAACAAACAAAACAAAACAAACAAACAAAAACCTCCCAGGTCCTCTGAGTCTTCCATGTTAAACAACCTTATCCTGAATGTTATGCTAGAAACTGGTGCTTCCAGAATTAATGCATTCTCTTAAGAGAGAGAGAACGAGAGAGAGAGAGAGAGAGAGGCTCCCTCGTGCCAAGTGCTGGGCAAAGGTTGCAGACAGAGATGTTCTGGGTAGGGCAATGCTTTCCTGTGCTTCAGAAGACAGCCCTGTCTAGTGCTCCCAACCAGAGTAGGAGAAGGAGCTGCTTCCCCAGAGTTCCTTTGGCTCCCATGAAAAGTGGAAGATTGAGGTGGGGGACAGAATGCCAACATATTCTTCCTTCACATGCCCGTTACAATTTCAAAGAAGATAAAGTTTTCCACTCTTTTTGCCCAAGAGGTCTTTTGGAAATAGAGCTAACCACCAGAGTCACACACATCATAGAAGGATTAGTCATTAATCAGTCAAAATTTATGATCAGTTCAGATAGGTGTAGATATGAAAATATAAAAGAATATAAAGAGTTCGAGACCAGCCTGGCCAACATGGTGAAACCCCGTCTCTATTAAAAACACAGAAATTAGCTGGGTGTGATGGTGCACGTCTGTAATCTCAGCTACTTGAGAGGCCGAGGCAGGAGAATTGAGCTGAGATTCTACCACTGCACTCCAGCCTGGGCCACAAAGTGAGATTCCATCTCAAAAAAAAAAAAAAAAAAAAAAAAAAAAAATATATATATATATATAGCCTTTCTGCAGAGGTTATGCAGATGTACACTAATTACACCCAGTTTTATTAGTAGAATGTGTATGTGAGGAGATACACAGAGAGGCTAATGGAAGCAGCTTGTAACAACGATGAGTGCTTTCGGATAAGCAGATGAAGTGCTATGGGTATTTCTTGACATGTACTCTTGGACCTCTGGAGTACAGATTGACAATAAGGACTAAGAGGGCCTTTGACGGTCCTTTGGCTTTTACAGATCTAGAAGACTGCTGGTTTCAATTGCTCCAAAATACCATGGCAGGTTGTGCCTTCACTAGGTCTTAAAGTCTCCTTCAGAGGTGGATAGACTGAGTCAGATAGGTATAGGATGTGGCTCAGTCAACCAAATTTGTTGATATCCTCCAGTCTTAATGTTTTGTTTGGGAACTTTACTGAATAGAAAATAGTAGAATATCAAAGTATATAATGTGTAATAATGGTCAGTTCTTCTAAATCCAAGATAAATAATCTGAACTCCCTACCTCCATAATGAGAAGGATTCATTGAGAGGACCCCAACATATAGCTAATCATCCATCTATCCATCCATCTATATATCCATCTCAATAGATGTGCACAATACATCTATACACACATACAGCATTTTACCATACGTTTGTATTCCTAGTCACCAGAGGGGAATGTTTTAAGTATGGACAGTTAGGAACAAGTAAAAATATTATAGCAAAGACAGCTAAAAACATTTCTTTTTATTATGTCAGTTTGCAATATTATGCTCATGGGAAAAAGGACAACATATTATCATCATTTACATTCTGTCTCCAATGGGACATATGAAAAATAATATTGTTCATTAGGATTTTTTTGAGGTGTTCTTTTTCAAAAAGAAATCAGGGAATCTCTCTGAACCTATTGTGGTTCAGGGGATTGCCTACTAAAAAATAAAAACTAAAAAAAATAGAGAAAAAATCAATTAAACAACTTAATGGTTATGCGAATGGGGATGCAAAAGTAATTACATTTAAAATGAGTTTTTATTCTTCCTGAAACCATGGAAAACTCTCAGTTATATAAATGGTTTGGGAATGGTATGTTTCATTTAATTCAGTGTTCTTATTAGGTAAGTTATTTCTACACTTTGTAGAGACCTACCAGATTTTAAAATATCAAGTATTTCCTCATTAAGATAGCCTTTCAGGGTACTAGATTCCCTTGGGATTATAATAATAATTCCCTAATGATACTGATCAGGCTAATTAGTAATGTATAGAAGGGAAAGGATTATTTGAGATCTCTGTATGTTTGGATTCTGAATAATTTTGAGGTTATTGTTCTGCACAGATTCTATAAATCATTTCCCCAACCCCCACCTACCAAACCAACAGAATTTTCTCTCTGTTTCTTGCTTGAATTTTTAAAACTACAAAAACTGAAAAAAGTAAATTAAATGACCTGTGCCTACCCATCACTAGGTATACAAAGGACTAGACTGAGGCGTGTAGCTATGTAGCTAGGTCCAAGAAACAATCATTTGTCCAGAATGCTCATATCGTTAAAGTAAGCATGGCATTGTCTAATTTCCTTTGTGTATATTGAAATTAGAATTATTATTTAATACATTATACTTGCATAAAACTTTTTCTATTGCACTTAAATAACGCTTCATATTTTTTAAGGCATTTTATTGTCCCTAACTTCATGTGCATTGAAACAATGCAATGAGGTAGTTAGATCATATTCTTCCCATTTAAGTCAGGAGTATGCTGAATTCAGAGACATTTAAATTTTCCAAAGGTCACATGGGTCATGAACGGGAACGGGGCTTATACTCAACTTGCAGTATAGGGCTTCCACCATCACACCTGGATGGCTCCCATAACTACATTATTATTGATTTTTTATGTTAAAAAATTCACAGTTCATTTCCTTTGATATTCACACTGCTCCCTGGACTTTCTATAAAGTAGTAAAATCCTGTAATACTGCTAACGTGAGAATTCACTCATCTACGTGAAATTCCATTTTCTTCCTTTAAAACAAAACAAAATAAAACTTCCCAAACAACACATCAGTTAGACTCCAAAAATAATATGGCAAATTGCAGTAAAGTTGTGAAAACAAAGACCCAACAGTCCTTCTCCAGTGCAGGCTTGTTGCCATGAGCTAATAATTCCAGACTTTGTGCAGGCCAAGCCTCCCTTTTAATAACCATATGCCTCTAGGTAAAGTATTCCTACTAAAAATTATTGAGGCATGGAACAAGGTAAGATGTGTGAGCTCATGTTGGATTGTTCAATTACTAAACGGAGACCTGCAGCATTAAGAGTTTTCCAACTTGACAGATTATTCCTCTTTCTACACTTGTATAAACATACTGCTTGTGGTTGAAATCTATGTAAGCTTTTCTTTCAATTAAAATGTCAAGGATGACAGACTGTGTTTTCACTGTCCTTAACAGAATGATAGGCACCGCAGCAAGCGATTTCATGTCCTCATTTTTCCCCCCGAAGGATGTGTTCCTGTCTAGGGGTGTCTGAAAAGCCGGAACTGTGTCTACAGTTCTTCTTTGCCCTTGGGCAAGCCTATCCTCAGGCCAGTGCTTTCGTCTGGAAGGT
The DNA here is from genome assembly GCF_006542625.1 of Nomascus leucogenys. Lineage (NCBI taxonomy): Eukaryota > Metazoa > Chordata > Mammalia > Primates > Hylobatidae > Nomascus > Nomascus leucogenys. Next base: position 76,439,000 of record NC_044397.1, read on the forward strand.
GCGAAGGGGTCTCTCCACCCTGCTGTCCTTTCTCAGGTCTTCAGAAGATCTGTGGCACACTGGGACTATCTGTTAAACTCTCAGGACCGACAGATCTGCCACGTATGTGACCAGGCAAAGGAAAGAGCGTCAATAATGGAAAAAAAAAGTAGGTTAGAAGATGGGAAGATATTGGTCTTCCCATTTTCTTTTAATTAGCATCAAAAGCAGACCATAGGCTGGGTGCAATGGCTTATGCCTATAATCCAGAACTTTGGGAGGCAGAGCTGGGTGGATCATTTGAGCCCAGGAGTTCGAGACCAGCCTAGGTAACATGGAAAAACTGTCTCTACAAAAAGAAAAATATAAAAAACCTAGCCAGGCATGGTTGTGCTTGGAGGCTGAGGTGAGAGGATCACTTGAGCGCAGGAGGTGGAGGTGGCAGTGAGCCGAGATCACACCATTGCACTCCAGCCTGGAACCTGGGAACCTGGGCATCACAGTGAGACTCTTATCTCCAAAAAAAAAACCCCAAAAAACAAAAAACAGACCATAGATATCAAAGAAATCTTGAAAAAAAATTTAAAAAATAATAACGTAAGGACTTGGTGGAGAACAGAATTAAAAAACAAAAAGCTTCAGGGAGCAGGAGGATATCCAGATGTCATTGTTATTAAAGTTATTGACTGGGGGAAAAGACTCTTGACTTTCAGGCTCTCCATTTCATCATCTTGTAATGAACAGATGAGCCTATAGGCTATCTCAAAGGCTCTTGAAGCTCTAAAATTTAGATTTCAGGACTTGAAAACAAGACGTTCTTAATCCAACTAGATTATGACTTCCATCATGATAAGGGTATCATGCACTGCTCACTGCAGCATCCACAGTGCTTAACCCAGCATCTGGCACACAGTAGGTGGTCAGTGTCTTCATTTAGTGAACTCAAGCCGGTCCAGCATTTAGTTCTTCATATCAAAACTGCATTTAAAACATGACTAAACCCCAAATAGAAGGTGTTCCTAAAAATTAAGAGAAGTTGATTAAAAAGGCTTTACATTCCATGGGACTCATGCTTCTTTCTCATTTAAATACAACAAAATCTCACACACAGACCACAAAAAGAATATTTGCTCATTGCACTTGTATTTACTTATGCAAAGAAATGGTGCTTCTGGTCAGGTGAGGTGGCTCACGCCTGTAATCCTAGCATTTTGAGCTTGAGCTCAGGAGTTCGAAACCACCCTGAGCAACATGGCAAAACTCCATCTCTGTTAAAAAAAATACAAAAAGTAGCCACGCATAGTCCCAGCTACTTGGGAGACAGAGGTGAGAGGATTGCTTGAGCCTGGGAGGTCAAGGATGCAGTGAGCTGAGATCTTGCCACTGCACTCCAGCCTGGGCAACAGAGTGAGACTTTATTTCAAAAAATAAAAAATAAATAAAAATTTTTAAAAGTATGTGCTTCTTTTGGACCTTCTTAAATGAAGTCTTGTAGCCTAATTTGGCAAACTAGTTTTTTTTTTTTTTTTTTTTTTTGTCTGGGATAGGAGACTGAAATGCTAAAGAGAGGAATACAAACTCTTAAATCTTAAGAAGTGGCAATTACTAATGTAAAATGCTTATTTACTCGTTCTTCTCCAAAGTGGAATTTAAAAATTTCTATTTTTGGCCAGGTGCAGTGGTTCACACCTGTAATCCCAGCACTTTGGGAGGGCGAGACAGGCAGATTGCTTGAGGTCAGGAGTTTGAGACCGGTCTGACCAACACAGTGAAACCCCATCTCTACTAAAAATACAAAAATTAGCTGGATGTGGTAGTGGGCACCTGTGATCCCAGCTATTCGGGAGGCTGAGGCCCAAGAGTCACTTGAACCCAAGAGATGGAGGCTGCAGTGAGCCGAGATCACTACACTGCATTCCAGCCTGGGTGACAGAGTGAGATTCCATCTCAGAAAATAATAATAATAATAATAATAATAATAATAAATTCTATTATTATTATTTTTTGAGGAGTTTCACTCGTGTTGCCCAGGCTAGAGCGCAAGGGTGCGATCTCAGCTCACTGCAACCTCCGCCTCCCGGGTTTAGGTGATTCTCCTGCCTCAGCCTCCTGAGTAGCTGGGATTACAGGCATGTGCCACTATGCCGGGGTAATCTTTCTATTTTTAGTAGAGACGGGGTTTCACCATGCTGGCCAGGCTGGTCTTGAACTCTTGACCTCAAGTGATTCACCTGCCTCGACCTCCCAAAGTGCTGGGATTTCAGGTCTATTTTCATAAAGAAAGAAAATTGTTAGAATAATCAAGTAGAAGGTTAAATAGAAAGACGATATACTTAGCTTTCTTGGCGGGTAATAATTATATTGTAAAATGGAGTGATGTGTAAAGTGAAGGACATGGGCCAGACTACCTAGGCTGGAATCCTAGCTCTATCACTTACCAGCTGTGTGACCTTGGGCAAATTACTTGTCTTCTCTGTGCCTCAGTTTCCTCAATTGTAAAATGAGGGTGATAGAGATATTTATCTCATGATACTAAATGAGCTGTTGAATATACCAAATGGGTTATTTTTGTTATTATTATTATTCTGAAATGTTGATCGAACAACAGATTAATCACCATACTGCAATCAAAAAATTATGGCTTGCTCTAAAACACCAATCTTTAGCTTTAAAGAACCACAGTCCAACAAATGTAAAATGTCCAACACTGGCTGCATGTAAGATATTTCTTTAAAAATCCATCAACTTTAGATTTCCAAACCCTTCTACAGAGGCAAATGAACTTCTCTCACCCACAACTTTACAGAATTTTCAAAATGACTTCACATTATTTTTCAGAAAAAGCCCTTGAAAATATTTCCACAAAATGGAACAAAACTAGTTCCCCAGTATCTTGTTTTTCCTAAAAACAATGACAAATGAACACAGAAGCAAGAATTAGGAACACAAGAAAGCTGCCTGACCCATATTTTTAAAAGACATCTTATTACCCGTATCTTTTTGTGAATGAGCTCATGTTCTGAACCAAATCTTACCATCAAGCTCCTAAAGATAGATAGCAGATATAATATTTCCCCTTTTAACAAATGACACAAAGAAGTAGAAATATTTAGCCTTAGAAAAGGCATCAAAATGCCAGCAGACTCAATTAAAACATGTATTCTCTCTTTCCAGGCTTTCTTAGGCTCAAGGGAGGGCTGCTGGCTGAAGATCTGGGATTTCCCCATCTGCTTTTCTTTTGGTGACACAGAATGTTGAGTGTGCAGGAAGAGAATTTTGCCTTTGTATCTGTAGCCTATTCTCTGCCTCTTCCCTAGCCCCTCTCCTGTCCTAAAACTGTCACTGTCAAACAGCGAATGCTATAGCTTATCAGGGAGACCACTAAGCCCACCTCCCTGTGATACAACATGACGAAGCTCCAAGACCTTGCACCATCTGGCCTCTGACTACCTCTGTCGCTCATTGCTCTGGGCCTGGCATACCTGCCATGGTGATTTCCTTTCACCTTCATGGAGGCACCATCTGTCTTCCTGCCACAAAACCTGACATGTGTAATCTTCACCACCTTCTCTGGGCAACCACATCAGACTGGAGCCCTTTCTCGAGTGCTCTCAGTATACCCTGTACATTTCTCTAGGAACATTTATCACTATTCAATCAATGAATCAATCACTCATCAAAGATCAATTAAACAACAAATATGTGTCAGGGTTTGTGCACTCTCTCATTTTAGAAAGGAAAACTGGTTTGGCCAGTTAGATCATTTAAATCATAATTTATTTACAAATTTCCAATTGGTCTGTATATAATGATAAATTAAATGTGTTCTGTAGGCTCTTAGAAGGTACCATCTCAGCTTCCTGATTGTAATCCATCAATGATTTATGTTTAATTTTTAGAGATGGGGTCTTGCTATGGTGCCCAGGTGGGCTTAAAACTCCTGGGAGCAAGAAGTCCTTCTGCCTCAGCCTCCCAAGTAGCTGGGACTACAGGCACTCACCATAGCATCTAGCAATTCATTAATTTTGAGTAATTTTTTAAAATGTCTCTTCTCCCAAATAGACAATAAACTTCATGAGTCTGATATTATGTCTACCTGTTTACCGTAGCAGATATTTCTGAAACTTAAGAGAGTACATGGTACCTAGTAGGTGCTTAATAAATATGTCTTTTATTAATGAAAACATAAATATAATGAATCACTCTAACAATGGACATTCCAGGAATCATGTTCAATAGATATCTTCACTTACTAATGAGAATAAATTAATTGATTTACAAGTCATAAATGAAACTCCATTTTACATTAACAGCTTAATACAACTCATTTCTGTTCTTGAAAAGCATAAAAGGTAATGTGTAGTTTTTATCAGCACCCCTTAAACTCAAGCTTTTAGATGAGTTCTAGACCCATTTGTTTTCACATCAATTAAATCAATTTCCACTTGAAATTATATTTTAGGAATTTCATAAGAAAAGGCCAAGAATAATTCAGGAACACTTGTCTGTCTCCAATCTACACTATGTTTTAAAAAATTGGATGCCTGCCCTGCAATAAGGTTGAACTTTAGAATGCTCAAAGCTGTGCACAAGGAGGCACCAGTTACACCCACACTGTGGTCAACTAAACACCTCATTTCTGCGTTGCACGGACTTATTGATACTGACAAGGGCACTTTTGGATCATTATCACCAGGGTGTTGGAAATTAACTTTACCACACGAGGTAAATTTGGGCCTCCTTTTTATCAATTTGGCACTACTGATGCCTTTATTTTATGGATGTAGTATCTGTTATTTTGGAAATGATAACCTCTTTTTTTTAAATAAAAGCCTGGCTTCAAGAAAGCCAATGGTAGTAATAAAACATAATACAGCTAACAGATCTGCATCCTGCTGGAGCCTTTGCCTTGTTTTATAGCATATACACTGCATCTACTTAGGCGGAGGAGATGTTTACTAGGGCTTTCAAGCGTTTTAAACACAGAGAGCAGTAATAGGAGGGGAGATCCGAATTTATGATCATTCTGTTAAGACTATTAAAGCAACCTTTTTTGGCTTCTTTAGTGACTGATTTCTGCGCCATTAATCTGAATTAGTCATGCAGTCAGCTTGATTCATTTATTAACCAAAAATATGGCTGGATTGGTTTCTAATGTACTATTGTCAGAAAAAAATCCATTTTCAAAATCTGATTTTTTTCCTTATAAAGAGCGAAAGCCTTTTTATAAAGACCTTTCATTAAAGACCCTAAATGCCTGAACAGTTGGCTTTACCCATAGGTCAGACTTATAGACCTGAAGAGATGGCTTTTCAATCAGCCAATAACTTCCCAGTTGCATCAATTATTCATAAAGTTACACTTAGAAAAGGCAAGTAAATGCAGATCAAAAGATGAAATAAAAGATGATTTTGAACGCAGCTCAAATAAGTGCTGTACATCTGACTAGCTGGGAAAAAATATCCTCAGAAAGACATCTCTCGGTTAAATTTCTTTCCGTTGTGAGTTGTTAAAAAGATTCCTCCTTGCCTCATAAGGACAAATAAGTAGCCCTCTGATTATGAGTCTTGTCATTTACATGTGATTGCTGCTTGCATTGATTCACCATAAATGAATAATTCATGAAAACATTCACTGGCGCACTTGCCTGGGTATTCTGTAGAGGCAGAGAGCTCCCTGAGCTCACAGCCACACGGAGAGCCCCACCCCCATTCTGAGCTCCAAGTCAGCAATTCTGTTTAGGTTTGAGCTTGTCAGTTAGTGTATTTTAATGAATAATCTGTGGTGGAATCCACACCTAGCACAATCCTCCAATATCTGTATTCCAAATAGATGATGGAATTTTGCAGCCGAATGACAATAGCTCCAGCAGCAAGAGGCTTCCATGAAAACAGGACTTTTATAAAAGATCTATTGGATCTTCTGGGCAACCTCTGCTTATCCCGTGCCTCCTGCAAGGCTCTTCAATTCACTGTTGCCCTCACTCATTCTCTTATTTCACCTTTTCTCAAATCTCAAGGCAGGGTCTCTTTGGCAGTTTTCAAATATCTCTCCTGGGAGACCAAATTTATCACACCCTCCACCCAGCCACTCTCTGGGATTATTTCAGCTCTTTAAAAGGCAGCGCTAGAATTTATTAGCTCCATGATACATTGGCAGGGGAGGGATGTGTCGGTGGCCCAGAGGGAGTGGTTTTCAGCAGCTGTGACTACATGCATGGACAACGCAACCTTGGGCTGCTAAAAGCCTGATTTCTCAAGTTCTATTCTTAATGATAAAGTGATAGCGTGCTGAGGGGATCACTTATTCTCCAAGGAAACATGAACAAGGAAAGGGGCATTGCCTAACAAGGCTGACCAAACTCTTCTCTGGGTTATATCCTAACAGAGAGCTTCAGGCTCTATCTCAATCACCGCTGTGATCAAATCACCAAAAACCCTGGGATCAGAGTGAGGATTCCCAAAGAGATCCTTGTCAGGCATCATGGGGAGAAGGGGGAGGTGTGGAGAATTTGGAGAAGGTTCCAGAGAAGCATAAGAAAATACTAAAAAGCCGGAAGGGAAGACTTAATGGGAAAAGTAAAGGGAATAAGACTTCTTTAGCCCATGGGGGAGACATTAGAGAAGGCTGGCAGATAATGATGATGATTTTCAAAGTTGCAAATTACTATAATCTGAGAATGGTCACCAGTTACTTTCAAACACAACTGAAGCAGAATAGTAACAGTACATCAGCAGCATGTGGATTTAACTTAGAAAAGAATATCTCCCAAGAACAAATAGTGTAAAACAATTAAACGGCTAATAGAGGTTTTGAAATTTCCTCTTCTTGGGCTCTTAAAAAATAGACTTGTCCCTGTCTGGCTTGCTTTCTAGGGAGAAGAAGGAAGAACTGGCAAACCTCTTGGAGTCCTAAATCAGGTCTATTATTTTCACTTATTCCAGACAGCGTGGCTGACAGAAATGATAGAGATAACGCTGACTCCCATCCTTAACCAGGAAATCCAATAAGGTAGCCTTGTGGGGCTGACAGGCATAGGCTTTTGGCTGCCTCCTGGCTCTGCCACTGCCCAGGAGTGTGTGATCTTAGCAAGGCATCTAACTCCTCTGTTTTCTCATTGGCAAAAACTACGTGGCTGTAATATCCATGTCACAGGTATGGCATGAGAATGACTTGAGAGAATATTTTGAGTGTGCTTAGCCCTTTGAAGATGATCAATGCACAATCTATTTAAGAGATGAGTGATCTGCTGTAGAAAATACAGTTAATACAACTGTCATTTTAAAACACAAAGTAAAGCTATATTGTTCTAAATTTGGGGGTGAAGCATGTGGGGAAAAGACCCAGAAACACCCAGCCTCTCCGAGGGGTATGGGTGTCTCCTTCATTACTGTGAGTCCCCAGTTATCCTCCGTCCTCTTCTCAGGGAAGCCGGCTTTCTCTCCATGCCAGACCCCTTACAGAGGGTACCGTCTCTCTCCTAGGCTGAAGGGAGAATATTTGACAGCACTGAGTTTGGCACACAATAGGAGCCCCACAGAGGTTTCTTAAAAGACTTAATGATGTTACCTCATGGTCCACTGTCTCTTATTTCCTGGCAGCTATACCCCTATGTCACATCCATGACAGGCATCTTTTTAAGGGCTATGATAACTTGAAACACTATCCTGATTTCTAGGGACAGTCAAGCTACCATTGGCTTGAACAGGGGGTTTGGGGGAAGGGTGAAGTTTCTAGGAAACTGTGTGCTCTCTCTTGTGCAACCTTCCCTGAGCTACCTTTCAAGTTCTCCCACTTTGCAAGAGCACTTATCATGAAGCAGAATTGATATTAATCTGAAACACTTAGTAAAATAGTAGCAATAAAGCTCATAATAATGATACTTGGCATGTACTTTACACTTTGCATTCAAGGATCTCAAATGGCTTTTCAACCTGGCTTTGCTATTTTCCAAGCTACTCATGGACTGGACACACAAGCAAAGACACCACTGAGTATGGCTTCCCTGTAGACAAAATTGATTCCATTATTAGGATCTGAGATTGACATTGTGTCCAATCTATGTACATAAATACACCTGCTACATACAAACACCCACAGCTACCTACATCCTAAAAGGCAAAAGAGCTAGAAAGATTTTTTTTTTTTTTTTTTTGAGACTGAGTTTTATTCTTGTTGCCCAGGCTGGAGTACAATGGCACGATCTCAGCTCACTGCAACCTCTTTCCCCCAGGTTCAAGCGATTCTCCTGCCTCAGCCTCCTGAGTGGCTGGGATTACAGGCAACCTCACCATGCCCATCTAATTTTTTGTATTTTTAGTAGAGATGGGGTTTCGCCATGTTGGCTGAGCTGGTCTTGAACTCCTGACCTCAGGTGATCTACCCGCCTCGGCCTCCCAAAGTGTTGGGATTACAGGCACAAGCCACTGCACCCGGCTGAAGATTTTTTTGTCTCAAACACACTTTTGCCTGTATTAGCAGGAGAAACTCTGGAACCCAGGTTTACATTTTAATAGACTTGTTTTATTTTGATATTTCTCTCAACCCTCTTCTCAGGGTATTTATAAGTACAATTGAAATGTCTGTGTCTGTTCGTTAAAGGCATGGAATTTTAAAAGGCTTACTTTTCTTTTAAGTTCATTCTAAAGAATGTTTTGTTTAGGTTTAAATGATTACTTAAAAGCCACAAGGGGTTTGTATAAAGTGTTTCTTCTAAGGTACTTTTCCCTTCCCTGGTGGCCCTGCATCTCGCCAAAGAGAGTGACTTGCTCAGTTTCTCAAATTATTCCTCAGACAGTCCTATTCCTACTTGCAAACAAATGTGGTATTTGGGGTTTCAAGTTTAAAATGTAATTTGGTATCATTTCAGATGTCTTCCTACAGCTTAATAAACATTTTCCCCAGAGGGACTTGGGGCCTGATTTTAATTTGTGGTAGGGTTATGGGCACAGTAAATGTCAATTTTAGCTATAGACAGTAAGTCCCTAGTATAAATAGAAACAGAAAGTGACTGACAGTACACTTAAAGAACATGCAAAACATTATGCTTGCTCACTGGCGATAAGTGTTCCCCCAAAAATCCCTTCACTGGTCTGTCATGATAGCTTGGTTTTCTTTTCTTTTTTTTTTATTTGAGTCAGAGTCTCACTCTGTCACCCAGGCTGGGGTGCAGTGGCGAGTGATCTCGGCTCACTGCAACCTCTGCCTCCCGGGTTCAAGCAATTCTCCTGCCTCAGCCTCCTGAGTAGCTGGGATTACAGGTGCCTGCCACCACACCCAGCTAATTTTTGTACTTTTAGTAGAGATGAGGTTTCACCATGTTGGCCAGGCTGGTCTCGAACTCCTGACCTCGTGATCCGCCTGCCTTGGCCTCCCAAAGTGCTGGGATTATAGGCATGAGCCACCATACCTGGCTGATAGCTTGGTTTTTTCTTCAGATTCCTGACCAGAACAGAAAGGCCAAATTGTGCTTTCTTAAGATGTGTCAACCTGATGATCATAAAATGACAAAGTGAAGAAACTGAGTCCTGCATGGTATGGCTTTGAATATGAATACACCAGCAAGAGTGTCTACTGACTCAGCCAGTCATTTGCCTGGTGATCTAAGGCTGTATCCTCAGTGCCTCTGAGTTTCCGTTTCTTCACGTACAAAAAAAAAAATGGCTGAACCAACAATCTTCAAGGGCCTTTTCAACCCTAAAGTTAAATGAGTAGATATGATCAAGAGAGGGTAATCTGGCTGGGTGCAGTGGCTCACATCTGTAATCCCAGTGTTTTGGGAGGCTGAGGCGGGAGGATCTCTTGATCCCAGGTGTTTCAGACAAGCCTGGGCAACTTAGCAAGATCTCATCTTTACAAAAAATCTAAAAATGAGCCAGGCAATGGTGGGGTGCCTGTAGTACTAGCTACTTGGGAGGCTAAGGTGAGAGGATCACTTGAGCCCAGGAGTTTGAAGATACACTGAGCTATGATCGTGTCACTGCAGAAACAGAGACTCTGTCTTAAAAAAAAAAAAGTGAGAGACCCAGAACTATTATTTATTTCAGGGAAGCAACACGTCAGTTAAAAGTAGATTTTCCTCAAAGTTGGATACAAATAGATGAGTAATTCCTTACTGGTTGTTCTTGGACTTTCCTTTCCTTGAACAAAAGAGAGGCTCAAATGATCTCTGAGTGCAAGTAACATTTAGCTGAGGAGGGCAGCAGGAACCAGGAATCGTGACAGGTAGGCGAGGAGGTCATTTCTTCTCACATATGAACAATAATCCTTTTGATGAGCAGGAAATAAAGGTTTCACTCTTTGTGCACTAGAATAAGTAATTTATTAGTAAGCACAATAACGTCTTTTAGGAGAGGTAGGACAGGTCCCCAAATAAGCAGTTTTGTCTTTTCAGTGTTGGAGCCATCAGACTCATTGGGACTAGGTTTAAACTGGACATTTTGAGAATGACGAAAATCCTCCAGGTCTGCCAGGAAAAACATTTCACTACTTCATAGTAGATGCTACCTGACACTACCTGCTAAAGAGCTAAGACAACATTCCCTAAGTGCCTAGGTTGAGTCCTATGGATGATCCGGTCCATGGTGCCTGTGATGGTAGGTTTTATGTCAACTTGACTGGGCCATGGGTTGCCCAGATATCTGGTTAAACATTATTTCTGAGTGCACCTATAAGGATGTTTCTGGAAGGAATTAACATTTGAATTGGTAGACTGAGTAATGCAGTATACCTTCCCCATTGTGGGTGGGCTTCATCTAATCCATTGAGGACCTGAATAGAAGAAAAAGGTGGAGGAAGGTTGAGTTATCTCTCTCTCTCTGCCTGATTGCTTGAGCTGGGACATCTGTCTTCTCCTGACCTTAGTCTGGGAGCAACACCATTGGTGCTTCTGGTTCTCAGGCCTTCAGAATCCAATTGGAATTTACACCATCTGCTTTTCTGGGTCTCCAGCTGGCAGATGGCAGATCATGGGGCTTTTTAGCTTCCATAATCTGGTGAGTCAATTCCTTATAATAAACCATATATCTCTCTCTCTTACTGGTCTGTTTTTCTGGAGAACCCTGACTAGTACAGTGCTCCATCTTTAGATCTTTCCCCTCATATTTCCTTAAATATATTTGGTAGAAGTGAATTAGCAGAATTTAGTCATTAACTTTGAGATTCCTCATCCTGTACTTCTAATCATTCACCAAGCTCTATTCACTCTACCCCCAAAATAGACCTGGAATGTATTCACTTGGCTCCATCCCTACTGCCAAGATCCTAGTCCAAAACACTGTGTTGTTTCTCGTGGTTTCTTCCAACAGTTTCTGCCTCCAGTTTTGCTCTTCTTCTATCCAAACTCTGTCTTGTAGCCAGAATGATCTTCATAAACCAAAGATCTGGTCATGACATTTCCCTGTTCAACATTCTTCCATGATTTTCCTTAGCATTTAGGATGTTTTTTTTTTCAGTATCTTTTATATGTTCTACCTCATTGATGCCTGTAGTACTATCTTTCCACCTGGCTTGATAGGGTCTACCCACCCAAGCTTCCATTCATTTCCTAGAATGTGCCACACTCTTTCCCAGCCCAGGGCCTTGAAGCATCTTTTGATCTTCGTCTGGAAGGTTTCGCCATCTGCTCTTTTGTTGACCAATTCTCATTCATCCTTTGGGTCTCCTTTTAAATATCCCTTTCTTAAAATTTTCTTTGACCCCCAAATTAAAGGTCAAATCTAGCAACCATGAATTTAAAGGGTCACATAGGCCCCTGTGGTTTTCCTTCATGCTATTTCTAATAACATATTAATAGGTATGGTTATTTTGTTCAGTATCCATCTCTGTGATTAGTCTCAAATCTCCCTGGAGGCAGGGGCTATGCATTTGGGTAAAATCATTCTGGTTTCCTTTCACCATTGGGAAAATGTATGCTTACTTTCTGGAGGACACTGCTCCGTCTGGATGGAGAAGCAGAAAGGAGAACATCATAACATAGTTGGAAAGGCTTCTAGAAGTGAACAAGATTGATCCAACACAAGTGAGCACCAGAGTGCTTGCCTCATGCTATTGGTAATAGATCTTTCTGCTTTTCTGAAGCCTGAGGCTATTTCTCTTGACAAGCACAAAAGTGAAAATGCCAAATGGAAATGTTTTCTTTCCAAGGCTTATAATTTTGCTTTCGGGTAATGCTGAAACATTCAAGTGTTCTTATGAAAGTTAAGTGCTTTCCATTTTCACCATGATTTCAGTTGTTGAAGCTCTTCAGAAGGATCAAAACCTATAACTTTTATATAAAATTCCCAAGCATCAAATATATATGCCAAACAAACCTCTTTAATTAAAATAAGGCTGAAAGAGCTGTAATTATAAGTGCCACGGACTGCTATTCCTTATAAGGAAGAAAACTGAAAAAAGATCTTCTATTACTCAAAAACAAAGCAAACAAAATCAATGATTTCAAAGTCTAGCATGGCTGAGAAAATTCATTTTCTTAATACGGATTGAACTTCAGAGTGATAGGGCAGAGTGGACATACAAAAATGACTGTCTACAGCAAACTTCTGGCAGACTCTTTGGCCTATTGGTTCACAGCCAGTATTTGTCTTCATAAATGAATTCCACATCTTTATTAAGTTAAGTATTTCTCTTTTTATTATTTGAAACATACTTTAAATATTTTGTTTTATAATGTCCTGGAAACTGATACAATTCCTTCCAGATCAGGGAAGATGGTAAAAATCAATTTTTTTTTTACTTTTAGAGCAATTACAAAAAAATTATGCTCCAATTTATCCATTACTATGAATATCATTTGATGTCATATGTGAACAACTTGGGCAGCTGGAATGAAAGGTGTCCTTCTGACTAGGTAATTTTTCAAACAGCTCTAAGTGACTATTAGATAGAAATATACACCCCTAGTTTGAGTTGATTTGTAGATGAGTATGTAGTAAGAATTATAGATTTTAAATTGGAATCAACCTTTTATAAGAAAAACCCCTGCAAGAACCAACCAAAACACATCAAAAGCCTGAAGTGAGCTTCTAATGTCAGATCCTTTACAGAAGCAAGTCACAGTTTGTAATTCAGAGAATAAATCTTATTAAAATGAATTTTATCTGCCATGGATGGAATTTCAAAGTTGGCGCATTTACAAATGAGTTAATTGGCTTTATCCAAAATAAGAGGGATTTTGGGGGGCCATTTAAATCATTAGAATCGCTGGCTCAGGGTGCAGAGAAGGGCTGGGCTTCATCTCCCCAGCCCCCGCAGAAACTAGACTTGTCTTCCCTGCACCACAGAACCCAGTTCTCAAAGCCTCCTAATGGGTTTCACTGTTTTCTTTCCAGTGCTTATCATAATCAGGGAGCTGCACATTTGCATCCCTAATGGACCTTTTTCAAAAGTGTGTTGACATTTCAGTAGGTTTCGAATAGCTCTTAATGCTTCTCTCAATTTGGGCAGGTGCCCACAAATCTCCTTATATGGGTCTCCACATATAGACTGTCTACTTTACTCGCAGGGTTGGTGGGTTGGTTTTTTTTTTTTTTTTTTTTAATCCCTGGGAACCTATCTTAATTATACTCTTAAAAAAATGAAAACTCAGAAGTTAGATGACTCAGAAAATGACCATCTAGCTGGGTGCCTACACGCAGGGCAGCATCTTAACTCTATCTGTGAAACTTAGGCCTGAGTTAAAAGTATCCTCCCTTGTGTGGTAGATTCACTTTTTGTAGCTTCTATTTTTATCGAAAGGAAATAGATATAAATAAGGCCATCAAGATAAACACAGGTTACAGGAGAGAGTTGAAATCAAGCAGGAAGCTCATCATCTGAGCACAAACTCCCCTGCGTTTTACTCCTCACTTTTCCTAGGAGTACTAAGAACTCAGAAAGCCTGCAGAGGGGAGATTTTAGTCCCACCTAACTTTGTGTGACTTCAATAAACATTCGATCCAACAGAAACACAGCTAAAATTATTTTTTAAGTTTTTTGTTGTTGTTGTTAAACTTTTACTCAGCTTCTGCTGTATCTCAGGAACTGTGCTGAGAGCATAGCGTAAATAAAAGATCATTGCTGCCCTGCAGGAATTCATCATTTATGAAGGCAAATAGCCAAGGAAGTCAGCTAAGGGTGTAATGAGAGATACCCCTCAAAGTGTTATTTAATACCCTGGGGGTTCCAGGGGATGGTCCTCGAAGAGGAGACATATGAATTGTTCCAGGAAAGATAAGAAGTTAGCCCTGCATTGTGGGAACATGCATGCGTGTGTGTGTGTGTGTGTGTGTGTGTGCACACGCGTGTGTGAGTTAGAGAGATATTGGTAGCAGGGCTCCAGGCAGAGCTTACTGTCTGTGCAAGGCAGGTTGTTAAAATATGTCAACAAAGGCCGAGAAGATATTAAACAACTACTGTCATTCATAGCTTAATAACATGAAAACGATCTCTGGATGATAACAATCCTTTCTAGGAATATCGACTGTCTGATGTATGTCCCATTTAGGTGATGCCCTTGTATACACCAAATTGGGAACTATACACATATAAAAATGTTAAAACTGATTTCCCAGTATTTCAGGTAGGTGGCTGAGTTACAAACTGAAAGAACCATTTGATAGACTGTTCTGCACACTTTGGTCCTTTTTGCATTAGAGAGAGACATTTGGGGTAAGTGGGAGGGAGGCACTGGAGCTCTTGGGCAGGGGACTCGGTATTTTTCAGAACGAAAAAACCCCTTCTTGGCCCTATTGTTCTACATTACGCTGCTTTGGAAAAGGTAAAAATAGAGCCATAATTTGGCCCTACTATTTCTGTTTCTAAAAAGTCTTTTCCAAGACAGAAAGTTGATATAACTTTGTTTCTCTCCAGTATTTCCAGTTTTCATTTATACAGTTCAATAAATATAGATAAGCATAAGTTGGTGGGAGTCAGCGGGTAGATTTTAACAATCACTCTTATGCAGTATCTTCCCTAGAAGTACTGAAAGTCGTTTTCTGAGTTTAATGTGACATTTCCTCTCCCTTTTAGGTACTGCTTTTGCAACAAATTAATTTTGGTTCCTAGAGAGCACACTCCTACCTCAAAGTCCTGTGTGAGATGCTCCCCTAACAAGATAATAAATAGATTTGTCCATGACTTCCAGCATAGAATTAAAACATATAGATTTAAAGATAGCTTTTTCTTGGTCTACAATGAATTGAAATCTTTTGAAAAAATACATTGTTATCTCCTAGTATCTTTCTTTTCTTTTCTTTTTTTTTCACTTGCCCAGGGCAGCAAAGTTAATACTCGAGTTTCTAAACCAATATTGGCAGTCACTGAATACGCCCTTTCTTTCAAATGAAAAAAAAAAAAAAAGAAGAAGAAAGGAAGAAAGGAAGGAAGGAAGGAAGGAAGGAAGGAAGCAAACCTTGGTCATCCTGGCTTAAATATGAAAATGAAACAAGAGTATGAGACAAGGCAGCCTCACAGAGCAAATGGCCCAGCCCATGGCTTCCCACCCGGGCCCTCTCCCTGCCTTATTGTGAGTGTCTCGCTCAAAACCCATTTCTGTGCTTTTGCATATGAAAAATGAGGCTGTAAAAGGGTCAGCCTGTAAAAGGCATAGCTAGTAAAAAATAATTGGAGGGCATTGAATACAGACGATGTGCACCATTCATTAGATAATTAGTCCCGGGATCCTTACTATGTTGCTCCTGATGTTCCTCATGCCAGGAAGAATTCTGAGGTGTGGAGAAGTTATAACACAGCTTACTTAACAGAGAAGCTATAACAGAATGCACATTTCCAAGACCATTCCCAGCAACTTGAAAGCCTCATCCCATGTCTTGCCTTCATAAAACATAGCATTTCCACACTGTGGCTGTTTCAATAAACCAATGAATAGTTCTCTCCAATCTGTTTGCTTTTAGTGGACTTATTTTCTTTCTCCAAAGAGGCTGGCACTATAATGTCAGACAAATGTCTAGAATAACCATGCACTGCTCTGGACACCAATGAATAAAATATAGCAAATACTGCCTATCCTCAGAGTGCATTATTCCACTTAGAAAATGGTATAATTGGATAGTATTGGGAGGGGATTCATGTATTTTTGAGTCATGGGGTTATTTTCTGGTAATTGCCTGACTCGAAACTTTAATCAGGAAGTTCTCTTAGCCCTGTGAGTGTGGTTTTTTTTTTGGGGGGGTGGGTGGGGGTGTTGGGGGATGAGGAAGAGAGAGTATTAAAGAATTGAGAAAATGGCTAAGTCCCGCAGGCCTTCTTTTCTTGTCATACAGTTGTTGTCAAAAAGATTCACTATTATGTCTGGGGATAGGGAAACTCCATGGCATTTTGCGTTCAGTAAAAATATCTCAAACCATTTTTCAAACATTTTGAGGTTTGGCACAAACCTGAAATCCATCTTGCCAAGCACTTTCCCCCCCCCTTAATTCTTAAACCCATGTGTCTTTCAAGGGAAATTTAATCCGTATGTTTCTGATTCATTTACACTTAACTCATCAAAATGGTGTTTTGTAAGAGCTATTTGATGTTCAAAAAGTCTTATGAGCTTCTCTTTTTATAAGTCTGAAAAGCCTTTCTTTTTGAGAACCTAGAAAATTGTATTTTACCAGCTGTAGGCCAAATGATTTGAGCTGTGTTAAAAATCAAGAATCTGCTGAATTTAGGAGGCAAACAGCAGACACAATGACATAAATAAACATCCCCACGTGTCCACCTGCTCATACATCAACTGAAGACCTTTCTAACTCATTCCTTCCCTGAAGAAGTCTATCTCTTAAGGCCGAAGAACAAATGACAACGCTGAGGCAGAAAAGAATGATGGTCCTATAGCAAAAATCCCCATTGGTTCTGGAGATTCCCAATTGCGATTCCCAGCTCAGAATCCATGGAAATAAATCAGGTTGCATTTTGTTAGATGAATCTATTGCCTAAGAAATAAATTAATCATTGAAGGCCAGAACTAGATGGATGTCATGAAATTTCTAATCCAGTAGGATTTGGATTTTGTTCCAAGGACCTCTGGGTGGGGGTGGGGGTGACTTATGGGAGGAGATATGGACCAGTCAGGGATCTGTTTTCCACAATGAGCTTTTCCACAAGAGGATTTCTTAAAAAGTAGTCTGAGGGTACCCTCGGTTTGAAAACAAATACCTTAATTTTATATGAGGACACAGAGTTTGGGGAAAGGAATCTAGGAGTTGGGACAGAACTTGAAATACAACCCAGGTCCCCTGATCCTTGCCCAGCATTCCAGCGGCCTTTCTATGATACCAGTGTGTTTCCAATGCTGACTGCACTTCATTAGGGGGCCAATTAGTGAGAAATTGGTGAAATCAGCTTAATCTGACATTACCAGCATTTTAGAACAATAGATACATATCTAATACATCAGATATCCAAATAATGTTATACACAGTAAAAATTATTATTCCATAAAAATTATGTGTGTGTCTATATAAATATGTACGTATGCATATTATACACATAATCCAATGTACATAAGTGTGTATATATAAATATATACACATGTATATATTTCCATGGGTATATATACACACATATGTATATGTGTGTATATGTGTATAACACACAAATATATATGTGTGTATGTGTGTATACACATATTGATGTGTTCTGAACTGATGGTTCAGCCAATAGTGGTTTTCAATTTGCCTCATTAAAGATCACGTGGCTGGAAAAACCCAATAAGATCCTTCTCACTTCAGTAGAGGAAATGGTATAAAACACTGGCCCATTTCAAAAGGAGCTTAAATACACAGCTCAGAAGAAACGAATGAAGAAAAAGAGGAGGAGGAAGACTGATAACTCTTTGAGAGAAGAAAGGGTCATATCCATCTTCCTATGATTTACAAATGGCAGGAAGGATTTCTGATTTGCATTCAGTGCATCTGCACAGCTGAAGATGCAGACATATGAGCCCCAGCATAGTTCCACAGTGCATTTTCCAAGCACTTAACAATCATTAATTAGTTAGAAACATCCTTTCAAGGTCGAGAGGCACAATAGTTCATCTCCACACAACGGAGCTTTGGAGGCTCCCGGGCAGCCGAATGGTACGGCACCTGGGTAATGACTGTGGGAAGATTAATTGGGTTAACTGGCTGTGAAGAATCTTGTGAAAATGCTGCTCCACTGCACTGTCAGATGTCAGAGAAGGCCAGCGTCCTTTGTGCCTAACAGCTGAAAGCTGCCTCCATGGGAAAGGATGCAAAGTCATTAAAACAACTATGAATTACCCTTTGCTCTCTTTTTTTCAGAATCATAATGAAGTGACAAGTTTTCTGTGGTCACAAAGTGTTGGAGTCTCTTTGGGATTAAAGTGCAAAGTGGGGCTGTTGGGGAATTGTGGTCTAAAACTGTTCCCTAGGTGGGGAGGAAGAGGGAGGAAGCAGTGTGTTCAGAGCCCAGAGGTCACATCCTGCAGGTGGGTGGGTGCTGGTTCTGGGGCAGCTTCCAAGCTCTGTCCTCATCAGACATGCACTCAGTGTAGCCAGGGCTCAGGCAGGGAGAGGGAGGAGAGAAGAGAGTGGTGGGAAGCAAAGAGCTGGACTCCAGGACATTTACCCCAATGCTATTAGGGCCCACAACTTCTGGCCCACTAACTAGACCCCAGCGGGGCTGATGGCTGGAGGCAAAAAGCAAGCTATCTTGTGGCCTCTGCACCCCTCTCTCCAGACCAGAGGGAGGAGTCTTTGCACAGCTGCCTGAATGATTTCCAGAGTCTCAAGGGCCTGCCTGTTGGTTGCTCCCTCCCACCCCACCATCCCCAGGAGTCAGAACTCAAAAAGGGACTGCAAAGCATTAGCCTGAACAATATGACAGAATTCCTGGCACCAGGAAGCTCACTGGCCTGGCAGGGCAGAAATGTCCTCCTCACCACCTTAGAGCTTGGTCTGGGCCCTGACACCAACGGTTTTATGATATAGAATAACTCTCTTCACATTTTTGGTTGTCTTCAGTTTCTTCCCTTCCCTCGCTCCCTCCCTCCCTCCTGTCTAGCTCTGTGGCCCAGGCTGTAGTGCAATGGCGCCATCATGACTCACTGCAGCCTGGAACTACCGGGCTCAAGTGATCCTCCTGCTTCAGTCTCCCAAGTAGCTGGGACTACAAGTGCATGATACCATGCTCGGCTAATTTTTAATTTTTTTTTGTAGAGATGGGGTCTCCCTACATTGCTCAGACTAGCCTCAAACTGTTGGGCTCAAGCTATTCTCTCATCTTGGCCTCCCAAATCGCATGCTGTGATTACAAGAGTTAGCCATCGTGCCTGGCCTTTGATTTCTTAATCTGTAAGGTGAATGGGTTGGGTTGAAACATCAATCTTTAGGTTCTGGCTTCATCAGTGCATTTAGAATTATAAGACTGGGTCAGGCTAAGTAGCTCACGCCTGTAACCCTGGCTACTCAGGAGGCTGAGGCAGGAGGATTGCTAGAGTCCAGGAATCTGAGACTAGCCTGGGCTACACAGGGGTACCCAGTCTCCACAAAAAAATTAAAAACATAGCCATGTGTAGTGGTGTGCACCTGTAGCTCCAGCTACTCAGGAGGCTGAGGCAGGAGGACCACTTGACCCCAAGAGTTCGAGGCTGCAGTGAGCTGTGATTGTGTCACTGGGTGACAAAGCGAGACCCTGTGTCTGAAGAAAAATTTTTTAAAAAGAATTATAAGATGATTATTCTACTACTAAGGAAGTTCTGGATGGTGAGAGCAAATTCAAATCAAATGACGTTCCCTGTGACCTGTACACGTCACAGGGAGCTTCCTGTTTGCCCTCACAGGAAGGAAATGGCAAAAAGCAGCCACGTACTGAACTAGGGCAAGATCTGAACTCAGAAAAATCATCTGGCTATAGAGAGGCCACTGCATGATCCATATTAGGGTGGATGCTGGTGAGAGCAAAACTAAAGGCGAAAATGCTACCCAAGAGCAATTTACATCCACATTTACACTAAATGGGTTTATTATAATTGCTGTTATGATTAATTTCAGAGGAATTAAATGGGATCAGTCCTTTATTGCAAAGTGTTGCTGAGCTGACGGAAGTGTTATGATAAACAAGAAGGTCAAGAAGAGGCAGATGCAAAAGAAGTTACTCTACGCCATCTAAAAAAGAAATCTACTACTTAACAAAAAGCGGTGAAAAGAGACCCTGCTCTTTTGATGTTGAAATAAACTACAGTACATTAAAGTGAGAGCTGAAACCTCGTTTTCTGACCAATGGCATGTACAGCCAGAAGTATGATTCTCTCTTCACCTCTCCACCCGCTCATGACCTCACCTGCATTCTGTGACTTGGTTTACCTTTCTTGGAAGGAACGGTCACATGACAATATTTCTCTCTACATTATTAATGCCCAAAATATATTATTATCCAGACTTCCAAAGAAGTCAACTGGTTCCATTATTAAATAACTAACATTTGCTGAGCACTTACTATGCTAAGTGTATTATGCTCTTATGAATTCCATTTCATAGATGAAGTAACCGAGGCTCAGAAAGATTCAACAGATTGTCAAAAATCACATAATTAGCAAATGGCAAAGCCAGAGTTTGCCCCCGGATCTGTCTGACTCCAAAACAATCCACAGGGCCCAATCTCATCTGGCCATATTGATTACGAGTAATTAGGCTTCCCCTCTCTGCACAAAAGCTTGTTTTGCAGACATTTTTTTTCTTTTTTTTTAAGCAGTGATACAAGCCCCATTGAGGGCAGAGGGGCAGAGCCAAGTGGGCAGACAGGCCCAAAAGGCTGCAAGAGGGCCAGCTGGAGTGTCTGCCGTGTCAGCACATGGGTGCAGCCCAACATGACTTCAATTCAAGGTCTTTGATTTGCAAAATAAAAAGTTGATGGACTCCTAAAACACAGTAATTCATGGTAGGCATTCCAGTTCACACAACGCAGTCTCCTGACCCCATTTTCCCATTAAGACAAGTAATCAAATCTATTCATTAATTGATACCTTGACATTCACTTGGGGCCATATTATTGATTTTTCTAGGCTTTGCTTTTTGGACACGTCCAGTTCTATTTTAGTTATTCAGATGGAAAAGAAAAAAAAACATACAGTAGAATTCAGTTTTTTGGTACCGTGTGAAGAGAGAGAAAGACTTTGTTGCTAGCTAGATGGGTATTTGCTATTGTCTAACTACTGTCCCACTCTCCGTAATAATGGCAAACTATTGATTAATTCTTCTTGGGTGCAGCATTGCCTCATCAATCATTAAATAAGTTCTCTTGCCAGTGCAGGTACAGGAAGGAAAGATGTATGGACTTGTGTTAAAGCGTTTGTGTACTATGGAGTGGATTTTGGAGTGCTAAGTCGATTTCAGTTTTCAAAAGTGTGTAAGTCTTTAAGAAATTACTCTTGTTGTAACCCAGACTCATGAAATGCATGCCTCTGAAAGCACCCAGTCTTTTTTGTTGCTGTTGTTTTGAGATGGAGTTGCTCTGTTGCCCAAGCTGGAGTGCAATGGTGCGATCTCGGCTCACTGCAACCTCTGCCTCCCAGATTCAAGAGATTCTCATGCCTCAGCTTCCGGAGTAGCTGGAATTACAGGCATGTGCCACCATGCCCGAGGTTGGCCTGGTTATCCTCAATTTACAGAGAAGATAGAAACTGTGGCACAGAGAGGTGAAGTGGTTTGTCAAAGTCACACAACCAGTAAGTAGAAGAGTGATTGAATCCAGGCGTTTTAAACCCCAAAGGCCATGCTTTTTTCAGGAGACCCCACCCTGCTT
Source organism: Nomascus leucogenys (assembly GCF_006542625.1). Taxonomy (NCBI): domain Eukaryota; kingdom Metazoa; phylum Chordata; class Mammalia; order Primates; family Hylobatidae; genus Nomascus; species Nomascus leucogenys. The sequence continues at coordinate 76,460,726 of NC_044397.1, forward strand.
CTCTGATTAGTAGATGCCTATATTTTTAGTAGAGACAGGGTTTCACCACATTGGCCAGGCTGGTCTCGAACTCCTGAATTCAAGTGATCTGCCTGCCTCGGCCTCCCAAAATGCTGGGATTACAGGCATGAGCCACCACCTCTGGCCACATGCAGTCTTACAGCATACATTTTAATCACACCAGCAAAGCCACTTAAAAATCACAAATTGAAATTCAGACTACAACATCTGTACTGGCCTGGCCCACACTTACCAATGCCACCCATTTTCCTTCCCCTTCCTGGCCATTCTCCACATCCCTGCATTGTGACTGCCCACTCAGGTATTTGCACACGTATCTTTCTGCAATCCAATGTAAAAGGAGTCCCCTTTGAAGGTCAGAATCCCAAAACACCAAACAAAAAGGGAGCAGAAAGGAGAAGCCAGTGCTTTATTCCACAGCTGCTGCTTTTTTTTTTTTTTTTTTTTTTTTTTGGAGACGGAGTCTCGCTCTGTGATCCAGGCTGGAGTGCAGTGGCAGGATCTTGGCTCACTGCAACCTCTGCCTCCCGGGTTCAAGCAATTCTCCTGCCTTAGCCTCCTAAGTAGCTGGGACTACATGCACATGCCACCACGCCTGGCTAATTTTTTTTTTTTTTTTTTTTTTGTATTTTAGTAGAGAGGGGGTTTCACCGTGTTGCCTAGGCTAGTTTCAAACTCCTGAGCTCAGGCAATCCACTCGCCTCGGCCTCCCAAAGTGCTGATATTACAGGTGTGAGCCACCACGCCCAGCCACAGCTGCTTCTTTTTTAAGTAGAGTTCCAGATTGGCCCAGCCTATTTTCTGTCAGGCACATGACAGGGCTCATTCTCAGTCTACACTAATTTCTGCTTCTTAATGTTGACCTGGCCTTCCTGACCAATGCTTACTAAGTAAAATCTGAGACAATACTTCTTTCAAGCAGCTTGAGACACCATATGCCCTTTTGCAGCTTAGATTTGGGGATCCCAGCACGGAACTCTCAAGGTGCCTCTTGGACCCCAGAGATGTTGTATAATTCCAACACCCGCCATCTTAACTCTTCCACTTGCCTCCTTGGAAATCCCTTTCTCTCCAGTCTACAAAACATCCTTTTTTAACCACTAGAAAATATATGTGAGAGGGAGGCAGCAAGTTTAAAAGGTAACTTCACCCAACTAAAGATAAGAATGACACACATATGCTATTACAAATACAAACTTTTTTTTTTTTTTTTTGGAACAGAGTCTTGCTCTGTCACCCAGGCTGGAGTGCAATGGCACAATCTCTACTCACTGCAACCTCTGCCTCCTGGGTTCATGCAATTCTCTAGCCTCAGCTTCCCAAGTAGCTGAGATTACAGGCACCCGCCACCACGCCCGGCTAATTTTTGTAGTTTTAGTAGAGACAGAGTTTCACCATGTTGGCCAGGCTGCTCTTGAACTCCTGACCTCAGGTGATCCGCCCGCCTTGGCCTCCCAAAGTGCTGGGATTACAGGCGCAAGTCACCATGCCCGGCCTACAAACTTCTTTTAGTCAAGCTAGGAATAGAATTCAGTTCTCATAACTGAATTCACTCACCTCCATCTCGCTTTATTTTCTTGTTCACAGTGCCACATGAGCATGAATGGGCAGTAAGCATCCTTTCTTCCAAACTGTGATGTGCTGTGTCCTTCCCTCCACCCAGATCATGGGAAATTTGGCATTTTAATCGGTAGTATCCTCATCTCACTTTAGTCAGAATGGTCCTTTTACTTCTCTGTTTCTAGGACCTGCGTGATTTCCTGAATTTAAAAAAAGGCATACAGAAGAAAGGCTAGATAAAGAAGAAGGCTGAGTGATGCTGGGACAAGAAGCCCAGTTAGAGTCACGGAGGCCGTACCTGCAGCAGGGACTGCTGCGAGGAGAATCCTGTCCAACAGAATCCTCAACAACAGAAACCACCAAGATTTCTTCCCCATCATCTCACTATGTGCCAGGGGCCTTAAAACCTTATCTCCACCCCTCGCAATGGCTCCATGAGGTCAGTCTGGTTATCTACAATTTACAGAGAAGGTAGGAACTGTGGCACAGTGAGGTGAAGTGGCTTGTCAAAGTCACACAGACAGTAAGTAGAAGAGTGATTGAATCCAAGACTTTTTAACCCCAAAGGCCATGCTCTTTTCAGGAGACCCCACCCTGCTTCTCTGACTAGCAATGCCTGCTTGATGTTATCCCCATCCTTCCTGCCATAGAAGGGTTCACCAAGGGAAACATGGGAGGGCGAGGAGGAAGAATGTGAGTTCAGCATCGACTATGGTGATGCTTAGGCATGGACAGCTGGCACTGTTCTGCTCTGTGTCTGGCGGGCAGAGGGAAGAGATTGATGCCTCTTCTGTTGTTTAGCAAAGCCATCTCTCCTCCTCCACCTGCTCATCTGTGGAGCACAGCCCCAGGGACCCCTGTGGAAGGCAAAGCCCATGGACAGGCCATGTCCAAGGAAAGGTAAAACACAGTCACTGTCACCAAGACTCCCCAGCTGGGTATTTGATGACTTCCATTGACAGGCAAGGGCATTAGGCTCCTTCCCTTACCAAGTCAGGATGGTGATGGAAAGTTTGTTGGTGATGGTGAGCTAGACCTAGAGTGAACTGGACTCCAATCACCAGAACTTATATGTACTTGGGTAAGGCTGACTCTCAGTTTTCACATTGACAAAAACAACACACACACAGACACAGACACACACACACACACACACACACACCTCAAATACAAGTAAAATGGGAGAATTTACAGCCCATAAACTTTTCTAAAAGATCCTGCACATCCTTCAGATTCATGAAATGGTGTCAAAAATGCAGCAGACACAGGCTCTTGTGCTTCAGTTGCTTACGAGGAACAGAATAGTATTTTAAATAAATTTATTCCCCCAAAGATTGCATGACTACTTGATAAATTTCTATAATTTTAACATAAACTCGAGTTTTTAAAGGAGATTTAAGGCTACATTTGAAAACCTTCAGAAATCATGAAAGGCAAAACTGTGTGTGCTTGTTCATACAGGAAAGCAGAACAGGATCAATGGATTGTAACAGTGTCCATATTTTGATTGTAGTAATGTACTACCACAGTTTTGCAAGATGTTACCATTGAGGGTAACTGGGAAAAGAATACATGGGAATCTCTCCATATTATTATTATTATTATTATTAAGACAGAGTCTCGCTTTGTCGCCCAGGCTGGGGTGCAGTGGCTCGATCTCGGCTCACTGCAAGCTCCGCCTTCCAGGTTCTCACCATTCTCCTGCCTCAGCCTCCTGAGTAGCTGGGACTACAGGTGCCCGCCATCACTCCTGGCTAATTTTTGGCATTTTTAGTAGAGACGGGGTTTCACCATTTTAGCCAGGATGGCCTCGATCTCCTGACCTCTTGATCCACCCGCCTCGGCCTCCCAAAGTGCTGGGATTACAGGCGTGAGCCACTGCGATCGGCCCTCTCCATATTATTTCTTATGAATGCATGTAAATTTATACTTATCTGAATAAAAATTTTTAATTAAAAACCAAAAATCAAAACAAGAACCATGAAACAGAACAAAATAGTTGTTAAACAGTGGAATTAATAATTTTTAGCCCTCTGGGTTACTGTGGGTAAGTATAATGAGCTGAGATCATGTAAGTGCAACCTGGTATCACAGCTGGCATGGAGAGGCCACAGCCAGGCTAGTGCTCCTGGCCTTGTCTCTGTCAGTCACAAGCAGAGCATTTCTGAATATGAGTGAACAATTCGGAGCCAAGTCGACATAAATTGTAATGCTCTAAAAAAAGAAATCATGCCCTCTTTATTCCTGAAGAGTCCCAAGCACACACTTGGCACTCTTCAAACTACGCACAATGACTAATAATCTTCACCACTGGTTTCATTTTAGCTCTGGGTAATTTCTTCCCACAGATAGGCATAGTTAAGGTCCTTCCCTGTGCGCAGTTAAGCTGGGCCATAAGTACATAACTACATACTTTACAATAAGGCTACTACCCCGGATACATAAATATATAGTTTATAATAAGGCTACTACCCTGGAATTTGGCTGAAGAATAGGAGTATTGTCTGGAAAATTATCTAACAAGCACATACAGTTTTGCCTTTCATGATCTTTGAAGGTTTTCAAATGTGGCCTTAAATCTCCTTTAAAAACTTGAGTGTATGTTAAAAATACAGAAACTTATCAAGTAGTCATGCAATCTTTGGGGGAATAAATTCATTAAAAATACTGTTCTGCTCCATGTGAGCAACTGAAGCACAAGGGTCTGTGTCTGCTGCATTTTTGGCACCATTTCATGAATCTGAAGGATGTGGGGGATCTTTTAGAAAAGTTTCTGGGCAGGTGAATTCTCCCTTGTCTACTCTGCCACTCTTTTTGGCAGTCTTACCTACGTAATTTATCTCATTGAGGTCTCCTCAAAGGTAGCATTTGAAAACTAAAAAGTTTACCATGTTTGTTTTTTTGCCAAAAAGCAAAAAGTAAACAAATAAAAATCCAACTTCAAAGTGGGGAAAGATACACTCATGTCCATCCTCCCCCATTCACTTCTTTTCAAGTACTAATTCATCCTGAATTTCAAATGTACTTTTCTCTGAAAAGCTATGCCAAATACTCTGTAGCAAACTTTTGTGTAGAACATGGATACAAACATAGAACTTTTGAGTGGAAAGAGACTTCAGAGATCATCTAAGATTGGTTCCCCATGCGGCGAGGAGCTTCTAGCCCACCTTGCCCTTTCCCGCTCTTTAGAGTAGTGCCCAGGTGGTTTAAGTGATTTGCTCAAGGTCAAGCATCAGAATTAACACTCAGGCCTCCCCACACATCATGCTACTTCCTCCAAAAACTAATTCTCCCCACTGCTCCCCACTTCCACCTCTGCCCAAAAAAGGAGGAAAGAGAGAAGATCCATAAAGTCATAATTAATGATATCCAAAACATGCATTAAATAAATAAACATAGACACCTTTCTGGTATGTGCCGCGTGCCTCAATATGCATCCAGCTGTAGGATGATCACGTCTAAATAAGCCCAAGAGAAGTTTTGAAGTTCCCAGAATGAGAAAGTGTTTGCCCTCTTGTTTTAGCGGGTTTCAGTTTATTACTATCTAGTAATGCTGGATGGTGTCAGAAAGCACTCAACTCAGGCAGCATATCACAATACGAAATCTATTCTATGAAACAGAAATGTTGTAATAATTTTCAAAACATCAAAGTCTCTCTCTCTGAGTACACGAGATCCTTAAAACATTAAGAACACAATCCTTTGCTCCTCTCTCCCTGTATTTCATGTTAATTTCTTACTCTGAAATATTAACTGTTTCTAAGACAACTCAATCAAAAAGTCTTCATCATCGCCCCCTCACTACTGAAGCATATAATCTAAAAAATTAATTCAAGAACATAAAAGTCTTAAAGATAGCACCGGATTAATTGGCACGTGGAACAACAGAATGTCAACACGCTCAAGCAAATGCACAATTGCTGTTAACCTTCACTGAAATAATAGGGGAAAGGCTATAACTACTTTTGAGGATCATCATCTATTACTTTTAAAACCTGCAGTATATTCTTAATAATAAATGGAACAGCACAATCATTCACTTTTCATACAACACACACAGTTTTCCAGTCATTTACAATTCACCAGTTACACTCAAAAATCGCCCCCCCAACCCCCCCACCAACGACCACACCATCACTTCCACCTTTTATGAAAAGACAACAGTTTCGAGCCATTTAAAAAAGAGAAAGAATCCTGGCAGAAAATAATACACAGCTGTGATAATACCGTGTTATTTTAAAATACCATAATATAGTTTTACTTTTAATAATAAAAGATAAAAAAGGAGCGTCTGTGAATAATTAGAGATTGCAGTCTGAAGCCGGTTACAGTCGCTGCAATTGATAATAAACTGAAAACCCCTTGAGAGCAGGTAAATGCTTTGCAACCCTGACCCCCTCGCTCTCACATTACTTAACTACCCTGCGGTTCTTGCATTACATCACCATTCAAGCGATTGGTTCCTGCATTTTAACTCTCTCCCTGTCTCCTCCGATTAGGAGCGACACCGCAGCAAAGAAACTTCGCCCGAGTTTGCTCTTTCTCGCTTCGCTTTTTATTTGTGGCCCTTTTGCTCTGGTTGCTTTGGTTTGCTCTGCTTTTTTTTTTTTTTTCTTTTTCCCTCCAACCCGGCCTCTGTTCAACTCATTCAGGTCTCTGTGCTAGAACAAAAACTCTGATCGAAGTGAAAAGAAATGCCTCTTCGGGCAAGAAGAGGAGCGGAGGGGCTGGGGAAAGAGGAGAAGGAAGAAGAGGAGAAACAAAGACGGGCAGAAAGGGAGAAGGGGGAGAAAATGAAGAGGAGGAGGAGAACGAAGGCTCAAAAACAGAAGGCAGTAGGGGCAAAAAAAAATCTATAAAATCAGGAGAAAAGAAAATAAAATTAAAAACAAACCTCATGGACATCACTGAGGCTGAATTCCCTCCTGAGGTGCAGAACATGAGAGCTCTGGAATGAGTGTGTGTAGAATTTGAGCCAAAGCTTAACTAGCTTGAGTGAGTCATATCCTTCCCATTTGATTCCAGGCCAAGCGATGATGTAATGTGCTGGCCCTTCTTTTGCGCCTAGCTCTGGCTCTCCCTCCGGCTGGGCTCTCGCTCACTTGCTCTCTTTCTCCTGGTCTCGCCCTCCTCCCCCTTCTCCTTTTTAGCTCAGTGCTAGTGAAGTCACCATTTAAATCTGGCAGAACTGAAGCAAAAACTTCAATGTAACCAAAACAGCCCCAGGCCGAGTTCCAGACTCGGAGAGCCTTCGTGGTGCACTTGCCCTTAGAAACGGGTAAACAAAGGGGGAAACAGTGCCGCTGGGGATGGCCCTACAGCTGCCATCAGAGAGCTCCAAGAGGGACCCGGAGTTCTGCAGGCAGGGGTCAGCTGGTTCTGCTGAAAAAAAAAAAAAAAATGCTGGTTAAAAAAAAAAAAAGAGTGCCCTGTGTTTGGAGAAAGGGAAATAACATCAAGACACGTGTAGAGATGGGGAAGCAGGGAGTGAAAGATGGCAGGTTGGAAGGTCTGAGTGTGAAAAACCAACCTCAGTTAGCAGCTTGGGCTTTGGTTCAGAACCAGGTGACAGGGTTTCCATCGCCCAGGGCCCTTTTTTCCTGGAGCTGGATGGGATTTTCTGTTGCTGAATGCCAACCACCAGCCCTCCAGAGACTTCTCGCATCTGACCTCCCTGTCAGCAAGGGCAAAAACACTTCTGGTCCAAACATGTGCCCGTGTCTGGAGCCACCAAGGGCTGTGAAATCACAGTCACTTCTCCCTTGGCCCCTATGGGTCACCCTGTCATGTGCTAAAGGAAAAAGACCCCAGCCACAAAACACAAAACTTGCCTTTCTGAGATTAGCACTCCACTCTCAGGTGAACCTTCCAAAGGAGAGGGAAGGAAGACAGTTCTCCCTTAAAATGAAAGACAGGCTGTGCCCCCATAACTCAACTCGCTGGAGGGGATGCTGGTGCGGGTGGGGCTGTCTGTGACTTTAAAGAGGAGAACAGACAGTATGTGTGTCTCTTTTTTAATTACAGAGTGAGGAAAAACAGCCTGGGGAGGTGGGGGCAGTCAAGCATGATCCTTCACAAATGACAGTGAAGCCTTTTTAATGGCTGAATTCTACCCCTCACTTCACAACTCCCCACTCAGGGCTCCACCACGACAACAGTCCAGACACTACTCTATTAGCAGGGCTTTTTAACCCCATCGTCTCTCCGTGTTGCTGTTTCTCCCCACCCTTCATGTTTCCTTCAAAAAGAAAAGTAACATGAAAATGGGAAGTTCACTAGAATTTTTTTTAAATACCACAAAAGCAGAAGAAAGGCATGAAGCTGCAATTTCTTTTTTCCTTTTCCAAAAATGACCATGGCTTGTGCCACAGTCTATTGCCCCTAATGCCTTTTGTGGCCAGTGAATCAGGTAGGTAAGACAAACATTGTCTCTTCGCAAGTTGCAAAGCAGAGAGGATCTTGACTTCCAAACTGTGTTTTTGGAGAAATCTCTCAGCTTATTAAAGATGTCCACTGATGGAGGTCAGGGATATTCATCTGAATCCCCTGGAATTTAAATCACAGCTTCAGGGAGTGTCGCCGTACTCAGGGTGAAGAGTTAAAAAGCAATATTTGCCCAAGGGTCTCCAGGACCCTGGGGGTTGCGGTGGGGAAGTGCTTTCTCCAGCAGGCTGCCCTTTGGCTTGACATCCTCAATTGATGCTGATGCCACAGTAGCTCCGAGTGACACCTTTATCAAGGCAGGCAGCTCTGAATTAGAGGTGATCAGCCATAATTACAGCTGGCGCCACTGAAGCCTGTGGCCTGACAGCGGCAAATGTGGTTGTTATAAAGTTTGGTCCACCATGTCAGTGGCCTGTATAACTCATTTACGTCTGACTTGCCAAGCAGCCATTGATTTTTCTTCTGCTAAGGAGAATAAATAAAACAAAATTTTCAATAGCTTCTACAAGCCTTTACACTTCAAGGCAGGTTGGTAAGATTTTGTATAAGCTACTTTTTCCTTTTTAAATGAGCCATTGACCATCTTGGTTAATATCAAGCTATGGACTTTCGCTTTCCCTTCCCTACCCCCCAAATCTCCCCTCCCCACTTTAGTTTTCTTATTTAAATGTTTTATTTATGTTACTATTTTTGGTGAAAAATGGATATGTGGTAGAGTTTTCCAAATTTACATCTTTTTGTAAGCTCAATGGGAAAATGTTCTCTGTAGGATTTTCCCTATACCATATTACAGGGGCTGGGTGAATCCACTAGATACCAGGCTTCTGCTGTTTTTCAGTGACATAGGCAAAAGGGACTCTGTGCTTTAAATAGAGGTGATGTAAAGATGGCTTTCCTGTGCCTTGCTTGGGAAGTAACAAAGGAGATGACAGCTTCGGCCAATGCCGGGCACGGATCTCAGATGAGACCCGCCAGCATCGTTGCTTCTGCCAGTAGGAGTAAGAGAACAAGAGGTTTGAAGGTGGCCACTGTGCCTCTGATCAGGGAGTGACATCGCCAATGGGTACAGTGTTTCTAAAACCCAGACAAATGCCAAGGACCCAGAAATGTCTGTGTCTGATGATGATGCCATTAAGCCACCAACCTGCCAGAACACTTTGACATCCCGATAAAACAACTTTGGAGTGCTGGCCTGAATTGAAATCAATTTCAGAGTTCAAAGGGTCTGAATATTTACATTTGCACTTGTTGTTCGGGACCTAAGTATTCCCTCCTGCCCCTTCCAAATCAGGCATTCCACTGGCTGCTGGGTGCCTCCCCACTTGAAAAGAAGCCCTACTTTCCCATTTTCCTTCCTTTGAGCAGCTAAAGAGAGACAAGATGCTGTTCCCAAAATGAAATTCCCCTCTGATTCAAGAGATTCCTTTTTCACCCATTTGGCCTTCTCCCCTATCCCATGTCCTAGCTGCTCCTCTGAAGAAGGGGGGCTTCATAGATAGAAGTCATAAGATGCTGTAATTCCAGAGGGAGGCTTCTTAGAAGTAGCCCCCGGCCAACAGGCTAGGTCTCCAGATTAGCTGGCTTGCTCAGGAATGCTTACAACACCCTCCTTTGCAGAGCGTGTCATCCTTGGGGAGAGGGTGGTGGGTACCGCGCAGCTGTTCGGTGTAACTCACTCACACACTCCCAGCTCCTGATGAAATGTTCGGCTCCGAAGAAGTGGAAACCTTTGAGATTTGAGCTCAGAGTTCAGAATGCTTTTGGACTCTTTCCAAACAACCCAATAGAAAAGGCACAACTTGGATTGCAGGGATGGAGGGGCTCAACAGCTGACTAGAGTAGACCTTTTGTGTGCCTGGGTGAATTTCTGAGCTCAAACACGTTATGGGAAACATAGCAAATATAAGAAACAATGGAGATCCTTCCTAGAGAGAGCTGGGGTTTTTTCCCCCCTCTTTTAGGTTTGAATTTATTCTCCTCAAGGAAAAGCATATCATCTCCTTTCAAACGTTGTTTTTAAAATTTAACCCAAGATTTCTACAGTCCCAGTGGAGTTTGAGGGGCCAGATAATTTCAGAGTTAAATAAGCTGTAATGACTATCACATGTACCCAGCCATAAACCTAGTATTAAAAATTATTCAGAAAAAAGTGGCATCTCTTCCTTTTTTAATTTACAATAACCATCCAGGTGGTTTTCTAAGGCCTCCTTTGCAAATTGCTTCCAGTGAACCCTCTGGTCACAGACCACTGCACACCCACATGGTGTCATTCAGCATTCCCTTCAACTTGGGTGTCCCGTGTTTTCACAGTGGACAGAGGATGAGGGGCCGCCTAGGTGACCCGGTGCAGCATGCATCCTGAACCATGTGCAGGCAGGACTCGCTGGCTTAAACTGTCAGCCCCGCTGAAGTCAGCTCCAGGTGCTCCCAGAGAGAAGACCAGGGAGTGATCTGCCCTTGGTGACTCCTGTCGTGTAACTACTGCACCTCCTATACCCCAACCCTGGCACTAAGTGCCCTTAGGCAATTCACTGGCCTTTCCTGTGTCAAAACCTATTTGTAATTCATGGATGTGGCAATGCTGAATGTGTCTCAAACAAAGGAAAGAATTTATAATGGTAGAGGCATCAGGAAACCTTTAGGGGTGGATATTAAGAGGTCACAAGAGCCATTTGATTAGCTCTAAAATATTGTCATCAATTCTGCTTCCTATAGTGTTTTTTCTCTAACTTCTTAAAATGTGCAAGCCGTTGTACCACTTAAACCTAAACCAGTGTCTGAAAGACAGTTGACACTCCTGGAATATTTGTTAAATGAATGAATGAGTGAATGAATGAATGAATACAATCCTCAGCTCAGGCTTTATCTTTTCCATGGTCTCCTTGCTGGGCTACCAGGCTGGGATACGGGTGGCCGTTACTCTGTGCCCCTTTGGCGTCCTGAAGCAGATTCTATCCCAGCAATAAGCCAGCTGTGGAGAGGATCTCTTCATGCTTGTCTTCTTCAGCAGCCATTTGCTTCTCCAGGGCAGAGACTGTGCTATACATCTTCATCTCCTTAGCACCTAGCACCTGGCCCATACATAGTAGGTCCCTAAGAAATGTGACTGGGACTGGGCGTGGTGGCATACATCTATAGTCCTGCTACTGGGGCTGAGGTGGGAGGCTGAGGTGGAGGATCACTTGAGCCCAGGAGTTCAAGACTACAGTGAGGCATGATCGCACCACTGCACTCCAGGCTGGGAGACAGAGCAAGATTCTGTCTCTAATAATGATAATGATAATAATAGTAATAAATTAATTAAAGAAAAAGAAATGTAACTGAGCCTGAACTAGTGGCAACACAGGCTGCTCGGTCTTCCCTGAATATGTTCCCTCCTGAAAGTTCTTTTTCCTGTTTGTATTATTGCTCACATTTTTTCTGCAGCTTCCTTAAGATCTGAAGCATCTAGAAAACCTATAATAAGAAAATCCTAGGAAATCTACTGGTCAGCCTTCTCCATCCCTACACTATACCTTTTCTCCCTGGAGGGCCTCAGATTCCTCTTGCACCCCTTTTCTTGGACCCCCACAGCGGGGATGGCAGAATGAGCACTCTGTGGTGGATGTCAGAGCAGCTGATCCTAGACTATTGTCACCAGCTTCCTACATGAGGCATCCAGGGAAATTGGAACTTGAGGTGAGAGCAGCTAAATATTCTCCTGTTGGGACTTCTTGCATGGTTGTTGAGGTGCCCTAAAAAAAGAGACACTGCCACCAGGACTTTACCATGTCCAAAGAAAGGTGATGTCAGTTCTAACCAATCTCTATGACTACAGTGGGCACTGCAGGAAGAACTCAAATAATGGTGGGGGACAGGAGGTCCAATTTTTTTTTTTTTAGATAGGGTGATACAGTGTCTTGTTCTGTTGCCTAGGCTGGAGTGCAGTGGCATGATTTCAGTTCACTGTAGCCTTGACCTCCTGGGCTCAAGTGATTCCCCCACCTCAGCCTTCTGAGTAGCTGGAACTACAGGTGTGCACCACCATGCTTGGCTAATTTTGTTTACTTTTTGTAGAGACAAAGTCTCCCTATGTTGCCTAGGCTGGTCTTGAACTCTTGGACCCAAGTGATCTTCCAAGCTTGGCCTTCCAAAGTGCTGGGATTACAGGTGTGAGCCATAGTGCTTGGCCAAGGAGGTCCAAACTTTTGTGGGTAAAAGTTTATACAGGATTGCAGCCTAATGATGTTGTCAGACTAACTACACTGAATTCATGTTCTGGTGTTGAGTGGAGCCAAGACAAGGCATAGTATCTGATCAAGACTGGCTCAGAGCAGTTATGCTTGGGAGAGGAGGACAACACAACTGATGATGTGCAAGAAAGAGGCCTTTCCTGGAGGCTCTATGGGGAACCTTGGTTAAAGGAGATTATCAACCAAATTCCTACTTTCCCCTTTGACCAAGTGTGGTGACTGGTCCAGTCCAGGTTGAAGCAAGTGAGGTGCCTAGGGTGCAAAATTGAAGGAGGTACTCACTCTCAGGGGCAGGTCTGCAATTGTCCATCCCTGAGAATAATTGCCCCCTTAAATGTTGAGCCATAGGGGGCTCATTTGTGCCCCTTAGTCCAAGCCTTGTTTGGAGATAATTTTCTACTCTGTGTACTTATGAGCATGGGTAGGGTTAGTAGAATAATATCAGGTGAAGCTCTGGGCCTGCCTGGGTCTTTGGGGAGATGGAGAAGGATGCCTGCAACAGACTAGATTCTCCCTTAGAGTGTCAGCTTTCGTCAGTCTTTCCTTCTTCTCAATTAGCCACTGTGAGCTGAGAGTTGAACTAAAAGTTGTCTGATACCAAAGTTGGGAATGCGACCATTCGCTGTTTTGTACTGATACACTAACACCTTTTATAATCCAGGTGTTCCTCATGACCTAGGTTAATCCGTGTGTCCAGAAGCAAGCACTGTTACCAGCCCTGGAATCAGGAGAGGCAATGTGGGAAGACAATGGTCTTAGGAATGTCATGATTCTGACCAGGGAGATTTTCCAAGAGATGAGGGTTGAAGCAGAGGCAGAGAAGAACAGAGCGTTTTTATGGCATAACATCAAAAAGTAAGAAATGTAGAAGGCCACTTCCCTTGGATCCTAAGAGGGCTTTACACTGCTCACCTGGTCTTCGTCCCCTCCCTTTTACACCCTGAAATCTCAGCAGGGGCCACACTCTGAGCCAAACCTGCAAAGTCAATGCCTGCCCCTTTCCTGGAACCCCTAAGCTGCTGGTTTCTGAGGCGCCCCTTGTGGGTCTCCCCATTTCACAGGCAGGAAAACTTGGGGCTGCCAGAAGCTGACCATCATTTGCTGAGAATTTTTATCTGGAAAAGCAGTTCATGGGGACTTTCATCATCAGTGGAAAAATGTTGTCCCTTTGCACATGATAAGTTCAAAACACTGCAGTATCTGCTTTCTGAATATTCTTCCTCTGTCTCCCTTCAGCACTTTGCAATTCCACATAAAGGCCCTCAGAAAGGGATTACTTACGTATCTGTAGGATAACCCTGAAAATATACTCTGCTGGCTGTTTTCATTGTTAAAACACGTTTAAATGAAAAAAAAAAAAAAACTACAAAAGTAAGAAAGAGTTTGAAGAGGTTTTGAAGGTATTAGAATAAAAAGGCAGGCTTAAACTAAGGAATTGTATTTGTGGTTTCATTTCTTTCCACAAGGATTCCAGCTGTAGAGCTCTGTGTCTATTTAATAACTGACCTTTTCTTACACTGAGTAGAGGAGTTCACCAGCACTGATTTATTAAGAGGGTTTCTGCAAGGAGAATTCGCCCTCCAACACTTTTGCCTGGAGGGGATGAGAAGAATTTTTTTTAAACCCCAAGCATGAAGCTCTTGGGTCTTCCAAATGAAATTATCTATGTTTTTATTAACTGGGCCCCTGAGTTAAAAAGTTGGTTTTGATAAGGGTGAATAAATGAAAGAGAAAACTGCTGACATAATATTTTGGTTTCCAAACCCACTTCCACATTCTACTGTCCCTCTCAGGCCCATAGATGACTGTGGTTTCTCTATTTACACCAGAATCCTGGAGAGAAAGGTGCAGTTAATCCTGGTTTATGGTAAAACTCATCTCTAAACTTTAATAAAATGATCATAGTGACTCTTTTAAATGCTTTGGTATAAGTTTTGATTTTTCTAGACATGGAGTACTATATGATTTATAAATAATGCAGGCTTGTCTTTTCCTTTTATTTTTATTTTATTTTTTTTTTTTTGAGCAGAGTCTCACTCTGTCGCCCAGGCTGGAGTGTAGTGGTGCTGTCTCAGTTCACTGCAATCTCTGCCTCCGGGGTTCAAGCAATTCTCCCACCTCAGCCTCCCAAGTACCTGGGACTACAGGTGCACACCACCACACCCAGCTAATTTTTGCATTCTTAGTAGGGACAGGGTTTCACCATGTGGGCCAGGCTGGTCTTGAACTCCTGACCTCAAGTAATCCACCCGCCTTGGCCTCCCAAAGTCCTGGGATTACAGGCGTAAGCCACTGCACCCAGATTCTTTTCCATTCTTACAAGAGGAAAAGTAGATATTATGATGTCCAAGGGGTTCTATAGATTTAGGAGTAAAAAGATTCTAAATTTCTTATTTCTTACAAAGTTGAAAATTCTTCCTTTATTAATAGAAATGGGAAGGAAAGTGAGATTCATGCACTGTCTGGGCCAATCCCAGTGCCCTTTCTTTCTCTCTCTCTCTTTCTCTCTTTCATTTTTAGAGAAGGGGTCTCACTGCATTGCCCAGGCTGGAGTGAAGTGGCTGTTCACAGGCACAATCATAGCTCTCTGCAGCCTCAAACTCCTGAGCTCAAGTTATATTCCTACCTCAGCCTCCCACGTAGCTGGAACTACAGTACAGGTATGTGCCACCACGCTCGGCTAATTCCTTTCTTTTAGCACCCACCCAAACTGGAAAGCATGCATTTAAGCTGGTGTTAGAACATACTTTTCTTCGGCAATAATCTTCCTTGAAAAATCTAATGAACACTCTGACTCCTCCTTTTAACCATGGACCCCAGGTTAAAAACCCCCAAGAGAAAAAGTATGCTCACTTTGTGTTAAACTTCAAGCTATGCTCTTTTACAGGTAAAGAAAAGCAGGCACAAAGAAATGAATCTCAATCCCTTGAAGGCTGACCCTTGGCCTGGCACTCAAACCAGCAAACATCAGTCAGTGGTTCTCAGATGTGATGTGCCTGAGAATGTCTAGGGAATAGATTAAAACGTAGGTCTCCAGGTATTACCTTGGAGATTATATAGGTCAAGTTGGGGCCTTATTTCTGTGGTGCTATGACAGAATATGTATTTTTAAGCAAAACTCCCCAGAGATTTTGATGCTAGTGATTCATAGTCCACACTTCTACGTGGTCATCCTATGGTCATGGAAAGTTTATAAATAAATGAATTAAGTTGATAAAGTAAATGAAAAAAATATAAATACATTTATATGTCTCTGCTGTCCATGCTCTAAAGGAGCTGTGATTTCCTTTCCCCTCTTCTATTTCAAGGTAAAAAGTATACAGTAATCTGTCCTAAAGTGATCAAACCTTTAGACATTGGCTATAGTGGCTTTTCCAAAACAGGATGCCCACAACGGATGGAAAGAAAACATCTGTGTTCACAGTAACATAACACCCATCTGAACAGTCTATGACATTATGGTCTCCAGGACCCATGATAAGATTAGGGTTTCCTGACCTGTGGCCAGTTTTGCAAGACATTTCTCTTCTATGTTTACTATCAACATTTCCAGATGTTTATTTTGCAATATTCCTAGTCTCCTAAAGTGACAATCATGAGGAGGGTACGCTGGGATGGGGGAAGGGATA
The DNA here is from genome assembly GCF_006542625.1 of Nomascus leucogenys. NCBI lineage: Eukaryota > Metazoa > Chordata > Mammalia > Primates > Hylobatidae > Nomascus > Nomascus leucogenys. Next base: position 76,476,612 of record NC_044397.1, read on the forward strand.
CCAGTGGTAACTGAGAAGTCTATTGCAGGGTACCCACGACTCTGGCATATACCTTGATGATTTTCTTGAACTTTAGTTACACATCAACAGTGGCCTCTGGATACTAATGATTGCACAGGGTGCCTTCTCTGGGGCTCTTCACCCATCACTCTCCCAAAAGGATGTTAACAACGTTTTTCAAAAGTCTTGAATTTGTAGGTTTGTAAAGAGCTACAGCACTTGAGAGGAGAAAGTGCCAGTCTATCCACAGACCCAAAAACATGGGTGACCCAGGAAGGGGAATGAGGATCACGACCTGTGAGTCATCGAGGACTGCATCTCCTGCTAAGTGGAAATTAAGTGTCTGAATTACAATGAGACTCCTTACATAATTTCTATTTGACCAACTCTTTGTCATATTAATACTGTCATAGCGCCACAGAAGCAGCCACGGAGACAGACACCACACACACAAGCCCAGGGAATAGACAAAATGAAAAACCTTGGTAGGTGCTGAATGTCTGGGAAAATAGTAACAATAATAATGCAATAACCTGTGTGTAGATTTGGAGGAAGAGGCAGTGAACCTGAAAAATCATGATAGTTATGATGAAAGCAAAGAGGCCTCCTACCTAGTTCTTTGGTCACGTACTATCTTCTAGCCTAGGGCCACCAAGCCTATTTCATCCTGACCCTTGCTGGAGATTTTTACACCCCCTTACTCAGAGAAGCTTTGTGTTGACAGAAGAGACTCTCCAAGACATGGAGAATGAAGAGATAGTGATTGTTGGGAATGACACAAATATCTGAATGAACTAGCTTTGGGGCAGTAATCCTCTTTAAAATTCTAGAGACTTTCAGAAATAAATAAACTATAAATGCCTGTAAATCGCCCTTTCCATTTGGTAAAAACGTCCTTGGTGTTGACTTCTTACAGGCAAACCCAGAGTCTTCCTCATCTCAACTCTGCATTGCCATCATATGCATCAGCATATGAGCACTTTATCCCAAGCTGAAATAGGATCCACACTGCACCATTTTGCAAGGGTAGGTGGTTTTGAGTCTAGAAGGCCCCATAACTCAGTCTGAGGCAGTTCCGTCTTAATTTGTCAAAGTTTCTGTTATTTTAACAAAGGCTATTTGCTGTTACTTGATCCCTCCTGGCCTGGCCAAACCTCAGCACAATTGAGATCCTTTTGTTTCTCTCTTGTCTCCCTTTTCACTACCTCTCTCTACATTTCCTGATACCCTCTTCTTCCTAACTGGTTTCAAGTCATCTCACAAAAGACTTTAGCTGATGAAGACAAATTTTCCTTATTTCATATGCTGATAACTCAGGGAAAACCAAAGTCATAAGTTCTAAAGGTGGGCTCTGAGACACCAGGACAAAAGATGCTGGGGGCTGTGTTTTGTACAAGGATGCTGTTGAGTCCTTGGCTCTATTTCAGAGACACAGAAGGAAACAAAACAAACGAGATGCCAGACCTCAGGGAACCAGCATTCTAATGGGTCGAAAGAGATAATCAACCCATAAATAAGCAAATATTCTTATTTTAGATCGTGAAAATGGCTACAAAGAAAATAAAACATGGTGATGAGAGGGAGCATTGGATGTGGTGAAGACTTTTAGATCAAATGTTTAGGCAACTCCCCTCCAAAGAGATGACATTTTACCTGAGGATTGATTAGTGAGAAGGAGCCACGTATGGCTACAGGGAAGAGGTATACAGAGAGAACCACCTAGATAAATGCCCTAAGGCAGGAAGGAAATTGGTGTGTTTCATGCAGGAAAAGAAAGAAGACCTTGGAGGGAAGGAGAAAGAGAGGGAAAAGAGGTAACCTGGGAGAGGTAGGTGGAATATTCCAAGTCTCTATTTTATTTTAATTGGTGAGAAAAAGCCATTGGAAAGTCTAAAGAAGGGACTAGCATAATCTGATTTTTATTTTAAGAAAATTGCAGTAATTGCTGTGTGGAGAACAGACTGTCAGAGGGAAAGAATTCGAGATTGGACAACAGGTAAGATATTTTGCAAGAGTCTGGATGAGTAGTGATACAGGCTTGTGCCAACTGTGGTGAAGAAGACTGTGATCACGTGTGGTTTGAAAACGTCCAGAGTTTTGTTTTGGACATATGGGCAGAGGAATCAGGAGAACAGAGGGACAGGAACATCTGAGCTCAGCAGATCAGTCTGTGCTGAAGACATCCAATGGGAATCAATTCTGATTGACTTTCTTTAAAGCCATAGGTGGTGTAAATCTCAGAAATGAGTCATGCAGGATACTCTCACAGTAAGAGGTGGGCAGAGAAGGATTAGCCAGTGAGCTTGGAGGAAAACCAGGAAGTGGACAGGAAAGAGTCCTGGAAGCCAATGTCAGTACAACAGTCACTTCAGATGACTCCAAAGTACACATTTGTTAGACATCAACTATTCAGTAGCTCCTGTAGCTGTGTTCTGCTCAGCAAAGAGATTAAAAGTCAACTCACTCTCAGCTGAGTGGGAAAATAGTCCTCCTTTTACCTAACACCTTCCTGCAAATGCTCCATCCCTTTTCCCTATGGTTGAAGACATCAAGAAAGGGACTCTTGTAATACAGAAAATTTGAAGATCTTATTTGCAGGCAAGAAAAGATAAGGAACTTAAAAAAAAATCTACCTGAGTCCAAAAGCTTTTAAATACCCTGCTGCCTATGCACCCTGTCCTTTTACCATTGATGCTCTTGGGGGAGTTAAAACACTGCTCTAGCACCTAAATACATATATGTAGTTTTCATATGCAAGAGATAAACTGGTTGGACATGGCGGCCACACCTGTAATCCTGGCACTTTGGGAGGCTGAGGTGGGCAGATTGCTTGAGCCAGGAGTTTGAGACCAGCCTGGCCAACATGATGAGATCCTGTCTCTACAAAAAATACAAAAATTAGTTGAGTGTCGTGGTGTACGCCTGTACTCTCAGCTACTTGGGAGGCTGAGCGGGGAGGATCACTTGAGCCTAAGTAGGTGGAGGTTGCAGTGAGCCGAGATCACGCCACTGCACTCCCACCTGGGCGGCAGAGCGAGACTCGAATGTCTGAAAAAAAAAAAAGAAAAAAAAAGAGAGATAAACTTCATGTCAACACAGGCTCTGCTTTATTCATTACCACTTTTGAAACTTGGCAAAAATGATAAAATTAAAATTGCCCGTGGGCATGAGATGAAGACCTTCTTTAGTTTCTAAGTTTAGAGAGCAAAATTAAAAAGAAAATCATAAAGCATGTTTTAAAGCAATACACTTTATTAACGTATGTGATTTTAAGACTTCTATGCCGTTTCTCACTTTGAGAGGGTCCCAGGGCAGTTTGGGAATGTGGGCTGCCAAGTGGGTTCTAAGAGCTGCTTTTCAGGGGACAATAGGAGCAGATGCTTTCTGGATTTTTCTCCATCTGTGAAAACAGGCATCCTGGGACAGGTTTTAAAGTGGGGAGGTCCTTTTAGAGTGTGTGATGATAGCCATTGTATTAGACCCAAGAGGCCCTGAGTATAAAAACAAATGGAAGATTTGACAAATTCAGCATCCCAGATTGCAAACACCAATTAATACATTTTAAGATTTAAAAGCTAAGTTGTGGATGTTTCTGAAAATCCTTATATTACTCTGGGTAAATCCAAATTTTGCTCAACAGTGGAGGCACTGGGTCTAAATCAATCTTTCCCTCCCCAGAAGATGGCCTCCACTGACTTAGAAAAGGGCAGTAGAGGTAAGGTATGGGGCAGGTGGTTTCTGGGGTCCAGGGGGCTCGAGGTAATCTAAGAGGCCAAATGCTATAATGGTTACTTCAAATTTATGGAAAAAGAACAGGAAAATATCCTAAAATTTTCAAAGCACTTTGTTAATACAATCTCATACAGTGTCGGAGCATGAAAATTTTAAAGTCCAAATTTCCTCATTCTGCAGGTGAAAAAACTGAAGTAGGGAGAAGTTAAGCCGCTTGCTTGCTCAACCACTCCAGACCCCCTTCTGAGTATTTCAGAGCTGTTTCTATGACAGCACTGGAGGCCTGGTATCTCTGGATTGTAGGGGAGGTCTCATTCAGTAATTTCCCTGAATTCGTTCTTGGCTTTGGGCTGGGGAGTGGAAGCTGTGAAACTGAACAATATGTCTGCCTTGGCTCTGAGGCTCAGGGCATTTCCCGTTAACCAGGTCAAGACAGCCAGTGTCTGTCAATCAGAGTTTATCAGAGCCTATTTTATAGTACATTATTAAATGCCGTGATGTTTTTGTAACCAAATAAATACATTATGAACAGAGCATTTCTTTTTCCTGCAGTTCTCTACAACATCCTGGATCTGTTCTCAGAAGCAGATAAAAAGCAATAGGGACTCTAGCCACGATAATACCAATCTATATGTGTTACAAAGCAATCTGTTATCTCCTTTAATCTTCTTAAAACTTTTCCCAAGGAGAAAGCTGAGGTTAGAAAGGTGTAATGACTTGGTCAAGAACACAGAGTTATTAACTAGATCCCAGGTCTTTTAAAACCTAGTCCAGTGTTTGTGTGTGTGCGTGTGGTTTTTTTTTTTTTTTCCATAATACAACTGATCTCCTTGTCTGGTGTCCTGAATGTATGTTGTTTTATTTTAGAAAGTGATTGTTGTATTTAATTGGTTGGGATGATTGCAACTTGTTTTTAAATTCATTGTAGTAAAATATACATAACGACAAAATTTACCATTCTAATCTTTTTAAGGTGTAAAGCTCCAGGCATTAAGTACATGGTTGAAACTTTGAAGGTAAAAAAGATTAAGAAAGTGTAATAATAATTATTACAATAAAAATAAAAGCTAATTAGAAAGTCCTTGCTAAATGCCAAGCACTGTGCTAAGAGCTAATCTGTAATGTCTCATTACATTCTAAAAGTAAATCTGGCTATTTTTATCTTTCTTTTACAGTTGAGGAAACAAAAATTCAGAGAGGTTAAGTAACTTGCCCAAGGTCACACAGCTGGCACATGGCAGAGTCCAGTCACACACTCAGGCAGTTGATTGATGTATTCATACTCTAATCCACCACACCTTGTTGCTTTTTCTTTGAGGCCACTAAACGAAACAAATAAGAACTGAAAGGCTCGATTCGTCTTTCTTGGTTTCTCTGTCTGGTTGTAACCTTCACGTGTTGACCGGCGACTAAGCAACCCAAGTCCCACCAGAATTTTAGATGAAGTACCTGAGACAGGGAAAAAGGCCAAAGTCTCTTGCTTCCCCCCAGTCTGAAAAATTAGGATTGCCCTGTTCTAGTTGAACTAGCAACATCTAAGAGTCACCCAAGATACCCAAAATTATGCTTATGCTAAAGCAAGTGATAAGAGAACCTCAGTTGTCTGGGAAGAGATCATAGAAAGCAGGAAACGTATTTTTAAATAGGAAATGTCTGAACTCATTTGACAATAAATGTCACTAAAAAAACTCAACCAATTTAGTATACACTTTTTTTTTTTTTCTTTTTGAGACAGGGTCTCACTCTGTCACCTAGGCTGGAGTGCAGTGGTGAGATCATGGCTCACTGTGGCCTCGACCTCCCAGGCTGAAGCAATCTTCCCCACCTCAACCTCCCACGTAGGTGGGACCACAGGCCTGCCCTGCTCATTTTTAAAAATTATTGTAGAGACAGGGTCTTGCTATGTTTCCCAGGCTAGTCTCGAACTCCTTACCTCACGCGATCCTCCTGCCTCGCCCTCCCAAAGCACAGGCATGAGTCACCACTCTCCGCCACAGTTATATTTTCTGCAACAGTCCATTATCAAAAAGTGTGTGGCCAAGTGCAATTGCCTGAGGCCAGGAGTTCGAGACCAGCTTAGGCAACATAGTGAGACCCTGTCTCTATTTAAAAAGAAAGGGAAATGGATTTTTACAAATTGTTTTAAAGAAATGTAATGGTAACTTCCTCAACAAAGCAGGCTACTATAGAGTTGTGGAAAGAATACACACTGTACCAACATGAACACGCCTGTATATTTTTATATTAGTGAACTTCTTTGTTTTGACTTGTATTGATTTATAGTTTCAGGCTTTTTAGACGGCACATGGGAGATATGTAGAATTAAAGACAAACTTAAGACAATTACCTCATATAAGCTACGTATCCCCTTATGCCGTACTCTGTATCAAAGTAGTCATAGATGAAATAGGTTTATATTATTTTGGGGTAAAGTGTCAGCTTCTCTTAGTCTGCATTAATGACTACAGAAAACATTCCTAATGATGGAAATACAGTAGCCCAAATTCAGGTAAATGGTCTTAATGGAGAGATACATTTAAAATCACCTACTAAAAGGCAATGAGCTCAAATATAGTAGCCCTGCCTTATTCACAGCTTGGCCTTCTGCCGTTTCAGTTACCTGCAGTCAACTGCAGTCAGAAAACAGGTGAGTACGGTACGATGAGATATTTTGAGAGAGAAAGAGAAACCACCTTCACATAACTTTTATCACAGTATATTGCTATAATTGTTCTACTTTATTATTAGGTATTGTTGTTAGTCTCTTCCTGTACCTAATTTACAAATTAAACTTTATTATAGGTATGCATGGATAGGAAAAAGCATACAGAGGGTTCGGTACGATCGCAGATTCAGGCATCCACTGGGGGTCTTGTAAAGTGTTCCCTGTAGACAGCGAGAACTATTGCAAGCACTTTTCAGACCATGTACCAACTGGTCTTAAAAACATTTTACTTTTTCTCGCATGTGGCAGAGAACATGAGAACACAGTCAAAGGGGATAGTGACAGCAGGAGAATTGGTACAGAAAGCAAGAAGAGAAGCCCAAGGTAGCGGGGGCTCCCCTTGTTGTGCCTGGTGTGTCTGTCCCTTGAGCAGCCCTTGGCTTTGAGCTGAGAGTTACATCCTTATGGCAGGGCACAGGACGACGCAGACCCTAGGAGCAGGTGAAATTACAGCAACAAAGATTCTTGACACAGGAAACAGACTTCCAGAGCTTACGGTAAAACAGTAAATGCTTTACTTCTATGAGCTTGGCTTGTAGCCACTGTTATAAAAATCAGCCAAGCCGTCCCCTGATGCCCTTGATGTGATGGTCCTGTGTTGAAGATAGAGTCCCATAGTGGTGTTTTGTTGTTGTTGTTTCTTTTTATTTTGAAATAACTTCCGATTTTCAGAAGTGTTGTAAGGCTAGAGCAGAGCCTTCCTGTATGCCCTCCACCAGCTTCCCCTCATGGTAACATCTTACACAACCATGGTACATTTACCAGAACTGAGAAATTGACGCTGGTATAGTACTATTAACTTAGCTACAGGCTTTATTTGGATTAGTTTATCTCACTAATTTCATTTCCAGGAACCAATCCAGGACACAAACATAATGGGGTTTTAATCATTTTATTCCCTTGCTCAAAAAACAAGCTCGCAATTGCTAACAAATCAAAGTAAACGTTGCCTAGTTATTTGGTCACATCCTATATTTTAGCGTCATCTGCCACTATTCACCAACATGTACCCTGTAAGTTTTGGCTAGAGCCAAACTGGACATGTTTGCTTTTTCTCAATATATCTTGATCTTTCCTACATCTACAACTTTGCTTATGCTGATCCTTCAACTTGAAACATCCTCCACAGCTCATAGTTCTGCAGTTTCTATGAGACTCATATCAAATGTTTTCATTGCGAAAAAGGGTTCCTGGTACCTCAAGCCAGATGTGTTCTTTCTTGCCTAAGAATTTCTGGTGCACAGTATTGGTGCCTTTCTCATGTTGCATACTGGGAAGGATACCACTACACGGGGCCTCAGAGCAGGGCAGAGTGAAAGGACAAGGTCTAGAACTGAGGGTCAGCAAGAGGGCCCCAGCCTCTGAAAGAGGAGGGTAGCAGTGGGCCGTGGACAGAGCATTGTGATGAATTTGATATGAAACTTCATACTCTCACTCACTGGTAAAACTGAATGCCATAGCACGCTTGAGGCCTAACAATATGATCTGATTCTAATACAGACTGAAATTATAGAAATAATATAAAAGAACCAGATAGTTCCTACCTAAAATACTCCCCATTGCTTTCACTGTAATAAAACCTATTTTCATCCAAATCTGTTTAGAAGAAAACCTAATCCTCTGTGAACTCATTTTGTTTTGGTTTCTGTACATACTTCCTTCTCCCTTCCTTACCATATTAAATATTAAATCAGTATTTTTTGTTGTAACATAAACTTTACAGGAAAACATATATTTCATTGGCTACAGCAATTCTTTTGTCATTGTATAAAACTACATTCACAATTGCATAATTACAATAGAATTCTGTATAGTTACAAACATATAATAAAAGTAATTACTAAAATAATGAGAAATAAACTTTGACTTATCAGAGATGTTTACACAACCCAGACAATGGAAAAGAATATATGACCTTTCATATTGGAATGCAAAGCACTCATTTTTTCCTTCAATTAAAAGATGCTATACTCTTTTTATTAGTTTTCTTATATATCTTTTAGCATTAAGCTAGCAAAGAATTTAATAAAAACTGAACAGCATAAAGTGAGGTCATGCATTAGACCTGGGAAGGGAAACTTCATGAAGTTTCTTTCCGTGTCCTCATAACAATGAGTCCTGAAACAAGTAGAGTTTATTAGAGACTTAAATGTGGTACAACCTAACTATAGATTAGTTTATGAAAATGTACGATTTTTGTACTTAAGGCTGGGGAAATTATGCAAGAAGAAGTATGATTAACTTCATGTGACTGAAAGGCAGATGTGCATTTTTTTAACCTTTAAATTGTCTCACATAATGTAAGTATTCTCCTTTTTAAAGACAAAGCAAAAGTTTGAAAACTTTGTTCATTAGAACCAAATATTAACCACTTGCCATTTTTTTCAGCCTAACATATTTCTCAAAGAAAAGTATAAACGTGGACTAATTTCGAGTCCGTTGAACAGGTATTTGTTTTCGTTTCCTTAGCTTTGTCATTTTAAGGAGACAGGCTGGATGTGACTTCAAAAATGGTTGTATAGAAAAACGTTTATTTGCAAACTTAGAAACATTTTGTGAGTTTACAAATAAACAGAATGAGTTCTTGTATAACACCAAGAAGTTTTTTTTTTTTAACGGTTTCATCTTTTTTTTCTTTTCTCTCTTTTATTTTTTTAAAACATCATCTACTTAGAGAATGATTCCCATCCCAAAGAAAATATTTGGGCAGATCTATTCATATCCTTGGTTTAAAAAGGATATAAGCAGGCTAAGCATATTTCATGGAAGAAAGGAAATATGCCCACAGTTTCTTTTATATATTAACAAGTGCTTTTTGCTCCAAAACCTCAAAATATTCTGTGTCTTTAAAAATTTGAACACCCTCAAGACAGAAATTTCTAAGGGGTCACATAGCATTTTAATTGCCCCATACAAAACTTGCTGGCAGTTTCAAGCAACTAGATAGGAAGGGTAAGTGCTTAAAAGAACACACTCATGCCAATAAATAGTATCCTTGATAATTCTGATTGGCATTCCAGCTCCCACAGTGGGATTCAACAGCCCCACCCAGGGACAGCATGCATCTGAGAATTGTTTGAAGGTGCGTATCTTTTGGATTTGTTTACAGTGGCTTGTTCAGGGGTAAGACAGAATTTTCTACATGATTCCAAGAGCATCAGTCCTGGTTTCACTCTTCACAAAAAAGCAGATCTCCCAAGTCTTGTCACTGGTGACCTACTTGATTCAAGCAAAGTTTGTGACAAGCAAGCTCCACTATAATCAAATAATTAGGGGAATCATTTTGAGGTTTTTTTTCCTAAGAAAGGGTCTCTCTCTTTTGTCCAGGCTGGAGTACTGTGGCATAATGATAGCTCACTGCAGCCTTGAAGTCAAGTGAGCTCAAGTGATCCTCCCGCCTCAGCCTCCAAGTAGCTGGGACACACTCCTGGCTAATTTTTTATTTTTTGTAGAGAGGGGATCTCATGTTTCCCAGGCTGGTCTTGAACTCCTGGGATCAAGTGATCCTGATCCCCCTGCCTGGGCCTCCTGAGTAGTTGGAATAACAGGCGTGAACCACCATGCCCAAGTTTGACGAAGTTTGTTGAAGTGGGATTTAGCTTGCAGTGTATCCATTTTCTCCTGTTCTGTTGTACCCTTCCTTTTCCTCTTCCCTTTCTTTGGGTTATCTGGCCCATGGCATTTATGTTAAATTAAAAAAAAATCTTTTAAAAGTAAACAGTGTTTGGACTGATTCTCAAAGAAGCCGCACCTGCATATGTAAAGGGTCCGTTAACATCGGGAAAGGAAAGTGATTTGGGACTGACTCAAGTCAGGGAACTACCCACTGAATCACCACTGACACCTCCAGGATTTCTTTGGAGGTCTCTCATAAGAACAGGGATCTAGCCCAACCCTGTTCAGCTTATGAGAGCTTAGCTGAAGGTGGTATGGCTGCTGGCCACATTAGTCATTGGGGATATTGAGTCATATACATTTATAAGGGGTGGGCACAGAACATTAAATATCCCTAAGGTGTTTTGTAGCTTGAATGGTGTTGCTGAGCGCACAGAGGGACAGAGCTCAATTTCTGATCTTGGGTATGACATGCAAGTTTCATCTTCACAACATGCGTTTCTCATTTATTATCCAAACTTTTGGCAATCGCTCCTTATAACTCAACATTCACAGATTTCCAAATAAAAATGTTTACTATTTTTTGAGAGACGAAATGAAAAAAGACAGCAAAAAATAGATTCTTCTTACTGTTTTTCTTTAGAAAGTTTAGGCCATTTAATCCATCATGGGTGGAATGACTTTTACATGGGATATTTTTAAGGGTGTCGGCAACACTCTTTGTTCTTCCTTGTGCTTTAGACTTGCCTCTTAATTCTACTTGCGTAAGTTAACCTCAGAATTTAGATCATGCCTACAGTATGGTGCCCAGAGGTCTCAAACTTCTAGGCTCAAGCAATCCTCCCACCACAGCCTCCCAAGCAGCTGAAGGCTGAATGTGATCTTTGAATAATGGCTTTGCAAAAAGATCGATAAATCTTCTATTCTCTCAACCACTATTTTCTGAGAATTATCAGTTCAAGCCATATTCCCCCTATATCCTGCCAAATTCCTCTTTCTAACCAAAAGAAAAAAAAGGGATAATCTTGCTTGTCTGTTTTCCCCCCTACTTTCTTTATAAAGTTCCTAAATACATTTGCGTAAGTTTCATTTAAACTAGGGCATTTGGTAAGTTGATAGTTATAGCATGCTCACAGCTGTGGGAAAACTGACATAAAAAATAACCAGCTCAGAAAAATGGCCCATGTACAACATCTTTGAGTTTTTATGTTTTATTAGCAATTTGGACTCATTACTGTTTGGGGGAGGAAGGAAGGGAGGTAGATGTTTCTGCAAGTTGTTTCTTTAATGTATTAAGCAGAGTTTTCTAATCAGGTTTAATGCAACTCTGCCTGGCCCTTTTAGCTGGGCTGTAGGAGATGCAGGCAACATTGACCACCGGTTTCCGCTCTCCCCCACCCCACCCTCCCCATACACATCCTTGGCCCTCCCCGATGGTCTTTCATGGAAATTCATTACCCAGCAGCAGAGGTCAAGCTAGGTATTTTGTGATGCTTCCATAGAAAAATGAGATAACCTCCTTATCGCAACCCAATATGTTCTCTGATCTTTCCCAGCTTTTGTCTTTTTCTTAGCCTTTTGGGCAAAGGCATGATAACCATTTGGCTCACAACTGCCACACTGTCACTATGGTTTTGAATTATGATGACCAGAAAGAGCCAGATAATATTTAATAGGCTGAGATCACAGACTTCCCTGACACAACACTTAGCCAGGTCTGTCTTCCTTTCACAACCCTCATTATTTGTACCTGTTCTGTGACTTCTGGGAGAATACACTACCTCTAAAACTCTCTTTTTCTTCCCTTTTTGCTCTTCTGGGGTATTAATTTCCCCTTCTCCACATGAAAGAGCTGTCCATTTTGTTACCAAAATGCATTAATGCAGACTAGAAGAGTTCTATTACTAATCTTTTATGAATCTTGGTGAATCTTTGGAATATAAAAACAAACTGCATGCTGAAATAGTCTTTTGTGGCATATCTTAGGAAAATCACCAATTATCACATTTGAGAAAATGCTAAGTACACAGGTATCATGTCTTCCAACTCAATGGTCACCCTTTCCCTAGGAACACAGGAACTATGATGGAAAAACGGTAGGCACAAGAGAAGTCAGAAGAATAAAATGGGAAACCTCATTTTAGTCAATCCTTCACACTTGGAGAGAGAAAGGAAGGAAAGAAAAGAGGAAGGAAAGGAGAGAAAGAAGGAAAAATATGGTAGTATTTTTCATCTTTTCTTAGACAAGCATTATTCTTAAAGTCCTACAAGGCATTGAAACTGGAAAAAATTTAGAATCTAAAATACCAAGTTTTACTTGAAAGGCTGAATTGGCTCTTCAAGCTAATCAAACCAAGGATTTGATGTGACACATAGCTAGAAGACAAGAATGCTAATTCTATCTCTATGGACAAGATCACCGTTCAGCTTGTTTTTCATGACGAAGTTGAAAGCTCTCAGAAAGAGAGATGTTAGAAGCCAAGTGAGCAGCAAAGTCCTGGATCATGGGTTTCTAGGAAAGCACAGCTCTTAATTGAAGTCCTGGGACTAGCAGCATCAGCATCACCTAAGGACTTGCTAGAAATGCAAATTCTTAGACCCCACTTGAGATCTCTTGGAGGGTGGGGTCCTGGAATCTGTATGGTTTTCCAGTTATTCTTCTGCATGCTAAGTTTGAGAAGCACTTGTAACACTCTCCCCCAGAAGAATTTAGCCTGCACTTTGGGAAGGGATAGTAATTACTAAGCCCCCATTCAATGAAACAGCAGTACCTGCAGGACTAAAGCACATGAAAGAAGTCAAGGTGTAGAAGAACATGTTTACTATGAGCAAATGAGAGAAGGGGAAAGAATAACACAAACACACAAATGTAAACAGAGATGATTAGAATCTCTCTATCAATTACAGATTACAAACATTAAATTTCCAGAAGAAAAATAAATACTAGGATTATATGTGTAAAGAAATGAGATCATCATGTAAAAGCAGGCTTTCAGTTTCTGATACTTCCATGTAGAAACCACAGATGGTTCCAACTGGCAAATGTGAAAATGGAATCTTAGACCAGAGACTTGTGGTCCCCTCTTGCCTTAGAGGATCCTTCAGCCTTCACTCAAAAGGGGAGAGCTGGCTGAGTGCCGTGGCTCACACCTATAATCCTAACACTTTGGGAGGCCAAGGTAGGGTGCCTCTCTTGAGCCCAAGAGTTTGAGACCAGCCTGGGCAATATGGTGAAACCCCATCTCTACAAAACCCACAAAAATTAGCCTGGCTAGCTGGTACACACCTGTAGTCCCAGCTACTTGGGAGGCTGAGATGGGAGAATCGCTTGAGCCTGGAAGGCAGAGATTACAGTGAGCTGAGATCACTCCACTACACTCCAGCCTGGGCGACAGAGTGAGATCCTGTCTCAAGGAAAATAAAATGAAGGAAGAGCTTTTCCTCTAGGCAGTAGCATGTCCACTCTATTGATACACAAAAGAAGTAGATTTTAGTATGAGGGAACACTTTGATCTTTTTTTTTTTTTTTTTTTTTTGAGATGGAATCTTGCTCTGTCACCCAGGCTGGAGTGCAGTGGTGTGATCTCGGCTCACTGCAAGCTCCACCTCCTGGGTTCAAGCGATTCTCCTGCCTCAGCCTCCAGAGTAGCTGGGATTACAGGCACCCATCACCACCCCTGGCTAATTTTTGTATTTTTAGTAGAGATAGGGTTTCACCATCTTGGCCAGGCTGGTCTCGAACTCCTGACCTCGTGATCCACCCACCTAAGCCTCCCAAAGTGCTGGGATTACAGGTGTGCGCCACTGCTTCCAGCCTGATCTTTCATCTATACCAACACCGTTATGTATACCACCCTCTGCAGCAATCAGTGAGTACTAAATAGTAAAGGTGATAGTGAAGCAAGATGGGCAGACAATCGCTAACTCATTCACCAAAGGCTTTTTTGCCCTTTCTTATCCTTCCTGGGGAGAGAAACAGAGACAGAGCTTCCTCAGCGCCTCCCAGCATATTCACAGGTCATCTCATTAGGGCTGCGTGTTGGGGGGAGCTGGAATTGGGGGTTGAGTAGCTCATCATCTGTAGGTAAGTGCTTAAATCAAACTTTTCAGAGAGAGATGACAAGTCAGCTTTATGGTTTGGCCCCCAAAGACTGACTGTGGGGAGCAAAAATCAACAACCCTGCACTGCACGGGTTTGAGCGGGCCAAGTTTAACCACCGCCATTTCCTGCCGAGGCAAGCACGAGAGCGCACTTAACCCACATTGCGTTTGGAACTCCTCTCAGTAGCTTGAAATACAGTGCTGAGCTGGGGCGAGGCCACCTGGTGAAGTCACTTATCCTTAGATCTTTTTAGGTACTTCAAGGTCTCTGCCTCGTAAAAGCCTAGGCCCCTTCAACATCTTGTCCAAACCATGTTAGGTTTTTTCTCACCTTTTAAATCAAGGCTGGTGGCTGACCCTGAGTGATAAGGAACCATTTCAACCCATTAGATCATCAAAGGAATGACCTGGCTTTTCTTCTGCTCCTTTTTTGTCTCCTCTTGTAGTGATTTTACAAAGTTCTCTGGAGGATCAGGTCTAGGCCGCTGGAAGAGCAGCCCTTTTTTCTGCTGTTCACTTTGGGGCAAGCACCTCGTCCCCAGGGGTTGGCATGCACAGACCTAATGTGAAATGCACTCACAGGAAACGGATCCAAACAAAGAACTGTGTTCCCTATTACATGATATTTCTGCCTAAGTACAGAATGTCAGTTTCCTTCACAGCTGGTGTGTTTGCAGATTGTTACAGGAAAAGCGGTTGTCATTTATAACGTTTACAATTTGCCTGCGACTTTCATGTTAAATCTTCATTATCTTCCTCTTTAAAAATAACGTACATTAGATTTCAAACTTTCTGTAAGTGCAAGAGAGGGATCCCTAGTACATGGACAACAAATGAGTGTGCTGTAAACCTAGAGTCAGAATGAACCTGAAAAACCAATCAACTGTTGCTTGAGAGAAAAATAAAAGTCAGAAAATATCAGAGCTTTCCTGAATTCTGTGACTCTGTTTCAATAAAGATAGGGAGTTATATTTATGAAGTTTAGTCTCTAAATGCAGCAAGTAATTTATGCTAGCAGACATGCACATAGCCCAGAGAAAAAGATAGATGATGTATTGAGAAAATTTTGATTTTGTGCAGAATGAGGGAGAAGCAGTTTCCCCCCTTGACATGTACATAGAGCCTGGGATCCAGGGAGCCAGACGGGTGGGGAGGGTGGGTGGGGAAATGAAAGAGAGAATATTTATGGGAAAATCTTTATTCTCATTCATTGTATGAATTTAAGAGACACTCGCTGAGCATCCAGAAAGAGTGACACATACAAGTGATAAACAATTATGACATAATAAATGCTATGGCAGCATAGTGGGCTGTACCAGGGGAAGGACAACTAGGAATGGGGCTTAAGGAGGAAGGAAGCAATTGAAGAAGGCTTTACTGAGGACATTACATTTGAATTAGGGTTTGGGGGCTAGGAAGAAAAATACCAGAAGCAAGAGACAACAAGATCCTTGAAGAAAGGGCCATGTTTTCATTTCTACTTCTCCCCTCACCCCCAGTCCCACCACCCCATTCCCTCCCCTCCCCCAACATTTCCCGGGATAAAAGCTGAAAAAGTGCTTGGTGAATGAGTGTTAAAATTTATTCAGATAGAGAAAACAGCACTGATGACAAGAAATTGCCAAAGTGGTTGGAACCTTCAAGGCCTGGCAAACAACAGAGACTGTCTAAGGGAGAGGTTTGTGAAGAGCGAGGAGGGGGAATGTAAGCTGGGGTCAGACTAAGAAAAACCCTGCAGGCAGTGCCAAGGAGGATGGCTTTTTCCTTTGGATTCTAGCACTTCCCAGAATGAGTTGTGAGGGACACAAGCTCCACAGAATATTAATGTAAGAATAAGAATGGGAAGAAGAAGAAAGGGAGGAAAAGGCGAAGGGGTGGGGGCATAATTCCATATTTAAATAAGTTTAGGAAACATAGGTTAAACAAAGTTCTCTAGACTGTTTTTTACTATAGGACTTCTCAGTTATTAATAAGATAATGTTTTATTTCCATGTTTGTGTGGGCAGTACTGGATGGTGCAATTTATCCCTGTCTGTAATTTTCCATTTGTTTGAGTGATTATTTATCTCCACATCCCCAAGTAGATTATCAGCTTCGAGAGGGCAAGAACTAACTCTGCTTTTGCTTACCGTTGTATCTCTTCAGAATAACAGAATGCCTAACTCATAGTACACGCTCAAAAAAAAAAAAAAAAATTGTTGAATGCATAGATGATAGTTTGGCTGGGTATAGAAAGCTAGGTTCAAAATAATTTCCCTCAGTTCTTTTGAGGACAGTGGTTCTTTGCTTTCTAAGAACACGTGGTGCTGATAAGACATTTGAGGCTATTCTGAATTCTATTATTTTAATTGTAACTTTTTTTCATAAAAAACACTTATAGAATATTGTCTTTGTTTTTATAGATAAGCTATAAGCTATCATAGCAATGCTATACTATGCACAGCACATTTTTGGCATCATTTACAGACAAGCAAAACGGCCAATCATCTCAACTCATTTCAATGCAGTTCTTTAATAAATTTTTGCTCCAAGGCCACTGCTGCTCTTCAATATTGTTGAAGTTTGGAGTGTAGCTGAGGGAACTGGAGAAGCACCCACTTGCTCCTGGTGTTTAGGACAGCAGTTTCCTTTAACTTTTCTCTACTGTTCTTATTATGTCTTCTACAAAATCCTCAAAACGTCTGATCCAATAATGATACCACTGCCATTTCCCAGTGCTGTTATAGTTTAACATATATATATTTCTTATTTTTATTTCTTATATCAAGAGGAGGTTATGAGAGGAGGTAGGTATATGGACTTGGTTTGTCATCTTGAACCACTGTATTTGTATGTAATTTTTGTATTTTAAACTCATCATTCATTAGAAGTATCAAAATCATACTGAAATTTAATTCAAATTAATCTAGTCCATATTGCATCAGATTTTTTTGTATGTTTAAATTAGGAGGCAGCTTAAAAACTAAAAATAATTGTAAAATATGTTGTCACGAAGAGTTATATATTTATATAACTTGGTTTCCAGCTCGTTCTGCCAAAGCATACCATGAGGATTAACAATAATGTTGGTTTAGGGCTTTGTGCTCTCTGCACGCAAAACATATCTGGCTACAGGACCTTGTCACAGCATACTGAGAGAAGAATAAAAAGGATTCTTGAGTTTAGAAAGAGTGTTTTGCAGCTCACACTTTAAACTTCCTCATAATTGGAAAAAAATGCTTTGTTGCCTCTTTTAAAGCTCTGTTTGCCCTTCTCTTGCATAAAATATCCAACATCCTAAAAGGCATTTAACTCTGAACACCATTTCCATCTTCTGAAGTGCCACAGGAAGCAATTCCAGTTGCTGAGAGGGACTTTCCAGATATGAAATAATCGCCTGCAAAGACTTTACTCAGGCATCCCTAATAAACAAGAAAAATCCCATCCACCTAGTATGTTTATTAATAGGTTGTTTAAAACATTGATTCTCTTCCACATTTGTGAAAGGAATGAGTTAGTTGGTCAGTGTTCTGAGGAAGAGGACCAAATAAAGTATTCATTCTCATTTCATTTTGGAAATTCCTCAACATGAAAACTTATTATAAATTATGACATATATGTATATATATAATATTTAGTGCAATGATTTAAAGATTAGAGACCGAGCCAATAGAGGGACCATTGAGAAAGCATTCATTTATTGGAAATAGTCTATAGCCTATGTCTATGCTGTTTTTTCCCCTACAACAGGAGGCTGCTATTGCTACCCATGGTTTTCACCAGTTGTGCAGCAGCTGTCAGCCCTTTCCTTATCCTCCTCCCAAAGCTGGAGACTCAACATGGCCTTCCCATCACCCCTTGATTTGATCAGCTCAGAGTCTGAGAAAGCCAGGCTGTATCCTCCTGGGAACGCCATGAGCTGCTGGTGGGCCACTTGGCCAGGCCTCAGTGAGCTGTCTATTTGATAGTGTCTCTCACGTTTCTGTGTGCATGAGTGCAGACGTGCTTTGTTCTGGGATGCCTGAGCTCCCCAGCGCAGCTGCAAGGACTGGCTTCTCTTGCAATGAAGATAATTGCTGCATGTGCAGAACAGAAACTCTTGCCTCCTTCACCACTGCTAAGCATCTCCAGCCTGTGTGAAACTCCAAATAAGAGTCGATCTAACAACAAAGCCTTTAAAGCAAAATGAACACTCAAATCAGTTCATAGGCAGAGGTAGATAGGAACTATTGTTTTGGCCACAATTCTGTTTCTTTCTGAGTTCGTACAACCACAGGGTAGGTCATAAAATGAATTTTACTCTTTGACTTTGGAAATTTTATCCTGATTCTTTGAAAAACAAGTCTGGGGCATGCATGAGAGAAATGGCTCCAAAAGGCAGCTAAAAACTCTTTCTCTGATTTTTCTAGAGCCATAATTATCCCTGATGTGCAAGCTGTGCTCCGCCCTTATGAGTGTATTTATTTTTATTGCATGCTCTGCATTAAGGAGGACAAAGGTGTGCAATAAACGATGCTCACGGTCACAAATATATTGTTTACGCCAGAGTAGCCTAAGATAGACTATAATGTGCCTGCTCAGTGAGCAGACAAGAAATGGAACCAGCAGTTCATCATTTTGTTCAATCAGTGTTCTCTGTGTGCAAACAAAGAGATTTATACACACATAAAGCCATAAAAACATCCTTCAGAATATTTCTATGAATTAGTTTATAACTGTACTCTAATGAGCCATGCCAACATATATCTAAGCAGCTGGCTTAGGATAGCTGATTGGTTCCACTACTTTTACAAAGGAGACATAATGACTAGAATAGTGCTTTGGAGCAATTTTATTCCTTTTTTTTTTTTTGAGACAGAGTCTTGCTCTGTCACCCAGGCTGGAGTGCAGTGGCACGATCTCTGCTCACTACAACCTCTGCCTCCTGGGTTCAAGCGATTCTCCTGCCTCCACCGCCCAAGTAGCCAGATCTGCAGGCACTTGCCACCACACCTGGCTAATTTTTGTATTTTTAGTAGAGACGGGGTTTCACTATATCAGCCAGGCTGGTCTCGAACTCCTGACCTTGTGATCTGCCTGCCTCGGCCTCCCAAAGTGCTGGGATTACAGGCATGAGCCACAACGCCTAGCTGCAATTTCATTCTTGAAGTGTAGGCCAAGGGGATATGGTGGTGGGGGTGGTGGAGAATACAATTGCAAGGGGAACTGAGGATCGACCCTGCTCTAATATCACTAGTGAGAATTATCAAAGCAGGCTCTGGCTTGGTCCCTGAATTCCTTCTGTCTTGATAGGGTATATATTTGGAAACCAATTGTTCAGAGACACTCACTTGAAACTTTTAACTATCACCTACTTCTCCAACACATGGCATGAAACAATTATTTTACAACTACATCCACCATGTACTTATGGCCCTCTGTAAGTATGGCAGGTTTAGGTAATGAGATTGGTGCCTTGCAGATGGGACAGGTGTATTTTCCGGAGGGATTATGTGTGCTTGGGATCCTGGCTGCATGGAAAAGTATTACATGCACCCAATCACTTGAGATTCTCTCAAAAAGTCCCTCTTTTTCCTTACTTTTCTTCCATACACAATAATTGTCTCGTGTTGTCCCGTGAGTTGGCTGTCCTGACATATTTCTAAAACAAGAGGACACTGAGAGAAGGGCTAAAGCCTTCCTAGTGGGTCACAACTGATCCTCAAAAGAGAAAAAAAAAATCTTCTTAGATGTAAATGTACAAGGTCAAAAAATTGGTTTGTAATAACCAAAGAGAAATGCATTACAAATAAAGTGCCCTGGACTAAACATCTCTCTCAACTCTCAAGATGCATGAAAGTGCTGGCTGAGCAGAGATGGACTTTCTTAAATAGTTCCCCCCTGTTCACACACTCCTCAGCCCCTTTTCCCGAGAGAGGAGGTCAGGAGCTTGGACTGACAACTGTTGAAAGTGCAAATCCAAGGCTGTGGCCAATTAGCCTTGTTGGAACATTGCTATTCTCTATTTTATACTTTGGATTCAGGCTTTGGATCATTTATACACGATGCTGCTATGAAAATAATCTGATTTTAACTTAGAAATATTGCAAAGCAGGAAGTGATTAGGTATGAATAAATGAGAGTGATTTCTTTTTTGTTGTTCGTAAGAATGTTGTGCTCCATGATATTACTCAACAGGCTAAACACCATATTATCACATTGACTCTGAGAATGAGGAATGCTATGTCCACGATGGTATGTTTAATCTTCTTAGGTTTAATAATTGTCTCAAAAAAACTCTCTCTTGTCTTCATCTTCATAATTTCTTTGTTGTTTTTATTTTCAGTTGAAATAACTTGGAAAAGATAAACTTGTGTTCAAGTAGATTCTAGCTTTTGTTAATTGTGCCTTTTTGGTTAAGCTTATGAGTAAATGTTATGATGTTATGTGACCAGTCCACATAGGGGTAAAGCTGGGCTGAATTTTAGACAAGTACCTAAACATATCTCCATTTATTTTCTCTCTTAATCAATAAAAATTATATTCAATATGCTCAATGTTCTACATTTTTTAAATGTTTCAGAATTTGTTAATGAACTGTTGGCTTTTTTTTCCTGCCTTTTCTTTGTCCAGCTCTAACTGTTGGCCTTGATGGGGATTAATTAAATCCTGTTATTCCTGTTATAGTCTCTGCACAAAGCTCAGTTGGCTGCGGACATTTAGAGTTCCCCAATCTGCATCAGTGTGTAAAACAAACAAAGATATAAACAAAAATTCCAAAATGTGTTCATTTGCAAAGATGATACCATTACGAAAACTAAATGTACACATAATATGACTAAGAGAAACCTTTTATTTTTGTGATAAAAAGCACATAATATAAAAATTTATCATCTTAACCATTTTTAAATGCATAGTTCAGTTTAACAGAAACCCTTTTAATCTTATTAAATTAATTAATTAATTAATTTGTGTTTTTGAAACAAGCTCTCTGTCACGCAGGCTGGAGTGCAGTGGCATGAACATGGCTCACAGCAGCCTTGACCTCCTGGGCTCAAGCAATTCTCTCTCTCTCCTCAGCTTCCTGAGTAGCTAGGACCACAGGTATGTGCCACAATGCCTGGCTAATTTTTAAATTTATTTTGTAGAGACAAGCAGGATTGCCATGCAGCCCAAGCTGGTGTTGAACTCCTGGATTCAAGCAATCCTCCCACCTAGGCCTCCCAAAGGGCTAGGATTATGGGCATGAGCCACCAGGCCCAGCCTTATTTTGTTCAAATGCTTTTTAGTGTATGTTTTCAGACAGGCAAAAACGTGTAAAGAGTAATACAACAAACACCTACATGCCACCACTCGAGCTGAGAAATAAACATCAGAAACAGGATGGTGCCTCACACAGTGGCTCATGCCTGTAACCTCAGCACTTTGGGGGGCTGACACAGGCAGAGCTCTTGAGCTCAGGAGTTCGAGACCAGCCTGGGCAACATGGTGAAACCTCATCTCTACAAATAATACAAAAATTAGCCAAGCATAGTAGCACACACCCAGCTATTCGGGTGGCTGCTGTGGGAGGATCACCTGAGCTCAGGAGGGGGAGGCTGCAGTGAGCCGATATTGTGCCACTGTACTCCAGCCTGGGTGATGGAGTCAGACCCCGTCTCAAAAAAAAAAGAATTGAATTTTCACCTGTAAACCCTGACTAGGTCCGAGTCATTCCCCTCTCCCCTGCTCCAAAGGTCACTGGGATCTTGAATTTATTAATTATCATTCCTTTGCCTGGCTTTAGACTTTTACTGCGTGTGTGTACATTTGAACCTCTCATTTTTCATCAGGGTGCCTCCTGGGTATCCGTTTTGATGCTTATTTATGTGGAAGATATTAAAATACAATAATTCTTTAGTTTGAATGAATATTGCCCATATACCACCCATACCTCTAAACCATTTGCAATCTCATCACTAGTGACCCTGTTCTGCAAACTTACAAAATGCAGTACAGAAAAGGTAAATGGATGATCCAGGATCACAGGACATCTCAATTGCAGAATGCAGAAGAAAATAGTATAGAGGGCTCCTGCCCTTGCCTACTACTAGCCTATGATGTTGGCATGCTCTAGAGCTTCATAATATATTTATAAGTGCCCCACAATATGTAATAAATCATTATGTATTGATTTAAACAGTGCCATTTGTGAGCCTCAAAGTGCTGTACTGTATTACATACATAAAGGAATCAAATCACTTTGCCAGCCACTGACAGGCAGAAGCAGCTCAGTTAGGAGCCCAGCTATTCGAGTGGTGTCAGCAGAACTCCTCAGTAAGCTGAGAACTAGAAGAGGGGGAGCGAGTTGTATCGACTCCTGAAAGCGGCAAGCGTTGGCTAATTGCTGAGGGAGTACGTGCTATAGTATATCTTAGATTTTTAACGGTTTGGGTACAGAGGCAATATCTTATTTGTATAAATCAATGTTTTCATTAGAGGTCTGGTGTATCTGGAACTTCATAGGTGTAATGTATATTGGCTACTGGAAATGAAAAACAGCTTTAAACAATGCAGTAAAAGCAAGTAAATGGGGGAAAATCCACATGCTCCTATATACAGCCTCAAGTGACAGGCAGCTGTCAGCTTCATTAAAATGTCTCTGGATCCAAAAGAAATTCAAACGGTCAGGGCTCGAAGTTCTAAAATCCACTCTAAAGGGAGTAGTGTGGTGGGATCAGTTGTACTTGCTTTGCCAGAGCCAATTGGTTAATAGTCAGGAATCTCGCAAGCAGGTTCATAAACTGTTGGTAGCTTCACATGGACCACAATAAGAGAATTTACGCTGCAGAACCCAGCAAACACTACAAATCAGAGCTCTTCCCCCAGGGAGCTGGTTTACCAGCATACCACTGCTTCTGTGCATCTTTGGGTGGTAGATTTTGGACTTTAATTTTTACTGGATTCTGAAAAGAGTCTTTTGAATGCCTATGGATTCATTCTCACATAGTTGAATGCAAAAGTATTATACCTGACAGGTAAATAATGTGAGGTGATGTCTAGCATGCTCTCTTGGTTGAGTAGTAAACTCACATTTTCCCAAAGTGTAACACAGGAAATGGCTAGCATGGAAATAGCTACTTCTAAAGGGATAAAATAAATGTATAATGAATGTTTTCACCCACACTCAGTCAGGCTCAATGAAACACTACTTGCCTTCATGCTGGAAATCTGAAAGGGCATGCCATGTCAACACACTGACAAGCTACAGAATGATTTCTGTTCCTAAGAAAATCACCTGCATTTCAAAATCCCACCACCCCAAAGTGCCTCGAGGAGAAAAACAGCACAATCTTATATATGTTTAGTGAATATACCTAGTTCTATTTTTCAAATGGTAGCTATAACTTATTTATGGATGGCTCTTCCAGAGTAAGAGTTGGTGTCTTCACATCTTTTGATTAAAAGGAATAGTTTATATTTGATGTTACACTTTACATGGAAATTTTCCAAGGTAATCTCTTCAACTCTCTGCCGAATCACACACAACTTCTTACTCACTTTCCTAATTTTATTCTCTTCCTCATTTTAATTTCACTCATGTCTGTGGCTACAGAGCTCCATGCCATACCAAGTCTAAAGATTTTTCCTAGACAGAAAAAAGAAGAATGAACTTGGAATATCCATTACAAAGTTTTTCACCTTTGGACATGTGTGCAAAGGCAACTGGTCACTAATCATCTTTTATTGAATCAGAGTTTCCTTGTACTTAAAAGACAGCCTACAATAAAATTACACATTTGGGTAGCATCATAGGAACCCACTGTGATCCACCCATTAGCAACAGGCACCAAAGCCTAAGAGAGTTTATTCCCAGGTGAATATGTGTAAGAGGATAGTTATGTAATAACAGTTTAGTGTGCATCTGATCTGTGCACAAGGCATTTTGCATGCAATCTAACTCTCACAACATTACTGCAAGATATTACTATTTAATCCCATTTTATAGACGGAGAAACTAAGGCTCAAAGAAAGTAGAGGGACCACACAGAAAGTAGAGGAGACAGAATTCAGACCCACTCTGGCTAGCCTCTTTCTACTCTACCACCTGTTTCAATACAGTGCTATCTTAAATAGACCACATAATCATATTCTTTCATCTCTGCTGGCTTTCTATAAATACTCATGTTTCTGACACTTTACAAATCAGAACCATTAAAAGTTTAGGTTACTAGAATAAATATCTTTAAAACCATAGTGTGAAACCATAACTTCCATTTAACCTTCAAGCAATTTGAAAATAGGAACTTTCACAGTAGGAGTGAAATTATGACATTATAAATTATGAAATGCTACCCTGTTATTCTAATTTTAATAACTAATATTGAGAGTAGAAAAAGTCATTAATATAAACTATTAGATATGAGAAATTCATATAAAAATTGAAATGTGGCTATCAGTTTACCTTAAAATAAAAATTTTTTATTAATTATTTTGGGAGTAAGAGATTACTCCATAGCCAAAATTTATAATTTGGCTATTTTTACACATTTGTTTAGACTTCTAATAATAATAATGTCAATATCTTTCACTTTTAACCACCAAAAGCCAGTAGGTCAAATATTATTTATCCTGTTTTACAAGCGAGGAAGCTGAGGCCCAGACAGGTAGAAAGTCACAGAGCCAGAACTGGAATTCAGCTCTCATGATTCCCACCTAGTGGTGCTTCCTCTACCATGCTACCTAGAACCATGAGTTTACAAAAGCTTGAAATAGTGAAAGTGCAAGAGACAGGTGTAGCCCTTCCAATAAAAGAATAAAATTAAAATTAAAATCAAAATGTAATAG
Organism: Nomascus leucogenys; assembly: GCF_006542625.1. Taxonomy (NCBI): domain Eukaryota; kingdom Metazoa; phylum Chordata; class Mammalia; order Primates; family Hylobatidae; genus Nomascus; species Nomascus leucogenys. The sequence continues at coordinate 76,501,570 of NC_044397.1, forward strand.
GCACAGTTAAGAACGCAAAACAGCACCTTGACAAGATAGGTACATTTGGATAGGAGGAAAGAAAGTTCAGCAAAAGCTTACGTCTGACACATGTTGGTATCAAGTGCCCGGCGAAAGAAAGAGGACCAGGAAAAGTTGAAACAGAAATAGAAAGGTGCAGAGGTCTTTATTTTAATTTTTTTGTAGAGATGGGGTCTCACTTTGTTGCCCAGGCTGGTCTCAAACTCCTGGGCTCAAGCGATCCTCCCACCTTGGCCTCTCAAAGTGCTGAGATTACAGGCATGAGCCACCACACCTGGCTCCAGAAGGCTTTCTTAAACCTGCGTTTCAAGTTCATTTAAGGCTTATTCTATATGCTGCTATGACATTAACAAGGCACCTGGCTAGGTCACTCTTTGAATATATTTGGTGGGAAATGCTTTCTCTCCATTTGGCCCTTTCCGCAAGAATGCATTTACAGCCTTTTGTATTATTTTTAGCACAGTCTCCATCACATTCTGAAAGGACAGCAACAGTAGTATTCTTCTATATTGGCCTGAAGTCATTACTATGATTTTCAATAAAAATTGCCTGGCATATGCTAAAGTATATTTGTTAAAAGATATATTTGTTTTACAGGCTAATTTGCCAGAAGGTGCAAACCTACTTTTCCTATTAATTGAAAAAAAAAAAATAGTAAAAACAAAATCCTGTCCTCTAGCAACGAACTGTCTTTATATTCCCATTCTCCCTTTTACTACCACTGCCAAAGTTGGATTGCTGCCATTCCTGAAAATAACCTGTAAAAGGTGTTCTGTTACCACTAATCACAGTACTTGGCTTTTCTAGGGCACAGACCCTTGCCATCTTTATGTGAACCAAGTAAACACATGAGAAAACTTTCGTCCAATATGCCAACGTCCAATAATCGAAGATGACTAAAATCACCATTTGTTGTCTCTTTTTTTAAAAAAAAAGATAATTAAATTTGAGATCTAAAGAGCCATCTGCTACCACTATAGATGAGTACATACTTAGTTTGGAAAATAATTGGTAATATTCTTTTTCTTTGCTATTAAGAAATATGTAGTCCAGAAATTTCTGCTTTATTTTACATCATTGAACAAAATAACCTTATGATGATTTGTTTCCTTCTAATCTGAACATTAATTTCCTATGGATGGGGGGGAAAGCACTAGGCTAATTCTTAGTAGCCTGGTGTCGTGATGTTTTAGCCTCCACCTGAAGGATTTTAGACTATCTGGATCTGCGTGATTGAAACGGCATACTGTGTCCTGGCAGAAGTAATCAGTTCAGGCAGCTAAACAATGTGTAAATGGAAATGGCCACACAATTGATTTGACCAAGGCAATCAATACTGCTTTATGAAGACAGCAAAAAAAAAAAAAACAAGCAGATCAGCTGGGCCACAGTCCCACTCCATGGCTACAAGTAGATACAATTTACCAGGAATGCTTAAGACAGAAAATCTTGTTCCAGAGAATCTGAGTTTCAAGGTGTATGTGAAATGCCCAGGTCAGCACCCGACACAAAGAAGGTGTTTAACAAATATTACCCTTTCCATTTCTCTATTCTGGACACAGAATTTTTCAAATGTTTCATTAGATTATGTGTTTTCGGTATTAAGTATAACAGTGATTAGCAGATACTGGGGACTATTGGTATGTACACAATTCAACAGATATAAATGGCAGATGTAAATGGGAATTGGAGAAAGTTATCTACTGGTTTTGCACATTCCTTGTGACATGGCCATGAGTCTGCATGTTTCAAAGTGTGGCTTTCAATTGCAAGAGCTTCTTCCGTGACACTTTACTTTTCTTGATATTGTCCTAAGTGTTTTCTAGTAATTAACTGACTATTTAGCTCATTATTTCATGAAAGTATTCTAATCCTGATGTTTCATATGAGATAATAATGAAAAGGTAAGTAATTTGTTTCCAAACATAATTTATTTATTCAGTCATTCATGCATTTAATCATTCATCAAATTTATTGTTCACCCTCTATTTCTAAAAACTACAGAGAAAAAAGAGATAATAAGATATGGTCTATTCCTAAAAACAAGTAGCATTTATTGGGAGAATGATGAAAAAAGGCCTCAAATGAAAGGCAATACTACTCTTTCTATGCTGAATCAAATACATTCCAAGTGGGTTGAATACTCTCTGGTGGCTTGAAGGATGACCCATACTATATGTCATCTGCAAGGTCAGAGGTTGGCAAACCTTTTTTGTAAAGTGCCAGAATAGTAAATATTTTCATCTTCGCAGGCCATCTGTTCTCCATTGCAACTGCTCCACTCAGCTGCCACAGACAATACATCAGTGAATGGATGGGGCTATGGTCCAATAAAACTTTATTTGTGGATACTGATGTTTGAATTCATTTAAGTTTTACATGGCATGAAATACATTCTTTCTATTTTTCCAACCATTTAAAAATGTACAAACTATTCTTAGCTTGTGGGACATACAAAACAGGTGGCAGGCTGAATTTGGCCCATGGGCCATGGTTTACCAATTCCTGTCCTCGGTTGAAGGCGTTTTGGTGGCTTCCTTTCTTTGGAAAATCTTGCTGGTGGCCAGGAATCACAGAGATTTCAACTGCCTGCTTTGTATATAGCTCACCTTTGACCACATATGTGAAGTTACCTTTATAATTTATTTATGTCTTCCAGGGAAACCACTGTGGGCTTTCTGCACACCTACAAAAACCAGCCCCTTCCTCTCTGGTGGGGTGTAACTGCCTAATGTTACTCGTCATCCAGAAAAGCTCTATTTAGATTCCAAAAGCACAAAACCTTTATTGGTACATTAAAGCTTTTAAGGCATAGCTTTAATTGGAAAGAGAGCAAAAGAAGAGAGACTTCAGAAAAGCACAGGCTTCCTCTGGTTTTGTTTTGTTTTTAAATAAAAGAATCTTAAAGTATATTATGGAAATTCTCAGTAATATTTTAGTAATAAATTTAATAGCACCTTCTCAAAGTTATCATCTTTTTTTTTTCTTTAGGCAGGGTCTCACTCTGTTACCCAGGCTGGAGTGCAGTAGCATGATCACAGCTCACAGCAGCTTCAATCTCCTGGGTTCAAACAATCCTCCCACCTCAGCCTCTTGAGTAGCTGGGACTACAGGCATGCACCAGCAAGCCCAGCTAAATTTTAATTTTTATTTGTAGTAGAGGCGAGGTCTCACTATGTTTCCCAGGCTGGTCTTGAACTCCTGGGCTCAAGCAATCCTCCTGCCTAAGCCTCCAAAGTGCTGGGATTACAGGTGTGAGCCACAGCACCCGGCCAAAATTATCATCTTCCTATTCCTCTTTATATCTCAAGAGGTTCAGCTTTAAGGGCAGTACAGCTTGTTCATTGTCTCACACCAGAGTTTATGTTTGTAAATTGAGTTTGACACTCTTTTTTTAAAGGCTAAATCCCATTGTCTTTATATCTCCTCTTCAAATAAAAAACTATCAAGAGAAATCACACACTTTGGTGCTAATCAGTGGTCTTTTTTCAACATAAATTCCTTATGATCCAGTTATCATTTATCTTACCCCTGAGAATGACAGTCTTTATACCCTCCCAGACCCTCTCACCAGGTATAAACCTAATTATCTTGCATTCAACATACTTTGCATTAAAAAATAACTTTAAACTTGCTATGGGAATCTCAAATATCCCTTCCAACTCTATGCTATGATGCTATGATTTTTACAAGATTTCATCTAGATCTGCTGTGTCCAATACAGTAGCTGCTAGCTATATGTGGTTATTTTCAAATTCAAATTGAGCTTAAATTATGTATTTTTTCATTTTCTCTTATTTTTATTTTTTGTAGAGTTGGGGGTCTCACTATGTTGCCCTGGTTGGTCTTGAACTCCTGGGCTCAAGAGATCCTCCTGTCTCAGCCTCCCAAAGTGCTGGGATTATAGGTATGAGCCACTATGCCTGGCCCAAATTGAGTAAAATTAAATAAAATTTTTAAATTCAGTTCCTCAGTTGCACCAGCCACATTTCCATTATTGCTGAAAGTTCTACTGGACCATGCTGACCTACATTAAATAAATAAAAAGACAATGCAGTTATGTCTGTCAAACTTGATTTATTTATATCAGCTAAGAATTATCCTGGCCAACTTGGCTCTTAATTTCTCCAGAAGTTACAGATATCTGGAATTACAAGTACTAATAATGTCTTAGTATTAGAGAGCAATGCCTTCTAATAGTAGGCTGGATTTTTTGTTTGTTTGTTTACTGCAAGCCTTCTATCTCCCATGTTTAGGACCAGAAATTAGCAAAATGTCTTTAATCATACCACCCATATTAAACACATGCCATTTTAGGGAGGTATCTGGCATCCAATCTACTTTCCTCTTTTGGGGGGAATTTCTGTTGAATAAGGTCTTAGCAGAGCACACAATGCAGGCTTGGTCAATCGGATGCTCCACCCTAGTCTGTGACTCTAGGACAAATGAGGCCAAGAAAGGGAAGACTAAGCCCTTTAGTGCCATGTTTGTGATGCTGTTCGGCAGTGAAAGTGGCCAGTGGCCAGTGCTGGCAGCCTTGGTGTCTGGCCACTGGCCACCATCACTGCTGGTCATCTGGGGCTACTCTGATCTCTGCTTCTTTAGTGTGGTTGATTCCCTCCAGCCTCTGGCTAATTCTGGGAGTCCAAATATCTTTGAATAAATTCCCCTTTTCTGCTTAAGATAACAGGAGTGAGCTTTTTCTTCTCATTACCAAGATACATCTCCACTGATGTATCACCGGTGTTGCCCCTATGTTATTTTCACATTCTATAAACATCTTTTACAGGTTAGTCTAGTTTTTGGCCAATGAAATAAGCCCAGATGCAAAGAGTGTTGTTATTGTTGCTCTTGTTGTTGTACCAGTAGCTACTTAAAAAAAAATTTACAATCACTGTTAGCTGCAAAATAAATAATGGTAGCAGCCCAATTTTTAAAAAATCTCATTTGCAAAAGGATTTAGTCCACAAACAAGTAACAAAACACACACATTCCAATTTTTAATGGTATTTCCAACTTGCCCTTTGGGTTTCCATGTCAAAAATATTCTTTCCTTTCTGGACGATTTCTTTCTTCTAAGTTTAAAAGCTTTGTTCTCTGTTATCCTTGGTTAATGCTATCATGGTAACTGGCACTATCTCTCTTGAAAACACATTAAATAATCCTGATCCGAAGGCACTCAGAGGATGACCTTTTGCACCGTTAACATAGTCAGTGCAGAGATGGTGCAAGTGGGAATGGCTTTGAAAGATAAAGAAGGTATCACCTCAAATGGTTCCTTCAAAATATTTAAGGAGATGACAGCACCAGGCCTTCAGAGAAAGATGTGACTGATGTTTCTCTTTTCCACTTTCTATTGTTTTTTGTTTTTTTCCCCCTAACCTCTAGACTACCTGGAATGATTTCTCTAGGTTTGCTCGGGATCTTTAGACTGAAAAATTGCTCATGGAAAAATAAGAGTGGGAGGATTTCTCACTGAAGAGGAAATTTTAGGTTTTCCTAACTCTCTAGCTCCTGGTCAGGGTTCTCCAGAGAAACAGAACCAATAGGAAATAAAGTGATAAAAAGATTTATTATGAGGGACAGGTTCACATGACAATGAGGGCTTAGAAGTCTTATGATCTACTGTCTGCAAGCTGGAGGCCCAGGAATGCTGGCGGTGTAGTTCTAGTTCAACCCTGAAGCAGAGCCAATGGTGTAAGTTCCAGCCCAAGTTCCAAGACCTGAGAACCAGAAGCAGATGTCTCAGGGCAGGAGAAGATGGGTGCCTCAGCTCAGAGAGCAAATTCACCTTTCCCCTGTCTTTCCATTCCACACAGGCCCTCAACAGATTGGATGATGGCCCACCTGGATTGGTGAGGGTGCTCTTTAGTCAGTCTACTGATCCAAATGCTAATTTCTACTGAAAACACTCTCATATACCCAGAAAGAATACTTTACCAGCTATCTGGGCATCCCTCAGCCCAGTCAAGTTGACACATAAAATTAAAGAATGCACTGGCAAAGCTGCTTTTCTCCAAACAGTAGAAGCCTCATTTGCAGATCCACTTACTTCCTAGTACATATCAGCATCATAGAAACACTGATCATAAGGCATTTTAGTTCTTCCTCTGACCATTAAGAAAAGCAAAAATCTCCAATCATAACATGTGATTAAATATTCTCTCTCTCTCTGCACATTTCTGTATTTTATAATTAACATCAGCTCAGGCATTTACAAGAGTCCCGTGTATGCACAACACAGATTCTGGGATTAGCAAAATCACCCTATTGGACACCGTATCCTATGATGCTAACAACCGGCTCTATTCAAAACCCACAAGCAAACCAGCCACTTCGTCAGGTTTTTCAAAAAAGAGGTAAAATCACCATCCACAGAACAACTGTAGTTTTATGTTAGTATCCAGGGAGATTACATTTCCAGTCTGAAATCTTCTCCCTCATGAAGATTCAAAGGTAATTAGGATTTTATCACCATAGTAATTATAATATAAAGGGACCCACAGATTGCAGGGTAAGAAAAGAAAATTATTCTTAATGCTGGCCATCATCTTTCCATGGCCTCAAGATGTTCTAGGCATATTCTTTATTACTCAGCTGAAGGCTGGGCCAAAACCTAGCCACAAGACTCAAGGGTTGGGGGGCTGCAATCAGGGTAGAGCAGAACTTGATTTGGACATTCCTATCTTGACAATGGCACTGGGGATCTTCCATCTGAAAACAGAGTTGGCCAAGGTACAGGTTGTTGGCCAAGAGTTTCCGTCTGTGAGCCTCTTCACATGCCTTTGCTCTAATTGGCATAAACACTCATTGGATTTTGTGTGCTAAATAAAACTGATCCTCATTCTCAAGAAAGAGCAATCTAGAAAAACCGGTAGAAATTGATACTGGTGGGACAACAAAACTAACTAGCTCTTCGAAAATAATAATAATAAAAAACTCTAATGCTGCAGGTCAGTAAGCACTTTTAATTTTAATAGAGAAAAAATTTAGATGCAGATTGATGCACTAGAATCTTTCTGGTTTTTATTTGTCTTTTCTTTTTAAACATCTGTAATATATGCCAATAAAATTTCAAATTGAAACAGAATGTGTTAATTCCTTGACCTTCATCCTACTCCACGTTCATTCACAGATAATGTCCTTTGTTCCCAGTTTGCAGTAGAGTGGAACGTTGGGTGCCCAACAAGGTCTTACGCTAGATAGAGTTGTGTTTTTACCATAATGGGACTCAATTTTATTCATAAAGTCTGGCCCCCAAAAATGGGTTTACATCAAAATAATCTGAAATTCCCACTGGTAGGCTGAAAATACTTCCTCTGGTGCTACTGTGGAATAGGGAAGGGCAATGACGAAAGGGTTTCTACCTTTTGAAGAAAGATGATAAGCCATCAGGCAGCCCAAGGCTGAGTGTGAGATGCAGGCATCACCCGGTCTGCTTGTCCCAAGATACTCGGCTACATTACAGGAACTCCCCTTCCCTTCTCTTCCTTTCCCTTTCTCTTTCTTTCTTTCTTTTTCTTTCTTTCTTTCTTTCTTTCTTTCTTTCTTTCTTTCTTTCTTTCTTTCGTCTCTTTCTTCTTTTCTTTTCTTTTTCTTTCTCTCCCTGTCTTTCTCCCCTCCCTCCCTTCCTTCCTTTTCTTTCTTTGACACTGAATCCTACTCTGTTGTCCAGGCTGGAGTACAGTGAGGGGATCCTAGCTCACTGTAGCATTGACCTCTTGGGCCCAAATAATTCTCCTGCCTCAGCCTCCCTAGCAGCTGGACTATAGGTACACACCACCATGCCCAGCAGATTATTATCTCTTGTGGAGATGGGGTCTCCCTATGTTGCCCATGCTGGTCTTGAACTCCTGAGCTCAAGTGATCCTCCTTCCTTGGACCTGCCAAAGTGCTGGAATTCCAGGCATGAGCCACCACACCCAGCCAGGACTCCAGGTTTGTGTTTTTTGTTTTTTTTTCTTTTTTTTCCCCCATGAACTATTCGTGAGACTTAAAGGGACAACTTTCTTATGGAGATTTGCCTCTAGCACAAAGTAGTGATGGTGATTGTGGTAAAACCTGACACTTCTTTACCTCATTTAATCTCACAACAACCTGTTGAAGTAGATATTTCTATTATGACCCTATTACAGATGAGCAAACACAGGATACAGAGGACTTAAATAACCTAGGTCATATAGTTCCATTTAATTCAGAAAGGATGTGTATCTATCTGTGTAAGGTGGGGGAGGGTGACAGCCAAAGGTTACTATGGGAACAGGGCAGACACTGAAAGTGAATGGAAAAATGAAACATTCTTTTCTAGCCAGTTTGGAATGGAAGTGGAGTGCCGGACACATACAGACACCCAGAAATTTGACCCATATACTTCATGCTGTCAGTGACCTTGGACAAATATGCCCTAAACTTAGCTGGAAGATTCCCTATGGGAATTTGCAAGTGTTTTTGGAATTTCCCAGGAAGGCTGGTTCCAGGGGCAGATCTATGACTCTGTTTACGAATTCTTAGATATACTCACATTGTTACACAAATTGAGTGAGAGAAAAAAATTCCTAACACCTACAAGTTCAATGCAGGTACCACTGCAAACCCTCAGGACCTGACAATTGAGAATTTATTCTTGGGAAACTGGCTTTCTCAAAGGGTCTTTAGAACTTCGGGGCTAGACAAGCCCAAAGTGTGTGTGTGTGTGTGTGTGTGTGTGTGTGTGTATGTGTGTGTGTGTGTAAATCTACCCTCCTTTCAGTCTCTTTGTGGCATATCTTGAACAGATCTGTATACACTCTGGGCCAAGGTTTAAGCATGCTTGTGTTCATCCGTCTTGAAAAATATGCTAGCCATTACATATGCCATTTACATCTGCTCCCATCTGTACTCTGATCGCATGCAAAAATTCACGATGGACAGTTTAGTCAGCTAGGACTGCAAATAACTGTTAACAGAATTGAGATGAGACTAATACATGAGCAATCAATTGGAACATTTTCAGCAGAAGGAGTGAAGCTCACATCTGAAGTATACACAGAGGCCCTAATAAAAAGTATTACCCCATTGCCGGGCAGCATGTTTATTCCTTGACAGATATTAACAGGCTGATTGGCAAATCGTATTAAAGCATTAACATGCAGAAAAGCCCTTTGTGTGTGAAAGAGCAAAAGAAGTTCAGCTTGAACTATTTTTAAAAATGAAGTAAAAATGAAGTTGGTAAATGCATGATTCCGTTGAACTAAATAGTTACGTTTGTATTAGTAACAGCTTCTCACTTTCTGGAGTTTTAATTATGTCTCTTGGGACTGGGAGAAGGGTGAGGGCGGGGCGTATAGATTTTAACAGCTTATTTAGTTGCTATCCATACCTTTACTGCTGTTGAACTACAAAAATCTCCACAGGCAAAAATTCTTTGCATTGCAAATAAAATAGTTTTTCCCTGGTTTTTATCAGCATAGGTCCCACAAGGAACCGACAGCAGGTTTATGTCAATGAACAAGACTTATTGTTTTCAGATTTATTTTTTTATAGCAAAAAAGAAAAAAACCAGTTCGTGCTGAACTTAAAACAAAGGCAACAAAGAACAATGAGACTCTAATACGGGGTTCCAGCACAATTGCTGGATTGGATAAAGGCCATCTTGCACCCAGGTATTTGTGGGAGATCTTGTTAATTTTGGTCCTCCTGTAACTTGCTTCGTATTGTGACATGCACACCCAGGAACACGTGCACACACAGGAGCACATACACACACGTGCACACACGTGCCTTTTCTTTTGACTCAAAAGACAGACGTGTTTGCTGTGTGTGTATTTCTGGTTTCCACGATCCATCCATAAAAACTAATGGGATGGGGACTGCAGGTCAGAGGAGCAGAAGGTAAGGAATGAAAGAGAAATCCTGAAGGATTTAGGATATTTTATCTGGGATAAGATTGAGGAGGTGACAACTCTTCTCATGGAGCTGGATCTATAAAATCTTTTCAAGTTTTAGTCTAACTCACCATTTCCTTTCTTGTAGAGAAAATGATGTAGCTAGAAATGTGAAGGACCCGAAGCACATTTTGGGTGTTTGGTTTGGTTTTGTTTTTTCCTTGAAGCAAACACCACCTGCAGGCCCCTACATCTGCCATGCCCGAAGGAGGGTACGCTTCGGCAGAGTGGAAAAGTATAACCTGGAAGTCAGGAGAACCTTGTGCTGCTTTTAGTTCACCACAAAGTTGCTATGCGGGTGTTGGCAAGTCACTAAATTCCTTGGGAGTCCAAGTTTCTTTGTCTGAGCAATGGATTTTGCAAGAGGACTGCCTGGGTCCAGCTGTTCTTGATTCCACACTTTCCCCTTTGAAATTTTAGCCCCATCTTCCCTAATCCAAAGACAGTCCCTTCAGCCATCACCCGATGGGGGGGTGGTCCTTGTCATGACTCTGCATACCCAGCTTCTGAATGGTCCCCTTCAAACTTATTAAGCAGCAGCTCCTGAGTTCTGGGAGAATCACCTGGGCCAAATCATCCCCTCTGGGGCATTAGCTAACATTAACCTGAGTCAGCTCCCAGGAACACTGCATTTCCACTAAGGATTCTTGACTCTTGAACAAGGATAATGGAATGTAGGCCCCTGACTTGATGCAGAGATGAAGGGGTCATTGTGGGTGATGTCGTTCAGGATGACACTCAATCATTTGGAGAAAACCAAGATTCTAAAAGGGGCCCCAGCTGCACCAAAGATTTAGAGACAAGAAGTTAAATGTGCTTGAGAATAGAACTCAAGTTTAAAGCACTGGCTCTCAGGGAAAACAAACTAGATATTAAAACTCCTTCTCAGGGGCGTGCTGCTGCAATGACCGATGAACTGAAGGTGAGGAAATCATTTTCCCTCAGTACTCTGGGGAAGGGGGTCTCGACCTGGGGAACTAGGTAGGAATGATCAGTTTGAAGAAGGAGAAGAATGAGCATCGTACTTTTGCAGGAGGTGTGTAATTTTAAAATGCTGTCCTGGCAACACTCCCAATTCCCAGGCTCATTTTCTTCCAGCATGTGGCCAGCCCATATTTTGTACTATATCCTAATTGTGGAACTTACCGTACCAAAGCAACTTTCACAGTTCTTTCTTGTGATGGCCATAAAATATAGAAACACTTTCTATGTAATTTTTCTTGATCTAATTTTGTCACAAGCAGTCATGTGATAGAAATAATATAAAAGAGGCATTTTATCCAAATGGTAAAATGAACATCCAAATAGCTATAGCTTTGGTTAGTTGTTGCTGAAATTCTTATTTTTGCGTTTTTGGTTTTTGAAAGATGTTTGGTAAGCTTTTCACCAATATTACAGTGTTTTGGGCATTTGTTACTTCATGTGTGATCAAAATCAAAATACCACAGAAATGTTGTCATTGAGTTCACATGGTAAACATGGAAAACCCGTCGGCGATGCAGGGCAGTAAAGGTTGCTGCATCATGACATTTTTATGGTGTGAGCAGCCTGGATGGAGAATTAGGCTCTGTGGCTGAGGCTCTTGCTTTATTATCTAGAGTTTCACCATTTAGGGCTGAGCTGAGAGTGCAGAGTATCTGAGAAGGGAGAGGAGGCACACCCACCTACCCTGCTCTGCAGCAGGTAACTAAGGTTAACAGTTTCAACCAAATTCCTCCTGCACATCCTACAGTCTGTGAGGCCAGAGTGAAGAGGCATGGGAATGACAGTGGGATTATACTCCTCATACACTAAGGGAGTACTTGTCTTTTACATCTAGCTGATCTGGTACGTATGTGTGCCGTCATTTTTTGCAGGCATAGGTTCATAGAAAACCACAAACATAGCCAGTTATGAGTTTCAGGCAGGATTCGTGGCATGGATTTTCACTCTACAACACTGCTGCTGGTCTCAAGTTGACGTGCTTTTAAGTGTCAAAGGAACCTTGTTGATAACAAACTCTTGCCTGTCCCAATTCAAATTTCGTGGAGAACTGGGTTCTCCTACATAGCAGATAAGACATGATTTCAGGGCTCCTTGAGGTCTGTTCTTGATGACTGTCAGGTAAGGCCTTGTGAGGTCTTTGGGTCCATGATTAGTGCCCGGCCTGCACTATTCAAGTTCCAGTGAGAAGCCAAAGTAGCAAGAAATGATGGAGGCCTTGATTCCAACTCACCCTTGTATTATGAAAAATTAAAACATGGATTCCTTTTATTAAATTTAAATATATTGTTCAATGCTCATTTTTGAGGAAAAAATGTGCAGCTAAGGCAGAATATAATAAATACCAACAAAAATCCATATTTCTGTTTCTATTTCTTAGCTCTCAGGACACAAAATTTAAGCCTCCCAAAATGCCTAATCCCTTTTCTAGAGCTAAGGAATGTCTGTTGATATTTTACTACAGCCTATTTGTTTTAAGGAATTTTGTTTCGTTGTGTTCTAAGAGGAGACCCATGTTTGCATCAGAATATTGGACTTATTCTAGAAAATGCTAAAGGCCAAACAGAGATAAGATTAAAGCCAAGAAATTTATCACATACCCTAGTTAAATATCAGGAGAAATTGAAACCATTAGTCTGACTCATAATTATTCAAATAGTCCAGAGGAACTAATACTAGAAAGTATTCATGAAGCGTGGCGTGGAACAACTGGGCCAGGTATGCACACTACATGTTCCCAGCTCAATATATTTCATTAAAAAGACTTTTTTAAAGTGTAGCCAAATATTTAAAATAAGCAGATCTGCTAATTTTCCTCTCATACAATAAATAAGCAGGGTAAGAAATGAATATAGACATTTCACTTCTCTGGGATTTGGGAAGAAGTATACAAAGTACTCTCTACTTATGATCTGACCACTTTTTTAGAGGAGCAATATTTCCAAGTTTTGTTCTCTGATTTGCTATGGGATATGAAAAAGATCATTTGCAGATTATCAGATTTTTCATATATAAAATGAACTCATTTCTAAACATTATGTGGAGTGTATTATTATTATTAATTGCAGAAGTTGTAATAATATCAATTGTATTGGTGCATTCTCTCTTGTTTAAGATCAAGAAACAGAATGTGACTGGGCGTGGTGGCTCACACCTGCAGTCCTAGCACTTTGGGAGGCTGAGGGTAGTGGATGTCTTGAGCCCAGGAATTCGAGATCAACCTGGGCAAAATGACAAAACCCTGTCTTTACCAAAAAATCAAAAATAAGCCAGGTGTGGTGGTAGGTGCCTATAGTCACAGCTACTTAGGAGGCTGAGGTGGGAGGATTGCTTGAGTCCAGAGAGATTGAGGTTGGAGTGAGCTGTGATTGTGCCACTGCACTCCAGCCTAGGCAACAGAGTGAGATTCTGTTTCCAAAAAAAAAAAAAAAAAAGAACAAAGAAAAAAGAATACGCACACCTTCCTAGCAACCAGCCCTCACTGTGTGTGTGTGTGTTCGTGTGTGTGTGTGTGTCTAGTTTCTTTCTTTAAGATAGTAATTTGAATCAAGATTTTCTCAACCAACACTACAGTGATTGTTCCATATTAAAAATTCTTAGTCCATATCTTTGCTGATAAACCTCATTTGGCATACAGTACAAGCCCCAAAATTTGATAAACATTGGAAAAATCCAGGAAAGACCATTAATTAAAAATCATAAATCAATGTTTACACTCAGGAAAGAGTCTCTGTAGCTAATGAGGCTAATGATGAAGATTCCCAGAGATGCATATTAAGTCACCAAAAACGATGTCAAGCTACAATTTGATAAGCCCACGCAGTCTGAAGCACTGCGCTGTCTGAATTCCTTTTCATTTCCATACCTAGTCTAATTTTCCATGGCCAAACTATTCACCAAGTATTGTTGGAAAAACACAGTAAAAAATAAAAAATAACAACTGTAAATGCATTGTTTAAACCAATATTTTATGTTTAAACATAAGTTCTTAATTGGTTGACTTGTAGAAGTTGAAGGACTCAGATATCTTTAGCAACACCCTCAATTCACAGACTAAGCAGTGCAAGTTCTTCCCCACCAAAGGGCCTTCGTCCTGTTGTTTCTTCTGTGCAAATGGTTTGCCCTCTGCATCTTCACACAAACAGCTCTTTCTGATCCTTGGGGTCTCATCTGAAATGTCACTTTCCAGAAAAGCTTTTCCTACCTAATCTATCTAAACCATCTCTCCCTCCCCTTCTGCCCCTCTATTCAATCTCCATTTTAGCATCTCACTTGTTTCTTTCACATCGACAGTCATCACAAAGTGCAAGTCCACAGTTTAGTATTGTATCTTGTTTTTTATCAGTCTTTCTCATTAATCTGTGAGCACCTTGAGAGCAAACTTTTATGTTGACTTCTACATTAAAAGTCCCCCAAAGAGTGTCCAGCAAACTATGGCCTCTCAAAGCTATCTCTTGAGTGAATGAATAAATGAATGAATGAATAGAAATTCACTATCTTCACTACTGAAGTAAACATAATTTGAATTATAATATGAATTATGAAACATAATTCATGTGGTCAAATTTTCATTTCTTTTCCTTTCTTTTCTTTCTTTTGTCGTTTTTTTTTTTTTTTTTTTTTTTTTTTTGAGACAGGGTCTCATTCTGTTACCCAGGCTGGAGTGCAGTGGCACGATCATGGCTCACTGCAGCCTCATCCTCCTGGGCTCAAGTGATCCTATCACCTCAGCCTCCCAAGTAGCTGGGACCACAGGCACACACTACCATACCTGGCTAATTTTTGTACTTTTTGTAGAGTCAGGGTTTCACTATGTCGCCCAGACTCATCTCAGACTCCTGGGCTCAAGCAACCTGCACACCTCAACCTCCCAAATTGCTGGGTACAAGCCTGAGCCACTGCACTCAGTGAAATTTTCGTTTGAGAAAAACAGCTCTAGCTGCAGGAGTGAGGAGGCTGGATAAAAGAGACCATTTAGAAAACCACAGAAAGGGTGATGAGGCCCTAAACTAAGGCAGGTATGGTAAGGATGAAGACAAAAAGACAAATATGAAATTTTCCAAGTAGATAAATAGCATATAGAACACAAACTTTCAAGTTGTAGGTTATGATTGAAAGGGAAAAGTCTAGGATGACTATGGTAATTTATTAATCCAACAAATAATTGGGGATGTCACAGGCAGGCGTAGTATCTATCAATCATCATGGAGTTTACAGTGTAGGAAAGGGAACATTAAACAAAGAATTCTATAAAGGAATGATTCTTTCATAGCAGAAGTAAGAGCTACACAGGAAAGAAATGAGCAGTATATGGTGTTTGTCCTCAAGGAGGGAGGCAGGGGATGTAGGAGGGGTAGATTTGGAGAAGGAGGAAGACGATAAAGTCATCAGTACCATGGTGTTGATAATCCCTGCCAATCTTTTCATATGTGATGATAATCCCACGTTGGAACACTCTAAACACATTCCAGACTCCTCTTCCTCCGTATCCCTCATCCCTCCCACCCCCCAGTGGAGAGCCTTAGACGTGGTCCCTCAAAAAAGGGCATGGGCAAGCAGCACACTCTGGCTTCTGGCCATAGCTGTGTGATCCTGCCCTTCGTGTTTCTCTTTCATCAAGTGAAGGGTATTGTGTGAATATATTATTAAAAAAGAATATGAAAATATAAAAATAACAGAACAGCACACTCAACTTAAAAAAAGAACTCGAAGAGGAAATTGGAACAGATGATCTCTAAGGTTTCATCCAGTGCTATAATCCTTTGATTTTGTGGCTCGATAACTATTTATTGGTTTTATTTTATTCTTTTGGCATGCTCAGCTGAGAAGTTGCTGGACATGCTTTGCTAATGTCTTCAGAAAGCTGGGCTCACAGGTCTGAGCTACATGCAACAATGGCCTGGCTGAGGAGCAATTCTGAATTGTCAGGTAGGCTGCCAGGAGTTTGGGAGACACCATGTCAATGGGCATATGCCAACCTGAAATGTGGCTGGGCCCAGAAAACAATATGAATGAATGATGAATGAATGAATGAAAGAGTAAATGAATGAAAAAGTCAACAAAGACCTAGTGGAACCGAAACAGGTGGGTACAATAATAAAACTCTAAACCAAAATTAACATAGATAGATGATGGTGACAGGCAGAAAGAAGTACACAAGAAAAATGAAGAAAGAATAGTGTTGACTAAATTGGTGAGTTTATGGATTCAAAATGACTAGCATCTTTTGATTCTGCAGCTTGTCAGCTGAGGCAGACATTCTAGTAAACCTTCTTCTCATGATGATCAAAAAGACTGAAAGATGGTTAAGACTGGTCTACTAATTTAAGCACATATTAAGTGCTTAATCTTGCCTGGCATAGTAAGTGGCCAACAAGTATTAATTATTTCCAGGATCATCACCACTACCACCTCCTCTAGAACTGTGTATTCATCTTTTAAATGGAGAAGAAATGTTAAAGAGTGGAATAAATGAGCGTAAGATATAGCAGAGAACTAATGTGCCAAATTGAAAACCTATCAGCCAAATGTGTATTACACCTGCAGGAGAAAATATGAGCAATATCAGTGGCCCTGTGGTAGGTACCCTCAGCAGCCTCACTCAACAGTCATTCCAAGCCTTCTCCTCGCCTTCGTGTACTGTAGTAGCTGAAAGGTGATGCCCTGGCCTCCTAGCTTCTCTACTAACTAGAAGTGGTATGGGACATAATTCTATCAAAAGAAACACAGAAGAAAGTCCCTGGAATAAACAGCCCCAAGTAAATTCCTCGACAATACCCTTGGGTTAGCAGCCCTGGACTACCTGCCTCCAAATTTCTTGTAACATGAGAATAATAAATGTCTTTTGTGTGTGGTTGGGATTTTTTCGTTACTTGCAGGTGAATGCATTCCTAACTGATATAGTGCTCTACCCTGCAGCTGTTTCTATCTCCTTGAAAAGACAATAGTAATCTGTATAAAACATAAAAATACATGAAAACATACAATTAGAAGAAGCCATCAGAGATACAGACTGAATTCCTCTAAGAGTTCAGAAAGGGAGATGGACCAGAGCTAGAAAATAGGGGAAGGCAGAACTTGAAAAATGGGTAGGTATGAATGTGGCCCATGGAAAAAAGAGAAAATGGTTCTTTTCAATGCCTCACATCTAGAGCTTCGGTAAACACTAAATGTTTTTAGGATTACAATTTTGACAACCCAAGCAAGAAGGCATGATACACAGGGGAGGGCTTGTAAAGCTCTTAGAAGTCAGGCACATGAGAAATTGTGGCCATCTAAGGTTTTTGAGCAATGAATGGCAGGATGAAAACAGAGTTTCATGATATGCAGCTCATCATAATTTTTAAATAAAAATTTTCGAAATGATGTAACAATATACATTTTAAAATATTTTTCACTAAGAGTAAAGCACATGATAGACATGCATAGACATCATTTACACTTCCCATTTAAAAATATCAGTTTAATCCATGAGCATGCATTAATCTCTTCAACTGGTCTGAAAGGGAAGTGACATAATTGAAGCCCTGGGTGAAAATATTTTTTTAAAGAAGAAACTTCTTTTGGAGTCAAGACATGCCAGTTGCTGTTCACAGACAGGCTGGATGGGCAGATTAAAGCTCAAATGAAATTTGTGTGGAAATTTGCCTGCCATTTTACAAGGGTATAATGGGAAAGACCAAGATCACACTTAGGAAACACTGTCAACTTCTGAGAAACAGATGAGGCTGAAAATGGTTATCAATTATCTCCATTTTACTTTTTATTCTGGGAATCTTAACTGATCAGATAGCCAAGAAGACAGGCTAAAGTTTCAGACACATTGATTTGCTTTTCACTCTCTTGTTTAAGAGGCAGACTCCTGGCTACAGATAACAGTGATTTAGAGATTTGGTCTCACTTCATAGGCAGCACGAATTCTGTGCTGCCCAATAACTGGAGACAGGCTAGATCATTATCCTTTAGGTTTGAAGATGTATGACCAAGGGGACTCAAAGACAGATGTAGGACCACTACCTCTGTCTTTATGTCTTTGGAGACGCTCATGGAGTTCACACATTTATAATCCTCCTTCTCAACTCTACCACAAACCCCACCCCCACTACTGTCATGGCTGCTAGCTTCAGAGTGTTCAGACACAAAGCAACCAGCCAATCAAAAGGATGACTGGTAAGTCCACAGCTCATCATTCTCAGCTTGGCCTGACCACTGTGTGAGCACCTTGCACAGGTTAGAAATGGAATTTGTAGATAGAAGAAACACCTTCTTTACTTCTTCAGGTATTCTCCAGAGTGCTTTTTCTCTGAATGAGATATAGGCAGAAGCAGAGGTAACTCTTGATAACCCAAGAGTTCTAGCTAAGAGAATATTCAGTGTTTGATTTTCTATATTTCATTACACACACACACACACACACACACACACACACACACACACACACACACGAATGATTGAATCTTTGGTTTAAACTGATCAAGCTTCTCATTTGTAGGAAATAATTTTGTTGTAAAAGAGCCTTGTTTTGGTATCACCAGTTATTTGTTTTGGAATAAAAACGCATCCTATAGAGTGGATAAAAGCACATATTCTATAGCCAACCAGTCTGTTTGAATTGTCATTCTAGCATTTATTACTGTGTGACCTTAGACAAATTGTTTTGTTTCTCTGTGCCTTAGTTTACTAATCTGTAAATAAGAACCATCCTAGTGCCTACCTCATGTGTTTATCAGAAAGGTGAAATAAATTGATGTTTAAAGTGCTTGAAGAAGTACCTGGAACAGGATAAGAGCTATGGAAGTCTTGGCTCTTGTTATCACTCAATCTATTCAAACATTCATCTTTCAGCCATTGAGTGCCCATGATATAATGCACTATTATACAAACTGGGGACTCAGGGTGAACAGGATAGATGCCAGCCTTGAACTTATGGTGTTTCTATTTTAGTGGAGGAGGTAGATGATAAACAACAAATTAAAAACACAATATCACTTTAGACAATGATAAATGCTGTGAGGGAAACAATGACGGGTGATGTCATGGAGGGTGACTGAGATCAGGGGCTGGCTAACCTTCGAGCCGAGGGACAGAAAATCCTCCCTTGGCGACACTGGAGCTGAGACCTTAACTACATCTCCTGTAAGAAACACTAAGCAGAAGTAAGTAGCAGCGTTCTCCGTCCTCCCAGGATCCCAGGACAATAGGTCCTTCCTGCCTTAGTGTTACACGTTTTCTTTACGTTCCATAGATATTTTTAATGATGGTGAACAAAACTTTTAAAGATCAAAACATTTGAAAAGAAAAGAAGGAGCTTGTCCCTGCAGACCATCACCCTCAAATGAAGGCACCAACAGGAGAGAGGGAGAGAAGAATCAGAGAAGGACCCTCACTGCTCCTTTCCTGACATCTCTTCCTAGTCCTGGCCAGGCAGTTCAGACTTCAGACATCCATGTCCTGTCATCAGTCAACTTCAGGAAATTTTTCGAAATTGCTACCCAATCTGCAAGGACAGGAGGTAGAGGAAATGGAAAAGTGAGAGAGGGAGGAAGTTCTGTTCCTTGGTAGATGCTGGAAATCAGGGGAAACACTGGTGCTTATGTTTGTTCAGTCCAGGCACCTACAATTTTGGTGTAGGGGGATAAAGGTTGTTATCTTGTGGAAATGGAACAAACTTCACTGGGTTGGAATGTTAGTCTTGACTCTTATGGGAAGAACATGGTCCAAGCTGTGCTTTGCAAGTAGCCAGTGCTATTTTCTATTTGCAAGAGAAATTTCTGACATGGGTTTAGCCTACCTTAGTTACAAAGTGCCCTTATATGCATAAAATGGTGAATTTTCATTGACTCCTTTTCTCCAGCACAGAGGCTTTGAAGACGCCATGCCTAAGCCTGTCATTCTCTCTACTCTTCTGTTAGCAGGTACCTCCTCATCTTTCAAACACATTCTCCTCCGAGACACCATCCCTGGCCCCGCCTTATGGTGCTTCCCTCCACTCAATTCCCCAAGGCCGAGATCTTTCATTCCTTTCGCAACCCTTATCCCAACTTGTGATTATTTATATATTTGCTTATTTCTTTTTGTCTAGCTTCCTTACTTGACTGTGAGCTCCACAAAAAGGCAGAATTATGAAAGGCTGAGGCAGGAGAATCGCTTGAACCCGGGAGGCGGAGGTTGCAGTGAGCCGAGATCACGCTGCCACTGCACTCCAGCCTGGGTGATAGAGGAGCAGAGGGAGACTACATCCTCTCTGCCGCCCCCTCCAAAAAAGGCAGCACTGGCATCTCTTTCATCTGCAATGCATACTCAAATCTTTGCCAAGTGTTTGACACATACAAGATGCTCAATATTGGTTAAACAAAATAATTCATGCCATAGCCCTGGGAGGTGGTCATTTTTACAAATGAAGAAACTGAGTCTCAAGGGATTGAGTGCCTTTCTCAAGGCCACACAGCTGGTATTTGGCAGAGCTGAGGCTTTAATGCAGGGCTTCTAATGCTTGGTTTTTAAGGCTCTTTTGATTACACACCACACAGAAGGTAACTCACAAATGGCTGTGAAGGGTGCTACAGAGTATCCCAGTTATTTCAGTATCCCAGTGGGAGGCAGATTAAAGCAGTCAATGATTAGGAATCAACATCCCTGAAATCTTTGTCACAGAGAAGAAGAATCAATGGCCCTGACCAAGATACACTCAGAGCGGGTCGGTATTGAAAAGTTTCCGTACGTCTCGGAGTCCCACTGGTGGTACCCTGTGGTGGTTGAGCCATGTGCTCTGGGGTCAGAGCTCTGGATTCTGACTCCAGCCTACCCCCTTACTTGCTGTGTAATTCTGGGTAGGTTATTAATGTGTCTGCCTGGTTTCCTCATATCTAATGTGGGGGCAAGAGTCATGCATACCTCATAGTGTTCTGTACCATGCATACTCTGCCTGGAAAACAAGGGTGGTAGTCAATAAATTAATGTTGACTGAATATTGAAAGACTCTATAAACGTATGTCTTCTGCATGCAAAAAGTCACTCTCTTAGCAAGTAGGGTGGTGATCGAAGTAGAAAATGGTTGAAAATATACTTGGAATTTTTTTGAGACACTTAACCACACTATTGTCCTTTTATATGGAAATCTACTTAATCAGAATGATTATAATTCCCCAGCTATAAACCAAAATGCTTTATGCATTGCTTGTTTTGCTTCATCATGTGTCCCTCTGTTGCTATAGTTTTGAGCAGCCACATTTTTTCGAACTTTTTCAGCTGCACACCCAGCATGATGCCTTAAGATGCAATATGTCAGGTGAAAATGAAAAACATATGCTTTTTTCAGCGCTTGGTTTCAAGTATTCATGGGTTTCCAAAAAGCACAGATTTGAGAATAAGATTTTCAAGCAGAATAGACTGAGATGTACATTTCCCATTGTTCCTAAAGTTGCTATTAGGAATAGGTAATTAATCAGCTGGCATTGGAAGTGAGGCAGTTTGTTACTTTCACAAATCAGGTGGTACTACAGAATCATGACAAATAACAAAAACTTTACCTAACTGAGATTTGGGTCTGAAAAGAGAAAATTCAAGAGAAGCAAGACAGGTATCATTTGGGAGAAGAGATTGATGGGCTTAGTCAAATTAGCAGAACTAAATCCTATGAGTAGAAATACCAGAAAAATGTAACTGGCTCCATAGAAGTAGTACTTTCTAACAATTCAGGAACAGTTCAGGCTATCCAGTAGCCATCACATGAGCAGTGAGTCCACAGTTTCACAGAATGGCTGGGGCAGAAGGTGGGTGGCCACCTCTCAGGACTGTTTGGAAATTGTACATTGGATTGGAAGGTTGGATTGGAAGGTTGGATTGGGAGGTTGTCTCCAAGGTTCCTTCCAACATTGAGAGTCCATGTTTTCTGAATGTGCCATAGAAGTCTATCCTTTCAAATCTATGCTCCTTTGTCAATCATTGGCCAACAGTTCTACTTACAGAAGCATAATCAATACTGAAGCTTCTTTGAGGGTGGACACTCAATACAGGAAAGAGCCTTTACATGTTTATGATGTCTCTGACAAATAAAAATTAACTTTTACAATTTAATAGATGCCATCCCTTACACAAAGCTGAGACAGCCATTGGGAACATATGAATCATGGATGGTCAGAGCTTTGAGAACAAGACTCATGACTCCCATGAAGCAAAGGTCATCTCAGGAGAATGCCGTGGCTCTGTGTTTAAAGGGGCCCTTCCTAACCCTAGAAGGCCAACGTGTTTCCTGAAAGCAACACAACTGTTCAACCCCGACTGTCCCTGCTATCTTTTAAAGCAAAGAAACTCCCAGCTTGCCAGCCTGCCTGCTCAACACTGAATACAGAGTTGTCTGTTGGCTGCCCCAGATCCTCTCTGCTCTGTTTAGAGAGGCCAGAAAGAAGAATTCAGGGACCAACAGCAGCTGAACAGCTTGGCTGACCCGCACGCTGGGCGCCTGATTCCAGGACAACTCTCCAAGGAAAGGGAGGAGGTGGAAGGAGGACTGGGTAATAAATTAGCCCCTTGGACTTCCCTGCAGAACCTGCTGCTGTGTCCATCCTCAGCTTCTCTTTTTAAACATATGCCAGTGGATTAATGTTAGCAATCTAACCTTTGTTGAGTGCTTGCTATGGGCTAAACTCATCTCTGAGGATTTCGCACATATTGTTTTATTTAATTTCCACAACAACCTGTGAGTGTTTTTATTACATCAATGTTTAAGCAAGTAAACCGAGGCACCATCTGGTCCAAGATGACACAGGTGGCAAGAAGTAAACTCACCATTTAAACAGACAACCTGGTTTAGAAGTCTGGGATCTTGATCACTATCCTAAATTAAGCGGGAAGAGGGGACGTGGCGGAGAAGGGGCATTGAAAGTTTGGCTTAAGGGTTTTCGTTTGTTTTTAATGTAGTTAAATCTATCAATATTTAATGCCTATCTAATAATCTTTTCTCCCCCCAGCTAGACTGTAGTTCATGAATCAAGGCTGGTCTTTCTTCTTCTCAACTATTAGCACAGTGTCTGGCCAATGAGAGGGACTTAGTCACAGCAGAGGAAATGTCTATAAGGATTTTCCTAGAAAAGCCAGATAAATGTCACATGAAAATCAATAACATGCAGCATATTGTCTCTAGCAGCTTGGATGCTGCTGTTGGACCCTATGAGCCCACTCCTTGGCCAGCATGTCCGCTCATCTCCATGACATCCACCCACCCTCACACAGTAGGATGTTCTTGAAATTTACACTTTCTTCTGCCACTGGCTACCATGGTCTCTTCCTTCTCTTACCTCCGAAATGCAGATTTCCTATGCCTAGTCCCCTGGGCTCCAGAGAAGTCTGTTTATTTTCCTTGGGTGCTGAAACATCTTCTGGAAGGTTTTGAGGGCAAAGTAGACTGACAGATGCTAAGCCTTCTGGGGCAAATCAGAACTATAAGAGGCGACCAGACAGGAGACAGACAATAAGCAGGTGTGGTCGGTTGCTGTGGCTGCCCCAGTGGTAAGAGGTTTCAGTAAATAAACAGAGGCAAGTTCAGGAAACCTGCTCAGTCTTATCGTTTGTGCTACAAATGTAGACCACAAAGGTCCTGGATTGCTGTCAGTCTTTAGGGTCTTGAGACCCTAAAGACTGATGAGAGATATGAGAGCCATTCCTCTCTGACATCCCTGAAAAACTGAGCTGATCCTGTTGGGCAATACCGTAGTAAGAAGAGGAACTGGCTGCCTGTTAGAATAAGAGAAATCCCTTCACTGAACTGGGAAGTTTCCAAATAACTGGAAAAGAGAGGCATTGCTGCTGCGTGATAGTGGGTAGATCAGGATATTTCATGTAAATTATATAAACTGTGAACAATTTGGCAAGGCAGGCATCATTACTTCTGTTTCACAGATGAGAAATAGAAGCAACCTCACACCGTAACAATAGCCTCTGCTTATTGGACTAAGTCACATACAGATTTTTATTTATTGAACACTCAGTACACCAGCCACTGTCATGAAAATAATTTCTAATGAATGCCCTGAGGTTCGTCTAAGGCTGAAGATAAGCTGAAAAGAAGAGGATATGGCCAGAGAAGGTCCAGGGGTGCGGGGTAGGGGGGCCCTTAGAAAGTGTGAAGTGAAGAACTTCATGCTATCCCATCAATCTGTGAATGACTATAACTGCATGGTGAAAACCCTTTTTTTGCATTTCAAGAGGCAGGTCATGGGAGCTACAACTGGTCATTTAAATGAATTTTACTTATTTCTGAGCCAAGGCCTTTCAGGGTCTTGGTATTCAAATGTAAGCCAAAAGATTAATTTAGCCCAGTGTTTCTCAACCATGACCTCATGTAAAAAAAATACTGATGCCTGGGCTCCACCCCAGAAGAAATGATTCAAACCTTCTGGGGATGGGCCCAAGTATTGGTATTTGTTTTAAAGCTCCCAAGTGAGAGCAACAGGTAGCCAGGGCTGAGCCACTCTTTCAAACGAATGGTTCAAGTATTATTTTATCTAATGAAAGGAATCAAGGTCCCAAGTTGCCTTGAAAATTTGACGTGATCTTAAATTTTTCTCTATCAAATGCTGGGCTATCAGAAACTCCAAGCTGACAATAGCAAGGCAACTGTGATAGACATTTTGGAACAGATGCCCAGCAGCCACGGTAGAAGATGGGGAAAAAAAGATGATATGAACCACCATGTTAATTATGGAAAACCAGACACCCTGGCAGAAGGCCAGGGGCGTGGCAGAATGGATAGGGGTGGAGAACAGGAGAAATGTTAGGAAATTAGAAATTTTAATAACTTTGTCCATCAAGGGCTGCAAGTGGATGTCGACTTGTTTCTAACTCATTGCAAGCGTTGAGAGCAAAAACAGATGAGAAAAAGAAACTCCTGTATCACATTCTGGCTGCTTTTTATTTCTCCAGCCTAGGAACAGAAAAGAAATGTAGCCTTCCTGGGGCGCCTTTCCCCAAATCTGATGAAGGGCCCCCGGTAGGCTCCCTTTCTGAACACCAGGGGGAGTAAGACATAGTTTGCCCTGTTCACCATGCCTTTCTTTCCATGGAGCATGAGAAAGAACAAGTTCTTGCTTCTTGCTTAGATCCCTTCTTGAATAGCTCTTCCTTCTCTCCCTGGCTAAAGAGGACGATCTATTTGCACTTGTTTAAAAGAGTAAGTAAACGCTCTTTAGAAGCAATAAAATCGATTCTGTTCCATCACCCCAGGGTTTGAAGTGGCAACAGAGGGGAGGGGTTAAGAGAGCAGATCCTGGCGCCAGACTTCCTGGGTTTGAATCCCAGAAACAGCACTTAGTAGCTCCTTAGCTACGGGCAGGTTACTTAACCTCTCAGGTCTTGGTTTTTCTGTTTGTAAAATGCGGATGGTCATAATAACACACCTCATAGGATTGTTGTGAGGATGGGTGGGTTAACACACATAAAACTTGGAACAAGCTTGGGCATATAGACAGCAGTCAATGAGTATTAGTGCTATTTTCCAAGAGACTACCAGGAAATTTTCAATTCAAATTTGAACTCTTCCACACTTCAATCATTCTAAATATTTTATATTAAAAATCATACAACTCAAATCACAGGAATGGTAAAGCTAGTGGAGCATTTGACAAGAAGCGATCTTTTAAGGCAGAAATAAATGACTTATGTAGTGATCTCTACTTGATACAGAAAACAATGAATTATACTACCTTAATGTAAATAATACATACGTTAAATAGAAAATGACACATCCAAAAAGAATGACCTCATAAATGAATGTACTCCAATGAAGAAAGCAACAATGTGTTAGGATATCATTATCATAAACTTTTCCCAGAGGGTGTAAGAAATTAGTTGAAGAAAAGCATATGGTACCTAATGACAACTTAGATACTTTTTTAAAAGACTCTTACAGTAGTTATTTCACTAAAATGCACGTACTATTATAATTTCAGACAATTGTTTTTATTGAAATAGATGATCCTCTATGATATTATGTCATTTTAACAAAATGAGTGGCCAATAAGGAAGACCTGTGTTGATTTACTCCTCATAAAGTCTGATAGCACATTTTCCATGGACGGAGGCCATGGAATAAACATTGCTGTATCAAACATTCCTGACAATGAGGGAGAACTCTGCTTGCATGTTTTTTCATCCTAGCACACATAACTTTTTTCCCCTGTGGATCTTCAGCAAGGCAAGGCAGTTGCCTTGGCTGTATGGAATTCAGCAAACAGAAATGCATGACCAGTGACCACACACTTGCATCTGGATGAGGTTTTGGCGGACTGTGCTTTGGGATTTTAACTCCAGCCACTAACAAGGACCCTCTTCTTTTTGACTATATAAGTCAACTCTGAGAGCATGGGGTAGAATGACTTTTTTTTTTTTTTGGAGTTCCTTCCATGTCTCCTGTGCACTGAGAATGTAGATAGGAGAGAACAACTCTCTTGTCCTTTGCACTTCCCGTAGTTGGAGGTACCGAAGTCTGGCAAGAAATCAGAATGATGGAGGAAAGAGCCATCTTAAAGGGTAGAATGAAACATCCCTTTTTTGTCCTATCAACATGTGTGGGTAGAGGATAAAGCTGTCTGATGGAGTGGCACAGGGGTCAAAAGCAGGGCCTGGGCCTGGCTTGAATCCAGCACCACAGGTACTAGCCCTGTAACTTGAATTCAGTTGCTTAACTGCCCTAAGCCTCATTTCCTCATCTGTAGAACGGGGTTAATAATAGTTTCTGCCTTATAATGTAGCCGTGGGAATTAAATGAAATGTTGCTTATGAAATCCTTTATCTTACCCTGTATTTTTAAATCCTTACAGAAGAAAAATCCAACATGGTGGATACTACTGTACCAATTTTGCTGATGGGAAACTGAGGCTCAGAGATATTATATAACTGGCCCAGAGTCAACCAGGCACGTCAGTGTAGGAAACTCAGCATGAACCCAGGATTGCTTGGCTCTGAAGCTGATGCTCCAAGCACTCACTGACCCCATATCACAAAGTGAGCACTAGGGGCTGTCAGACCATCTGGGCCAGCCTTTCCTTTTATAGGGAAGAGTTACAATTAACAGAAGTTCAGCGAGTAAACTCAGGGTAGGAGGCAGGCATAAGAAATCAGTTCTTCAAGTTTTTTTTCGCCTCTGTTGGCGGAACAAGGAAGAACGAAGCGCAATTTCAGAAAAATGTTCAACTTAGATACCAAAGTAACAAGAGGATTTACTGGGGTGAGGCAGAAGTGGAGGCTTAAAGAAGGAGCCAGACAGACCTTCTTTTGGTACACAGCCTGTTAATATTTAAAAATGTTGGCTACATATGGTATGAAATTCAACTTTTTTGAATTGCAAACAAACTTGAGATTTCCACACTGATTATTACTTATTAATCATTCATTAAGCATCTGTTATCAAATAGGTCTTAGCCAAACCAAAGGGCAATTAACTTTTTCAAGAGTAAACAGAAAATAAGTTCACAAATCCCCAACTGTTCTTCCCTGCTTCTGACATCGGCTCAAGTACACGCACTCAAAAACTTGGAAGAGAACATTAAAATGAAATAGTAAATGCTCGATTCTTCTTTGGCTTTAGAATTCACGCAAATGAGACCTGCAGAGTCTAAAGGATTTCCTTATTTAATTGGCCTCAATATTTCATTTGCGCTTACTTATTGGTCTGTGTATTTCAGAGTGCTTTATCTATTTGTAACGGCTTCAGACTATCTGGTTTAGGTTGAATACCTGTAGAGGGCAGCATGTCATATTTATTTAAGGGATGAATCCAGAATCTCTGCTAATGGTTGATAATGGAGGAAGTCGTCATCCCCACCATCATCATCACCATCATCATCATTGTTCTTACCATATCCCTGGGTTTTGATCTTACAGAAAATCTCTGTTACAAAGTGGCAAAGTAGACAATACGATCTCCCCCCATCTTTATGAACGTTAATATTCTGCATAGTTTTCTGATGCATTATTTTATTCAAAATCAAAAAGATTCTCTTACTTGCATACCACAAAACTCCTCTGCTATGTTCGATGTTGGCATAAAATTCTGTCATTCTGCTGTTAAATAATTCAAAACCGTTTAACATGACATGAAGAGACTTATCATTAAGCCACGGGCAGGGGAATCGAGTGGAAAGAAAGTTCCTCACTGAGATATGTTTTCACTCGAATTAGTCTGTGGTCAGACACAAACACTCCCTGTAGAATCTGTTTCTTTAAGACTCTAAAAATAAATCTTGATCTGTAAGTGACTTTGCTGTAACACATACAGTGAGTCAGATCAAGGAGTAAGAGCCATTTATAGAATATGAACTAAACTCTGGCCTGAGACAACCGTTTAACCCTCGCAAACAGAGAAGCGGCATTTCAGATCGTGCAGTTTGATCTACAAAGCTATTTTGACATATAAAGACTCTTTTTTATGATGACTCTGGCTAAAAATATTAGAATATGCCTAGAGGCAATCACAAGCACAAAACTTTTGGTAACAGGAAGATTGGCGTGACTGTACATGATACATCTATGTGTGCATGCTCAGAACCTATTCTAGGTATGCCTGTATTCCTATGGGCTGGACGCAGTGATAAGTTGCCATTCCATGCATCCTCCTATAAAGAAGTAGATGGGAACAGGTGCAGTGGCTCATGCCTGTAATTCCAGCACTTTGGGAGGCTGAAGCAGGTGGATCACCTGAGGTCAGGAGTTCAAGACCAGCCTGGTCAACACGGTGAAACCCTGTCTCTACTAAAACTACAAAAATTAGCCGGGCATGGTGGTGGGTGCCTGTAATCCCAGCTACTCTGGAGGCTGAGGCAGGAGAATCGCTTGAACCCGGGAGACGGAGGTTGCAGTGAGCTGAGATTGCGCCACTGCACTCCAAGACTTTATCTCAAAAAGAAGAAAACCAGAAGAAGGTGGGAGTGTTTTTAAAATTATTATTATTTTCAGAAATAGAGATGGGGGTCTCACTGTGTTACCCAGGCTGGTCTTGAAACTGTAGGCTGAAGTGATCCTTTTGCCTTGGCCTCCCAAAGTTCTAGGATTATAGGCATGAGCCACCACGCCCAGCTGGTGGGAGTATTTTAACTTGCATTCCATGGTGATTTAGAATGGCTTGTGTGACCATAAATAAGTCATTGAACATCTCTGAGCCTCAGTTTCTTCATCTCTGAAACAGTAATAAATATAATCTGTACCTGAAGAGGTTGATGTGAGGATTAAATAAGATAAAGCATATAAAGTACTCAGTACACAGAACACAATTTTAAGAAATGTCAGCTAATATTCTGCTCTTCTCAGCCCTGGCAGTTATAGAATGGTGTAATTTTCTTTTTGTTCTTTCTACGCCTTTGCATGTCCCTTCATTTCTAGAGCATGTCTTCACAGTCTTATAAATAGCTGCCTTAGAGGGCACATCTGGTGGCTACAGGTGGGTAAGAGTTTTCTTTCTCCTTCTGCATGGCTGATGTAATGAACATCTCTAAGGGGATATATGATTGAAGGGTGTGGAGTGTGTGTGTGTGTGTGTGTGTGTGTGTGTGTGTGAAAGAGAGAGAGAGAGAGAGAGAGAATGTATGTACATGTATAAGAATTCACATTGCAAAAAGAGAAATTTGCCACCCTCCTCACCAAGTTTCGCTCACAGGCAAACACGTTAATTGTTGAGTAGTCACATTGCGTGCACGCTATCTCAAACCCGGCACACTGCAAAGAGCTGCTTTACAAGAAATATGACTTCATGTCACAGTGTTAATCATTGACCTCCACCCTGGTAATAAGATCTTTTTTGGCCTTGTACAAGTAGAATCCACCTGAGACTTCCCAATCATCTATTCGCTAACGAATTGGCAGAAGTATTAGGAAATTCCACCTTGGCATTTGGGTGAGTCTTTTCCATCGACATAGTTTATTTGGATTACAGGCTCTTCCTCAATTAAAACAATAAATCAGCCATTTTCATTTTCTTTTCACCTCTGGATATATGTTGTCCTTAATACTTTAAGTTGCAGTCAGAATGCTTGCTTGGTATGACGACATCATCCTGTCTTTCAGGTGTGGTTTCAGGGTCACACAGAACACTTGCGTCCGGAAGGTTGACTTCACAGCGCACCACAGACACATTCTGCTACTCAGGGGAGTGAGATCACGGGCTGGCATAAATTTATCACTCTTTTAAATGAACGGGGTTGAATTCTATCTACTAACCTTGATCAGGAGGCTAGTGATACTGGCTGTGTAAAACAAAACAAGACAAAATAAACAAGGGAAAACCACAGCGCATGTGGCCACTTTGTTCAGAAGGTGACACTACTGAATTTAGTCTATGAAGGTCTTGTCACATGAAAGCCTAGAAATAGCTATGACCTAAACATGGGAGTAGAAGACAATCCAGTTACAAATGAATGAACACATTCCATTGTGCTTGTATAGTGTTTAAGATCTATTTTGGGGCAAAAGGGGTATTGTAAATACTTTCCCTTGTTCATAACTATCATAACCCAAACTTTCTGGCTCTCAACATTTTCCAGTGACCCTGCATGCCTATAATTTTTTGCACACCACCTGACCTGGCAAGAATTATGCTACCAGAGATGTGGGTGCCTGTGACCACCACCCCCCACCCCCGAATCCCTAAGGCCAGCCAAGACTAGATTGGACCTTATGACTGATTCTAATCTGGATGTCTCAAGGGGCTGTCCTAGTCTCACTGCACAATTCCAAGGCCACTTGGTTCTGATGGCCCTTGGGAGATGCTGCCATATTAGGCCTGTGGAAATGGCCACGTCATTCTAAAATTATTTTGGAAGTAGAGATTTAACATAACTTTTTGGATTAGCATTCAATTCCAAATTTGGGGCTGGGATTTGGGTAAAATTAATTTTAGGGACTTCGTATTAGGTTTGCGAAATGTTAATTCCAGCAAGTATTCCTTTATTCTTTAATACCAACTAGATCACAGACTGTGTCTTTTTTCCATTTGATTCTCTCTTCGGTAACAGTATTTCTAGGAAGACTTGGCTATCTGTATAGACAACTCCTGACTCTAAAGTGGTCGATGAGATAGGCTTATTATTGAATTCAGGTCAATTCGTGGCCTCCTTCTCCTTGACCATAGCGGCTCTGGATGTTAATGAGAGGGTTAAAATGGGGCGAGCCTGAGGCCAGTTATGGAAAAGAGGAGGGAATAGGCATTTCCTGGATATACAGTTCCTAGTATCTCCATGAGGCCAAATACAATTTGTATCTAGAAACTGTTACCTTCTGCCTACCTTCACGACCTGAGAGAATTCCCTCTAGAGATAATGATGATCTTTTATTAGGCACCAGAGCGTGAAGATCTGGAGATGCTGAGACACAGCCTTAGAGGGTGTGCTTTCACAGGGAAAAGAAGCCCTGTGATTCTTTAATCACAGAATTCCTTTATAGCACTGTTCACTGAGACACTAGGTATGAGTGGGACCACCCTCTTCCAAATGGATTTAGTCACAGAAGAAATAAAAGGACTTCCATATGAAAGAAATTAAAGGACCAGCCTGGGCAACATAGTGAGACCTTGTCTCTTTAAAAATAATAATAATAAAACAAGAACAAAGTGAAATAAATTCTAAAAAGTTTGGTTTGTTCTGAGTTTTTCTAGAAGAATCTATGAGAAGATTGCAAAAATTGTTTCCCTGATCTATACAGATTAAATATATCCGCAGTTAAAATTGTACCATTTTAAAAGTTATTATTTTGAGAAGCTTCACTTCATCAAGTCTATTTTATTAAAATGATGCCCAGATTCCGCAGAGGCTTACAAACCCATCAAATTTCATTTTTAAAAGTATGGCATGTAATGTATAGTATTTCAAATAATTTTTACATATTTTTAATAACAGAAAATGGGCAGAAGAGGCTCTGCCTCTTCCTTAATACACCTGAGGCTCAGAAAATACAACTAACCTAAGATCTCACCTTTAGCACATGACCAACATCCAGGTTGTCTGGCTCTGTGTTCAGTGCTATTTCCTATGAGCCTCTGCTCCCCACGAGACTTGGAAATGCCCTCTTGATTCTCAGGGTTTCCTTCATTGTCATCCTGGAGTAACAGAGGTGGGCTTATTTTATTTTATTTCATGAATGATAGTTTTATGTACATGATACATTTATTTTAGAGACGAGGGTCTTGCTATGTTGCCCAAGCTGACCTCAAACTCCTGGCCTCAAGTGATCCTCCAGTCTCTGAAGTAGCTGGGAATACAGGCATGAGCCACCATGCCTGGCTCAAGAAGGGGGTTTATTTGTGTGGTTTTCTCACTGAAGAGGATGGTGCCTGTCTCAGTGTAGAATGACGGGGAAAAATAGGCAGCAAACAATGTTCTCTTTTTAGCGCTCTCAAAGTCCACTCTAGTTATAACAGGCCAATAAAAGAGAAGACATTTGTCCAGCAGAAACATTTGCCAGTGAGGAACATTCCCTGTGAGATCCAGGTGTCTTCTTTGTTGGATGAATGGCAGATTTGGAAAGATCTTCTCTTCCAGACCCAAGCTATAGGCCTTCTAGTGTAACCTTGGAGCCATGATGGCTGGGTTCAAACCCCACTTCTACTGTTTACTAGCTGCAGGCCTTTGAGCAAGTTCATAACTTCTCCGTGCCTGCTTTCTTCAGCAGCAAAATGGGGACAATAATGATGATATCTGCCTCATAAGATGATCTAAAGGCTTAAATGAGTTAAATCAAAGTGTTTAGAACAGGACTTGGCCATGTGCCCAACGAGAGTGGCTATTTTTATTTTCTTAACAAACGAATTCCTTGATTTCTTTATCTATAAAGTGAGAGTGATAGAGCCTCTAACAAGAATCAAATTACATCCTGTTTTGGATAGTTCTTTATAAATCATAAAATTCTCTGAGCAGGTATCAAATGCCTGCTGTTAACTTGAAGAGGATGTTGCAATGTCGGAACCATACCTAACCTCCTATTGCAAGGAATTTATTATTTCTCATTAAATCCAGAAAGAAAGTCATGTACATTCAGATTGCTAGCCTGACTCCATCGGTAGCTTGTTATCCAGGAATCAAGGGGTTGGGGGTGTTGTCTAGCCAGGGGTGGGTGTTCACCCAAGGCCTAGTAGGCCTCCACCTCCCAGGGGAGGGTCACAGAGATCATGCCTGCTGGGACCAGAGGCAAGTCCCAGCTGCGTGTGTCTATATCTGTGTATAGATCTGGAATCAGAGAGCCCTACTGGCCCCACAGGATTACCTAGACAGAGCCAATAGGCAGCCTGGAGCCCTGAAAAGTGGGACAACTGTTTACTGTGTGAGTGGCTACTCAGGGGAGCCTATGGCAATACTAGGCCTGAAATCAGAGCAGCATCTGATAAGGAAGCAGATGAGTTGACTCAGGGTTAAAAAAAAAAATACGTGAAACTGATTTTTCCGGAGTTTGAATAACATGTCATTTCTGAAAGGATCAGGAGGAGTGCAGTTGGTGCAAATGAGGGAAATTTTTAAAGCATCTCCTCCTTCTTCTCTAGCTCTGTCCCAGGTTGTATCATGGTCTCACCCAGTGGCACACACAGGGACACCAAGTTCTAATGGTCTTTAAGAAAGACACGGATGCCAAGCAGCACAGTTGTTTCCAACAACCTTTCCTGGCTCACTGTACCCTCAGGACTGATAGTCCCCTCCAGCTCCCCCAGCTGAAGTTCTATCCAATTTTTCACATTCAGCATCAATGCCATCTCCTTTATTAAGCTACCCTGCAACCCTCCACCTAGAAGCGATCTCTTACTATCACGTTCTCATAAAGCTTTTCTCTGTGTACCTTTAATGCAGCGCTTTCAAAGTTTGCCTCATTTCATAATCAGTTACGTCAAATGTCTCTGCCCTACTAGCTTATAAGGAATGGCTTCCTGTCATCTCTGTGCCACTATGACATCTATACTGCTGCTCAAAGGAGTCATTCAATAAATATTCATCATGTGAGTAAATATTGGTTGGTGATAATTAACTTGAACCTAGAGTTTCATGGCCTCCAAGAAAGGCTCTGATTTTTTTTAAATAGAGCACTGCTCTTTTTCCCCCTCTATTATTCTTTAAGGTTGTTTCATAACATCTCCTGCTGGGACAGCTTCCAACTCTCATTATTGAATTATTAAGTGCTAGGAGAACAGCACCTTCTATGAATAAGAACTGGGTGAAACTGTGAAGAAGGGAAGCCCCCATTGCTTAGTTTCAGAGGTGAGAACTGTAGATGTTCTTTATGTGCTTCCTCCATCACAAACCAGTGTGATTCAAATGGTGGATTCTGGAATTCTGTTTTCTGCTTTCCTTTCCCTGTTCAGCCCCTCAACCTTAGCCACTGTTAATAATGCACACACCACAGTGGAATATAAGATGCATTAAAGAGAAAGTAGGATCCATATTTCTTATTTGGAACCTGAGACTGTCCTCAAACTAGTCCTCATGCTTCTGACCTGTATGCGTTCATCAGTTGCGCAGGTAAAAAAGAAACGGGAAATGGGTGGAGAAGGAGGGATCACAGATCAGGTTTTCGTTTTTACAATTTCAGATCAACATTATCATATAAACAATTAATAAGCAGTCTCCAGATGTTCTAAATTGCTTTTCCCTCCCAGGGATGTTGTTAAATATTCCCTAAGCTGGCTCTGCATAGCAAACAGACTTTCCATGGGGAAAATTCCAAGTTTAGCTCTCATGTACCTGGAATCCTTCTTGTGGATGATCTTTAGAAAGACTTCCAAGAATTCCAGCATCCTTTCCTCAACTCTGTGAATTTCAGGCTGAGGCTTCAAGAATGGTACCTCCAAGTGATCCCCAAAATGTTAGTGCCTACAATGTCTACACCTAAGCTTTCTGCTTTATAGGGACTTAGATAGTACAAACACTTGTTTAAAGAATGGAGAAATAAATGAACTATTGAATTAATAAATGAAATAATGCATTTTTAGAAATAACACTTGGTACCTGTTGGTCAGCAGATTGCTAAGTTTCCTAACATGGACTTGTTTTTTTAAATCATAAATGAAAATCATAAACTGTTTAAGCTGAAAGATACCTTAGTAATAAACTGTACACAATTTTTTAAGGCTGTAGCTTTATTTGTTTAAAAGAAATAGAAGAAACTGCCTCTCTGGTTGGAGTGCAGATAGAAGCCTGGAGTCCACTAACTCTGAGAAATTACACAGCTTGTCCAACATCATACAGGTGCCAGAGGTTGAGTCAAGACCCTGGAGACCCCTGTTCTGGAGTTTTTCTGCTGCTCAATACCTTCCTTTATGGGTGAGGTTTTATTTCCTATAGTTGTTTCTGGGTACCCATTAGGTTAAAAAAAAAAGGCATCTCTCTGAAACCAGAATAAATGGGTCACATGCTTGAAGAAGTATTGAACTGGACTTCAGGGTAACCAAAGAGTTGATGAGGAGAAGGTTCTCTTCATAGAAGTACTCCAGCTAATAAACAAAGAAGGAATGACAGAATCAGACTTCACCGTTTCACAATCCCTAAAGAAATAATGGATCTAGACCGTGTCAGTGACTGCCAATGGCCCAAAGAGAAAAACAAGCCAACCATTGGTGCCTCCTAACAGAAATGTACCATACCACATGGGAAGTATTCCTGCCAAAAATTTGAACTTGACTCTAAATCAAACCTAGAAAGCCCCTAATTACCAGTTTACAAGAGATACAAGAAACAGAGAAACTTATTAAACTGACACTATGGAAATGCAATCAGCAGTACTCAGATTGTACAAAACTCTACAGGCTGTTGCACAAATAAATTGTCAGGAAAAATGATGGAGAACTCAGATCTGTGATTTAAGAGTTTTAGAAGACATGTCAACCAATTTTAAGTATGAACCTTATTACAGTCTTGATTCTCTGAGAAAATACCAATGACAATGACACAGTTGCTACTCCGGGGCCCTGCAATGAGAGGTCATGGCAGCTCTGTGGAGGCTTTGGCAGCTGTGTCCAGGGCCAGGGTCACGAACCTGGCCTAGATCACAGAGTCAAGGCCAAGGCCAAGGAATGGTTCTGGGTCACCATGCGGGACTGCCTGCCCAAGGAATGAAGATCAAGGCCCTGGAGGTTAGCCATGATTTCTCCTTGCCCATCGAAGAGTCTAAAATCATTGGCTTTTTCCCAGGGAGGTCCCTCAAGGATGAAGTTTTGTGGATTAAGCTCATGCAAAAGCAGACCTGTGCCAGCCAGCAGACCAGGTTCTAGGCATTTGTTACCCTCAGAGACTGCATAGCCATGTCAGCCTGAGTAGCTGCTGTCATGGGCAAGGCCAACATCCTGGTTGAGCTCTCCATCACCTGTCTGCTCGAGGACACGTGGGTAACAAGATAGACGAGCCCCAAGTGGTCCTTTGAAAGGTGACTGGCCTCCGTGGCTCTGGCGCACCTCCTCCTGGCTCCCAGAGACAATGGCATCATCTCAATCCCTGTGCCTAAGAAACTGCTGCTCAAGGCCAGTATCTATGAATGCTACATGTTGGCCAGGGGCTACACTGCCACCTAGGGCAATTTCACCACAGCCACCTCTGATGTGGTCTCCAAGACATTCAGCTATTTTACCTCCCAACCCACCTCTGGAAAGAGACCACATTAACAGAGTCTGTTATCAGGAATTCACTGACCAACTCCTAAAGACTCACACCAAAGTCTTAGTGCAGAGGACCTGGGTTACCATTGTGGCCACCATGTGGTGTTTTTACACAAGCAAATTAATTTAAAAAATAATAAAGGACAAAAAAAGAGACACCAAGGAAATTCGAAGGATGTTTTCAGAACATTAATATACTATGGGTAATATTTTAGGTGGAGAAATGGTATTGTCATTACGTTTCTTTAAAGACTACTTATCTTTTATATAGCCATGTTAAAATATGAATGAAATGCTGTGATAACTAGGATGTGCTTCATATAACCTTGAGAGAGGCTAAAATTGAGTACAGACATGGATGAAACATGATTGTAAGTTGATAATTGTTCAGGTTGGGTGATGGGGTTCATGGGATGGGGACATTAGCCTAACCTTTCTACTTGCATAACATGTTTTAAATTTTCTGTAAGAAAAAAATTAAGAAACTTTGTCCACAATTATAACAAAAGGCTGTTTTTCCAAATTCTTAAAAATTAAATTAAATCAAAAAGCTGAAAGCTAGGAAAGAATTTCACGTGAAAGTAAGAGGCTTTTGGAAGTGCAAGGGGCTCTCATTAGGGGTGAGGCATAAGGAGTGTCTCAGAAAGTTTCCAGTCTGACTGAAGCCAGACTAGATCAGAACACGGAACCTACTGGTGGGGAAGGTGATGTCTCCTGGGAAAGAGCATAGTCCCACTTAGTCTTGGTCTCATCCATGTTATAAGCAACAATGGCAGCTTTGGCTCTTTATCTTTAAACTATTTATAGGACATTCTGAAACATACATTTTGCAATGTCATTAAAAGATCATCCCATAACCAAAAGATCAAATCCCAAATGGATATAGCACAAATGACTGCCATCTGAACAAGCTTTAAAATATTCTGTCTGAGTACAGTGGCTCACACCTGTAATCTCAACACTTCGGGGGGCCGAGGAGGACAGATTGCTTGGGCCCAAGAGTTTGAGACCAGCCTGAGCAACATGGTGAAACCCCACTCTATAAACATACAAAAAATTAGCTGGGTGTGGGATTGTGTGCCTGTAGTCCCAGCAACTCAGGAGGCTGAGGTGGGAGGATCTCTTGAGCCTGGTATTTCAAAGGCCACAGTGAGCTGTGGTTGTACCACTGCACTCCAGCCTGGGTGACAGAGTGAGACCCTATGTCAAAAAACCAAAAATTAATAAATAAATAAAGAATAAAATGTCATTCAAATAACATCTAAGACATAACATTCCTGAAGCTGATCTAAATGTTCCAACTGGAAGAAGCCTCTCTGGATTGCAAGTTGCCCCTGAAAGGATCCACTTTCTTGCACGTTGAACTCTGACTCTAAGCCACCCTGAACCCATTTGTGAATTACTGTGGAGGCCATTTACTAAAATTGAGATTTGATGACCTAAAGAAATCAAGATTTCCACAAATGCCTACTGAGTTTGTTGGCAAGATCTGGTCCAAATATCATGAAATATCAAATACAGCAATTTTCAAACGAGACACAGGGCAGTTAATGACCAGTAATTGGTGAACGAAATCAAAGCAGAAGGAGCACTCCCAGAGCTTACCTCTAACTTTGTCCTTCAGAAACCCAAATCTAAGGTAGCAATCATTCTTCATTCAATTCACATGAAGTCGAAATAATCTTTCATTCTGAGTGTAATCACTTGATGATTTGACACCTATGAGTCATAAGTTGTAAAGAGGATAGGCTCAAGCCGGGTGGCAATGTGTTAGGTCACATTTAAGCCTCAGTTGTTTCACAGTCTGCTCCCACTCAGGCTTCTGCCTTCACTGCACCTGGGGCAGGATATGGGCCCTGCCTCAGCAAGCGCCATCAGTTTCAGACCCAATATATTGCAATGAACCTTAAAAATTCTTAGACGGTCACACATTTGCAATGAGAATATTTTTCAAGGGGAAAAATATATTTTTAGTTGTTTGGCCAAAACAAGCAAAAGTGCTCAAAATGTTGAAATAGAGAGGCCCCTGCTACTTCACGAATGATTTGCTGAGGTATAGAGGTGAAACCGCTTTCCTCTGTAGCACCAGTAAGCAGGCACACATACGTTTATCGATTAGGACATACTACAGTGGACGTCCAATCAGATACACTAGTCCCCTGGGTAACTCCAAATTTCTGCATGAAGTTTGGCTTCTTTTCCCATAATGACTACATTTGAGGGATGAATTTAAATGGCCAAAATTTTCAATACATCTTTGAGAAGGGTTAAGTAGAAAAATGCTATTAAACAATAATGGGATTTGTATGTGAAACATTATACTGTTTGAACATTTTTTAGAAAGTCACTCTCCCCTTTCCCCTTCGACTAATAACAATTCAACATTATTTAACATAATCCTACTGACAGGTAATTTCTGACACGAAATTTATTACTGGCTTGCCCTTTGAGGGCATGTTTCACTATTAATGTTTCCTTTTAAAAGCTATAGCATACATTAGATTCTCATACAGAGCTTCCCCCATGTTTTCCTTGGAAACCCCTACTTTCTGTGGTATTTTACATTACCCAAGTCTGTTTTAACTGTATCCTTACACATACACACACACATCTCTTCTCTAAATGGCCAGGA
Source organism: Nomascus leucogenys (assembly GCF_006542625.1). Lineage (NCBI taxonomy): Eukaryota > Metazoa > Chordata > Mammalia > Primates > Hylobatidae > Nomascus > Nomascus leucogenys. The sequence continues at coordinate 76,540,739 of NC_044397.1, forward strand.
ATACACTTAATATTGAAGGATTTTATTTCACCATGATTGGATTTACCTATAACTGAATAAACAACATCATTAGCACAGCATACATTTTTTTAAAGTGTCTCTTGTACCTGAGTATGTGATTAAGTGAACTAGAGGGCTTGAATTTACCACTATCATTCTGGGAAATGAGAGAGCCACAGCTTGTAGGTGTTGCCCATATAGGGCCACCGAGACCTGCAAACAGACATTCTGATTGGTGCTTCGGGCCCTTCCCCATGCAGGACATAGGAGAATGTTCAGAACATATTTGTGATTCTGACTCATTCAGAGAAATGATTTTTTACCTGGTGAGTCAGCATGAAGCTAGGTATTTCCCTACCTGTGCTAACCATACAAGGGCATTGCTACCTGGAGAGCTAAGTCATCTGCCCCAGAAGGAAACACACACCATCCCTGCTTTTTCTAGAACAGCTTTCCTGGCATCATGAGCTCATAGGTTGGAGCTGACTACGTGGTGTCCTTCCTTCAAGCGGGGGCATCATCCAGATGGCTTGCTGGCTGGCAAAGCAGCAAGGCGACATGAGAAAGTATTACTTATTCTTTCTTCTTTTGTTTTCTTTGTAGCTTTATGGAGGTCAAGTTTGTCAAGTTATAATTTACATATAGTAAAATTCACCCTTGCAACATACAGTTCTGTGAGATTTGGCAAATGCATACAGCCATGTAACGACCACTGCAACCATGATATAGAACAGTTTCATCAGCTCATTCCCTTTCCCCATTTGTAGTCAACCCCTTCTTCACCCCACTCCCTACCTCACACATATATATTTTATTTATTTATTTATTTATTTAGGAGACAGAGTCTCGCTCTGTCGCCCAGGCTAGAGTGCAGTGGCATGATCTCAGCTTACTGCAACCTCCGGCCTCCCGTGTTCAAGTGATTCTCGTACCTCAGCTTCCTGAGCAGCTGGAATTACAGGAATTACAGGGGCGCACCACCACACCCAGCTAATTTTTTTTTTCTTTTTTTTTTTTAGTATTGGTGAGGTTTCACCATGTTGGCCAGGCTGGTCTCAAACTCCTGACCTCAACTGATCCTCCTGCCTTGGCCTCCCAAAGTGCTGGGATTACAGATGTGAGCCACCGTGCCTGGCCTCTACCTAGCATATATATCTTTAAATAATATTCAGATGACTTACAAGAGAGGCACAGATTCATCTGCAGGTTGATTCATGAACATCTTTGTAACTTATCCTTAATACAGGGGTGGGATTTACTGGTGATGAGTTCTGGGACCTTCAATACTACCAGAAGATTGAGGATACATCAGGGGAGACCTGTTGCCTCACTTTTGTCCCAATATATAACCTGTTTCCACAGAGAAACATGAAGGAGTAATTGCAGAGGTAAATTCTTAACTTCCTAACTCTTCCTGTAAGTTTAAGAGGAAGACATATTTCCCCTCTAAGTATAAGGGAAAGACAGTTCTCTTAAATGTCTCACCTCAGCCAAATTCCAATAGGGAAAAGCTGGGGACTCACACACACACCCCCCTCCCTTGGCCCATGCCTCTCCTCCCACAGACAGCCATACATAAACAACTCCCTCTCTCACACACACACACACACACACATGCAAACCAAGAAACAAAAAACAAAACAAAACAAAAAGAAGCAACACAAAAACTGCTAAGGCAATCTATTCTCTATGGTGGTCATTAACTTTCCAAGGCCACTGACTGGACCTTCCAGGCCCAGAACTGTGCAGAAATCAATGATGAAAAGCCTCCATTCCAAGAAAGTGAAACTTACCTGAGGTCCCTGAGCATTAGGGAAGAGTTAAATTTTTAGGTTACTGGGCCATCAGCAGCTCAGCCATCCATTTTTCATTTGAAGAAACCTTTTTAAAGGTTGAATTCTTATCTTCGGGAAGCCTGTAAATGCAGTTCTTGTGTTTTCATTGGGTTTATTTAGCCTGGGGGATTTAGGTCCCTCTGTTTAGGCAGTAAATTTTCCCCTTTGTGTGAATGTATGCAGTGAATATACTTAAAAATCCATCAGGCCAGGCTAACAAAAATGTAGCTGCCTTTACACAGTAGTATTTGGCAAGTATAGAGTCACTCAGGATGGCTGTGTGGTGCTTATAATTGAATTGTGGTCACTAAGCCCAATGCTATCAACTTCTGTAAAAACCCAAAGCTCAGATACCTCTGAGCATGCCTTTCACCGCCTTCCCTCTAGCCCCTCCCCTTGCTTCCAGCTCCCCACTGTTCACCCAGCTGGCAGAGGGGGACATGGAAAGAACCCAAAGATGAACAGGAGACATCCCTGTAGCTCTGAACGTATACCATAAAAGCTGTACCCCAGGGCCAAGAAGGACAGAACGGAAGACCTAACAGCATGAGTTACAATGCTTGAGAGGCCAGGGAAGGAGAAGCTTTTCAGAAAAGAAAAGCTACAAAGTCTGCCTTAAGAGGCCCTGGAAGGCTTCCAATTCTTGGTTGAGAACCATGCTGACGTTTAGCCATTTGAATCAATGTTGTCTGGCACTCAGGGCACAGATTCCAGGCCCCTCAAAGTCCTCCTCACAATAGTAACTCAGACAATCTGTGGCCTGCTAGCTGATCTTTTCTCCTTCCTCTTCTGACCCCATGTGTCCACCTCTCTAACATCACCCTCCCTGGCACTTGTGCCAGAGCCCTGTCAACCACAGGTGAGCGTGCTCAACAGCTGTGGGCTCCCAGCAGAAAAGTGCATGACCTTTGCAGCTCAGTATCCACTCTTTCCTGCAAGAGACCAAACTACCTCCACGCACCTGGTGCATCAAACTCAACAAGGGAGACTTGGGTCCTGTTAGATTTGAACCAAAAGGAAAAGCCAGCTCATTGAACAGAAATGCAGGAAGACAGAAAAACAGAATTTTTTCATTCAGTTGTACCTAAGCTGAGGACAAAATCAAATCAAAATAAAAATACATGCAAGAGGATTGTTCTATTTTAAAACTACCTTTTATCATCAGGCTAAGGGATAGCAAAATATTTTCTATCCATTCCAGGGATTACATTCACTTAACACATATTATTCTTAACAGGCACTTGTTAAACGAAACATTAGTACTAGGGCCCTAATAAGCCCAGAAGCAGGTAAGGTCAGGGCTCAGAAATTCAACAAGACAAAGAACTTAGGCAGCCCAGCACTGTCCAAAGCAATGGACAGACTGCCCCACAGACCTAGGACCCCAAAGAAACTAAGCCATGTCTAAAATGCATGTCAGAGAAGCACACGTTTCTCAAAAAGTAATTTAACATACAACTTACTATTCAAGATCTATATATTAATTCAAATTATTGTTGCTTACCACTAATAGTGACTACATACCTACCTCAGGTCTGCATTTTTAGAAAAATGTATCTGCAAAGCTATTTAAAGCTGTACTTCTGTCATCCTGCCTTAGATGGTAAGCTCCAAGAGGAGTTCTTTAACTTTCTTATTACAACTACAGATACACCATGATATACAAGCAGGTCATAGATTATGAATGAACACTGATGACTAATCGCTACTGGTTAATATTTATGCCAATAATTGCAAAATCTCCCTGTTAAGATAATTTAAGAAGAAATGTCACGATCCTTTTCTTCTCTTATTTGAGCCAGACAATACTTAGCCTTACACATAACCAACAGTCCCTAACATTAGGCTTTATTGGCCTAAGGATTATTCATATATCAACACATGTCAACCATCAAGTTGGCCATGTCTGAGGAACTTCAGTGCCCTGGTTTTATATGGTAATGATTTCTGAAGGAGTAAAAGATGAAGTCTGATTTTTAAAATAGTTTTAAAGTTACTGATGTAAGTCCTTATGCCTTGGACTTTAGCCTGTTCAATGTGCTGTGCTGGTGGAGAGGGAGATTGGGAGGAGAGTGGAAGGGTGGGAGCCAGGGAGACTGGGACTGAATAATACGAAGTTTTAGAGCATCATCCTTAACAAATTCTGCTGGCTCTGACCACAGGCTCATTAACAGTTTCAACTATGTACTGTTTCCCCTTTAGCAACTCAATTTTCTCCTGTCTGTTTTAAAACAAAACAAAACAGAATTCCCAAAAGGATCTTTCTGGTATTTTACTGCTAAAGTCCTTTATTTACCCATTACACCCTCAACCCTACCCCTATGAAAAACTCACAACCAAAAGAAAAGTGAAAAGAACATGAGAAAATATGAAACCTGTGGATACATATCAGGGGGAAAAAGTCTTGGTCCTGCCTTCTCCTTTAGGAGTAAGGAAATACAGAAACCAAAATGAAGGGCAAAGAGAGCTTCAGTGTGTGTGTGTGTGTGTGTGTGTGTGTGTGTGTGTGAGAGAGAGAGAGAGAGAGAGAGAGATGCACGGGTGCGAAATCTGTATGGTATAAGGGGAAGTCATATAAGATCTCTCAGTGCCCTGATGCCACGATTAATAAACAAAGCTCACAGCCAATGACATTACCCAGGAAATACCATGTACAGCGCTGTTCAGTGTTTGTTTCAAAGGGCAAAGTCTGGAGGAAAACAGAAAGCCAGAGGAAGGAAGAGAAATTCTGTTTAACTCTTCTACTGTGAGCCTTAAAAGCAAGCCAACTCCCAAGGCTGGCTTTGTTAGAATACTATCTTTCCAAGTATGCACATGGTAAAACACACACACACACACACACACACACACACACACACACACACACACACACAGCCCTGTGGGCACTGGTCTTATTTTGGGTAAGAGTCAGTGTTCTTTATCATTTTGTGGTTCAACAGATAAAACGACATTAAACCACTTTCCTTCCAATGCACTGCACTTCCAGAGTTTGGTGCTGGAACAAACTGAGCGTTGTGTACTTCATTTAAACTCTGAAATCCTACCTGGTTTAATGTTTTTCAAATCCATAAGGCAAATGGTGAAACAAGCACCTTTCTCTTATGGCAGCAAAGTGAACCCAGCTTGTTATTATGGATTGGATCCTCCTGTCAATGAACGCACTCCAGATGTATTTGCACGTTCCAGTGTCTGGAAGGCCTCATTCCACCCCCAGTGTGTGTATGCAAACACTCATTCATGCCCACTCAAGGGATACATCAGCTTTCCTCTTCCTATTTCTCCTTGCATTCAGTCTTGGGGCCTCACATTGTACACATTTCTCGGTTAGTTTTATCCACAAGCTCAGATTTCTTGAATATTAATTAAAACGTTGCCAATTAGCTACAATCCCTCTAAAACAGGTCTAAAAAGATGGCCAGAAAATTACAACTTTTAATTGATCTCATAGAAGTAAGAAGTAGAAGAGAGGATACTGAGTCTGGGAAGGGCAGGAAGAAGGGAAGGATAGGGAGAGATTTGTTGAAGGATACAAATTTACAGCCAGATAGGAGGAATAGGTTCTAGTATTCTATACCAGTGTAGGATGATGAGAGTTAGCAATAAAATATAGATTCAAATAGCTGGAAGGAGGATATTGAATGTTGCCAACACAAAGAAATGATAAATATTTGAGATGATTAATATGCTAATCCCCCCTACGATCACTACACCTTATATATATTCAAACATCACTATGTATCCTAAGAATATGTACAATTACATGTCAATTAAAAATTAAATTTCAAAATATGATCACAACTTTCATATTTGTCTCAGAAGCCTAACTAGAGAAATCATAATCTAGCTTTTCAAAAGGATCACTCATTTTGTCACCAGATAAACCTATATCTGTTTCTGACAATCTTGTATGAGTAACATAAGATGGTCTCCCTGAGTCAATTAAAAAGCAAAGAGGAAAAGGGGCATATAGATAAAAAAGCCATGCTGCAACAGAGTTTGCAGGGGCTAAGTAGGAATCAGTTCTGATAAGAGCCTTTTATAACTGAGAGGCAGAGGGAAGATGGGCATGAGCCACTTTTGACTGCTGAGGGCCCTATTTCCAGGGATGGATGACTGTTCTCACACAAAAGCTGGACAAACACACCAGAAATATCTGCCAGGAGGCTCATATGAAGGTGTGATTTGAATCAAGAGGGTGTGGGGGTAACTCATCAGGTAATTATTCACACTTTTTAAAAAGTAGGACAGCAATAAAATTATAAATTTTGTAAATTGTAAAATTGTAAATAAATTTTTATAAAGTAAAAATGAATAATTCTACCCACAAGCATGAATATCTTGAAGAACAGAATGCAAACAACTCTAGTTAAGTAGGAAAATCTTTCTTGGTGAGATAAGTTGTTTTTCAGCGGCATTTCATGGACATTTTAATCTTATGAAATGTAAAAAGTGGTGGTTGCTATCAAAATGTTACCACAACCATTTTCTCTGTATTGAGGGCAAGATTAAAGGACAATTAGAGAGCTGGTAGTAATGCTTTCCCAATCTTATTCTAATTGCAATTTTTTAAAAATCAACTTTATTGAGATAAAATTGCATATAGTGAAATTTATCCATGTCAAGTGTTCAGTCGTTGAGTTTTAGCAAATGTATACGCCCACGTAACCACCGGCACGATAAAAATATAAGACATTTTTGTCACCCCAAAAAATTCTCTCCTGCCCTTTGGCAGCCAGTCCCCCGTCCCAGCCTCAACTGATCTGCCTCTGTCACTAGAAAACATTTTGCATGTTCTAGGGTTTCATGTCAGTGGAATAAAGGACCGAATGCACTCTTGTGTTTGACTTGTCTGATCTCAATTTTGCAAAACCCCTCATTTTGTTCAAAGCCCTGTGCCCCTCACTTCTTTGTCTCATGGGCAGGAAATCAACTTCAACTCTGATAACAAGACCAGAGATGGATGAGTGCCATTTTTGAGAAAGCTGTTAAAATAGCAGGAAACAAGGAGCAGGAAGCAGTGAAGGTCAACTGAAGTTCATTTCCTCTTGGACTATTAATTTTAGCACATTGTTTGGGTTTCCCCAAAAAGATATTTTTGAAATAAGGGAATTCCATGCATGAAGGCCAAAAATAGAAAATAAGAAGACTGGATACTCTTTTCTACACAGTCCTGAAGTGTCATGTCTTTGACAAAACAAATGAGAGATAAATGCTTGATGATGGAATCAGAGGAAAAGGTGGGTCTTCTCACAGTATCTAGATGGATTCAGGCAAAATACAAAAGTAGAAAGCAATTATGAGCTGTTTTTGAGTCTATCAACACTGCTCTCACTTAAAATAAAAATTTCCGATGTTAACAAATTAATAGTTTACCTACCACCACGTCCACCAAATATGAATACTTTCTTTTTCTTGTCAGGACCAGGCAAAGGTATCCAGTTCTTTATGGACATGGTCTTCTCTATGTAAGTCATTTCAGTGTTACAAGAACCCAAATTATCAAAATTTTTAGGCTCTTGTTTCTTCATGTCCTTCAATACCTTCCTGTGTAATGTTATCTCTTTTTTTAATGAGAAAAGGCATAAATTGTTCCGTATCCTATGCCCTTATCTAAACCAGCAAGTTCTGGGTTCTAGTTTCCATCAAGCTGCTGTCACACAGTGAATATATTAATTCTCCCAGGTCCCTGGGGTAGGATGCAAATACTAAATCATTTACATCATTTTAAAAATAAAGCAAAGGAAAAACTTAGTTTAAAAACTATTTAGGAGAAATATTTGTCATTAAAAACCTTTCTACATCAATTAAAATAATTTTGGTCCCAATGATAGGGCTATTTTGATCTATAGTATCATAATGGACAAAAAAAAATCTTGGACAAGAAACAGAAAACAATCAACATGATATAGATCAATAAGAAATACAAAGAGGGCTGTGCTCATGACTTTTATTATCTTATTATTTTATTTTATTATTTAATATTTATTATTTTATTATTTACTGAGAAAGTATCAATTGGGTTCTTGCCCTAGGTAGAGAAGTTCCTCAGTTGGATAGATTATCTGACCAATGGAAGAAGCAAGGAGTAGGTTAATCCAACCACTGAAATATAAGTGGTTATTTAAAAGAAGAAAGTTCTGATTCTTCTGAATGAAATGTTCGCACCAAGCACTATTTAGTAGGCAGTGTTGTCTCTTATTATCTAGTTCTATAAGAAAACGGTTATTAATCTTTCATCCACAGAAGTATATGATGGCAGAAAATAAACCCAAATCTCACCATAAGAATAGATTCCCTCAGATATCTATATCCAATATGAAAAAGAAATGGAATTTATCATATTTCTTTAGTATCAAGTGTGCAGAGGTGGTGAGATCTAGTCAAAAGGGTACCAAAGCCAATACTTCACAAATAGTTCTTGATTCCTCACTTGCTGTGGTGGTGACCTTGAATAAGTCATGATCCTTCTAATTTTCTTTTTTTCCCTTTATTTGTTAAAAGAAATCCTGTCTTACCTGGATTTTGAAAAAACTAGAAGATGCACATCAGCTGGTTTGAAAACTTTCAAGTGTCACACAGATGCAGAGGATGGTGTCCTTTTATGCGCCCCATCCTGCTAAATACTATATGCTACATGTATTCTTACATAAGCACTGCCCTTAAACTTGTGAAACAACCCAGCTCTCAGCCACAGATCCCCTGAGGACACATTTCTCCTCACATCAGCAATGGTTACACCTCTATGAATACTTTTATGTTACCTAAAGACTCCTAAATCCACAGCAAAACTTCCATCCTGTTTTCTAAACTAAAAGCACCACTGGCTATAACTTACCAACCAACTAACGGACTAAGTAATGAACTAAAGTGTAGGGGTATAAAGCTTACCAGGTTTTGAACCACAACGAGGAAAATAAATTCAAATACAAAATGTGGACAATGTGTATGACACATTCAGATTGTACTCATTGCTCATTAGCAGCCACTGTCAACAAAGACCTCCTCTGAGACAACTTCCACCTGGTTGGGATGTCCAAGTTCTGCACAGCCTGCTGCATGCTAAATGTATTCACCTCCTTGTTCTGCATCTGGTTGAGATAGGAAGGTTACAGGAATAGTGATGGGGAGCTGGTACGACATGAAACAAAGATTCAGATGAGTGACTGCCCAATTTTATTTTCAGTGTGATCAAAAGGCCTCAACAAATAGGCCGTGATCAAAACAAACATACCAGATCATGTTGGCTAAGTTATCAAAGGCTGTGGGAAAAATGATTCTGCATATTTTTTTAGATTTCATTCAGTTATACAGAAAGTTTTCTGCCATTGAATACTCATCCAGTAGCAGTGGAGTACAGTGAATTTATAAATTTGGGGATAGGATGCAGTTGCTGACCTTTGGATGCTCACATTCAAAGAGCAGTCAGCCAATTAGGCCATCTTTTGAGATTATCATGAGTGCCCGTAAGGGAATTACCTTATTTTGTCATGGTAGGATTGTGGAAGTCAACCAAGTTAAAACTCAAATTAGAAATGAACAAATCCTTAATTCTTTTAATTTTTTATTTGGAGAAAATTATAGATTTACAGGAGGCTGCAAAAAAGTGTACGAGGAGGTTGGGTGTTCCCCTCACTCCGTTTCCTCCAATGGTAGCATCTTGCATAATTAGAGTACAAGATCAAAACCAGAAAATTGACAGTGGTACCATCCACAGAGTTTATTCAGATTTCACTGATTTTACATGCACTTTTGTGAGTGTGTGTATTTAGTTCTGTGAAATTTTATCACAGGTGTAAATTTGTGTAGCCATGACCACAGTCAAGACACAAAACTGTTCCATTACCACAAGGATTCCTCATGATACCCCATAGATTCAACTCCAGCCTCTCTACCCAAACCTAATTCCTGATAACCACTAATCTGTTCTCCATCTCTATAATCTTGTCATTTCAAGAATGTTATATCAATAAAATCATACAGCATATAATCTTTTGAGATTGGCTTTTTCCATTAAGTATAATTCCTCTGAGATCTATACAAGTTATCATATATATCAATTGTTTGTTACTTTTCATTGCTGAACAATATTCCATGACATGAATATACCACAGTTTGGTTAAATACGAATGTACCACACTTTGGTTAACCATTCACCCACTGAAGGGTATTTGCAAACACCTTTATTTTAAAATAGTCCACTGTAATCCCAGCACTTTGGGAGGCTGAGGTGGGCAGATCACCTGAGGTCAGGAGTTTGAGACCAGCCTGGCCAACATGGCGAAACCCCGGCTCTACTAAAAGTACAAAAATTAGCTGGGTGTGGTGGTGCACACCTGTAATCCCAGCGACTCGGGAAGCTGAGGCAGGAGAATCACTTGAAAGCAAGAGGCAGAGGTTGCAGTGAGCCGAGATCACACCAGTGCACTCCAGCCTGGGTGACAGAGTGAGACCATTTCAAAAATAAATAAATAAATAAAATAGTCCAAATTTGTGAATTCTGACACAGATTAAATTAGTATATATTTAAAAAGATTGCCCTTATGCAGGAAAATATACCACACCATAATCTATTCAGAAATTAATCGTATAAAACTATACATCCACTTTATGTCTTTCATGTGAAGTTCTTAAGAATATGTCTTAATTTTATTGTACTTAGAAAAACCTCTAGCAAAAGCTTTCTGTCCAAACATACTTTTTTTGTCCTAGATTTTTATTCAGTAACTTAACTATAGTAATGCTTCAATGGCTTCCACAGAATCCAGAATTTTAAAATGTATCTATTTTTTCCAGATAGAAGAACTGAATTAACAATCTCCAAGACTGCTGACTGGTTTTGATCTGCCTTGCTTACTTTTTCAGCCACTTTATATGCTGAAATATTTCCAGTGCAACCAGAAGTTTCAAGTGTAAAATTCTGTCTTTCCTCTTCTGTTATTTTAAGCTTTTAAGACACCATATAGCAAAGCAAATAAATGACGAGCCCTTGCCACGTGCCCAATAATTGTGGGTTAACTCCTCTACACATTACAAATATCTTTTGAAATTGCCTCTATTATTATTTCCATTTTACAGATGAGGAAACTGAGGCCCCTAGGGGTTGACGTACCTTTTCTCTGGTCATGCCTACATCCAGCAGATGGTGTGTTCGGGATTCAAACCTGAGGGGCTGCTTCTAGAGCTCATGCCCTTAACGCTGCATGACCTCTACCTTGCCAACTGCAAAAAGTCCATCCCTGCAAATGCCTTTTTCATTTCCAACTAATTCCTCCCTTCGTTGTCCCCAAACACTCTTGCCTTTATGGATTTTTGCTTCTTGTTATCTTCCATGTCTGTAGAACAAATCCCCTTTTCCACCACCACCCCACGCTAAAATAGATTCTGCTAAGGCTAACTGTGGAGCCCCCCTTTCCAAAAAAAAAAAAATAATAATAATAATAAGGGAAATGAAGGAAGGTCCCAGTTTCTCCCAAGATGAAGACCAACATGGTGATGATTTGGAGAGAGATAATCCATTCTTGAGAATTTTACATACTCCTTTCCTTTGGTCCTTTTGCTCTCTCATTTTTTAATTGAATGCCCCCAACTAGCAAATGGACAGAGGAAAAAAAGAAAAAACATGAAACTCATACTGGTTGACATGATCCTTTACGAAAATCTTAGTGGGGGCAGGGAAGCCAAAGAAGCTGTCACAACTCTTGGCTGAAAGTGTTCATCTGGGGTTAGCTATTTACTTATTTCCCTGAATGGTGACTGAGTCCCACAACTCCTCTAGGAATAAACACATATTTAAAGACCCTAGGATATGTATTTAAATGTTAAACTTATTTTTTGATAGCTCCAATCCCTGTTCCCTCATATCTTTGGCTTTGACGCAATGTAGATAGTGCTAGGGGTACAATTATTTCACATTTTAACTTTTATTTGTAATAGAATATAAATAAACTGAAAATGCCTCACTCCAAATCTTGCTGCAAACAAAAATCTTCAGAAGCCTGTCTGGCCTGCACAATTTTTACCTCTTCCATGAATAGCGCATTAGCCAGCCCCTCCTCCTCCTCATCCCCTCCCTACCATCCTCAGTTTTCACATAAATAAATTAAACAAACATTGGCATTTGCCTGCTACAGCGAATTTTCTCCCAAAAAGGATCCTCAGGAAAGCCATGCTAAAAAGACTTTGCATGTAAGAATTGCTCATCAGGTTCACTGTCCGAGCTTTGTGAGTTTGGTCTGCTCTGATTAAATTTAGGTCTTGTGCCTGCGAGTTTGGCTGGACACGGGGAGGAAGGATGGCTGATGGTTTTTGTACCCATTCTCCATTTCTTACTCAGCAATTCCTCCATTCAAATAGCATTTTCCCTTCAATCCAGCAAGGCACATTAGGGATCTCAAGGAGTGGTAAGTGTAAGAGAAGAGAGGCTATGAGGACCATGGAGAAAGGAAGATCCAGGGACACAGGGATGTAAAGGGTGGGAGTACTGAATTGAAGGTGGGAAGAAAGGCAGTGGGGAAGCAGGAATGCCCACAATCTAAGTGCTGCTGTCCACCCTTACCACACTCCCACTCCTACACCCAGAGCTCTTCACCCTCTCACGTCACCATGATTGCTTTTAATAACTCAATTATTGATCCCCTGTGATCTTTATAAGAAGCAGAAATTAAGCCATAGGTGACACTGCTATAGATGCAGGTCACATCACAAAAGGATGGACAATAGTATCCTAAAGATCACTGTGTAACAATTCTCACATCCTGGCTGTCCCTGACTTCTTAGATTGTGTAAAAGGACAATGTGATGATGAGAGGATGCGGTTCTAACTAATACAATAAAAAACAAAACAAAACAAAACAAAGCACCTGGGCCTGCCTGGAACTTTCAGAACTAAAGTTACTCATTCATCAGAGAGAAATAGGTGCTGGAATTTTACTAATTTGCAGCAGTGCAGAGCTATGCCTGTCTTTATTATACACATAGGGGCACATGGTTTCCAGAGGCTATGCTGTGAAATGGGGCATCTGTCTTGGCCAGATGAAGTGTCTGCAAAGGACCTTCTGTATACAGTGTTCCCCACCCCCACCCCTATACAGTCCCACTTTACTATTAGACCAAAGTGCCTGCAACTATCTTATGAAACTGTTAGGTATTTCCAGACACTCTCATGGATGGAAATTTAATCTGTGGGTAAGGATAAAATCCAAGTATATGTATTTATGGGCTTATTTTCCCATCTTTTATAATTAGCATTATTTCAGGAAGAAAATCCCAAATAAAATCTGGCATAATACAACATATTCATTACAATCTCTTGCTCTGTCTCTCTTTCACATTTATATATGTTATAGATATATAATATATATATATCCTGTATATATGTCAAGTCAAGTTAAACTTTGAGAGGCTTAAGCTATAATATAGTTCAAAGCTGGGACTTCAATCACATCCTACAGATCAAATTACCAACACGATTAGAAGAAAAGGGAGTGTTTTTAATCTCATGTAATTTACCATACGAAGGCAAGCATCTTTTTCTTACAGAACATTTTTTTGCTGAAATCTGTCAGCCAACAAAACAGGATGAGAGCTGAAGTTCTGTATCAGAACATACTGAGTTGGAAAAGCAATGAGTTTCATTTTGCCTGTTGCAAGTCACTTAAGACAGCAAAGAAAAAGCGAGGTGTCCCTTGTTTACACGTATACAAAAATGAAAGCTCTTTAAAATACACCACAGCACAGAAGTAATTCTGCCTTACTTTAAACAAAGACTCCCCCGCCTCCATCCCCCTAAACTCTGTAGGGAAAACTTACCAGTTCTACCTATGCCGCTCTTCTTAACAACATCAGGTCACCTCACAGAATGTAAATTGAGCCAGGCCAACTCAACAGAGGGATAAAGTAATGATGGATAGAGTGAGGCGAAGATGGAGTTTGGCACACAAGATGTTCAATCACTAGTTCTAGGTTAGGGGTGAGTGATATTACAATAGCTTGGACTCACCAGTGCTAATTAACCTGGGACACAAAGAATGACCAAATGCATCATGAAAAGCCGCTATAATTCTTCAAGCAAGTCTAACGATCATAGAAATAATCCACAGGCCAAGTGTCCAAAGATGCTTGATGGCAGCTTTAAAAACACCCCACCACACACAAAAGACCCTCCCAGCCCTCGGAATGGTTGCTCATCCCTTTCACACATTGTATTAGTCCATTTTCACACTGCTAATAAAGACATACTCAAGACTGGGAAGAAAAAGAGGTTTAATTGGACTTACAGTTCCACCTGGCTGGGGATCATGGCAGAAGGTGAAAAAGCACTTCTTACATGGTGGCAGCAAGAGAAAAATGAGGAAGAAGCAAAAGCGGAAACCCCTGATAAACCCATCAGATCTCGTGAGACTTATTCACTACCACAAGAATAGCACAGGAAAGACCAGCTCCCATGATTCAATTACTTCGTCCTGGGTCCCTCCCACAATATGTGGGAATTCTGGGAGAAACAATTCAAGTTGAGATTTGGGCAGGGACACAGCCAAACCATATCACATGTCTTCTCTTACATGTGCCAAGTTCATAAATAAATACATCCTAGTTCTAGCTCTCTTCCTTGCCTTTTCCTTTTGAGGGAAATCAACATTAATTTGTCAAATATATACATATGTATTTCTAGGTCCATTTTCCACCTTCTCAGAATTCAAATGTAGTGACCATGTATTGTCTCTTTTCCCTGTGGCAGGAAAGGGGTCTGATGACAAACATTCCTCTACTCCTGTTTTGTTCTCCCATGCTTTGGAGACCATCCTGGTCCCCATATCAAGTGGGAATCCCCCCATGTGAACCCAGAAAGATTCAGCTAAGCTGTGGCTCACCAGGGGCCCAAAGTCAGGAGACTGGGGAGGCTCTAGAGTTGAGAGAGAGGTTGATGTCATTCTAGGATGAGACAAAGAGGATTGATCATTAATTCCTCCTCAATCTGGTCCAACACCAAATTAAAAGAAACACCCAAACTGACCTTGGACTCCTCCCAGGATTATTTGCATGAAATATGACTTGCATCTAAACCAGACCCTCCAGATCACTGTTTATCTTTCCTGATCTGGAATCAAGTCCCTCCAAACATTCCCCAAGGGCACTGTTAGCACGTTTTATTGGTGGAGAGTGCACTGGAAATGACGTCTCTTTCAGGGCCCCCAGCGGACAGCTGAAAACAATTGTGGTAGAATAAGCAAGACCAGGACCAGGAGATCAGCTTTCCATTTGCAAAGAGGTGTGCTCTTCTCTTGTGTCGCTCCTGAGAGGATGGCTGCTCCTGGTGGCTAAATGGCTATGCCTCATCAGAGAGCAGTAACAGAGGATCAAATGCAAGGCCTCATGCAACTCACATTTTTATACAACTCTTAGGTTCCAGGATTGTTCTGTCAACCTGCATTTTGTAGCAGGGAAAAGAAAAGAACTGCACTGCTTATTCTGCCAAGGAGATAATGGAACCAGTACATAACGGGACTAGTAATTTCTGAGTTTGCCTCAGAAAGGTTTAACTATCCATTAACCACACTCTTGAGCTCAGGCTAGATCATCACACATGTCAGGTTTCACGCCAAATCATGGGCTTGGTCCCAGTGCAAATGAAGCACTAAGTGTGTTGGGACTAGCATCCTATGGTATTATCTTGGCCCTAAGGTTCACATGACATTAAACAAACTGGGATCCTTCCCACTATTGAAAATCACTATTATGTGCTAATAATAACAGCAATAATAATAATAGCTAATACTTTTGCATCTTTATAATGAACACAAGGCTAACTAATTTACATATTATCTCATTTATTTCTGATGACAGCTATGTGAGTTGGTTGCTTATCCACATTTTAGGGATGATGTAACTGAAGCAAGAAGAAAGTAAACAAGTCCAAGGTCACATAGCAGTTAACTGGCAGGGCCCAGGCTTGGATCCAGGTCTAGCTGGCTACAGGTTCATGCTTTTAACTGGTTCAAAAGACTTCACTTATAGCGAAAGGAACTTGTTTCATTTGGATAGGAAAACAGGAAGAGACAATTCTAGTGCATTCTCCTTTCAATAATTTAATATGAACTGTTCAAATGAGCAATTGAGATGCTTCTCAGCATCTGTGACTCACTCCTTCTGGATCCCAGAGTGCTGTTATGGAAATAAGTTGCAGTGTAGATCACACTTTTGTTCTAATATATGCAATGCAATGCAATGCAAAGCAAGAAATTCAGTTCTGAGATATCCAGGGTAGTTGGCTCCTTTCTTTTGTCTTTTGGAAAGAGTAAAATTTCAGTTTGTTTGAGTCAGAGCTTCTCTGACTTTGATACTGACTGGACTGCTCAAATATTTAGTAAAAGCGATTTGGGAGAGTACTCGTCATAATCGATTTAGGGGACTGCTCACTTATCTCATTCTACAGAGCTGCTTCACATCCTAAAGTCTCATAAAAATTGCACCATAACATCACTAAGGAGAATCACCTGGTCAAAAAGGTGGCCTCTTGAGGAGAAAGCAATGAAATCCCAACATTTAGGTTTCACCAGCTAGAGGGGATTGCATGATACTGTGATTTAGGAGGTCTCGGTCTGGAGTGCTGTGGTTAGCACGATGAAAGTGAGACCAAAGATCATATTTCTCCAGGAATCCAGAACACCACACCAGAGGGAGGCATATGATATCTGTCTGCTGAGGTTAAGATACCAGAGAACTTCAACCGGGGTAGCATGAAAACTGGCCTGGCCCCTCTGATTTCCAAAGCCTCAGTTCCTATCCACTTTGCTTTGATAGTGTGCAAAATGGGTCTGAAATATGATCCTTCAGTTATTCCCAAGGTTGCTGCTGCCAGAAGAGCCATAAGCCAGACCCATTTCCACGTTCCGTCTTCATCATCAGCTTTGAAATTAAGACCACGCTGGTGAGAAGCATTGAGAAGTAAAAAGAAGGGGCCTCTTTTCATTCAGACTTTGGCTGAAATTAAAAGTGATTTACCCCTAAAAGACCTGTTTAGTTGCACAGTGGGGTACTTGCTATATCAACTGTGAGACAGAAATAGAATCCACCAGAGAAAGGGGTGCACCACGGGACTTGAGATAGAGGCAGAAAGAAATGTTGAGCTATTTAAAACTTCATTTCAAATTCGATCATTGACTGGTCATTCATCATTTATATATGAAGAACCTACTATATGTCAGGCACTATGCTGAGCTCTATAAAAACGATGGAGGGAAAAAAACCAGACACAATCCCTGAGCTCATGGAACATCTGGCATAGTGAGGGTGATGGGCATTAACTGAATATTTACACGCATACTTATAAAACCATAACCCACCAAAGAACAAATCTATGCTGCTATGAGACTATCTAGTAGCAGGGCATGACTTTGTTAGGAAGGCTAGGGAAGATTTTTCTGAGAAATATTGCAAGTTGAGGAAAATCGCCATACCACATTAAGCTCGCCCTAGCTTTAAGAAGTGAAGGTCTTGTATTACTATGTAGCAGGCATAGAGGAAAACACAGACATTGCATTGTGGGGGCTCAGGGAGTTGGAGGGCTCAACAAATATTCAATGAATGACTAAAGTTAGAAATACCCAAAGGATGTTCAGGGTCTGAAGCTGGGTGTAAGGGGATCTATGGCAACAGATGTTCCTGAACCACGTGAAATTCAGACAGCCATGTGCCCTTGTATAGTGGAAGTGGCTTGTAGAAAACAGAAGGAGGAGGAAGAATTAACTAAAAACTCCTTTGAAGTCAAGGGGTTTGGTTAGCTGGGCCTCACATGTATGAAGGGCCCTGTCTCTAGTGGGGTTCTCTGAAAGCAGATGCTACTACAGAGTCTAATATGAAAACTATTTATTAGAGAGAAAATGGATTTTTATCTTTAATGTTAATCAGCATTCTATTTTGCCTTGCCCCATTCCCCATTTACTCTTCAATAATTATTAACTTACTGTCTATTGAGCTCCAAGCACACGATGTGTCCACAGTCCAGTTGAGTGATTGACGTGTTAAAGTCACACAGGCATGCTGCAGAATGAGCCAGAATCAGCCTGGGGGAATCAGGAGGGCTTAAAACTTTTCTAGAAAGCTCACTGCAACTAGACCAATAACCCCAGGAATGTTTGAAAGACTAGGCAGCCTATATTTATCCAGGCCTTAAAGAGAGTTAAGTGGGCTGTAATCCTTGAAACCAGAGTTGCGGAGGGCGGTAACTAGATTTACCTTACCTTTAAGTTGAACAGACACCATATTCATCTAGTGTTTGAATCCACTCCTCCCTCTTAATAACAGAAGAGAAGCTGTGAAAACAGTTACCTACTCTAAGATACTTTAACCATTTGACTTCACCTATGAGGTTAAGAAAGAAACCAGTGATAAGCTTTCCCTTTTTACATATGGTTCACAATTCTAAGTTTTGCTAAGAGAGTCTAGCGGGTAGCATCAACACCAGTTTTCATTTTGTAAGGAGAAAGGAGGCAGATTTCTCCTCCACTGGGAGGTAGGGGCAGGGGGCCTGAGGGCGTATTTGCTAAAGTCAGGGAGATGAACTTGGCTTTGCCTGCAGAAGTGATTGACAAAGCGGCTTCCCACTGCTCCGGAAGGAACCCAAAGTCAGGGGCTCAGCAGAGCCTCTTCACCCACCAGTGGTTACTTGGCTCCTTGCTGCCGGGGATAACCTCTCAAAAGTGTGCAAATAAAGTTTCTTCCTATAGTTTTACTCTTTCCCACTTGGCAGGCTTTATGTCACTAACGGATCCAAAATTAATGGGTCCTCTCTCCCTTCTTCCCTTGGATCTCTGGCAAAGTCAGCACATTCTGGGGAATGTGGCAGGCAGTTAGTTATCACCTATGGCACATCTTGAGGGGCTGGGCCCAAGCTATTCTCATCACACCTACTGCTCTCCCATCCAGTGACTAGGATCATGTGGAAATAAATGCAAAGCTCGTTCACCATTTCTTTAGATTATATTCATAGAAATGTCTCCACTTATGGATGGAACACACCAACCATTCTTCTGGAAGCATCTTCTATATGTGTATAAAATTCAATTCAGGCCAGGCACAGTGGCTCACACCTGTAATCCCGGCAATTTTAGAGGCTGAGGTGGGCAGATCACTTGAGGCCAGGAGTTAGAGGCCAGCCTGGCTAACATGGCAAAACCCCATCTCTACTAAAAATACAAAAATTAGCCAGGTGTGGTGGTGCATGCTTGTAATCCTACCTACTCAGGAGGCTGAGGCAGGAGAACTTCTTGAACCCAGGAGGTGGAGGTTATAGTGAGCCAAGATCATGCCACTGAACTCCATCCTGAACAACAGAGCAAGACTGTGTCTCAAAAATAAAATAAAATAAAAATCTTTTAAAAAATAAATAAAAAAATTTGATTCGACCGACACAAATTGAGTAGCTATGGTGGTACACACACTGCGTGCTGTGATATGTGTGAGTGTGGTTATCATCATGGTTAATTCTTTCTTGGCATGAGACCAATAACTCAGGTTGAGGCTTATGCCATGTGCTCTCATTATCTGCAACTGGATTTATCTTTGAGTGGTTTGACCTGCTAGAGCGATATGTTGTGGTTGTGCCATGCACACCCCACTACTTGGGTTTGAATGCTGGTCTTGCCATTTATTATTTACAAGACCTTGGGCAAGTAACTTAACCTCTGTGCCTAAGTCTCCTCATCTGTGAAATAGGAATCATAATAGTATCCCTATTTTACGAATAAGAAAGTGGAGACACAGAGGGATTTGGTACTTAGGTTATTATGTGCTGGCACTGACTGCACCTAATACAGGGCCTGGCACATAGAACACATCAACTGATCACTATTATTATCTCAGCCTCTCACTTCTTGGTGACCCTCACTTCTTGGTGACCGTTGGGAAGAACAGGCCACAGCCCTTGAACAGGTTTTGCTTCTCCACCTCCTCCATATAAGACTAACTGATCCATGCATGTTTGAACTCTTGACCTCTGCAAACTTAGTGCTGCGCCTCTGCCCACTGAGCTAACCATCCCAGCAGCGTGGGGGTGATGTAGAGCTACTAACTACCATATTCTCAGTTCAAAAGGATGTCAACCCCCCTTGCTCCCTCATCCAAAATCCCTTCAAGATTTAAGGACACCTTCTGAGTTAATCTGTTTCAAACATTTGCTTAAGAAATAAAAGAAATAAAAGCGCCTGCTGCTTTACTCCAAGTTGAAAATGGAGATACGCGTCTCTCCTTCTGCATTCTATTCCCTCAAAGTTCTTTGCAAGACAAAAATTATGTTGGCCACAGTTGCAATCAGCTTTAATTCATTCTTTATTGCTGCTCTGGTTTTGTGTTATTTGAGCTGGTTTAACTGTTAAAAGCGTTTCAAATGTTCACATGGCCTGCATTAGGTTACCGAATTAAAACAGGAACAGCCCACCAAATGTAGCTCTCTGAAATGCAAACCACATGAGTTTGATTTCTTTGTGGTATAACTTTAATTGGGTTCAGAGGTCTCTGAGACTTACCTGTCTATCTGCTCTGTGATGGCCTGATCTGATAAGACTAACTTAAAGGGTCTGAGGAATCAGAATTGCTTCAGCTCTAATTTCAGAACCAATGACCATGGGTTCTGCATTACAGCTTCATCCAATTTATGACTATCCAAATTCAATTCGATTGGAAATCTCAGAATACCCCCTCAGGGCTTCTTCACTTGCTGTTCTAGCAAGTGTCTGGCACACACAGAGAGCCTATGAGTCCCAAGCACGTAGTGATGGGAAATTACTAATATAATAGTATTACCAATACTATATTAGCATTGCATACAGTCAGGTTTGGCACTTACCTCCACTCCCTACACCCCACAGTCAGATAGGCCATATAGTCTTCCTTTCCTGACACAATACAAAAGAAAGCTTTGGGCTCAGATTGTCCCTTTTTTGGTCTTCTGATAGCACTACCAACCAGTCTCCCTTGGCCCTTGTCCACCTTCTGGAAGAGCTTCTGTAGCTTCTAACGTCCAGTCCTAAACCGGACTCCCCTTATTGTTTCTGAAGGCAGGTGGAAGCAGCAATTAACTGTGGTTTAGTTCTTAGGAAGAGCTGAACTTCCTCCATGTAGGTTTCTAAGAAATAGTCTCAGGACATAGCAAATCTACAAATGTTTTCTGAGTATTACAAGCAAGGTACTAAGCAAACCACCGTAAAACATGAGGCCTGGGAAGGACAGAAGGGGAAAAAGTCAATTGAACCTGTGGCTGATTTCATATGGAGGGCAATGGACATGAGAAGCTAGAGAGGACTCCTCACAGCCCGACTGCTTGAAGGAATGGCATTATGCTTGGGTGAAAAATAAATCACTCTGTGACTTCAAGCTACAAAGGAAGACCCAGAAGCTGTGTAGAGGAAACATGATGCCTTTGGCCATTGCTCTTCCCTTGCTAAGACTCCAGGGACACAAGATAGAGACATGGTGAGGAAAATCAGTTGGTCATCCTGTTTGGAGTAAAAGTAGACATTTTATGTGAGACTAAACAGTGCTCATGTTTATTAAAACAGTGGGGAACAGGGACATTCTCAGTATTTCCTCAAAAGTTCATTGATCTTGCAAAAAATTAACTTTGGCAATCTGAAAGACATCAAAGTCTTTCTAAATTAACTATACACAAAAATACACTTACTCCTAACCACACATTGAGCAGGTAGTTAGTGATAACGAGGATGATAATGTCATTGAGGACTTTTGCTATATGCCAGATATTTTTATCCGTTCTTATGGCATCATCACCACAGGCTTGGAGGGCAATATCTTCATTTTAACACATTA
Organism: Nomascus leucogenys; assembly: GCF_006542625.1. Taxonomy (NCBI): domain Eukaryota; kingdom Metazoa; phylum Chordata; class Mammalia; order Primates; family Hylobatidae; genus Nomascus; species Nomascus leucogenys. Next base: position 76,562,395 of record NC_044397.1, read on the forward strand.
GGGAACAGAAACAGAGGCATTGAGTGATTAATTATGACTTTTCCAAAGTCAGTGTAACTTGGATTTCAGTTTGGGTTTTTTTTTTAATTATTATTATTATACTTTAAGTTCCAGGGTACATGTGCATAACGTCAGGTTTGTTACATATGTATACATGTGCCATGTTGGTGTGCTGCACCCATTAGCTCGTCATTTACATTAGGTATATCTCCTAATGCTATCCCTCCCCGCTCCTCCCACCCCACAACAGGCCCCGGTGTGTGATGTTCCCCTTCCTGTGTCCAAGTGTTCTCATTGTTCAATTCCCACCTATGAGTGAGAACATGCGGTGTTTGGTTTTTTGTCCTTGTGACAGTCTGCTGAGAATGATGGTTTCCAGCTTCATCCATGTCCCCACAAAGGGCATGAACTCATCCTTTTTTATGGCTGCATAGTATTCCATGGTGTTACATGGTGTATATGCGCCAGATTTTCTTAATCCAGTCTATCGTTGTTGGACATTTGGGTTGGTTCCAAGTCTTTGCTATTGTGAATAGTGCTGCAATAAACATACATGTGCATGTGTCTTTATAGCAGCATGATTTATAATCCTTTGGGTATATACACAGTAATGGGATCAGTGGGTCAAATGGTATTTCTAGTTCTAGATCCCTGAGGAATCACCACACTGTCTTCCACAATGGTTGAACTAGTTTACAGTCCCACCAACAGTGTAAAAGTGTTCCTATTTCTCCACATCCTCTCCAGCACCTGTTGTTTCCTGACTTTTTCAGTTTGGGTTTTATGATGACAAAGCTGAGTCCCATACCACCAGATATAATGCCTTTCCTACTGTCACAGCAACAAAAGACTTAAGACAAAGGAGATGATACAGAGGGAGTAGAGGAGCTGACATAGTTTATGTGCAAGGGTGAGGCCCTTAACATGGAAGCTTCACACAGCACTTTTCTCTCCTGCTCCTTCCTCACTAGAATAAATATTCCTAGGCAGAGAAAAAAATGGAATACTCACTACCTAAATATACCAACTGTGGATATTACAGAATCTTTTTTCATCTTCATGATTACCTTTTGATAATAAGCGACTCTAGAAAGGAAAATGACATCCTATATGAAAAGTGGCATAAATATACTCAAGATTTATTCATTTCGCTATTTGTAAACAGCAACTAAAAGAATCACAAAGAAATATCAACTCTATTTTGTTTTTGTTTTTTTGTTTTTGAGACGGAGTCTCGCTTTGTCGCCCAGGCTGGAGTGCAGTGGCGCGATCTCGGCTCACTGCAAGCTCCGCCTCCTGGGTTCACGCCATTCTCCTGCCTCAGCCTCCCGAGTAGCTGGGACTACAGGCACCTGCCACCACGCCCAGCTAATTTTTTATATTTTTAGTAGAGACGGGGTTTCACTGTGTTAGCCAGGATGGTCTCGATCTCCTGACCTCGTGATCCACCCACCTCGGCCTCCCAAAGTGCTGGGATTACATGCGTGAGCCACCGCGCCCAGCCCAAATATCAACTCTATTAATGATACATATGCTGAAGTGGTTAGGAGTAAAGTTACTGAAGTCTGCAACTTACTTAGAAATGCATCAAAAAATAAGACTGATTGATGGATAGATGTACAGCTATATGATAAAGCAAGTATAGCAAAGAGCCATTGTAGAATGTTAGGTGGCGAATATACAATTCTTCATGCTTTTCTATGTGTTTGAAATGTTTCGTAGTAGAATGTCAGGGAAAAGTGACCACAGAGTGAGTCTTACATTTCTAAGCTGCTCGTTTCCTGACTCCGCACTTATTTAGAAAGCTGGGCAGGTGGGAAGAGAGGAGCTATGTTGCTGGGAAGAAAGCCAGCATTGGCCAATGATAATGTTGTCCCTTCCAGGGAAAACACAGGCTTGGAGAACAACTGCTTGACCACGTCTAATCCAGATTCACAATCTCAAAAAAATTCTCATGCCAAGAGAAAACAGAAGCCAAAAATAGGTAAGAAAATATAGCAGGGGCAAGGAGAAGATGCCAGATTTCAACATCGCCGCACATTGTGTCATAGGCAGAGCTGCAAATGAAAGCTAGAACTGTGTACAGTTTTGCATGGTTTCGGAACCTAGACTTGGAAGACTCCAACGCTTGTTTATCCCTAGAAAAAAACAGGTCCTTGGTAAATATTTGCTGAATGAAGGATGCGTATTTTGTTGAAAGGTACTGAAGAAGATAAAAACAGTTTTGCAACTACTTATCTTACCTATTGATCTCTTACTGTTTAAATTAAGAAGCTGCACATATGTGATGTCTCTTTCAACCCTTTGTGCCCATATGTGTATGCATACTTACACCAATATAGTTCCTCCGTACTAGATAACATGCTGGGCGTTTAGGAGATTCAGAAATGAATAAAGCACAATTTCTGCTTTACAGACTTAAAACCTATGTGGAAACAAGCCCCATGTTACTATAATACATGGGATCTGACGTAGTAAGTACCATGAACAACAGAGGCCTTATATTGTTTTGTTAAGATCTGACTTTACAATATAGGTGCTACATAGTGTATTCAAGTCACCGGAAACAGTATCGCTACATATAGGAAATGGCCCCCTCCAAAAGATGGTGTGATCCAGGATACCAAGAGACCAAAATTAGAACTCTGTACTGCAAATCAGAGTCTTCTGGAGAGCCTGAGATCTTTCCTCTATTTTAACCCAAAGGGTTGAATTATTCCTTTCTGTCAAGAACATGATATTGCACAGAGAGTTGGCCCCAAATAGCCCCGGACCCCTGATCTGCAGTGAAGAGCCCCCCATAGCATACTTGGGTACACTAATGTAACTAGACAAGTACTGGTAAAACCAGGTGGTAGAAAAGCAGTCAGGAAATGGGATGGGGAAAGGGCAAAATCTGTGCCCATGGAGACAGTTTAGGTATTGAAAAGGAGGTAATGTTTTCCACTAAAGGGCATCCAGTTGGAGACTGGTCTGAGCTGGCTCTCGTTTTATAACCTCTCAACACATGTGTGTAGTCAAGGCTGAATTTAAAACCTATACCGTGAACCTTAGGAAAATAAACCACATTAAACAAGCACAAATTGAAAATATTACACAAGAGATTTCACAGGAAATTGGTCCAAATTTAGCCTTGCTCTTTATGTATTTAAGCCTCTTATTCATTGCTTAGAACTTTATATCAGGATTTTAATATGAGTCTGTCCTCCCCCACCCCCACTCGCAGCCCAGTCCACCTCCACAATGGTCTGCTTAGTTTTACAAAATGTATTTTTTTAACTCCCAAAGAATCCTGCTACCTTTGGCCTGCTCTTTCAGTGCTCATTAACACATGTTCCCAAACAGCGCACTGATGACTCACAGCATCAATGGTGAGGTGAGGCTGAGCATGTACCCAAAAAATCCCACTGCAGTACCAGAGACAAGCTCCACTGTGTGATCCCTGCACCGGTGGATTTCAATGCTGATTTTACATAAAAGGTGCCAGCAATTATGACAAATGTCATTAGCAGCAAACCATTTCAGTGTCTTTCAGTTTCAGAATTCTCTAATACTACTTTCCTTTCTTCTGTAGCTTTGTTTTGTTTTGGTTTTAATCTTGTTGTACTGTACTTTCTCTGAGTCTCCTCAAATCCTTTTCTTGGAATGAAGCCAAGTATAGATAAATACATGAACGATTTAGAATCCCATAAATGTAACAATCCACCTTTTGTAATGACATTTGAGTTGTTCTGATGTTATCTTGGTTGGTCACATAGCAAGAGACTTCCAGAAGCAATGGCTGGACCACTCTTTCCACCTTGGGTCTGGATTTTTGCCATCAGAAATGCCCTGTGGGATGCTGCCAGGACACTCTGGTCCGCAGCCCTTCTAAGCCAGGCATTTGCCAGGTGGGAAAAGTGATGCCAAACCAAAGGGTGGTTTTGTGGGATGGACAAACATGCCCTGAGGCCACGCTGGGACGTCCCATTCTTTCCCACTTGTTGCTGCCAGACAGAATGTGATTATTACTCGAGTTTGCTTACAAACCACTTTTAGAAGGCTTATTAAATTAGAACTTGTTTTGTATTTAGTTTGGAATTTTTTAATGATTTCGAGATCTGGAATCCATGTTGCTTCCCTACTTCTCTCTATCACACCACAAGAAAATGCTTGCTGGTGAATGTGATTAAATTTACTCTGACCTCTTTTCTTCGCCCTTATAATTCTCTACTCTTTATGGAAGTGAGAAAGCTCCAAAAGAATGAATAAGCCCTGCAAAGAGACTGAGGTCAGACTTCAGCTGGAAAGGGAAGGGGGCTGTCCAGAGGGCTGGCAGGGGCGGGTACCCTATTGCTTTTACTGGGGTAGAACTGTAGGAAGTTTCTTTACAATTATTATTATTTTGCTAATTCCTATTTTAGAAAGATTGAAAGAACAACCTGGGCCCCTCCCAGAGCTCTGAGCTTCTCTGGGGGAACTCGCTGCCTCCTCCTCGTCTCCTCCTGTCGTGGCAGCCACCATACTCACTGAGGGGTCTTTCATCAGGACTCTAGAGAAACATGGGTTTGGAAGATGCCCACGCAGATTTCTGGCCTGTGACAGTGAGGACCACAAGGAGCATGGGCTTTTGCAGGCGTCCCTTCAAACCAACTCAGTGGTCTGACTGGGGGAATTGCTTCCATTTTCTGGCTTATTAAAAATAGTAAGGGAATCAAGATGACATAGTGATTTGATGAGCCCTTGAGAAATAGAAAACCCAGGATCACTCCATCCCAAAAAAATGCAAAGTTCTAAAGATAGGAGAATTCAAACAAATAGGGAGGTTATGCAGCCAAAGAGGCCCTTTATTATCTGTTATGCTCAAAGGTAAATACACTTCCCTGACTGAAAGTATTAAATTTTCAAACGTTCAAGTAATTGTTAACCTAGTTCCGACCGCACAGGTGTCTGCAGCCTGCACCCGTCCTGACTCAATGAGAGCCTCAGACAATGAATATGTCTAGTTGCTTTTAACACCCTCCCATGCAGGCTCACTCTGGGTGGTCATCTCTTGCCCCCTCATGCCCCAGAACAATTCTGGTGGTGGGGCTTTATTGGATTTCTGGGAGCATTAGGTTTCTGGGAGCATATAAACTCAAGGACTTTGCCTTTAAATCACTCAGAGCCAGGGAATGAGGCAGAGGATGCTTCAAAAAGAATTAGGAAAAGTTAACAGATCAAAAGAACAGTCCTGTCACATAAGCTACTTCCTTTTTCAAAAACATGTATTAGGAGTGCAGCAGTTAAAACTGATCGGTCATGAAAATGAGCCCTAGCCCTCCGGCTGAGGGGCTGAGATGCATTAGGCACCACCTAAAAGAAATTTCTCAGTGATTAAGCTCAGTGTCTGCAGAAACACACAAACACACACACGGAAAAACAAGGCCCACCCTGGGCTCTCCTTCCCCAGGTAAGTCCCTAGTGTCTTTTCCTTCTGTGTCCACACAGGAAGTTGGTTCAGGGCTGCTAGAATGTCATTAGCTGCTAAGAACATCTTAGAAGGCTGAGTTGAAAAGCCCCCATACCTCTCTGCAATGCTGATCTTCCATTCTTTGCAAATTATAGGGCAGACAGCTTAATCAACAAGAAGTGTGTGCTTCAGAATCCAGCAACTACTACTGAGCAGAGCATTCAAGGCTAAAGAAAAAACTCCCTTGTTTGCCTCAAAGTGGAGGTTTATGGCAGTATAGGTTTGCAGCCCAGGTAAAATGCATCTCTACTAAGATCTTTCATAGAAGATACTCACTGTGGATCTGTTTGATCTAGAGCAGGCCTCTTCGTTGCCTTTCTGTACAAATGGAGAACCAAGAACTGGGGGCATCTCACCAAACAGGTCCCAACAGCAAGATAGCTGTTCTCCAGAAAGTAGTCTTGTTTTTATTCTTAGTTGGCTTTTTCCCTTAATGTATTTATCCCCCACATCTGTTACAGTTCAATAAAATGAGAATGGAGTGATAGTTTTTTTTTTTTAACCACGATTCCGTTGGCAAAGCAGATAGATCCATAATTACATGGAGACACATGTATTCGTTTTCTAGGGCTGCAGTCACAAATTACCACAAACTGGGTGGTTTAAAAGCCACAGAAATGTATTTTTTCACAGTTCTGGAGGTTAGAAGTCTGAAATCAAGGTGTCAGCAGCAGGGGTTCTTTCTCAGGGTTCTGAAGGAAAGTTACTCCATGTCCAGCTCCTGGCTTCTGGTGGTGGCTGGCAGTCCCTGGCGTTCCTTGGCTTACAGCTCTGTCCCTCCAATATATGCCTCTGCAGACACATGGCACTCTCCCTGTGTGTCTCTGAGTCCCTGTGTCTCCACATGGCCTTCTTATAAGGACACCAGTCATTGGATTTAGGACTCACCCAAATCCTCCACAATGTCATCTTAACCTGATTACAGACCCTATTTCCAAATCAGGTCCCATCCGCAGGGGCCAGGGGTTATGACTTCAACACATATTTTTGAGGGGACACAATTCAGTTCATGACAACATACATGCAATAATTAAAGAGGGAAACCACAGGGCCTCGCCTGTGAGATGAGGACACTCTGAGCCTGGGAAGGAGGAAGAAGTAAAGGACTGTCCCAGGGGCTGGGCACTGAGAAGGAGGCCTCAGGAAGTCATCATTACATTCTGTGAGGTATTCCCACCGGCAGAGTTCAGGCTTGACTGTGGTAGAGGTGAAATTGTGAAGACAGAGGAAAAGATGATAGTGAAATCCTGGCAGACTAAACTAAAAAGTGGAGTGGAGGTGTGCAGGTTGAAGGTGGAGGCTGTGCCCGGCACGGTGGCTCATCCTGTAATCCCAGCACTTTGGGAGGCTGAGGGGGGCAGATCACCTCAGGTTGGGAGTTCGAGACCAGCCTGACCAGCATGGAGAAACCCTGTCTCTACTAAAAATACAAAATTAGCCGGGCATGGGGGCACATGCCTGTAATCCCGGCTACTCTGGAGGCTGAGGCAGGAGTATCACTTGAACCCAGGAGGCAGAGGTTGCATTGAGCCGAGATCATGCCATTGCACTCCAGCCTGGGCAACAAGAGTGAAACTCCATCTCAAAAATAAAAACAAAAATAAAAATAAAAATAAAAATGAAGGTGGAGGCTGAAGCACAGGCAGCTCTGCCCATGAATGCTGCCTCTCTGCTCCTCTTGGAGCTCAGTGCCGTGGGCACCTCCTTGCAATCATGTGTGAGTATACCCTGCCTAAAAGGGTAGACTGAAATGATACAACTTCCTTTGTTATTGTTGTTCTACCCTTTCCTGAGAGATTGAAATGGACAGATCCCCATGAAGTCTCTGTTTCCCTTCTGATGATTTTCTTCCCTCGCATCCAATTGCTAAAAGTTATTTCATGTTTTATTCTCCCCCCAATCACCTATCACCTCGAAAGCCACAGCTTGCCTGTCCAACCTCATCCACTTTCCATGATGATGATGGCATCACTGGTTCTCCCGGAAATTGATCTTCAAGATGGTACTTGCTTAATCATACCCAGTAATTCACTTTTCCTCTTATTTGTGGTACATAGAGAGAAAAGCATCTTCCAATTTTGTAGTTTTCAAACTATGCTCTTGCTGAAGAGTCCTTTGTTCAAAGAAATGCTTATGTGGAAACCCAACTAAGTTCACATATGTAAAGCTGCTGTGGCTGAAGACATACCTGGGAAATGGGGAGCCCTGCCCACCTGGCCAGTCTCCACACCCCTCATGCTTGGCAGCCCCTGGGCAGGCTCTGTTGGGTCCAAGTTAGTGGATTCGAGGTGCCCATATTTTAATAATTCATCTTTATATTATGGCACCTAGATTTCACATTACAATGTTCTGGGATCTGCCTGCTATTTATTTAATTTTTAAAAAACCATCAGTTATCTTGTTTTTCCCAAGAAATTTAAACAGTTTCCCAAGAATTGTCATATGTCAGCCTGTGTTCTGCCCTCTTCTCTCTTGGTTTCTGCCATCTAACTTTCCTCAAGGCTCTGATGGAATCCAGCTCTGTTTGGACGCTCCTCTAAAACTCACCACACGTCTAATTTTGGTACAATTAACAAAAATTGTAAGTTCTTTTCATTTCTTGACTGGAGATAAGGACTGAAAATTAAGTCAGTTAGTAGAGAAGATAATGTATACTAGAAGAAAAATGAGACCCATCACCATAAAAACTGATATAACAGTTAGACTTTGGACAACTCCCAGCTTTCCAGAGAAATCCATCACGGAAACATGAAGGATCAAATGCTTTTCATGGAAACACCTTGAAAACAAGCTTCCTATCGTAAGACTAAAAAGAAGCTGATGCAACAGGGTCTTTGATGTAAAAGTTAACAATGGAACTCATTAAGAACTGATGCAAAGAACTTAAGAACATTAAGAACTGAATACACTACTGTGACTTCGTAAAAATGCGGTTCCCCGTGAAGGTTACCATTGAGAATGAACAAATCAAAGTTCTGTCTTTATTAAACTCCTTGCTGATGAAGGCCATTTCCCTTGGCCTTTCTCTACCCCTAAATTCCAAGAACAAATGAAAAATGAAAAAGCAGCAACTCTATACTCCCATGAAATTTTACCTAAGGACAGGCTTTAATACTACTGAGAAAGTGCGGGATTTCTGTTTCTTTACAGCACAATTTTTTCATCTTTTATAAAAACCCAGACAGGAATGCTCCTTTGCAATATTTTCCCACTAAACAGTTTTTCTATATAAATATCCAGGACCACAAATCCCTGGAAATCACTACAGTACAACTTTCATTTACTTCTTATTCGTACAGTGGCATTCACCCAAAGAACCTTTTGTGCAAAGGGTAATAGCAAAAGAAGTATCTTTCCAACGCCTAGAATGGGAGAGGAGGTTCTTCTTTCTCACCCCACCCTGGCACTACATCTGTGAGAAGGTGTGCACCAAGTCACCTGCATTCTTGACAGGCAGACAGGGCATTGATTACCCAGACATGGCGGCTCCCTTGCTTCTAGTGAGGTTACCCGGGTCTTCCTTGACCTGTCTAAAAATCACAGTTGGCTTTGCGATGCTTGACAGATTGTTTGGGTGCCTGTGGAGACAAAGCTAACATTCACTGTACTGTAGTGGGTCTGACACAGTAACTGTTGGGTGTTTTCTTCTGATTCAGCCTTTCTTAGGAAGCTCTCGAGGGTCTGATTCAACAACTTGAGCTACAAACAACCACTATGGGAGGAAGAGGTAAAGGGGAGGAGAGAGACACCCATACTTGAGGGCGTTTGCAATTCTCTTTAAGCACCCGCAGGCCTCTGCCTGTGACTGTGGTACAGGCCTTGGCAAGGAACCAACCAAGTCTATGGGAAAAATAACGTCTGGAAGAATGTCTTGTCATACTCTTTTCTCTTTAATGGCTTGGTGAGCCTTTTCACCAGGCACAGCTTCTGTTGTGAACACTCCACTGGTTAAAAAATCCCCTGGCCACACTTTCTCTGAGATCCCTAAAGAGGGCTGGAGGAATATTCGGGCACAGTTATTTCGAAATGATACAGCAAAGGAAAGAAGAAATAATACAAAATCTGGAATCTGGAGTTTGTGTGCAAGAAGGTTAAACACATTGGGAAAAAAATAAAGTTCAAGTTGTCACTGTTCTGCCTCCTAAACAGCCTTGCTGCTTTTTGGCTCGGGGTTTCCTCATTCTTCTGCAATTTGTCTCTTAGACTGTTTCAAACCTAGCCTCTAACTGAAGACCCATCTTGTTATTTATTTTTCTATTTTTAATTACAGGAACACAGTGTCATGAAAAAAATTAACTTTCATCTCCAGACTTGAGAAAAGCCAAGAATTCAGACCTCCAATCAAAAAAGCTTCCTGAGTGCCGGCACTCATTCATGCTGGTTTTGTATCTGATGCACTTTTCATTCAATTTTGAAGCTCAATGGATATGAAACCCAATGAAATGAACCAAGAGAAGGACGTCGTCCAAACATGTTGAAGCACTTGTGGGTGATTCGTCGGGCCTTTGTGTTCTGTGGCTCCTTTGAGAAGCCTCTGTCTCAGGCAGGCTCCAAACTGCCAACTCAACCAAGCAAATAATAATTATTCCTAATGGCAATAATAATTATGGAATGCAGTGGCCCCAATATAAGGCTGGTTGTCTGTGGCTTCAGGTGGGGTAGCCAAAGTTTCACACACTCTTTTTATAAAAATCTCTCTCTCTCTCTATCACACACACACACACACACACACACACACACACCAATTTGCCAAATGAGATTTCGACAAACTCACTCCTCTGGTTCTCTGAGAAGTGCCTGACTACAGAGCTGCGTTACATAAGTAGCAGCTATCTACTGTGTGTGTGTGTGTGTGTGTGTGTGTGTGTGTGTGTGTGTGTGGTGGGGGGGGATTTGGACAAATCTAGCAGTTGACACCCTATGCCCCCCCACACACACCCCTCATTTTCCTTTTAGTTAAAAGTCTTCAACTTTCTCCAATTCCAGACTTTCATTTCATCAGATTTTTATTTGGGTGTACCTGGTCTGTAAAATTCCTCAGTCACCTCTAACAGTATGAAGCTTAGTTGAATTATTTTAAATTAATTCTTTCAATGTTTTAGAAAGTCTATGATTTGGAATATGCATTTATAGATTGCCTTTTGTTTAATTTTGGCATTTAAAATATACACTGACTCAACATGGGGCTTTGGAAGGACTTTAGAAGTAGACTGGTTTCACTGAGTTTGCAGATTCATCCAGTAGGCTTCCCTCCCATAACCCAAACAATACTGGAATGGAATCAGCTACTACTTCATTTACCTTCTCTTTAATCTAGTACCTTACTGCTTGCCTCTGTAAATATGCAATTTGAGCAAGACTCTTGAGAAAAATGAGATGAAGTGACATGCTAAGCAGAGATCCCTGAGAGTCTGTCAAATGCTTAGCCTCCTGCCCCTATAGATTCTAAGAATGTCATTGCTCATCTGACAAGTGTTCAATGGCTCAGTGATTTGGGGATGGGTATTTGCTCTTCCAGGTTCCAGTTATCATTATGATTATTCATGTAGAAAATGTCAATGCATTCCATAGACTAAAAATAATACATTGGAGGTCAGCTGTAAAGTGCTGTGTGTTTGGCTTGTGAATTACCATCGCTGGACCAAGATATGATGGGCATGTGGTTATTCAGGAAGTCATTTCTAGCATTTCAAAGATGTTTGGGGCCATCTGTTCTCTGCAAAGCTCTGTGACTCTGCAAAAGCAAACCAAGCACATTCCATCATGTCGCTACCCAATGCTCACAAGGGTCCTATCATTTTACAGACTTTACTGGCCTAATCATCAGCCAAAATGCACTTTGCCAAAGGGGGGAAAACTATAAAACTCCAAATTCTTTTAAATGTGTCTGGTACCATTAAGAATGTTTATTACACTACAGGAACTTTTAGTTGATATTTGCCAAAAGCACAACATACCTGGCAAATGGATTACCAGACTACCTGCTAAATGTGAATGAATGCATTTTGTAGAATTCTTCTTCAGCAGTCTATGTCAGCCAAGTAGTGTTGTTGTAGGGTGTGAGCCATGATAAGGAAACACACTTGTTCCTAAGAGCTTGTTTCCGAATTACTGGGAATTTGAGCTAGGAGAAAGCATTTTTTAGACAACCTAGTTTCATTCTTTCTTTTTATAAGATGGAAAAGTCAGGCCCCCAGCAGGGTAAAGAAGCCTGTTCAAAGTCTAGAGCTCATGCATGGTACAGTCAGAGTCACCAGCCTTGGCTTTCTATCCCTAGAGCAATGGTGTTGCACTGCCTCATTGAAATAGGATTCCATCTGTATATACCAGAATGTTAATATCAAGGATTCCCTTTACATTCAAAATCTGAGATCAAATTGGATGTTTATGTGTTATTCTGATTCAATTAAAGGTAAAATGCTAATGGTGTTTATGTAATCTTTAAATCTTCATTAGAAAGGATATAAAAGATGATTGTAGAGAAAATTTATTTGGTGAAACATAAATGAAAAATACATAGTAAAGAACCTGTTGAATGAGCTATCTTTTGAATCTCAAAGTATCTCATTACATGAATATATCATACATGCAAAGGGCATCATAGGCTATCTCCAAATTTCTGGATTAATGCTTCTTTTTTAATTCAGAATCTATCAAACAGTTCAGACAAGAGTTATTTACATTTTATGAGACATACAGTATTATAGAATGTAAAAGCTCCAAATATCTGAAATGCCCATTGGGACACCGCCCTATTACTTGGACATGTTCAATCTTCAAAAAAGCAAAGTGTACTTCCAGTTCCAAAGGACCAGCTCTGAATTACCAGGTTCAATTCAAGTTTCTCCTAACATGTTCAGTTCACACAGGGCACTCACTGCACATACTAATCATTTTCCCATGTTAATACTCTTTTAGATATTCTTCAATAAATGGTTATATTCAGTCATGGGACTCTCTCTAAACACCACAAGCCACGTGAACCTGCTAGGTTTTCATTCTTGCTTCTGGATTTGTAAACAGGAAATACTAAGCCAATCTTGATGTAGGAACTATGACAAGTACAGAAAAGAACAGTTAATTTTTTCAGTTTGCATTATGGGAGACTACATACTCTCCTTCCCAAATATTCACTCACATGGCACTTTGTCCAAGGCTTACACAGAGGAAGACACTAACCAGTGATATGAGCTAAAGCTTTGTTTCAGATCTTCCACAAAATAATTCCCCAAATAATAATAACTCTAGAATATAAGACAGCGGACTGCATTTTCCTATAGAACTGTGTCTGGCAAAACCATCAACCAGATCTCTTGCATTGGACTTGTTTTACATGTTTACTATTTTAGGTGTTTTTCTAGTTAAAGCTCCAAAAATAAGCCACTGTTAGCAAAGTGAGAATAAAAGAACAATTTCCTGATAAGATTACTTCAAGAGAGGAAGCTATACCTAGTCATGCACACAGCACCGAGTCCCCAGAGAAGTTACCTTACCAAGTAGTTTACAAAATTAAATTCATTATGAAAATCATTAACATTTTAGTGCTGAAAAGAACTTTGAGAATTTTCTAGCGGTACCCCACCCCTCAATTTTACACGTGAAAAAACTTAAACCTGGGCAAGTTAAGTTTCTTGGGAACTGTGGGATAGTGCATGGAGTAGGTGGTCTGGATTCGAGTTCTGGTTCTGGCCATTATCACTATGACCTGGCGCAAGTCACTTAATCTCTGAACCTTACTTTACTCAACTGCAAAATGGGTGTATTAATTCCCAGGTAACAGAATCATGCATGCTAAACTAGTAGATATGTGCCTTGTAAACAGCACCTGACAAAGAGAAGAGATTGCTGTTATTCACCTAAGAGTTGAGCCTAGAAGTCAAGTGTCTCTGACTTCATATGTTAGGACCCCTCCCTTTTACTGCCGTGGGCTTCTCTTCCCAAACCCTATTCTGTTCTCACTCTCTGGGCTATGCGAACATATCTAGGAGGTCAGATAATCTAGAGCTTCTGCCAAACTTGGCTCCTGGAAGAAAACAAACCAAAAGAGAGAATAAATTTGAGACAGAAAAGAGGCAGTGAATGAGAATTTTGGAACTGAGACTGACTCAATTAATTGGCTAACCCCTCTTTATGTAGGTAAAGGAAACCAGGCCTGGGGAAGCTGAGCGCTTAGCCAAGGCGGCAAATCTTTTAAATGGCAGAGCCTGAATGTCTAAAACCCATGACCTCTGAACCCATGACAATGCTTTTCCTTGACTCCCCTCCGACCTGACATGGTTTTGCTCCGAGCAAGCTCTTGTCTTCCAGGCATATCTTTTCAATATGCTGCACAAAAGAACAAATGTCTAGATTTACTGTAAGCACAGAAAGAATGATCCCAGGCTAGTTGCTGTAGAAGTAGTCCCTCATTTGTGCCTATCTTTTCCAAAAATAGGAGGGAGGAAATGCACCCTGAGACACTAACATGGAAGCTTCAGGAACTCTGAGGGCCAGGTTCTGTGTAGAAGTTCCAGAAATGAAGTCTTTCTCCAAGAAAAGCTCACAGGCAAAGTCACCTGTCCCCTCAGGAAGTGGAACAAATCTGGAAGTTGAACTGCATTTGGGTAGGGAATAGTGGTCTTCCTGCAAGCTAAGAAGCCAAATATAGAGCAACCAAATGTTGGAGACAGGGCCGTCACTTCTCTGTGATGCTATAGTTTTCTTACACATGAGGGGATGAAGTGTCTGGCACTGTAACCAGATAGACTGAGCATTAGCTAACTCCTGTGCATAGATGATTCTGCCAGTCTCAGGCACACTCATGGGTCTTCCATGGCACTGGTATTGCCACGGTCAGGAGCATGGGGAAACATGTGCTTTTGAGTCCAACAGACCCATATTCAAAACTCTGTTTATCTCCCTGGCTGGGTGACTTTGGACAAGTTACTTTTCTTCTCGGAGCAATAATATTGGGGTAAATAACAGCTACCTCTCTGAGCTACTGAAGAATTACAGGAAATAACATGCAAAGCTAGCTCAGTGCCTGACACATAGCAGATCCTGAATAAATATTAGCTTCCTTTCTCTTCTTCAGTGTCAGTATCAAGGCCCTTTCTAATGAAGGGCTTGAGCCATCAGGGAGTTACCTCCGATTTTCTCTCCCAAGTAGAGCAGGCTTGCTGTGTTCCAGGTGGGAGGCTGAGATGACACTAAGACACAATGCTTACCTGAAGAATCAGAGGCAAGAACCAGATTCGAAGACGAGAGCTAGGGTATTTTTCTGCCTCTTGGAATACCCAGCCATGTGCTCCCATGTTCTGGCTCTACCCCCTTCATCTGACCACAATACCATGTGGTGTTACAACTTTTGAATGTTAAGAAACATTATATTTCCTCAAGTATCAGTACTTAATGTTTCGTTCCACACATAAAACCCAGTGAGTGGAAGGCTGCCGGCCCCCTTGTCAGAGGTAATTTCTCAAGGCTCTGCATGGGATTTAACGGGAGCCATATGGTTAAGTCTGTCAACCCTCCCAGAAAGCATCCCCCGGAAGGGCCCTCGTAAATGTTCTTGGGGTTGTGAAAGATCCAGCAACTTTCCAACAACAAAGCTATGTTCATAGCCATGATATTCAGCAAAACACAAAGCAGGAAATAATGACGTCTGGTCTGCATTACCCAAAGGGGCTTCAAGTTGTCCTGGCTAAGGGCTAAGGACCAGTGACAAGCTGGGACCTGCTGCCCCGCTGCCTCCAGCAGGAAGGAGGCTGGCCTGAATGTCCCCAGCATTAGTCTGTGGTAGATAGTGACAGTCTTACTTATGCTCACTTTGGTTCGAGGAGCTTTAGAAAGCTCTTAAAAAATGGATTCATACGCATATGCACTGACAGGGCAAACACACTCTTAACCTGTAAGCTGCTTTGTTATTTAGGTCTTCTTTAAGCCATGACCTTCAGTGATGGCATCATTTGCCGACTTCTCTACTGTTCTTTCCCCCACCTCCAGCAACAATGACACAAACTCCTCAAATCTATTAACGTTCCCATCTTGAGGGAACACTGGGCAGGAATGTTAACTCACACAGCAAAGCCACATGACTCGTAGCATTGCTTCTGCCACCAACAAATTTTGAGATGTAATCAGCTTTTCTTTTTATTATTACTTTTCTTTGTTTGTTTGTTGTTTTCCTCAGCCATGTCCATTGAACTACATCTAATATTCTGCATGACACATAGCATCTGGGATTGCAAAGAGAAAAGGGATAAAGAGGCACAGAAAAGGTAAGAGGAGGTACAATTTATGATAAGTCTTGGCACCTTTTCGTCTTTACATAAAACAAGATTTTCTTCTATGATATTTTACATAAATTTCTGGCTAAGTTTTATGTCTCTGTTGTCTAGCTACAGCCCCATGCAAATAGGGTTTATAACCAAATGCCTAAGTTACACATCATCTGGAAGTATATGTTCCAGGATTAAAATTGGTGTAAAATCAGGGAGGGTTTTTTTTACATAAATGTCTTCATATATGCATTCTGTTGAACACATTTCTGAGTTTCCTGGTACAGCTGGCCAATTCATTCTCTTAACCAGAATACTCCACGTTTGTATATTCTGATGTCAGATATATTTGGCCAGTGCCCTATAAAGAAGTAAAAGGTAAGAAAAAAATGTGTAGAATATTTTGGAAGCGTCTCCCATAACCCGTCAGAGCTCTGTACTGATATCCATTCTTGTAGAACTCCAAATTCCGTATTATCTTCGTTGCTCTCCTGAAGAATTACTGACTGTAAATTATATACTATCACTTATCCATAAAGAAGAATCAACTTAGTTAAGAAAGCTGGGATCTATTAAGATTATAGCCATCTACTCAACTGATTATTGACTCCTACAAAAATGTCTTAGATGATAAGAAACAGAGAGACAGAGAGAGTGTGTGAACTTCCAGTAGTGCTACCTACCCTTCTGCCATTTTCCCAGGCTTTGCTGACTTGATCCTGAATTAATGAGCCTGTTACATGATAGCTAATAAAAATGACTGGAGGAGAGATACTGTTTGGATTCTGCCACATATTTGGTTCAAGGCTGAATCGATTTTATCTCTATTTAATACATGCTTGTTTTCTGTCTCACTTGTCTGCCCCACAGCCCGTGGCGCACTCTTTTTTCCATCTGGGAAACTTATCTCTGAAAATGCTACCATCAATCAGCCAAAGACACTCTTCCTGGCAGAGCATCTGCCAGTTTGACTAAGCACAAGTAGTCACTAGTTTGGGGATGCCTCCCACACTCTCCATAGCTGTGTGTTTTTCTAGCCTGCCCAACCACACAAGAGCAATTTGAGATATTTATATTTACCTCTGGTTTCTATTGAGGTAATGGCACTACTTTCACAGAATTGAGCACAGGGCATGGTATGGATTGCTGTGGTATGGAATGGAAGTTGCACGTGTTGTTTGTCTACTTCCTTTTAACATTACTTCTTTAGATTTTTGCATTTGCACTCATTTTGGTCTGGTTTGGCTCAGTGCCTGTTCAAAAAGCATGAAAATCAAATGCTTACAAGGATGCCTACCCTTTGTCCCCAAAGTCCTCCCTGATAACTGGCACTACTCCCATTTTCAAGTCCTTTATGTCGATAGCTCTCTCAATACATTCAAGCCTCCAAGCTTAAATTTTGTACTGTGAAGAGAGGGAGACGGAGAAGAGCAAGAACATGGGGTTGCCTGAAGCAGCCAAGCACTGATAGAAGGGAAGGGAAGAGGGGGGAGCAGGAGCCAGGCGCCCCCCTCTCCCACAAAGTCTCAGCCGTGAACACACCCGCTGGCTGCAGCACAAGAGCACTGTGCGTGGGCACAGGTGGGTCCCAGCCTTTCTGGCTGGATGCAGCTTAAGCACTGAGCCTGAATGAAGACTTTCATTGCTGTTTGCTGTTTTTCTTGGCCAGTAGCCATGGCAAACATTTGCAGGTGGCTTGGCCAGATTTTGACACTTAAATATTTGAGGTTGTGATAAAAATCAGAATATTACTACAATATGGTTCTGTGCAGCCTCAAAAAAGTAAAATAAAGTAAAAAAAAAAAAGCTATCTGCAATTTCAAATGCTCATTTAAAGACACAGTCTCCAGAGGGAACTCATGTTTTCAAATAAGTACTCATTTCCTCTTTCCTGAGAGAAATAAAAGAGTCAACCATCCCCAAATGTTACCACCTAGAGTTTCATACTGAATCCGCTGGTGAGATGGGTTGGGTTATTTCTTGCTGAGTCTCCAGGATCATCCGGGCAAGGTTTTGGATGGAAAAAAATGTAAATGACAAGATGTGTGGGTTTGAATCAACATGGCAAACACACCAGGGAGGAATCTGATTAAAAGAAATAGCTTCCCTCAGGCTTGGCAATGAGACAGAGTCCTAAAAGTGACAATTATCTCCTAGAACACACCAGGAGCGACACACAACACCCCAGGCTGGAGAATAAATGGGAAGATGGAGTGTGTCCAAAAGGCATCCATACCAGAGAAACACCCGCCTCCATCCAGGCATGGTGACACAGCCTACAAATGTCACCCAAATGTACAGTCCTGGGCCAGCTGGGTAAATTATCAGCAGAGTCGGCACTCATCTTAAACTTTAGTGCTAGCCCTCAAAAGACTGTTTCATAAAGACCAGCTTTGTGCTAACAATGGCCGAATACTAAGGGCCTCCAAAAGGGTAGTTGGTGGGGGGTGGCAGGGAGAGGGAGGCAGGAGAACTCCAGGGGGGAAGGAATGCTGTAAAACTGCTAGTAAACTCTAGCACATTTTATGTTTTTTCCCCTTGAAAGAAAAATAAAATAATTATAATTAGCTGGCCTAACTGTGAATTGTCTGCTGAAAGCCAAGCCACTTGAGAGAAGTCCCTGGAGATTTAGATGCTGTCTTTAATGAATCTACCCCACCCTCTTAGCATACTATGGGTTCTTGATTTAGATAGCAGCAACATTTGCTCTCATGGTCATTTGAGAAGAAAAGAAATATTTAGCAGAGACACTTACCAACCTAGCATTGACTCCTTTCAACAAAGCCAAGCATTCAAAGGGCCAGGTTAATGTTCTGTTTCTTGAATAGAAAACCAAAAGCACCCACAGCAAACTCACAAAATGGTCATTACCCATTACCCATTACTCTCATTTCTTAAGGTGGGTCTTAACGTATCACAGCCATTCCTGGTAAGTTGAAAATGTGAGACAAGGTGCCCTTTCTGGAATATCCTAGGGAGGAATAAGCCAGTGTTCCCTGTGGGTCTGGAATTCTTATAACACCGAAAAACAAGAGGGAGAAGACCTACTGATAAATTGTGGTGCAGTTTCTAAGTTTTTAATTATCACTTCCAATATTTGACTGAAAATTCAAACAGAATGTTGACGCACATACCAAACACAGCAAGCGCCCCTTCTCATTTTAAACAGAATCCTGGAAGCATAGAGCAGCCAGTTCTCAGCAGCCAGCAACAGAACTTTATCACAGCTCTTTGGCTTAAAGTTATTACCTTTTCTTCCTAAGAACCCATATGCTCTTAAATCTTTTATTTCATCTTTACTCTCGTGAGGTGGGAAAGAACAGACACCATCCTCACCAGCGATAAGGAAGCTGGGCCAGAGATTCTGCGTTTCTGAGAAGCTTCTTGGAAATGCCCCCGCTGCGGATCCTCAGACCACACTTGGCATATAGCAAGGGGCTAGAGGTAACACAGGATACCCAGAAGGGAGAGCTCTTTCCATCATATGACATGGAGTTTCTGGTGTTCAATGACAGGATCTTTCTACCAATTTTTCCTCAATGCCTCAGTATTGTCCATTTGCATAAATGAGAGAGGGGGCCTGCTTTCTTTGCTTTGTCTACTCTGGAAATCAGCATGGACCAATATAGAGGAAGGGGAGGGCTAATAAGGAGGCAGTAACAGGAAGGAGAGGGCTAGTAAGGAGGCAGTTACAAGAAGGAGAAGCAGGGAAGAATGAGCAGAGGGCAGGATGACTGTGGAAATATGGTGGTCCCCCTTATCCATGGTTTTGCTTTCTACAGTTTCAGTTAATCATGGTCCAAAAATATTAAAAGGAAAATTCCAGAAATAAACAATTCACAAGTTTTAAACTGCTCACCATTCTGAGTAGCATGATGAAACTTCATGCCATCCCAAGCCATGCCCCCCAGGATGTGAGTCATCCCTCCTGTCCATCGTGTCCACATTGTGGACACGACCCACCCAGTAGTCACTTAATAGCTATCTCAGTTATCAGACGGAAAACACATATTACACACAGGGTTTGGTGCTATCTGCACTTTCAGGTATCCACTGGGCAGCTTGGAACTTATCTCTCACGGACAAGGAGGGATTGCTGTACACAGAAGATGAGGTGATGAGTGTGGCAGCTCCCAGGAAGGGAAAGGCACACGCTGTTGGAGACAAGGCTGAGCTGGTAGAACTTCCCTCCACCATGTTTGTTCTGCGCACTATACTCTGGTCTCCATAACAACCATGGGTTTTCCCACAGTCATCTTAAAGTTCATAAATCTTGTCTGAAGAAATGATGACACAGAATGACTTGCTCCCCACCCCACCCCTACCACCCAAAGTCCAGGATCAAAACAGCTTCTACCAAGTGGAGACTCCTCCTTTCTTCCATCAAAAGCATCACTCTGAGCTCTAGGCAATATCATGACAGCCAGAAAAACCAACCAATCTGAGCCCCAGAAACCAGGACATTTCCTGAGTTCCAGCCAGGACCCAGGGGCAGCCGAGGAGGGCTCCTTACCCGATCTGGCGGTTGGTGGAAGGTGCCTGAGTGATGACAGAGCTGGACTGGGGCGACGGCATGGCTTGCTGAATCACAACGCTGGTGTCGTGGTTGGGCAGCCGAGCGCTGCTAAGCTGGTGAGTTCCGGGCCCCGTCATGGCCCCACCAACTGCATTATGCATCGAGATATTCTGCCCAGAGAAGACACAGGGGAAAGGTCAGGAGGAGTCAATGTTTTTATTCTACTCTCAAGCTCTCAAAGGCCAAAACTGGGAATCTCGTCATGTCAGCTATATAGAGAGTTATGGCTTCCGGCAAGCCATGGGCCCATTCATCTTGTTATAACATACAGCTACGAGGAGATGAAAAATAACTACTCACCCTTAGAGTAAAGCATGTGAGAAAATGCCTTAAAGTTTCCTTACCACTCTGCTGCCATCCTTATGTGAAGTTTGCATCAGAGATATTTAGTGCCTGCCTTCTCTGACTTGGAGGATGAATATCAGATTTGAAAATGATTTTTGTGGTAAGTGCATAATACTGTGATTTAGTGAATAGTCATTCTGCATCCTGCTTTGCATGACAAGCACACTGGTTTTTTCCCTCTCATTTTTAGTCCTATAAGAGTACCCAACCATGTATATACATTTTTTTAAGAAAACGACTACCTTTCCAAATCATAATCTCAGGACTGAGGACACAAGCTCAACAACCTGTGGAATGAGGATGGATGATTGAAATACATGACAAGACATCTGGGATCCAATGATCAGAACAAGAGTTGCTGCTTTCTGCTGTATTTTCATAAAATCCATCTCTCACAATGCATGCATGGAGTAATGGAAACAGAACAATAATCAAGCGTCTAGTTACTTGTTCCATGTCTTTTCCTCTGGAACATAGGATGTTTGTATTCACAACTTTATCCCATGGTGCTTGGACCATAGTAGGCATTCAATAGATGTATATTAATAGCATGAATAAACCAGTGAAAGAACATGAGATGTCTGAATCACTTACAGGACCTAATATCATGTATTTATTTCTGATGCCTTCAAATGAAGGCTTATTTGTTTAAAATTCCAAAGTAAATAAAATATGCGAGATAGGTCTTCATAGAAAAGAAAGTTATTCAGACAACCAGAGAAAATTCACACTGAGCAGAGAAGGCTCATCAACACATTGGGACCAAAAGGTGAGAAAGAAATTTAGAACCCAGTAAAGAAAGAGAAAGTGGCGTAGTGCTTATGCCTGTAATGCCAGCACTTTGGGAGGCTGAGGGAGGAGGATCACTTGAGCCCAGGAGTTTGAGGCTGCAGTAAGCCAGGATTACATCTCTACACTCCACATTACAGACAGAGGGACAGAGTGAGACTCTGTCTCTAAAAAAGAAAAAAAAAAGAAAAGAAAAGAAAGAGAAAGTGCTTGGCCAAACAAAGTAATAGGTAAGATCAATAAGTCTTTATAAGTGGCAAGGTACAGCTCTTCAGCCTAGAAGGGTAGGGAAATTTAAAAGGTCTATTGGACAATGGGTTGAAGATGGGAGGGAAAAAAATGGAGTGCCACTAGTAATTTACTAAAGAAAAAATATGTATCTGTCTGCGCCTTGGTGTTAGCAAAGAAAAAATAAATGTTACCCAAGAGAACTAGAAGTGGTCCTTTGAAGTTCTTCTGCAAAAAAAAAAGGATTTCCTGCACTACGTGTTAAACGATGGTGATAACATATACGATATTTGGGGTGGCTGTGTCCATCACATTGCACCTTTCCCAGGTTTCTGATTTCTAAATTGTGACCACACAGTTTGTCAGGAGTCCAGATGGAAACTGGGCACCTGGCTTAGACTGTGAGCCTACTGTGTCGTTGTGGGACCCCAAAGTCAGCAACAGGCTTATATATACTCACAGTCCAAAGGCTTCTCTTATACACTGGAAAATTGTTCTGACGTGGGAAAACACTGTGATTGGGTAAAGTAGGATGAAAGGAAATGGCGACGTGCATTGGTGGCAGTGCAGGAACACACTTTCGTTCTTTTTATAGGATCTAGAGATTTAGAGAATTGGACTAAAAATGATAATGAAAAATAAAGAAAATTGTGTTATTTCTTTTGAAAGTGAACCTTGACAAACTTATTTCCCTGGGTCTTAAGGAGGTCAGAAACTATAGGTACTATTTAGTCCATTGTTTAAGTTCAAAGACACTTAAAATTTTTCATCTTGTTCATAGTCACCTACTCTATCAATAATTGATCCAAGGCACAGAACCATTTTTGACTCTCCTTTTAGAATTATTGATGCTGTACAATTTAATTTTTAAGATCACTATCTTTAAATTCACAAAGAAAAATATAAGACATATGACTCTCCTTGAATTATCCTGGATGTCTCTTTTCCATCACCCTCTTAGGCAGTTTCCAAGTCCTACAAATTTAACTAAGTGTCCCTCATCTCTTCCAATCTTTCCATCCATCCTTCCACCAACCTATAACCAACTGCCATCATCTTCTATCCTTGTCTCAACAATGGTCTCCTTCATGCACTCTGGCTTCTCTTCCTCCTTTTTCCCATACTACAGCCACTGTGATCTCAAAATGCAAAAGTGATCACATCACACACAGCGTTTGTGAGGTTCCCCTCCCACCCACTCCCCAGAACATACACCCTAAGCCATCGGTTTGGAAGACACTGGCAGCACTCCTTGTATGGCCTCTAAAGCCCGTGTGGGACCCTTCCTACCTCCCAGCTCAACTCACACCACCTCCACTCTTGCTCTATGTGAATCATTCCACATTCTAGATATTTCCTACCCTCGTACTAACCATGCTGCATTTCAGCATCGGGCCTTGTATGCTGCTTTCTAACGCCAATGCCCTTGCCCTGCCTCCACCTCCAGACCTCAGAATCGATCATCATGTAGGCAAACCCTTCCTGCCCACACTCACCAAAGTGATGGGCACCGTCTCCTTTTCCTTTACAGTACAGTGGTTTACAATTGTTCTTGATTGTTTGATTAACAGCTGTTTCTCCCCTAGACGGTAAGCCCAATGAGAGAAGAAACTAAATCTGATTTTACTCTCCATTATGTCTCCATTGCCTAGCTTAGTGCCTGACATATCAGAGTGCTCAATAACTATTGAGTGAATGGGTGAACTATAACATTCCTAGAATATTCCATATGATGAAACATTACCTTTATGTTCCCTGGTCAATTTTCAAGAGTGCTAATGTCCTGTCTGTTCATCTTGCAATCTGCAAGTGTGCAATAATGCAGTTTTAGATATTAAGGTATTGTTAAATTATGGTTCAGTTATGGGCTGAGGAAATAGAAAGGATCAGGATTAAGAAGAAAGCCACAAGCCTTGACTATATAGTAAAAAGTAAAACCTTTTTAAAAATATTAAAGGGGCCAATGAAGGAAGATGCTGAGAGCTGAGCTTCCAATCTTTGAGCACTTTGGCTCAAATGATGACAACCACCATTCTTTACATCCACCATGGAAAAAGACAAAGAAAACGGACTTATGTTGCAGCACAAAGAATAGGTTTAATTTCTTCAGAGTAAAGCATGTTAAATAAGAGAAAGAAGTAATCCCCTCTCCCCAAAAAAGTTTAAGAATCTTCTCAAAGAATCACCAAAAAGAATACTAATCACTATCTAGGAATATATCCAACACTCTCCTTCATCAACACTTTAAAGGCATCTCTTCATCTCTGTGATCTCTACCAGAAACGGAAAAGACTCCCGAAAGATATATTTTAACTCTTCTGTAATCTCTTCTCTACCCAACACATAAAATCTGCAAATTCTCCAGTCTTCTTCTCCAAAACCCAGAGAGTAATTTCAAAACATTTGGAAAAATAAACAACCCAGCAAAAGCATTATCATTTCACATTAAGAGAAGGCGTTTTTTTTTTTCTTTAAGCATTACATAGTAACTCAAACACAAAATTACTTCCTGAGTTCACATTGTCCCAATTTTGGGTTCAAAACCTGTCTTCATCGATAAAGAAATAGTGTTTTACCTCCGGATAAATTAAATCTCCAATTTCAAAAACACAAAGAGTGACTCTATCTTTGTGTGAGTTATTTCTGATAGCATAGATGGGTAGATGTGAAGCTGGTGAAACAATGTCACCAAACTAGTGGAAGGATGTCAATATGCAGGGAAGGACCAGAGGTGTTCCTTGAAGCTGCCTTTGGCCTTTTCTTGTTCAATATTTTTTATCAACAGTTTGGATGAAGACGTAAAAATCATGCTTGTCAACTCTGCAGTTGACCCAAAGTTGGGAGGCATAGCTAATGTTCTGGATAGGAGAATCAGGTTTTACTTGAGCCAACTGTGTGATCTGGCCTCCAAAAATGCTGACATAAATCTAGGTTGCTTTAGGAGAAGTGAAACATCCAGATCTAGAGAAGTAATTATTCCAGTGTAGAGTGCATTGGATTGGCCACATTTGGCCACCACATTTTAGGGGGAAAATTGACAAATAAGTGTGAATGAAGGCATCCAAAATGTATCACAGAAAGAGCAGAAAAATCAGAGAATACTTAGTCTAAAGAGGAGACTTAAAGGGTCACACTAACTGCTTTAAAATGTTTGCAAGATTAGACATAGTCCATGTTGCTCCAGATGGCATAATTTCTTTTCTTTTTTATTTTCAGACAGAGTCTCGCTCTGTCACCCAGGCTGGAGCACAATGACGTGGTCTCGGTTCGCTGCAATCTCTGTCTCCTGGGTTCAAGCAATTCTCCTGCCTCAGCCTCCTGAGTAGCTGGGACTACATGCACGTGCCACCACACCTGGCTAATTTTTGTATTTTTAGTAGAGACAGGGTTTCACTATGTTGGCCAAGCTGGTCTTGAACTCCTGACCTTTTGATCCACCCGCCTCCCAAAGTGCTGGGATTACAGGCATGAGCCACGGCGCCCAGCCAGAGGGCATAATTTCAAAAATGTAATCATGATGATAAAAGTCAATAATAATTACAATTTGAGTACCTATGTTGAAGCAGGCATGATGGTAGATGCTTTATAAACCACATGTCTAGTCTTCCCAATGATCCTTAGAGGTAGGCATTACTATCCTTATTTTAAGATGAGAAAAAGAGTAAAACTTCTCACCATCACCAATACCATGCCACCCACCTCTGGCCACCCTCAATCCTAATGGGGTGATACTTTCAAGGTACAGATATGACCTTCTGTCAGAACCAGTTTACCAATATGTAGCGATATCCAGACACAACAAGCTGCCTGTAACATACTGAGTTTCCTGGCACTAGAGTTAAGCCAGGATGAGTGGCCATTTGTCAGCTATGTCACCAAAAGGATTCCTGCCTCAGAAGGGAGATGGCACCAGATGACCTCCAAGGTCTCTTCTATTGCTAAGATTCTCTCATTTATGATACATGGTTCATGCTTTGGCTCAAATGTTTCCAAATGATTAGTAACGTGTAATAGTGCTGAAAATATACAGGCTTGGGAGTTAAGAGGTCTATTCTAGTCCAGTTTGTCTACCCTTCCTTGTAGCCATGTAACCTGGATGAATCATTCAACCCCGCTGGGCTCAGTAGCCTCATCATTAAAGGAAGGGGCTGGACCACATGGTCTTCATGATCTTTCCAGCTCTGACACTCCACAAGTCTCTTCCTATGTTATATTTTATGAAACACTAAATATCCAAACAGACTTTTTAGACTCTGATTCATGGATTTACAAAAGTTGATTTTTCTTCATAACCTTAAGCTTTTGTAGAAGTGAGCCTTCCAAAAATTATAGCTTTCTGCCAAACCCCAAGGGATCATGATTCAAGAAACGGATCTAACAAAAAGTACAATCTCCCAACCACTAAAGATGAAAGCTCCACTTTAAACAAACAATCTTCAACGAAATTTCTCCCGCTTTGATTCACATTTCTCAGCATGTCCTTTGAATTCTTCCTTTTCTCAAGTATCTTGGGATGCTTTGCTCTCCATTCATTATTGTTCTGAGACATAAAGGGTGTGAATGAAATGAGAAGCAGGGGAATAATGAATCTTGATTGCATACTCCTGGGCTTGAGGTAGAGTGGTAATTGTCTTTCTGCATGCATGGGCTTGGAATACAAAATGCAAGAAAACAATCTGATGCACATAAACATATATCCATGTTCTTAAAAATAACTATAATTTCAGGGTGTGGTAATGAAGGATGAAGGGAATGGACCACAATTGAAAGTGAAGGTTGGAGCATATAGGCAAAATGATGTTGATTCCTGTAAGGTCTCAAAATGTTATCTGCAAATCTATATTCCATCCAACTGCCACTGTGTGGAGACTTTATGGGATTTTCCATAAAGAGCCAGGGTCATCTTAACTCACATTTACGAGTTGTGCAATCTTAGAGTTGTCTGCATCTTAATGATGCCTGGGCAGTTATGAAGACTTTCAGAAGTTCCCAGATGTAAACATCCCTGAACTGCATCCAAAAGATATGCAAGACATGCCAGAATAACAAAGGCTCTAACCCTCTGGAAGCTACTAGGCTTTCTGGAGGTATAGAAAGGATGTTAGAGAGTCCTGATTCCCCCGTTTGGTGCTCTCAGGAGCTATCTATCAGGACAGGTATTTTTTGGATCTTACTAAGAGGACAGGCTGCCCCATGACCAAAGGGATAGTGAGGTACCAGAGGAGACATGGAGTAGAAGAGGGCACCAGGGACCATGCAGGCCACCTCTCCCTCCTAGCATTCTCTGCAGCACAGTCACACAGGGCAAGATGGACAACACAAGGTAAGAAACCATCTCAGGTCACCTCTTCAGAAGGGAGAGAAGAGCGCAGGGGGCTATGAAAACTCTAGCCTTGATATACATATTTAAATTCTGCCTTTTTCACTAAGAAAATTAGCCAGGCATGGTGGCACACACCTGTGGTCCCAGCTACTTGAGAGACTGAGGCAGGAGGATCACTTGAGCCCAGGAGGTTGGGGCTGCAGTGAGCCATGATTGCACCACTGCACTCCAGCCTGGGTGACAGAGTGAGACCCTGCCTTGAAGTTAATTCATTCATTCATTTTGCTTTTTCAGTTTGCTGCTTAACTCTGACGAACTCCAAGAGGTACCATAGTATAAAAGAAAAACATAAGCACTAGAATGGGCCAGACCTAGGATCAAGTTTGCATCAGCTCCATCGTGTCTGGGGCACATAATTTAAGTTCTCTGAGCCATACCTTTCTCATCTTTAAAATGGAGATAATCATCTAAAGGACAGGATTAGCATCAGAATCATGTGAGATGAAGGATGTCCCAGCACAGTGTCTGAAAACAAAAATGTACTTCTTTCCTTTCAGTAAAGTCCAGAACATGAGGCTCAGAGACAAAACATACGGTCTGGTGGCTGCTCCCCATGACTGATATTAATATTAGTAATATTAGTAATGGCTAACACTGATACAGCATTACTGTATGTCAGAAAACTCATTTAACTCTTATCATCAGTCTAGAAGGTAGATATATGGTTACTATACAGTTGAGGACATTGAGGCAAAGAGAGGTTAAGTGACTTGCTCAAAATCACACAGCCAATAAGTGGAAAACTCAGCTCTAGGCAGTTTGGCTTCAGACCTCTTAACCAGGCTCATCACCACTAAGCCCTGCTGCTTCTAAAGTCTTGTTGTACAAATATTTTCTGTAGAAAGTGACTTGGTAAAAAATAAGGTATGCCTGCCATTCTTACAATGGGCACTATAAATAAGTGATTAATTAATATTGGTATGTGGTCTGAGAAATAGACAACAGTATATCTGGCATACCACTAATTTGGATCAATGTCATCATCACCACTTTCACAGCTGGAAAAACCTGGATATACACCATGAATTCATTTCAAAATGTCTGATTAGTGTCCCTTATCTAAAAGTCATGCTGTATGCATAGGCAGCTCCCCTTCGACTTGAGGGAAGACATCACAGGAGGTAGAGAGGCAGCTTGCACACTGATAGAATCATCAGTGGCCTTAGCCCCCTCACCCATTGCCAGAAGCAGACAGCCCCCATAAGCGAGGTTCTAGACTTGAGGCTGTCAGCTCCTGAGCAGCAAGATCTGCCCAGCTTGCTGAGGCTCCCCTCCAATCCCCACAACTCTGTCATTCTTTCTAATACTGGGTTTGAGGCAATGGAGCCCTGAACCATCCCTGTGAGCATTTTATAGCTATTCATTTAATCCTGTAGTCGAATACTCAAGACAATAAACACCTTCTGAGGTGCCACCCTTGACTGTGAGAAACAGTTTCCAAGTGTCTCTCAAAGAAAGATTCTGCCCCTTCCTGGTCAGTTTCTTAATGCCTTGAATTGTCCATGTTTCTGTTCTCATCTCCCACATTACTGTCTTGGTTGTCTTTGCTAAATATAATCATATGGGTTAAAAGGAAAGAAATAGCTCTACTTTATTCAGGTTACTGGAATCGAGATTGAGCAAATTGCTGTGATTGACGTATCCACCAAAATCCTGGACGTTAGAAACTAGTCTTGTGCCGTTAAAAATGATGTAATTGGCAGGGCTGGTGGCTCACGCCTGTAATCCCAGCACTTTGGGAGACCAAGACAGACGGATCACCTGAAGTTAGGAGTTCAAGACCAGCCTGGCCAACATGGCGAAAACCCATCACTACTAAAAAATACAAAAATTAGCTGGGCCTGGTGGTGGGTGCCTGTAATCCCAACTACTTGAGAGGCTGAGGCAGGGATAATTGCTTGAACCCAGGAGGCAGAAGTTGCAATGAGCCGAGATTGTACCACTGCACTCCAGCCTGGGCAACACAGTGAGACTCCATCTCAAAAAATAAAAATGACATGACTGTTCACTGTTCTTGGAGCAGAAAATATGCTGTGTTCACCTGAAAATAACCAGTGCCTGCCTCCATGCTGTGTGCTTGGTAGATAGCAATGGATTCAATTATTCTGCAAATACACAAATGATGTGTGATCTTCAGCAAGCTTATTGCTTCTCTGTACTTCAGTTTGCTCAATTGTTAAATACAGACAACCCTATCTGATAAGGTTTTTGTAAAGATTAAATCAGGTAATACAAGCATAGCATTTAATGCAGTGTTGGACAGTTAACTGTCCAATAAATGTTAGCAGCCATTATTCTAATTATCACTATTCTCATCATCATTACTATCAATGCTAACACCAGATAGTATCAGCTAACTACTCCTTGGTCCTCCACCTTATCCCACACACACTTCTTTCAAAGCCCTTAGAACACACTGGTATATATATTATGTTTAAAGCCAGTCTTCCTTCTAGCTATGAACACTTTGATGATGGGGACAGGGTCTGATTTCCTACCATTGTCCTCAGGGCCTAATACAATGCCTATCACATAGATGTTTGCTGAGTGAATATATAGAACAGTACAATGAGTGCTGTGGAACAAGAGAAAATAAAAAGTCAGCACTCTCCTTACTACAGTTAGCCTCCAGCTTAGAAGGAATATGAAAAGTAGGAAAGAAAAGGGACGAAAAACACATGAATCTGAAAAATACCTTCACACACACACACACACACACACACACACACTGTGGAAGCAGAGAAAGATGTGTCACCGAGAGCCAATTATACCATGTTCTAAAGGGCAAAGGGCTGGTCAGCAGGTCTGTGTTTTCATCCAAACTCCACCACTAAACACATGATCCTGCTGAACTTCTCCAGTCTGTCAATTTTGTCTTCATGGTTCCCATATCTTCCTTGCCTTTTCTTGACCATCCCACTAGCTTTAGAGGTCTGTCACCTCCTGTCACGATCATACAATTGCTTCCTACTGATATAGGAGCCTGGTTCCTGGCTTCCAATCCTTTTAGTCCCTCCCAGAACACTCCAGACCCTGTTCTCCAATTAATTGATGTAATTCAGCACTTTCCTAATGCTACTCTCCAGCTCTGAAACCTGCTATAGCTCCCCATTACCATCAGTAAAAGCCCACACTTAGCCTTGCCTTCAAGACCTTATATTTCCAGCCTGATCTCCTACCACTATCCCCTGTGCAAACCCTAAACTCCAGCCACACTGGTCTATTCATTACGCAACTAGTGACTTCAAATTTTCACCTTCATACATTTGCCTGCACATGCCCCAGGCCTAGAATTTCCTCTCCTTCTCTCTGCCTAGCTAAATCCTGTCCTCTAAGCAATAAATTTGTTGATTGATCAATGACATTTTCTCAAGTATAAAATGAGGATCATGTACCCTTGCTTCCTTTGACCTACAAAGTAAAGATAAAGCAATGGTTTGAAAAGAGCTTTAGTAACATACATATTAGCTTACAACCCTGCTTTTCTCTGCTCTGACATCCTCTTATTCTTAGAATGATTCCCTTCCTCTCCCCTTTTCAGGTTCATCTTAAATGTCACCTCCCTAACTAAAGGTATTCCACCTGTTATCTTCTACTTCAGCACCGCAATCCTTTCACCTATAGCATGTTTCACAATGTGCGATTGTTATTACTACTATTTCCAGTTCAATGTACAATCAATTCCAGGAAGAAAGGAACACAGCCTCTCTTGTTTTCTCTTCTATCACTAGCACCTAGCTCAGTGCCTGGCACAGAACTATATAAATTACCACTGGTTGGACATATAAATGAACTGTGATTTCTGAGGTGTTGAAATGTGACTAAAGAGCAACTGATAGACAATTTCCTCTTGTCTAAGTCAGGCAGGTGGTCATCTTAAGCCTGTGATCCTAATCTAAAAAGATAACATTGGCTGGGCGTGGTGGCTCACGCCTGTAATCCCAGCTTTTTGGGAGGCTGAGGCAGGCGGATTGCCTGAGCTCAGGAGTTTGCAACCAGCCTGGGCAACACGGTGAAATCCCGTCTCTACTAAAATACAAAAAATTAGCTGGGTGTGGTGGCACATGCCTGTAATCCCAGCTACTCAGGAGGCTGAGGCAGGAGAATCGCTTGAACCCAGGAGGCGGAGGTTGCAGTGAGCTGAGATCATGCCACTGCACTCCAGCCTGGGTGACAGTCAGACTCCGTCTCAAAAAAACAACAACAAAAAAAAAACAAAAAAAAACACATATGCTGATTTGAGTTATCCTAAGTCATATCAACACGCAGAGGCCAGAGGCCAGCAAGCAGCTTAACAGTCTCCTCAATTTGCCATGTGTCTGGTCAACCAGAGCCACTGATGGAAGTGAGGGCCCTTCCAAGTGACTGGGAAACCGACAGGAAAAACCAAAGCAAAGTGACTAGAAACAAGTAAGGAAAGGAGTCCTGAGGCAGGTGTGGGGCAGATAAACAGATGGCAACAATGACCTTGCCAAGCTCTCACACCCGTGTAGTGTGGGAGACGAAAGGGTATTTAAAATCACGAAAGGGGTGCGGCACATGCAGAGAAATGCTGAGCATTTGCACACTGCAAATCTAGTCTGGCGGTGCAAGAGGCAAATGGCCCATTCTAGAATTACTAAACAAATGTCTCTCCCTTCCTTACCAGAAATTCGCAAAGTTACTAAAAATAAAGACACGTATAAAAAGTACCACAAGGATGCTGAAGGGTCTATTTCTTTAGCATTTCAAAGAGACTCCAATGCATACCTACTTAATGACCAGAAATATAAATGTAGCACTCTCTGGAAAGCTGCTAATGATATACTACAGATCTGAGAAGAGACTTGCCTTTGCCTTTCCCTTGCCCAAGCCCCCCTTTCTCAGCTCCTGTTCTCTCCTGGCCAAAAAAGCTGGAGGGTAGGGCTGGCTAAGTTGAAATTGCTTGAAAACTCCCTTGCCTGGAGCATTGGTTGGGCAGCTGCATTCTGGAATAGTTGGCAAATTATACTCTCAACATAAAACAGAAATGCTATCTTCAGTGGAAAGGAAAATGTGCTACAAGTTAGACTTCCTCTTCCAAAACAATAGAGAAAAGAGATGCTTGCTGCTTCATTTCACTTCTGGTGGAACCTGTCAGGTGGCTCTTCATGAATTGCCTTGCATTGTAAATTGTCTAGTACTTGCAAATTTAAGTTACTGCTGTGCTGTTCTAATGATCAGTATTAATTCAGCAGCCTATTTCTATCCTGGGAAGTGGTTGTTTTACTGGGGAATAAGTACCTTTGAGCCACCATTGCTTCCAACCAAACTTAATTGTCATTAACAGTATTTCTTTTTTCTTAAAGCAAAAACCAAACTAAGCAATGCAACAGAGAAACTCAATGAGAGGCTTAGTCTGCCTTATTTTATGACATCTGAATTTAAAGAGATATTTTTCTCTTGATCACAGCAAACAAAACAGTATTTGTTATGTAGCACAGGGGATAATACACTGGCCACAACTGGGCATGACAGTGCCCAAAGAAACTTCTGGAAATCCTGTCTGAATATTAAAAGCAAACTTCATCAATTTCTCCTAGCACAACTTGGGTTCTCTGGATCCTTAGGGGTCCCTGGTGCAATAGGAGTCACTGAGGTAGTTTTCATTTTTACAATTCCTGCAAGGTACTCCAGAAACCTGCATGCTATCACCTATCACCACTGTGATTTCATTTCCTGCCACTCTACCCCATCACTCGGTTGTTGCAGACTCATAAGGACCTCCTTGACATTCTGTGAGCACACAGGAGCCTTGGCACCAGCTGTTCCCCTAAACTGGAAGGCTTCTTCCCACATATCCCCAGTTCCTTCCCTCATCTCTTCCAAGTGTTTCCTTAAATGTCACCTTCCAATGAGGCTCACATATGAGGCCTGGCCACTTGATCAGAAATTATAGCTCTGCCTCCTTGAAACCAATTTCACCCTTACTTAACCTATCCTTTCCCATTCATGACATTCTCCCTCACTTATTCTGATCCAAAAGCACCAGATCATTTCTGATCCTTATTCTTCAAATAAGAATTAAAACACACACACACACACACACACACACACACACACACACACACACAAAACCTAATGGTTCTATTTTTTTCTTAACCATCGAGGATCTCTTTTATGATTTCTTTCTCTGGGATCTCATGTCTTTAAAATACTTCTATAAAAGTCATGAATTCATTTTCCTATACAATCCCCTGCCTTCTGAAGCTATCATATTCCTTAATTTTTAAAATTCCATTTCACTTCATTGCACCGTGAGATTCCACTGTTTTTCAGTATTGTTAAAATTGCAGTCAAACAGAAAGAAGGTGATGCTTTAGTCTGAGAAGACTGCATACAAGAGCACAATTTCAATTAGAGAGTTTGACTACTTTAACATCTGGGATCCCAGTAGGAAACAGCTAGTACCTTCAAACTGGGTAATGTGAGGAGCATTTAATAAAGAGACTTTTTGCAAAGGTGGGAACAGATTGTAGGAAAGCCCTTGGGCCAGTTTCAGCAGGGAGCTCTTAGTATCCCTAGGCCTACAAGAGTAAGAGAAGGAAGAAGTTACCAGGACTCAGGAGAGAGGAAGCTGGGGAGAAGTCAGCAAGACCAGGGAAGAAGAGAGAACCATGTGGGGAGAGGGCACGTGGCCAGACCTGTGGCTCCTGGTCAAAGAAAGCAGCCAACTGAAGGAGCTAGGAGAATAGATGCCCAGTGTCTCCCTGCTTCCTTCCTGGAACCTGCAGTGATGCCTCCATGGCCATATGCCCAAACCGAACAGGAAAACACCAGTTAAAGGTGCTCATTAAGATGGTGTGTACGGGCCAGCCTTTCAGGGCAAGAGCAGAATCAAAAAGGGACAGAACGGGCTTGGATGGATGATCAGAAAATACCCAGTACAATTATGTGTTCATCAAACTTGGGTTATTTTTATTTTATCACCAATATATCCATAATACACATGTTCATTAGAGAAAATTTATACAAGAAAAAGTAAGTCAGAAGGGTAAAAAAATCATCCATCAACCTAACACGCAGAAAAATAAACTGGCTCTGCATTGACCCATGCACCTAAAAACTCATGATTGGGCTGAGAAGAACAATAGACGGCAGAGCTAAGACGCACCCATCCCATGGTGTGCCCAAGTAAACTGGCTCCACCCCACAAAGATGAGCTCGGGCAAGCGTGGCTCCTCTGAACCCAGTTACACGCCCTGAAAACCAGGTCTCACTTTAAGGCCACAGCTTCCTATCTGTCTACATTCCTCCTGGTGAAACAATCGGGCTTAGAATAAGAACAGCTTTATATGTGGGAGTCACAGAAGATAGAATTTGGCACCTGGTGTTTATGTACCATAAAGCCATTACCTTGCCGAGCTCGACTCTACTTTCTGCCAAAATTACTGAGCAGGAGGAAAGTGAGCACATCTAGAAGCTGCATTTCTCTACCTAAGACAGCCAGGATATATGGGTTGACTCACTAAGCAGAAGCGCTAATGTCAGCGACATCCGTATTTTTATTGAGGCACTCTCCCTGGCAACCTCTCACTCCCGTGAAAAGACACTAAGTCTGCAGGTCCCTGGTCTTTGGCAACTGGAACATTCTATAACATTCCATTTTAAGTTCATTTTCATTCTGTTGTGCTCTACTGATAACTTCAATGTGGAACAAATTTACTGATTATTTGATAGACTAAGAAATAATATTTCTAAACCTAAACTCTAGATGAGATCTCAGGGGAATCAGGGATTCACATAAGAACCACACCCATACTGCTGGAACTTTCAGTAAGTGAATTCCTGGACAAAAGGCTTTGTAACTTTCCCTTTGTGATGATGCTCATGTTCTTATGCTAATGATATTTATGCGTTTGTTTGCCTGTTTTTTTTTTATTTTGCTCTAAGATCTGTTTTTTTAAATATTTGAGTGTTGTCCAGTTACTTTTAAAGAAATCAAATTATAGCCCTATATGTAAAGAAATATGTTTTTCAGAT
Organism: Nomascus leucogenys; assembly: GCF_006542625.1. Taxonomy (NCBI): domain Eukaryota; kingdom Metazoa; phylum Chordata; class Mammalia; order Primates; family Hylobatidae; genus Nomascus; species Nomascus leucogenys. Next base: position 76,597,467 of record NC_044397.1, read on the forward strand.
GTCTTTTCACACCTATATAGTTTGCTAGTCACTTTATGAAATAGTTTTCAAACTCCATGGATGGATTTAGAAATTTAAATCTGCCCTAAAAAGTCAAATAGAATCTCAGTACAAAATACCTTTTTAAAGGTTTATAATCATTGATAAAAGGTATGGTCAGGGCAAAAGATAAACCACAAAGTATTTGAATTTCTTATATTATCTTCACATTTGTGAAGTGGCTTTGCCTACAAGTCAATCATGCATTTGTACCTAGTACTGATTTCTCTGGGTAGCTAACTACTAATCTCACATCTGCTGGCACAGGAAGACAGAACAGTTGCCAGCCCTCATGAATGCCTTGTCTTGTATGTTGCTCCATTTATTCTAACATCCTTGCACACCACGTTTGATAAAGGTTTAGGTAAACCCACAGGCAGGAAGCTTTTTATTTACACACACATGCACACACACACACACAATGCAGCTTACAGATCTATGACAACTGGAAGACCTCTAGTGTGCTGAGTCCTACCACCAGCTGAACAAAACTCCAGTGAAGGCGGAGGAGAGGGGAGGAACACTGAGCCAGAATGGGGTGCTTATGGTCCTTTATCTTAATTTTTGTGACATAATCCAATTATATCTATTCAATAGTGCCCTCTAATTACTAGCAGAGATGAATAATGAAAGATTCTCCTTGTATTCAAGCTCTCCCCAAGTCCGCTTCCCTCCTTGGCTCACTCATGTGAACAGTCTAGATTCACATATAGAGCATACCTAGAGCTTGTGGCACGCTCAGCCAAATAAAGGGTCACTTAAAAAACTGGAAACGCCCTCCGGGCCTCCAATAAGAGGCTGTGGCCCAGAGTCGACCTTGTGAATAGCAGGGTGGAATGGAAAGGGACCCTGTCCTGCATCCAGGCACAGTGTCTGTAACCAAATGGGTGCCGCCCAGTAGAGTTACACTTTTAATATGCAAGATTTGATTGTTAGGTTTCAGTGGTAACTCAGGAAAATGAAAAGAAAAAAGCAGATCCATGGAAGTTAAGATAATTATTAACATAGAGGAAGCCAAGGCAGTGAAAAGCAGGGGAGAAGGCTCCACCCCAACAGGAACAGAAACAGGAATTCAGATGGATAAACCCAAAACAGGGGGTCTGGCTTGGATGCAGGCTGGGAGACAGGCAGGAAGAAATTCCAAGTCTGAGGTGAAGATGTTTTTAATGAAACTTGTCAGTACCTGCACACAGAACTTCAGAGTTGAAATACAGCCTTGAATCCAACTCCCTGACTTGACAGAGAAGAAGGTGGAGGCCAAAGAGATGGTGTGACCAGACCAGAGGCCCACATCTAAATGGAGACAGGAGTAGGACTAGAATCTAGATATCTTGACTACTAAGTCAGTGATTTTTTTGCGATGATGGGTGACTTTAGAGAGTGTCATTTCTGCAAAGGGGAAGGAATGACTTTATTTCATGTTCATATTTGGATCTCCATACACCGGACCAGTAAGGTAATTATTTTACTTCGGGGAAGAGAAAAGCCCAGGGGTCCACTCAAAGGAGGCAGGAGTGAGGGTCAAGTTCAGCAGATATCCATCTGCTGGATATCACTGTTGGAAACTGGAGTGAAGGGAAAGGAATTCTGTTTAATGGACACACTGACCTTAGGGTCCTGTCAACCTCCCATCAGCCAAGGAATCTCTGACCACAGAAGCCTGAGGACATTTTATGCTGGAAAGACATTTGAAGCTCCCCCAAAGCATAGCCTAGTTATAAGCCTGAGTCCCAGTCAGCCACTTAAGATATTTTCCCAAAAACAAACAAGAAAATACAAACAAACAAAATCCAGCAAAGAATCACTTTCATTCTGACAGTTTTTCCTCATATTAAAAGTGCCCAGTATGATTAAGACCATTTGCTCTGTGCACACTGGAATAATGCTCCGATAAAAAGCTTAAACTGCAGTGTGGCTGCAGGGACAGGAAAACAGGACTGCCTCTATGGTTTCATATACAGATTGTGTCACAGTTAATGCTGAAATCATAAACTATATATTTTTACCCCCTCCAAGCTGCCTATTGTGTGCATATAAACAGGAACCTGGCAGCATGTCAGGGGTGCAAATTGATTTCCTTTCCCAAATAAAATTTTAAAAAGCAAATAAACAAGGTTATGTTGGCTAATGAAACATTACATGCCAGGCTGGGGAGAATTCTTTTAAAACGTATTTTCTTGAGCAAAAGCAACACAAGGCATCCATGAAAGGCTCTTTCATAAACAACATGTTTACACAAAAATGCATCACTTGAAAGACAGGAAAAGGCATGGTGCATCTCCCATGATATATCTGGATCGTGTTTTATAAAAAATAAATTAGGGGTGGGTAGAAAGTAGAGGGAGTCCCTGCAGTGCTGGGGAATTTAGAAATTAACTGAAGCTGCTTAGAAGTAGGATGAAGTTGCTCTTGTTTAGAAAATGTTATGATCTTAGTGTTTTTATAATTTACCGTCAAGACCTAATTAAGTAGCCCACCTTGAAGGTGTATTATTGGCATGAAGAAAGCTGGGAGAGAAAACTGAATTGCGCCCACCACGCTCAGAGACATATGAATGGCTAGTCTGGTTGACTATCATCAGTGGAAACATCTCCTGGAGAGTGGCTTATTTCCTAACAGAGATGTTGTGACCAGCTGGAAGCAGTTTTAGCAATCTAATGCATAAGAAGCATTTCCAGGATCATGCCTACCTCGTACTTCATCGCAGATAATTCATTTCAACCTTGTCCTGGAACAAAAGCCATCCCTAGTGGACTGTGACCTCCAGATCAAATCATCCTGTACCATCTCCTTCTTTCTCCATCTTCCCATCTTTAAATTCCTTTCTGCCAGTGAAGCCAGCTAGCATGAACCCTGATGGCACTCTAATAAGTAAAGTCATAAGACAACATGACATGTGGCTGAAAGATGGGGCTAAAGAGGGTCAAGGGGAAGGCTCAAGACTGCCCAGGAGACAGATGAGTTGCTATCTGCTGATGGCCATTTATGGTCAGGGGGCATTTTGCTCGTTGTTTTGAGCCCCCATGATGTACCCTTCTCTCACAGTTACTGTCCCTCCTCAGGGGATGGGCATGGTGTACCAGAGACCAGAAACATGGGAGGAAAGTCTCCATAGTCTCGGGATGGCCTCAATAATAACAAAAAGAGATGAATCTGCACAGGAACTTCCATTCAGTTTTCAAGTGTAACTCAGCAAGCTAGTTAGAAATAAATTGGTGGCTCACTCATGCCCATAATTCCAGCACTTTTGGAGGCCAAGGCAGGTGGATCGCTTGAGCTCAGGAGTTTGAGACCTGCCTGGGCAACATGGCAAAACCCGTCTCTACAAAATATACAAAAATTAGCTGGGCATGGTGGCAGGTGCCTGTAATCCCAACTCGGGAGGCTAAGGCAGGAGAATCACTTGAACTGGGAGGCAGAGGTTGCAGTGAGCTGAGATTGCACCATTGCACTCCAGCCTGGGAGACAGAGTGAGATGAAAGAAAGAGAAGAGAGAAGAGAGAAAGAGAGAGAGAAAAAAAAGAGAGAAAGAGAGAGAAAAAAGAGAGAGAGAGAAAAAAAGAAAGAGAAAGAAAGAGAGAGAAAGAGAAAGAAAACAAGAAAAAGAAAGAAAGCAAGAGAAAGAAAGAAAGAAAGAAAGAAAGAAAGAAAGAAAGAAAGAAAGAAAGAAAGAAATCATAAAGGTGACCCTGAGACCCTGCAGACCCAAAGGTCCTACGCAGGTTTTAGGAATGTGTGGCATGGCAGGTGTGAGAGCTGGGGGGCCTGAGACAGTGAGTTCTCCTCCCTTGTCCCCTCCCGACTCACCAAGCAACCTTAGTTAGGTCTCGGGACCACTCAGAGCTTTCTTTTTTCCACCACTTTTAAATATAAGGTAAACACTGTCAGGATGATGGCTGCAGTGATTAATGGGGTAACATTTGTAAAATGCTAAGAGCTTTCCAGAGCTCAAATGCAAATGCTTTAGACCAAATACTCTGGATAATAGTTAAAACACAAAAAGAGTTAGTCACCAGTTGGCTGAGAATATGAACCCGGGAAGGAATTACAGAGGGGAGGTGTGTTTGGTGAAAGGATTTGGCTAGGGGTGGGCGAACATCAGAGGAAAGGAAAAAGAAGGGGAAGGAAGCTTGGGGACTTGCAAAATCTGAAACATGAACTATTCTGTTTCCAAAAGAAGCCATTAACTTTTAAAACTCTGCACCTTTTTCAACAATACCAAAGATAATTTAATTACAGAAAATGTTTTTCTATACACATAATCCTATAGGGTTTAATCCAATGTATGTGTGAGAGTAGATTATACTGATTTATTTTTTTTCCTATCCCAAGAATATAATACTTGAATCTGTGGGAGAGGCCATATACCAATCAGCTTGGCACTGGTAATCATCAACTTCACTTGCCCCATTTTCTGTGGAAATGGAAGAATCAAATTAATCATTGGCAAATTTGATAACAGATGTGTTTCTCAGCAAATCCACATCAAGTATTCAGAAAGTAATTACCCCCTAAAGCTTGTTGTGTTCCTACGTACATTTGGCATCAACTGAAGCCTTCAGCCAGCGTTATTTTTATCTGACTTGAAGCTGAAGCCTCGGGGTGATACTCCAAGTGCTGCTTTAGATTATAAAGTCTTAACGGCCCCTGGCTTTAAGGCACTGTGTTTATTGATGCTATGTAAGCAATTTACAGTCCCTTAATAGGGCATTCACCACAATGTTACAGTGTTTAACTTGTTAAATTATATTTAGAGCTTCAGGGAAAATTACCTCATTGGCTTCACTAGCATGGGTTATTGATATCACACAGGAGTTAGGCAACATCCACCTGACTGGGGACAGCCCAAGAACATTTTATAGGCGGGAGGCAGAGAAGGTGAGGAAGTAAGGGATGGATGAGGGAGATAGAAGAGGCAAGAGATGCGGGGAAAGAATACAGAAGAGGCTGAGGAGAGCTCAACCGACATCTTATAGAGTCACTTTTAAACTGTAAAGCAAAGGCATTGGCAATGGTGGCCATTTTGATTCCAACTTCTCTTTCAGCCCCCTCCACAACCAGGCATTGCTCCATTCCCAATTCCCAATCTCTCTGTCGCTTAGAAGGGTATCCTGCATCTAGGGGTCTGGGAGACAGCACTGACCTCCAGCTACTATAACCACTCAACCAATAGGCTTGGTGTTTAGTGTTTAGCTCTTCGGGGCTAAAATATTCCAAGGGAAACTATGAAAACGTTAATAAGAAGAACAAGAAGACAGAGAAGGAGGAGAAGGAGGAAGAGGAGGAAAAGAACAGCAGGAGGGAGAGGAGGAGGAGAAGGAGAAGAAAGAGGGGAAGAGAGGAAGAGAGGAAGAAGAGGAGTAAGAAAAGGAGGAAGAGGAGAGAGAGGAGGAAGGAGAAGCAGCAAAATCTTTGTCAGACTAAAGAGAGCCATAAAGTATGGATAAAATATCTTTGAGTCTGAAGCTTAGTGATGTCATGAGGCTTCTTCAGAAAAGCAGCCAAAGGCCAAGGTATTAAAATCCACTGAAGAGGCTAGAAAACAGGCGTGTGAAACCAACCAAGTGGCTGATGTGCTCTGGGGTCTTAGTTCATGTGACATCTGCTGGCTCACAAAGGGCTAAGGGTTTGAAGCAAACCATCAGCAATGAAAAGCTTTGCAGCATGTAACCTCTAAGACAAAATAGCATTCTTTTTCCCCCTTATGTAAGCTCTGTATTAGGTTTCTCATACTCAGGATACTTGATAATAATTAATAACCAAAATAAAACAGGATGTTAAAAAAAAAACAAAACAGGCATCCAATGAAATAAACAACATTTCTCACCAGGCCATTTTGGCCAGCATGATTACTGACAAGGAATTAGAGAAGGAAACGGCAGGCTTGCACATTTCCAAAGGTAGAAAATTAGAAGAGGGGAAAAATGCTATCCTGAGCATAAGCATATAGCTTCCTAAGGAAGTGAAGAACAGCAAGGTGTGTAGGTACTAAATACCAGATGCGATCCCTAGGAGAAATTTCACAGTCTTAAGTATAAATCAGAAATTCCCATTCTTTGTAAATTTGACAGATTTGAATGTTGGACCTAATCATTCCTGTTTAATGTGTAGGGTTGCAGTTTCCAAACTGTGTGCCCCAGGATGCTGTACTGAACTCACAGAGATACCACAGAATACGCTACATTTTGAAGAATACACAGCAATATTTGACATCTGTTGGACACTGAGAAAACTCAGGATTATCAGCATTTCAACATTAGATCATACTTATATGCTTTTAGATTATTTCACATCTTCACAAAGCTGAATTTTTGGCGATTGCTGTTAAAAGCCAACATCATGCAAAAATAAATGTGGAATGGAAATGAGGGTGTTGGTGTCCAATTCGATTCTAAGATTTGAGAAGTTGTGCAGAGCCCAACAGGTACCTACACGTATTCCATTAGGAAGTAATTATGCTTATTTAAGAATGAAATAAGATGATTCTTCCTTAATCTTTTAATATCTGTGTATTATTTATTTCAAATATCTACGTAGATGCTTCCATGCTTATTAAGTAGTTTTGACCTAATTATTTAATAAGCAGAATAGTATGGTATTTCTTTTGGCATAGGCATGCCAGAAGAAAAGTTATTGAAATACTGAGGATGTCTGGAACTGACAAAGTTCGAGAACCTCCGATCTAGGGAAAACTGGTAGAGAAAATTAATAATGGTAATATTTAACAAATAACTAATAAGAAAAAAACATAATTCGGGCTAATCGGCCCTTAGGACAGCTGGTTGTGTGATTAAAAGAAGAATCTGCTATGTTTTCCAAACGTCAGTAGAGATTCCAATGGCTTGAAAATTTACTGAGCTAGCATCATGGGAATTTCTATGCTCTGAATTTTGGAAAGTTCCCAACACATATAAGACCTAGAGCCAGATATTTCTGCATGTTTAACTTTCTCTACATTCATTTGGCCCCATCAATGCCCTAATGCCTAATTATCTTACTATAATTATTCTTTGCTTTTAAGGTGGTACCATGAATGTCATCTGTCACTGACAATGGTCATTTTCTGGGTAAGCCTGAGACAGTTGAACACATTTTAGAAGACATTTCAACTGACAGCTAAGAAAACTACAGAGCTCAGGTCTATTGGAATTTACTGAAGTTGGGACCCAATATCCTAAAGTCTATTGGGGCATCATGCATTTAATTGTAAAAGGTATGGACTAGGAAGCTAAAAAGTGATAGAGGAGATGGAGCTGCACATATAAAAAGTTTCAAGGCACAGAACGTCCCACCAATGGCCCAATGTTACAGTTGTGAAAAAGACCAAGAGAACAGCATCAAATTCATGGGCCGATTTCAAAGAGTTTAAACACAAGCTGATGAAAAGCCTACCTGGTCACAAAATTTACCCCACTAAAATTCCAATCAAGAACTAAATGAAGAATGTGTTGAAGTCTTTTGGTGTATAACTGAGGAGTAAAAGAGTGGGATGCAAAAGATCCAAGTTCTATTCTTAATTCCAAATATTTACTTTGATGTTTTCTTCAGAAAGCTACTTCTCCTGTGCATTCATTTGTGGACAGTAGTTTATTAAGCAAGATCTGTGTAGCACCCCACTAGGCATTCCAGGAACCCCATAAGAAGTATAAGATATGGTCTTTATCTTCAAGGAGTTGGAAAGGCAAACCTACACACTTCCAAAGCTACATACCAAAAGATGACAATGCGAGAGATGTCATTAGCCTGCCTTCATGTAATTATAAGACAAATAAGTGGTTCAGGCAAGAGTTCAGAGGTGTGATGGTTAATTTTATGAGCCAACTTAGCTAGGCTATGGTGACCAGTTGTTTGGCCAAGCACAAGTCGAGACATTGCTGTGAGGGAATTATTTAGATGTGATTAGCATTTAAACCAGTAGACTTTGAATAAAGCAGATTATCCTTCATAATGTTGGTAGGCCTCATAATGCCTCAGTTGAAGGCATTAAGAACAAAGACTGAGGTTTCCTGAAGAAGAAACAACTGCCTCAAGACTGCAACATAGAAACTTTACCTGAGTTTCCAGGCTATTGACTTTCTCTTTTTGGATTCCTATTCATATTTTGTATCCATGAAGAGACGCTCAAACTTACAGTCAGAGAAATGCAAATTAATACAAGAAAAACAATGAAAAAACAGAACGGTGAATAATTACAAGTGTTGGTGCTGATATGGAGATCTAAGAACCCTATATTATTAGTGTAAATTTCTATGGTCATTCTAGAAATTGACCTAGATGAACTCAGGGAAATTAAATATGCATAGACTAAATGTCCCTATATTCTCACACAGGTCGATACAAGAATGGTGATCTTGAAAAAGCATCCCTCTAACATTTGTAGGGCCCAGGACAAGAATACACACGGAAGCCCACATCCCACATAACTAAATTATTTAAAGTTACCAATCAAGTAACAAATACATTCTACCTTCAACTTTGACAAATATATACATTCATAATGGCCTGGAAGGCCTGGTTTTAATTAGCAATTGTAACTCCTTGGGGTCCCTATTCTCTAGTTCTGACCCCCAACACACCCCTATTTTTTTTCCCAACCCCAGCTCTATCCACACCAAGAGTGGCCCCATGTGTTTGCATGCACTTTATAAACGAGGGAGCTGAGGCTTGGACAATTTATTCGAGATCACCAAATAAGTAGCAGAATCTGGGCTTGAATTTAGGTTTCCTGACTCGAAATCCTGCAAAGCTCAGTTATTTTCAGTGAACAAGGTTAACCAGAGAATTGCTTGTAAAATAGTCCTAAAATTGAACTCTCAAGATGAGGTGGGATAACACTGGATGATAATCATTGCCATAAATAAATAGCAGCCCACATATACAAGATCTATGCACATCCCTCTTATATGAGCAGGTCTTGGCCACTACTCAGGCCAGTGATGCAGTCTGTCCTTACAATACTGGATCCCAATGGGAACCCTCAAATTGTTGGGAATTGTAAAATGGTGCCACCATTTTGAAAAACAGAAAACAATCTGGACGTTCTACAAAGAGCTAAACATAGAGTTACCACATGACCCAGAAATTCCACTTATAAGTTTATTCCCAAAAGAAATAAAACTCATGTCCATACTAAAATGTGTACACAGATGTTCCCATCAGCATTATTCATAATAACCAAAAAGTGGAAACAACCCAAATGTCCATTACTGAGGAATGGATAAACAAAATGTGGTACATCCATACAATGGAATATTATTTGGCCATTAAAGAGAACGAAATTCTGACACATACTACAACATGGATGAACCTTGACAACATTATGCTAAAAAAACAAAACCAGTCACAGCAGATGACATATGATTCCCACTTATATGAAATGTCCAGAATAGGCAAATCCATGGACACAGATAGTAGATTCTGGTTGCCTAGGACTAAGGGATTGGGGACGGGGAGTGATGTCTGTGGGCATTAAGTTTCTTTTGGGGAGGCTGAAAATGTTCCAAGATCGATTGTGGAAATGGACAAATAAAATGGGTGCATTCAGACAATGGAATGCTGCAGAGCAGTTAGAAGCAATGAAGAAGTGTGCAACAAAAAGAAATCTTTAAAACGGTGTTGCATGAAAAAAGTAACAGCACAAGAAACACACAATGCCATTCACTTCACATACACACAGCTATGAATTTTACATGGATACATGCAGGAGAAGAGAATGGGAGTAGAAACTGAAGATAGGAGAAAATAGAGCAAGAGTGGGAATTTCCTCACATCTGTGATGACAATGATCTCTGATCTGAGAAGTTATTTTATAGTGTTGATTAATTCAACTCTCTGTACTTGAGGTTTGAAAACAATTGTAATAAAGTAAAGCAAAAGACATTTAAAATATATATATACATATTGTTTCTTCAAGAAGCGGTAGGCGTGGATGATCTTCTAAGTTTCTGAAAATAGCATGAACAACAAAATGACCCAGGTGTAACACCCCTGGAAGAACAAGGAAATGTGTCTGAATCTTACTCTGTATAGGCTAATGTAATACCTAGGTGAAAAGAAAAGAAATGTACCATAGCTTTGCTTAGAAAGGATAAGGTACTGCCTGCACAATAAGTAGGCAATCAATGAAGTAACTTACACAAATCAATCATTCTGAGAAATGTCAGTCAAAAGATACTATGTGATCCCCAAGTTCCAGGAAGAACTTCCAAAAGTAGGAGAAAGAGTAGAAAGGAAAAGGAAAACCTTCTATTCTTCCTTGATTGTTTTCTTTTGTTTGGTTTTGGTTTAGACTTTGGCATGGGCAGTGAAGTGGAATTCTTAGATTTTAAGAAAGAAATTTTTCAAAAATGGGAACTTTACTAATTTGAAGAAGGCTGTCTCCAGGGCCATAATATTGATCTAAGCAGTGCTGAAATGAAAACTCCTTCCTGGTGACAGACAAAACACTGCCCTCCAATTCTTTATCTGCCTCTTCCTACCATCCCCATGGCTAATGCTCCAGGAGAGGGGCTGACCCTGCCAGCCAATTACATTATGCTAATTTGTCAGTTACTCTAACTCCAGCAGAGGCATTCACCAAGCAGAGCTGTTCCCAGATTTATATTGTCTCTTGCAGCCTCTGCACACTGACTGGGTTAATGGATCTTTCCGTCCCATACTCTCCCATCCCCACCCTGACACCTCCCACCTCTCCAGCTCCCTTCTCTGTTTCCAGCCCTGGGGATGCTCTGCCGTAGGTAGCATCTGCAAGAGGCAACAGTGTGCTTCCCAAAGGTCAGTTCTACAGGCTCAGTGCTGTGCAGAGGCGAGCCTGGGCATTATCCTGCATGGCTCCTCAGATTGTACAGTTTACCTTAGGAGCCCTGTCCTCTAGAGAAATTTGTTTTTCTAAGAAAATATGTTACTGCCTTAAAAAAAACATATTGCAAAGTACTAGGCAAGTGTGTCAGCCTGATGAAGCCTCTGTGTTTTATGGAGCACATATCACTTCACAGGAAGTCTAATGGAGCTAAAGTTAAATTTAAAAGATGTGCATACTAGGAAATTTGCAGAAGACTGTTATTATATTAAAAAGAGATAGTGCCGGGCTTTGGAAGGCAGGTTGGAACACATCTGAGAATGTGGACTTTTCTTCCAAATTGGGCAATTCATTGACAGCCTCATGTAGCCAGCCTCTCAATACAACATCCAAAGCTCACATATCTCTGGATCAACCAGGATTTACAAAGCCCCGGCCATGTGCCAGGCTGTGAGAGAGAAAATAACAAGCAAATGAAGCAAAATGTAACTATAAATCAATGAGACCAGCTCCTATAAGTCACATTTCAAAGTCACTTTCATTACATTAGAAGCATGCAATCTATGGGACAACAATAAATGCTAAGTTATAAAAAGACAATAACCATTGAAAAATGAGCCTTCTGTAAGGAAAGTTATTTCATCAGTTATAGTGTAGGAAGAAGCCTCAGAATGCTCATAAAACTCACCATTTATCGAGGCAAAAATAATCATCTCATTTAATGCTCATGGCACTCATACGAGATAGATATGATTAACCCCATTGTACAGGGGAGAAAGCAGAGCTCAGATGGGTTAATATGGTGAATCACATGTTATGTGACTGGTCTCCAGGCACCTGGTCCAGAGCGCTTCCCTCAACACCATGCCCACTCCCCATGTGGACTCCAACCAGCCTCATAGGAACGTGGCACTGTGATAACATTTGCAGAATGCCCTGCTTTTATATAAAACACAGAGCATGAAAAAGAATTTTCAAAACAAAAATTCCATCTTCTTTATTCTCCAGTGGATTGGCTTGAGATTTATTCTGATAAGATCTGGTTCATTCAAACCCATCTTTTCAACCAGAGTCATCCTTAACTCACATTTTTTTAACCTAAAATGATATTTGAAAAACAGACCTCTAAATGGCTGGTATTGTTAGTACAAAAACTGATGGAAAGCTACTTGTAATGATATGGACAGATGCCTAGGATATATAATTAAGTATTTTAAAAAGACATTGGGCAAACAATCCCATTTGCATAAGTCGAAAAGGAGAAGTGGATAGACAAATGGCTAGGCAGGCAAACATAAATGCATAATATTTTTTGTGGAATGCTATAAATTTTAGTATATGAATACATTTTTTGGAATGATATGAAAGAAACCATTAACAGGGATCACCTGTGGGGAGAAGCACTTTGGAAGGCAGAAGGAAAGGAAACTTTACTTTTCATTTAAGCCTTCCTGCACTGTCTGAAAGTTTTCAATGTGCACACATTGCTTTTATTCTTAAAAAATGGCCAACAGACATTTGTTCCATATAACACAAATAACTAAATTTCAGATGTTCAAGAGGAGAGAAAAAAGCAAGTATTGAGGCTTATAAGATCATGCATGCAAAATGCTCTGTAAACTTAAAAAAAAGTTATATGAGTATAAGGTATGCATGATGATGATGATCAGGGCAATTATGATTCTGAGGAAAATAAAAATCAGGAAAAGCAGGGTGAAGGAGAACAAAGACCCAAAATCAGGGGGCGGCTTGGAGACCACTGTGGAACGGGAACAGCCAGATGGCATCAGCTGATTTGTTTTTAACAAGATTTAACATTAAGTAATGTACCCCCCAAAATGTACACCCAGTAAATTAAGGCTGTAATTCCATCTTGGTGTTATGGTGACATGAAAATCCACTCAAGCTTTTCTGTCAGGGTTTATGAAGTTATCAAAGCCCCTTGATGGAATTACAACACTATTATGTACAGCTGGAGGGACATTACTCCTTATCTTAACAGCAGTTAAAAGCACAGTGGCACAAAAGGGCACTAAAATACCAGTTTCTTCTTGGTGAGCAGCAGGGAGAGGGTCACACACACACTCACACACACAGCCGTGCACTCACGTCCCTCTGCATTACTGATGATTGGTCTGAGGTGCTAAGTGTTACATTTTCCACACTGTCTCTTACAAGATTTAACAGAGTTGTTCGTAGATAACAGTGACTGTGCAAAACAACCAGTGTTTTACCACCTTCTAGACATAAAGGAACATTGGCAGGTAATCAATCTTTGTTTCCCTCTGCCCCTGCCCCCCGAAGAGGGGTCATAAGCATATTAAGCAGGAACAACGACTTAAGGTATCTAAAAATAAATAGCACAGTGGTTACGAGCACAGGGTCTGGATTCCGTCTGGCTTGGAATCTGGCTCCACCACTTGCTAACTGTGTTACTTTAGGCAACTTACTTTGCCCTTCTGTGCCTCAATTGCCTATAAAACAGAAATAATAATGAAACTTACTCTTTGGTAGTTGTGAAGATTAAACAAAATAATATCAGTTAATGCTTAGTACAGAGTCCAGGTACAAAGTAAGCCTTTGTCAAACGTTGGCTACTGTGATGACATCAGCTGCATTTTTACTTTCTTTGCTTAGTGGCAAACAAGCATATTTGATAATATAAGCCAAAACTATAAATAGCTTTAAGTCACACACTAAGGAATTTAAGAATCATGGATCCACAATAAGATTCTCCATAGAAACAAGAGAGAATGGTCAGGATAGCCCTAACCTTTGAATTGAGCATAAAGGAGAACAAAGATGACCTTTTCAACCACAGTAGAAGCCATTGAGACAAAGTTGTTAATTGGTTAACGAAAATGCTGAATAAAGGGGAAACACCATAAACATGACGGGTGTATATTTTCAACATCTTTTTAACTTGAAATGTATAAAAGCACCTGACTGCCAATCTTTTGATATAGGACTAAGGTTTTGTTTTCTGTTGTTGTTTGTTTGTTTGTTTTTTGTGATGGAGTTTTACTCTGTTGCCCAGGCTGGAGTGCATGGTGCGATCTTGGCTCACTGCAACCTCTGCCTCCCGGGTTCAAGTGATTCTCCTGCCTCAGCCTCCCAAGTAGCTGGGATTACAGGCATCCGCCACCACGCCCAGCTGATTTTTGTATTTTTAGTAGAGACAAGGTTTTGCCATGTTGGCCAGGCTGGTCTGGAATTCCTAACCTCAAGTGATCCACCTGCCTCGGCCTCCCAAAGTGCTGGGATTATAGGTGTGAGCTACCGCGCCTGGCCGGGATTAAGGTCTTTTCTCTGAGTGTGGTCTGCTGACTGGGTTCTGCACGTTCTTTCTTCCATAAGCCACACTCCTAATATATGGTCGATGACTTCTAGTTTTAGATTTTTAACAGTAGAGCAAGAATGTAAAGACCAGTGAGAGTGCAGAACCTGTGTGTATTTCCCTAAATACTTTCACAAGCTTTTACACTTCTCATCCGTACTTAATTTAATAGCATTTCTAAGAGTTTCTCCTGTATCATGTTTTTGCAAGCAATCAAATTAGGTCTTTCCTTTCATGCTCATATTTCATTTATTTACACATTATTTAATTAAGTTATTGAGTTACAGCAAGAGACACAGCAGGTATTGACAGTTTGGAAATACATCTGATGTTGGTCAGCACAGGACAGGACTGGTGGTTGCAAGCATTCAAGGTGGCATGGGTATCAGTGGGTATGTTTTCAAGAGAGAATGAAGAGCATCAATTAATTCAGCAGGTGGACTCCATGCGGGTCCATGAAAAGAAGCTCTCCCACATGCTCATGCGTATCATGGCTGAGGGAGGTAACTGGGACGAAAGTGCCCTAGGTGACTTTTACTGCAAGAGCTCCTTTCTGACCTTCTTACAATCACACCTTACTTTCCTGATCTCAACTCTTCTTTTCCATCAACACCTAATCCGACCCTAAAAGCTATCTAAGACCAGGGAGGAAAAGAAATATGCCAGAACAGAAAAGGGGCAATTTTTAGTATACTCACAGAATTTTGTGACATGAGAGTAATGGTGTTACTTCTAAAGGCTTACAATAATTACCTAATGGAATGGTGTAGAAGAATTCATTTGGATGTGTGGTGAGAAGATGTGGGCAGAGGCAGCCCAGGGGAAAACATGAAGCCTCCTCCTATATCCCTTGTGCAACCTCAGACTACTGTGCTCTTTTACCCAGCACTTCCAAATATAGATGCCTATTAGAGCTATCATCTCCTTCCACCCTGCCGTCCTCAATCTAACTCAAAACTTGTTCTTAGGAGCCAATCTAATAAACTCATTCACCCACAGTATTAACAATTAATGGGACTTAATATTATTTTCCCCAAGAGATTATATATTAGAACCAATAAACAATGTATCAAGATGACATGTTAAAAGAAGAAATTTCAAATTGTGGATTTACAGGGCACCCAAGGAGATTTAGGATACTCAGAAAAATTATACTAGGCCCTTTGAAATCACATTGAGCAAAACACCAGGTGGTCGATATTATAAAATAGGCTGAGAAACTGGTATGGTTTTGGAAATGCCCTTTATAAAATATGCTAAAGTCTTCAATGTTCCTTAAAAATATAAACTAGTCTCTCAAGACTCTAGGCTTGATGTCAAATTTCCCTGAAAGACCCCCACATTACACGTGTACCATGCATCCTTGGAAACAGCCATAACAATTTATGCCCAGTGAATGAGAAAGAATGTTGATTTCACTTGCTTTACAACTTAGGCGATGGTGGGCTGGTTACCAAAAATGTCTGTGCTTATTTTCAAAACTGATACCATGACGGTTCATCAACCACCATTTGTTGAGTTCCCACAAGGTGACGAAGGTAGGTTTTGTCTTTGGAGGATGTTAAGAGCTGGGAACCTTGACATATGTTCAGCCCTTGGGGACTGTGCCTTTACTCAGACTGAAACTTAGTGACTGAGGTTAGGCTAACCTGATTAGGGAGCAGACCTTCCCATGGCCTGAAGGCTGTGGGAGTCCAAAAGCAACACCTGAAAATGATGTCAACCACAAAAATACTTAATTGCAAAACTATTACTTCTTTTATTTGTATAGAATAAAATATGAGCAAGGAATATAGATGTAAACTAGATAACAGGCTCTTGCTAATATCTTGAGAAACAGGCTTTCATTCAAGTCTTTTACCTACTTTGTGCCTAAATTCCCCTATTTGTAAAACACAGAAAAGAATACTTACAGTGTCTTGGGAATTCTTTGATACTTAAGTGATATTTAAGACATATGTCTTAAAGTTTAGCAGCAAGTAAGCAGACAGCCAAGGTGGGCTGGTGACAGGCAGTGAGTGTTTATATTCAATCCAGCAGGATAATCAGTCATAATTTTAATCAACTAAGTAATAATAGCTAACATTTCCTGAGTATTTACTATGTGCCAGGTACTGTTCTGAGAACCTTTAATGTATTACCAAATTGAATGGTCACAGGACCTCTTTGGGAAGACACTGTTATTGCCTCCAGTGTACACAAAAGAAAACTGAGACACGTAGAGATTAAGCAACTTTCCAGTGATGTATGCAATAACTTTCCAGTAGATGTACAGAAAGATGTCAAACTATTAAAGTAAAATACCATAGCAGGTTATTAGTTTCAAGCCATAAAGTATGTCTCAGCAAACAGCAGAGAATTAAAATCATACTAAATACATTCTCTTGATCACAATGGAATTAAGCTAGAATCAATAATAGAAAGATACCTAGAAAATACCTAAATGTTTCGACTTGAAACAAGATGCTTCTATATAACTCATTGGTTAAAGATGAAATCACAGTGAAAACAGACACTATTTTAACTGAATGATAATAAAAACATAATATATCAAATTTATGGGATACAGCTAAAGTTGTGCTTAGAAGGAAATGCACAGCTTTAAATGCATACATTAGAAAGGAAAAGTGGCTGAAAATCAATGATTGAAGTATCTATCTTAAGAAGTTACAAAAAGAAGGGCAAATTACACCCAGAGAAAGTAGAAATTATAAAAAATAAAAGTAGAAATCAATGAATTAAGAAACAAGTATACAATAAAGAAAACTGACAAAACCGAAGCTTGATTCTTTAAAAACTCTAGTAAAATTGATCAACCCCTAGCAATGTCGTGAAAGAAAAAAAGAGGAGTCATATATTATATCAGGAATAAAATAGGGGACATAGCTACATATGCCACCAAAAGATAAAGACTTTAAGCTAATAAAGATTTCATCACAGGACAGAGTCCATGTGCCTAGTTAAAATGGATTAAGAGGCCAGGCACGGTGGCTCACGCCTATAATCCCAGCACTTTAGGAGGCTGAGGCGGGCAGATCACTTGAGATCAGGAGTTCGAGACCAGCCTGGCCAACACGGGGAAACTCTGTCTCTACTAAAAACATAAAAATTAGCTGGGCGTGGTGGTGAGTGTCTGTAATCCCAGCCACTTGGGAGGCTGAGGTGAGAGAATCGCTTGGACCCGGGAGACAGAGATTGCAGTGAGCCGAGATCGCGCCACTGCACTCCAGCCTGGGCAACAGAGGGAGACTCTGTCTCAAACAAAAATAAAAACAAAACAAAACAGTAACAACAACAACAACAACAACAAAAAACAAAACAACCATAGTTAAGAAACCATGGAGGCAACATATAGATTTTTCCCCCAGTGTTTTTGTAATTGACATTTCCCTTGAACTTGGTCACATTCAATTACAGAGAATTACTAGCAAAAGGTCTAAACCTTCCTGTACATCAAGATAGAGTAAGGCTAGTAGGTATATGGGTAGAAACCCAAACTGTATTCAAATCTGCTAAATATAAACAAAGAATGGATGCAAAAAAGAAGGATGTGCGTGTACTGACTCCGATGTGCAGGGCTTGAAACTGACATGGAGTTCTCCTTTCTCATGACAGACTCCTGTTCTTATTTTTTACTTTGAACAAATCGGTTATGAATTTTGGGGATTTGTCAGCATAACCTGTTGGAAATTCACATTTCTTTAATCTGCCTCCTCCTTTTCACTCCCCACAGAACGTTAAGCAGCTCCCAAGTTCTGCCTCTGTTAACTCTCCCTATATTCATGTAAATAGGCTATGATTCAACTCCATCCGGTAACCCCAGCTGTCTCTGCCACCTCCCATCCTTGTACACCTCCATGTCCATTTCTGAGGCATTTACATCAGGTGAGCTGCCTCAGAGTATAATTTTAAAAGGCCATATGCTCAACACAATTGCAGATACTGTGCTATGTTAAAAAAAAAAAAAGGCTTTAAGTGCATGTGTAGAAAATTCTTTTGTGTTTTGGTGGTGAAGTTCAGAGCTGTTCTAAACATTTATTGGAGAAAAAACGGGTAACCATATGAGATGATAGATAAGTTAATTTGCTCCACTACAGTAATCCTGTATCGTGTATCTCATGTATCTCATAACAGCATGTCATATTCCTCAAATATAGACAATAAAATATATTAGAAAAAATTTGACTGGACTTCACTGAATATACAAGAACAGCACAATTCAACCTCTCTAAATCTCAGTTTCTTACCTTAAAAACGGAGCCAATCCTCCCATCTTGCAAGATGAGTGTGAGAATTAAATAGGACTGTAAGCATTAAGCTTCCAGCACAATTGCGGTATGTAGTACGTGCTTAGTATAGTACAGCTAATATTGCAGGGGATCAGCACGGTTAAGCAGTGGTACCACTTTTGGAAAAAGCAGACCAGGGTTAGTTAGATTTGGGCTTCTCCACTTACTGGTAGAACGACCTTACGCAAGTAACTTAACCATCCTGGGCTTCAGTCTCCTAAGCTGTAAGATGGATATAAAATAGCTACTTTTTAGGGTTGTGTGAGAATTAAGTGAAACTAAATAAGATTGTGACTATAGACAATACTGATGGACAACATGAAACACTCACAAGTCATTAGTATATGTTCCACACCCATGTTCAGTAAACAGTAGTAGATATTATTAGTAAAGGCACTAATGCTATCAAAAATGTTAATTTAGGATTGATGACCGGCTCTTGCCTGGAATGCCAGAGGTAAACCTGATTCAGTAGGTGATTCCACAAGCCCCAGGCTGGACAGGCCAGTACAGTGCTGCCTCGTGAAGCTGCTAAACCCTAATGCAAGGAAGTTCAGGTCTGAGCTGGGTCAGGCTTGAAAACAGCAGAGACAGAGTTCCTACTACTAGGAGAATCACTGAGCTTCAGAGCTGGAAGGGAGCTGCAGTTGGCAGGCAGGCAGCAAGGACAACATTCCAAGGAGATGCGCCTCGCCTCGTGATAGAGTGGGAGAAAAGAAACAGACTCTGAGAGGGGATCAGGAAATACAGGTGCAATGTTAGACGGCTCTGCGAAGTCCAAGGCACGCATTGCCCACTGTTCTTTTGAAACTATTCTATGACTTTGAAATAGAAAGAGGGGGCTGGGCGCGGTGGCTCACGCTTGTAATCCCAGCACTTTGGGAGGCCGAGGCAGGCGGATCACGAGGTCAGCAGATTGAGACCACGGTGAAACCCTGTCTCTACTAAAAATACAAAAAAAAATTAGCCGGGCGTGGTGGCGGGCGCCTGTAGTCGTAGCTACTTGGAGAGGCTGAGGCAGGAGAATGACGTGAACCCGGGAGGTGGAGCTTGCAGTGAGCCCAGATCGCGCCACTGCACTCCAGCCTGGGCGACAGAGCGAGACTCCGTCTCAAAGAAAAAAAAAAGAAATAGAAAGAGGAAACTAAACAACATCCCTCCTCGTGTACCTTATAGGCTCAAGGTGCTTTTTGAGAATTGTTTGCTGGTTTCTCAGTAGACATAGGCAGGCAGCGTGTTTTCTCTGCAACATAGATGGGGAAATCAAGACACTCTATGAGGAGTGACTTGTGACAATAAATACTTCAGCAGGCACAAGAAAGACCCAGGCTCTCTGAGGGACCCATTTACAGCTCTGGGCTCAGAATTATGATTTGATCTGATGTGTTTTAATTAAGTTGCAACATAGTTTGTTTTTTTTTTTTCTTTTTCCATCCTTTTAGATTGGAGACCTGAAGAACATAACCAAGTTCTACCATGTAGGCTCTTGGTGGGACAGAACTTAGCACAGCCCAACCAAGGAGAAAAAAGGAGTGCAATAGAAATGGTAGCCTAGGAGGGCAGTAAGAATCTTTCCTAGAAAATTCATGCTCACCACATCAATAGTATCCTTTTCTCCCTTTCTTCTTTTCTCCTTTCCATTACTTCTCTTCCTTTTTCCTTCCTTCCTTCTTTCCCTTTCTCTTTTCTCTTCCTTCCCTTCTTTTTCCTTCCTCCCTCTTTCTCTCCTATACAAATTAATTTGTATAAGCACGACATAAATATTTGTTAAGATGATATAGTGTCTGAAAATCCAGGGTTTTTAAACAAGCATAAGTGAAGGACAGTAAGGTAAATGAAAGAGGAAGTCGAGAAGAAGAGAAGGAAATATTATCTGAGACTTCTACTCCCATTTTTTCCTTCCTTCTCTCCTTCCTTCCCTGCCTCCCTCTCTTCTTCCTTCTTTCCTTCCTTCCCTCTTTTCCTCCTTCCTTCTTTCCTTCCCTCCTCCCTTCCTCCCTTCCATCTTTCCTCCCTTCCACCTTTCCCTCCTTCTTTCCTTCCCTCCCTCCCTCCTTCCACTTTTCCTAAAGAAATTGGTTTAACCACAGAGGACTATTTGCAGCCAGTAGAGGAAAAGCCTGTACTGTGTAATCCACAAGTATGAATGTTCCTGCAAAAAGACTTGAGTTTGTTACCAAATTGGGCCCGACCTAGCCTTCCTAGTAAGGCTGCCTTCGTGTGACCACGCTGGGCCTTAAAGAGCAGGTGTAGATGGGGTTACCATGGGACAGCAGAGGGGCCACAATATCCCATTGCCTAATTCACCAGGACCAGCAGGAACCAGAGAGGTGAGCTGCAGTCCGCAAGCCCTCTGCTAAGAAACACATGGCCAAGGATGAGTACATTTCTAAATATAAATAAAATAACTGGGAGGTGATATGGGACATCAGGGCCTTGAGAACTCAGACACCAGAGTCAAACTATTAGGTTCAGACCTGGGCTTTCTCACTTAGAAGGCCTGTAACCCTGAGAAAGTCACTTTATCCCTCTGGGCCTGTTTTCTGATCTCCAAAATGGGGAGATAATAGTGTGTACCTCATAGGGTTATTGTGAGGATTACAAAAATTAATTTGGATAAGCACTATATAAATATTCGTTAAGATGATGATGCAGATGGTGTCTGAAAATCCAGGGTTTTTAAACAAGCATAAGTGAAGGAAAGTAAGGTGAATAAAAGCGGAAGTCGAGATGAAGAGAAGGAAATATTATCTGAGACTCCTGTTTGAAAATTATCATTTTGGAGAAAAGTGGGTACAGAAGAAGTGCCCTGCTACACTGGGATGCTGGCTGGAATTGTCATCTTGCTCAGTAATAGCTCTGAGAGGCCCCATGATTACAGCAGGGATTGCCTCAATTGCTACATAGCTTACGAGATGTTTTCCCTTCAGCCTAAGGCAAGGGGTCCACCCAGCCCTTCTCCTCCATTGGGAGAGGGAGGAGCTGAGCTGGAGAGGGCTGGGGGGGGGGGCGGGGGGGAGGACGCAGGGTGGGCAGAGACACCGAGGCCAGAGCATCTATTGCCCTTCCTAGAAGGCAGGGCCTCCTCATCCTACTCAATAAAGACTTCCTTGTTTTTCAGCACACAGAGTAATCTCTGAAAGACTGCACTCCAATTTGAAAATGAGCCAAGAGCCAGTGGGAAATTCTCCAGCAAATTGCACAGGGAGACAATAATACGAAGGGCAAGCGGATCAAAGTGCCCTTATTTTTTTCTTCTGGAAATTCCTATTCCTGAGGCCTGAGGCCCTGTGGGTCTGAGACTCTTTCCCCCAGTGTTGTCAGGATCATAGTGTTCACAAAATAGATACAGATTTGCTTTTCCAGGGTTGGGATGACAGGATCTAGGTTCTCAGAACGTAACTGAAAATCAACTCATGTCAAAAGTAAATGTTGGAGTCCTGCATATGACCTGTCATTCTGACTCATGCTTACACTTGGTTTTTATTTCAAAAAAAGATGTTAAGCCAGCCATTTAGGAGAAGAGGAGGAAGAAGAGTAGGACAAGGATGATTCTCCTCAGGAGCTTTGACTTGGGATGGGAACCTCACAATATGTTCAGGTTTGGCTGTTGTATCAAGAAGTAAAAGAATTTCAAGCTCCTTTAAAACAGAAGAGGAGGCAGCCTCTGCCCAATACAGGACTGAGCTCATTGAAAACTTCTCAGAGGACAATCATGTAAAATGGAGAGCTCAAAAACCCATAAAAATAACCCTCAGCCTTTTAGAAATTATAAATGGGGAACTTAGTTCTTATCCAGTAGAATTTTAAAATGCTACGTCCTTCCGGAAATCCTGTGGTGCTTTCTGAAATGACTTACTGACAGTAGGACTGAAGTCAGTGTCTCCATGCAAAGTACAGGTACGCACGACAGGAAAGGACAGCAACTGTGCGGGGACGGGTATGGTCGCCAGAGTGTCCATGTGTCTTATGGCCCGGAACAAGTTATCTGGTCTCGCCATCCCTTCTGTCACTGGGGACAATTACTTTTTTTCCCTAAAGTTTATGATGTCCACATGTTTATAAAGGTTAAGGGAGGTAGATTTAAAACGTGTGGTCTTGCTTCATTACACAAGCTTTGACTTCCCATTTCCTTAAAGGCTGGCTCTTTCTTTTTTTCTTTTTGAGATGGAGACTTGCTGTGTTGCCCAGGCTGGAGGGCAGTGGTACGATATCGGCTCACTGCTACCTCCACCTTCTAGTGTGCACCACCACACCCGGCTAATTTTTGTATTTTCAGTAGAGACAGGGTTTCACCATCATGGCCAGGCTGGTCTTGAACTCCTGACCTCATTATCCAAGGCTGGCTCTTTCAACAAGCATCTTATGTCTCTAACCATGGGACATTTTATGTCATAAGTGGATCTTCCCACTCCTGTGTTCTCACATCTTATTATGTGCTAAACACGGTTCTAAGTTATTCCCCACATTAACTCTTGTCTAAGAGGTTGGTGCTATTACTGTTATCCCATTTGACAGATAAGAACACTTAGGGTGAGAGGTACAGTAACTGCCTATGATTACATAGCTGGCAAAAGCTGGGATAGAAACATAGATCTTTTGGCTTGGAATTCTGTGCTCTTACCACTGTGTTATCCTGCTGATCAAGTGGACAAAGTTATTGCTTTAGCCTAATGTGTTTGTAGTTGTAGTAAATAAAATATTTTCAATTACTTTGTTAGTTCCTTTTCCTCCATTTCCTTAAAAAACAAAAACAAACAAAGAAAGAAAACCTTCCTATCCATGAGACCCGAGGCACTGTTGGTCTGGGACTCTTTCCCTCTGAAGTTGTCAGGATGACACTGTTCACAAAGTAGAGGCAGATTTGCTTTTCCAGGGTTGGGGTGCCAGGAGCTGTATTAGATCTCTGGATAACAATTTTGCAATGCAGCTGCTGCATAACAAATTACCACAAAATTTCGTGGCTTAAAACAACATTTATTATCTCACGGTTTCTCTATGTCAGGAATTCAGCAGCAGCTTAGCTGGGTGGTTCTGGCTCAGGCACTCTCATGACATTGCAGTCAAGATATCAGCCAGGACTATATTCATCTGAAGGTTTGACTGGGACTGGAGGATCTGCATCCAAGATGAGTCTCTCCTACAGCTGTTTGGCAGAGGGCTTCAGCTCCTGGCCACGTGGACCTCTCCACAGGGCTGCTTGAGTGTCCTCATGGCATGGCGCTGGCTTCCCCAACCCCTACAGAACCCTGTTTCACAAATGTTGGTGTCTTGTGTTGAACTAATAATTTTCCACTGATAAAGTTTTAGCCTCAGTTTTTATTTATTTATTTTTTGAGACGGAGTCTTGCTCTGTTGCCAGGCTGGAGTGCAGTGGCACAATCTTGGCTCATTGCAACCTCCGCCTCTTGGGTTCAAAGGATCCTCAAGCCTCAGCCTCCTGAGTAGCTGGGAGTACAGGTGCGTGCCACCACACCTGGCTAATTTTTTGTATTTTAATAGAGACAGGGTTTCACCATGTTAGCCAGGATGGTCTCTCGATCTCCTGACCTCGTGATCTGCCTGCCTCAGCCTCCCAAAGTGCTGGGATTACAGGCGTGAGCCACCACGCCCAGCTAGCCTCAGTTTTTAGTTAGGGTCTCCATACCCCTCTCTGTTGGCCTAGTTTCGGAATTCCTATGTAAAACAAAAGTTTAATGAGTCTGTGAGATAGTGTTACGCATTGAGTTGTATCCCTCCTTTTCAAATTCATATGTTGACATTCTAATACCCAGGACAGCAGAATGTGACCTTGTTTGGCAACAGGGTCATCACAGATGTAATTAGTTAGGATGAGGTCATTCTGGAGGAGGGTAGGCTCCCAATCTATCATGAGTGGTGTCCTTATAAAAAGGGGAAATTTGGACACAGACACACACAGGATGAATACCATATGAACATGAAGGTGGAGACTGGAGTGATGCATCTACAAGTGACACCAGAGATGGCCAGCAAAACACTGGAAGCCAGGAGAGAGGCTTGGAGCAGTGCCTCCTTCAAAGCCCTCAGAAGAAATCAGCCTTGCCAACACCTTGATCTCAGACTTCTAGCATCCAGAGCTGTGAGGCAACAAATTTCTGTTGTTCTAAGCCACCCAGTCTAGGGTACTTTATTACCGAAGCCATGGAGAATTAACAGAGATGAAAAGAAAAAAAACCTAGAGACCAAGAGACTATATAGGACAAGCAGGCCTGGCTACTTTGTACCCATAGATGGATCATGGGGCTTTCCCCAAAACATTATATTGTGCCTCTTTCCTGCCACCCACTGAAAAAAAAAAAAAAAAAACCATTTGACCTTCAAAAAGCACATTCCCCAGTAAAACTGGCAAAAACTCAGAATAGACAGTCAAGGTTTCCCGATCTCACCCAAGAAAACGGAAATTTTATTACATTCCACGACCACAAAGTTTTTCCTAAGCTCATTAAGCATATTTTTCCCGCAGAAGATCTTGTCTTAATAAGGCCACCACTATCCCTTTCCTCTGGCCTCCATCATCAGCCAGGATAAAAGGCAGGAGTGCGGGTGGAGATGAGTGGGGACTCTAGAGAGAGTTCCAGCGCTGCTTGTTTATTTTGAGACACACTTGCACTTCTACTTGGGCCATCACAACTGTGGTCAAAGGACTCGGAATCTGAAGAACACAAACAAAGCTAACTATGGCGAAAAGCCAGGGTAAAGTTTTCTTCAGCAGCGTAGAGGGAGGGCCATTTTGCACAGCCTTTTATATGATAATCGCAGCTCCTTCATCTGTATTGAACTTTGCAGCAAGAAGGAAAAATAAATAAATAAGGCTGACTAATGGCTTGTTTCCCCAAAGGCGGCTTTTTATGGGATCATATGTTTTTTCAGCTTTTCAGTCACAGTTTCCTGCCTGGACATTAGGAGCCCTTGACATTGGCTATGGCTTCATGCACCCTGGACGACAGCCCAAGCTGCCCCTGAGCGGCTCGACTGGGGTCCAGCTGGACCACGGCCCCTTCCTAGGTCTCAGTGATGGTGAACTTTGTTCCCTTCGATAAGCTGCACACAGCAGCATGTCTTTCAACACCTTCCAGGTCAAGCATGGCTCCTCTTATCTGACGGGCGAGGAAAACCAATGTGGGTTGGATCAGAAGCCTGGATCTGGAGCCTGTGACAGTGTGTACCAATTCAAAAACAATCACAAAAGCGACTCTGAATTGCTTTTGCTCCTATTGTATTCACCACTGCGCCTTCCAAATTCAGAGGGGACTTTTAGAATTGGGCAGTCTTGAGTTTAAATCCCAGCTCTGCAATTGGATGACTAAGGACAAATAGCTTAATCTCTGAGCTTCATTTCTTATCAGTAAAATTGTAAGTGATAAAACCTGCCTCATGGAGCTGTGATGATGACAAGAGATAATTTTGTAAGACACCTGGCAAATAGTAGGTGCTCAGTAAACAATAGCTGGTGTGATTATCAGGTGTCCCAAATAGCCTCACCGTAGAAGAAACTTTCCTGGCAGATTAACGTATAGAAAGGTAAAGCAAAGTGTGTTGGAGCTGAGCATGTCTCGAAGTTGGGTTGAGGAAACAAACAAGGAAAACATGACAGTCTTCCAGCTGTCTCTGTGCAGCTTTCACTTGATTTCCCCACATTTGGGTGGGAAGAAATTATTCTGGAAATCCTTCTGACTTGCTCTCCCTCTCAGGGGGCCATGGAGCAGGAAATCAGGTTGGGAAGAAGAGAGAGAGTCAGTTTTTGTTCTTTATTTTCCCACCTTGGATTCTGTGTTTGAGGGAATGAAGGGGTTGATAAAAATGTACCACCCTCTTACTCTTGAGTAATTGCAGTTTAATTATATTTAGGCCAGTGGTTTTATCATGTTAAATTTGGGGAGAAGTCACAAGATGAGTAATGGAAAAACATTTGATAAAATTGTGGAAACTTGGGACATCTGTGATTTTCTCTCTCTTGCCTCACTCCTTCCCTACTTTCCTGGTCCACCCTTTTCTGCCTGCCAACAGGGTCGTCTGCAGGGAGCCTACAGGGAAGTGCTTCCCACCTTGGCACCTCCTTCGGGGCTTTAACTATTGCCTGAGTGGTCAATTAGCAGAGCTCCATAGCCAGTGACCACTCTCATGCATTCTTGGGTGGAAAAACCGGAGCCCAGATCCCTCCAGGGGTCAGCTGGTCTCCAGAACCTCCAGATGTAGCCCAGCAGGCCACAGGAATAAACAACAGAAACCAGTTGTGCTCCAGGTCGTAGCTTTAGAGTTGCTCCCGTAGAAGAATCAGGAATCTGTTGCTGTTGCTTTTCCTCATGAATCACATTCTCCCACCTCCAAGTTTGTTGCCTCAGAAGGACTGGTGTGTCTCCTTGGTTATGAGGACTCATGGCAAAGTCAATTGATGTTCTACCCTCTCATGACCTCTCTAAGGTCCAGCCTTAAAGCAACAAGGTTAGGATATCCCCGAAGTTGTGGAAGCCACCAGAGAGATTCTGAGATAATCTTCAGAGTATGGCCAAAGAAGGGAAATAAATATCATCTTCTTCTTTAAAAGTGAGAAACATACGTATTCTGCATTGGCAAGCCTTTTTTTAACCTAAAACATTGGTTAAGGTAAAAACAATTATAATCACACTCTTTTTTTTTTTTTGAGACGGAGTTTTGCTCTTGTTGCCCAGGCTGGAGTGCAATAGTGCGATCTCGGCTCACCACAGCCTCCGTCTCCCAGGTTCAAATGATTCTCCTGCCTCAGCCTCCCGAGTAGCTGGGATTACAGGCATGTGCCACCACGCTTGGCTAATTTTGTATTTTTAGTAGAGACAGGGTTTCTCCATGTTGGTCAGGCTGGTCTCAAACTCCCGACCTCAGGTGATCCTCCCGCCTTGGCCTCCTAAAGTGCTGGGATTACACGTGTGAGCCACTGCATCCAGCACATACTCATTTTTTTTATTATTATTATTATACTTTAGGTTTTAGGGTACATGTGCACAATGTGCAGGTTTGTTACATATGTATCCATGTGCCATGTTGGTTTGCTGCACCCATTAACTCGTCATTTAGCATTAGGTATATCTCCTAATGCTGTCCCTCCCCCCTCCCCCCACCCCACAACAGTCCCCGGAGTGTGATGTTCCCCTTCCTGTGTCCATGAGTTCTCATTGTTCAATTCCCACCTATGAGTGAGAACATGTGGTGTTTGATTTTTTGTCCTTGCGATAGTTTACTGAGAATGATGGTTTCCAGTTTCATCCATGTCCCTACAAAGGACATGAACTCATCATTTTTTATGGCTGCATAGTATTCCATGGTGTATATGCAGCACATACTCATTTTTATAGCACATTGAAGTTTACAAACTGCTTTCACATAATTGAGGGTTGAAATATTAAGCATTCTGGATGTCACAGCATCTTCAAACGCTATCCTGCTGGCTGTTTTTCTTCATCATGAAATATTCCCCTTGACAATTACCGAGCAATTAATGCTAACTCAGTGATCGTCTATGTCAGGAAGATCTGCTCACTTGCAGACAGGTAGAAGCGATGGGCCCCAAGTTTCAAGAAATCTTTAGACTGTACATTCAAAGTGTCTTGAAGTATGAGTACATCCGAAGAAACTGTGGGTGCAGCAAATGTCAGCATAGCTCTGGCCTGAATTAAACAAAACATGCTTTCCATTTAGTAAGCATATTCTATGTTCAAGGCAGTTTGCTGGACCCGCACATGTAATTATGCCCAAACCTCACTATAACTTTGCAAGGTAGATGAACATGGTGGCTCAGAACAAGTTAAATGACTTGGTAAGGCCACGTAGCCAGTAGGTATGGATAGCTCAAGCTCTTTCCATTACAGTGGTGCAAAGTAGGTTCCATAAGATCCTGGCTTCAAGAAAGGAATAGTATTAAACAAACAGTAAGTATATGTCACAAGAGAATTTTTTTTTTGAGACAGGATCTCTCTCTGTCACCTAGGCTGGAGTGCAATGATGCAATCAAAGCTTACTGCAACATTGAACTCCTGGGCTCAGACCCTCCTGTCTCAGCCTCCTGAATGGCTAGGAATACAGGCATGCACCATCATGCCTGGCTAATTTTTTTAAAACTTTTTTATATTGATGTCTCACCATGTTGCCCAGGTTGGTCTTGAACACCTGTCCTCAAGTGATCCTCCTACATGAGCCTCTCACAGCGCTGAGATTATAGGCATGAACCACAGCACCTGGCTGTCAAGAGAATTTTTAGACCAGTGGTCTTCAAAGTGTGGTCCCAGACCAGCAGCATCAGCATCATCTGGGAACTTGCCACAGGCTGGACAGAGTGAATCGGTCCAGAATAGGGCTCCAGAATTTGTATTTGTAGCACAGTCCCAGGTGACATTGGTAATTCCAATGCAGCAAATTTCTCAGGAGTACTGTTCCAAAGAAGGCATTTGGTAAGCACTGAGATAAAAGCAGTTGTATGGCACTGATCTTTGAAAATTCAGCTTCAGTAACAACAAGAAAAGCAGGATGGGTTCTTACTGGAGCCGAGAGTTGGTCTTTTAGCTTTTACTTAGGAAGGAGTGACAGTCATGGTGGTTGTGATAGACCCAAACTACTTCTTGGACATTGGAAAAGCCCACTAAGGCATGGCTCACTGCAACTAACCAGGTTTTCACAAAAGGGTGTATGTCATGTCTCAGCTCCAATTCCCTGATGAGTTGTCCTCCTCAGATACACAATGGAAAAGTCAAGGTTCTGCCACCCACCCTTGGTTTAATATTTCACTCTTCATAAGGGGTGTAAAGTATGTGTCCAGGTGTTCAGCACCTGCTGTCACAGGAGTAATAAAAGATGGATGAATTAGATACCATGAGTACAGAATAGAGGACCTCCCTGGGTCTGTGACATTTCTGACAAAGAAAGAAAACAGGAATGAATGAATTATATCATTCAGTGCCTGTGCTCCAAGCTGTTTGGGGCCTGTGCACAGACCCCTATCCCAGGAGGACAGGATCACCAGGCAGGCAGCACCTCTTTTGTACACAGTTGGCCTTTCAACTTCTCAGCGTGGCCAGTCCATGTGGCTGCACAGCCTGCTTTCTCCAGGCAGTTCGAGCTTGCCTAAACCATGGACTCTGCTTTGATGGTAAATCTTCCCAAAGCAAGGATTTATTTTTCTTTCCCAACAATGTTCTGTAGTAATCAAAACTCTGGTAACCCTAAACAGCCAGACACAGTAAGAAGCACGTCTTTCCAGGAAGTTACTTAAACGCCACCAAAGAAGGCAAAGTAAGATGGTATAAGCAGGATCCACAGTTCTGAGGCTAAGTAACTGACGAATAGGTGAATGTGTTCCAAAGATGATAACGTTTCACTTCAATTTGTCCCATGGGGACTTCTATTTTATTGCTCTGGACATTTTTTCTGACCTGGAAGTCAGCCTACCTAACATCTGCCAAACCTTCCTAAGAATAAATATTGGGCATACTGCATTGCCTAGATTGTAAGGCAAAACTTTGGGGAAGCCCTTGGACTTTTGATTTATATAATAATCACCTGTAACAACAGAAAGATTATTTCCTGCTCAGTATGGATCATAGAAAGTAACCCACTTCTGAGTTTTGACTAAGGCTTTTGGAAGGTTTTAGTCTCCGGGCTCACTGCAGTGATGAAAGGGATTTCTGAGTCACAGCTACCACCTAAAATCCAGGAAACATTATGAGTGTAGAGTATTTGCCTAATTTCCCATCCCAGATTTGGCACTGAAATCTCAGCAGTCTCTGATTCTTGGATATACATACAGTGAAGGGAAAGAGAATTAGAATTATTGAGAACCCCTAAATACAAGCTACAGTACTTTATATATGAGGTTTCGTTTATCATCACAGCATCCTGTGAGCTAAGTAATTATTATTGCCATTTTACAGATGAGAAAACTGAGGCTTAGAGTGTTAGGTTAGTTAACTAAGACCTGCCATTGATGTCTACCACTCTCCCCATCATACACACACAGACAGAGACACACACATACACACACACACACACACACACACACACTACTGGGTTAGGAAATCTTTAGCTTATGTCTATTATATTTATGGTACAAAACATTTATCACACCTTATTATAAGTGCCTGTGGTCTGAGTGGTACCTTATTGCATGCCAATGAGAAGACATACAAGTGTCCAACAGATAACATTTTTTTCAAAATGCTCACCATCACTAATCATCAGGGAAATGCAAATCGAAACCACAATGAGATATCATCTTACTTCAGATAGAATGGCTATTATAAAAAATAATAACAAATGCTGGTGATGATGTGGAGGAAAGAGAATTCTTACACACTGTTGGTGGGAATGTAAGCTGGCATAGCTACTATGGAGGACAGAATGGAAATTTCTCAAAAAATCTAAATATATAATCACCATAGGATCCTGCAATCTCACTACTGAGTATTTATCCCAAGGAAATAAAATTAGTTTATCAAAGGGATACCTGCTCTTCCATATTTATTGCAGCACTATTCACAATAGCCAAGATATAGAATCAATCTAATTATCTATCAATAAATAAATGCATAATGAAAATGTGGTATATATACACAATGGAATACTACTGGACCCTAAAAAAGAAATCCTGTCATTTACAGCAGCATGGATGGAACTGGAGGTCGTTATGTTAAATGAAATAAGCCAGGCACAGAGAGATAAATATCATGTGTTCTCACTCACATGTGATGCCTAAAATGTTTATCTCATGAAGGTAGAGAGTAGAATGATGGTTACCAGAAGCTGGGAAGGGTCGGGGGTGGGGTTGGGGGAATGAAGAGGGGTTGGTAATGGGCACAATCACACAGTTGGATAGAAGGAATAAGTTCTACTGTTTAATAGCACAGTATGGTAACTATAGTTAACAATAATATATTGTATATTTCAAAATAGTTGGAAGATTTGAAATGTTCCCCAAAGAAATGGTAAATGTTTAAGGTAATAGCCTAAATAACCCTACTTGATCATTACATATTCTGTGCATGTATCAAAATAACACATCTACCACATAAATGTGTACAAATATGATGTATCAATTAGAAGATTAAATAGATAAAAAGAAAAATTAAAACTCCCAAAAATGGTTGAATGAATAGAAGCATTTCTAATTAAAATTCTTCTTGCTTTCAATTCAAGATTCTCTACACAGCATGGCTATTAACCAATAACTATGTTATTAGGTATTTTTATCCTCAATAATTCTAGCTCTTTCATGAATTGGCAAATTTTTCATTCTTTCTTTGAGACAGAGTCTCGCTCTGTCACCCGGGGTTGGAGTGCAGTGACACGATCTCGGCTCACTGCAGCTCACTTCCAGGTTCAAGCGATTCTCCTGCCTCAGCCTTCCGATTAGCTGGGATTAGACGTGTGCTACCACATCTGCCTTTTGTGTGTGTGTGTGTGTGTGTGTGTGTGTGTGTGTGTGTGTCTTTAGTAGAGGCGAGGTTTCACCATGTTGGCCAGGCTAGTCTTGAACTTCTGACCTCAAGTGATCTGCCCACCTTCGACTCCCGAAATGCTGAGATTACAGGCATGAGCCACTGCACCCAGCCAGCAAATTTCTTTAAAAGAAAATATATACTAAAGCTGTCTAAGAGGCATCTTACTTTAGAGGTAGAAAGCACTTCAGTTTTCCTTGTCTCAGATAAACCAAGTGATGTAATCTTGTTCAGTGAGGACATTCATTCACTCTTACATGTTCATTCATTCACTCATTCCAGTAATTCTTCACAGAGCTCCTTCCACGTGTAAGGCAATGGTGCTGAGAATGACAGGTGGAGACAGGCAGAGCCCTGTGATAACATGGCTCACAGTCCCAGGTGGCAGATTCAGCAAATATCAAAACACAAGGTAAGAGGTGAGGTGTGCCATAAGCAGTGCTGAAAAAGCACTGCAGGAATTCAGGAAAGATCAAGATTGCATCAGGTGAGAGGAGATCAGAGAAGGCTTCATGGAGGTGGCAGCTGACATGAGCTTTCATGCGTGGGTTACATTCGGTCAAAGATGAGGGAAGAACACCTTGCAAGAGGAAATAACTGCATGGGCAAGCACAGCACGGTGGTGAAGCCACAGAGCGGTTTCAGGGAGGATGGCTTATTTCATTTTACTGAGCAGAAAAGACATGAGAGACAAATGAGAAAGAAAACTGGAAAATTAAGTTGGGGTCAGAGCGTGAAGAATACCCAGCTAAACTGAATAGCCACCACCAACGCTATTTCTACTGTACACACGATTCCAGAAGAGTTTAGGACCCATCAAAAAAGCCAAACTTTCCTTTATATCACTAGCAGTTCCTCTAATAGAATGTAGCCTTGGCTCCTGACCCAACTAGCACAGCACCTGGGACACATTAGGACCTCAATAAACGTTTTTCGATTGAATTGGGAGAACATAATGGAAGCATTCCCAGTGGTAGAAGCTGGGCATAGGTATAGGGAGGGTGCATGGCAGTTTCCTTTAAAAGCCAACATTTAAACAAATTAATACATAGCACAGCCTATAGACCAGTGATTAATCTTTATCCCACTGCCAAAACTCCTGTGACACCTAAAAGTGATGGTGCAGCAACTCCCTGAATCCCAAGGTTATGCCCTAAGAGACCCAGGGCAGTGCTCACCCAAGCGTGCTCTCCTCAAGGAAGTCATTCAAGCAGACATTGCTCTTTTAGAATCTAACATACGCTCCAAATACCTCTTCACTCACCAGATGTTCATTTTACTCTGGGAAGGTGGCAGTCTGTACAACCAGGCACAGAACAAAATGCCTCATAGCGTGTGGATGTCTCTCACAGAACTCTGGAGATGAGAGGATTCCCATGCTTGGTTGGGAACTGGAATTACGCATCTTAGTGAGCAGAGCAGTCGTGGTGGGTTACATGCCTTTGGTGGCATTGAAAAGTGCATACAAAGAGCAAGCTACCTTTCATTGCTAGGTTTCAGGGCCAGCCACACTGTCTGTAGCCACATCTGTAGAATGGGGGCAAATCCAGAGCTAAGTCGAAGCTCAACAGAAGCCTTATGAAGGACTTTTAAAAGACAAGGATATAGCCAGGCACGGTGGCCTCACACCTGTAATCCCAGCACTTTGGGAGGCTGAGGCAGGTGGATCACTTGAGGTCAGGAGTTCGAGACCAGCCTGGCCGACATGGTGAAACCCCATCTCTACTAAAAATACAAAAAAAAATTAGCCGGGCATGGTGGCACATGCCTATAATCCCAGCTACTCAGGAGGCTGAGGCAAGAGGATTGCTTGAACCTGGGAGGCTGACATTGCGGTGAGCAGAGATTGTGCCATTGCACTCCAGCCTGGGCGACAGAGTGAGACTCCACCTCAGGAAAAAAAAAAAAAAAAAAAAAAAAAAAAAGACCAGGATATAGTCAGTGCTGTCAAGATATTTTCATGTGTTTGTCAAGGTCAGGCATGGCTTGATGTTCTTCTGCAAAGCTTCCACTGGACATTTTTTCAAGTAAATTATATTAAAATGCATATGCACGCATAAAGACAGGAAGAAGCAGTCTGAAGTAGCGAGAAACACACTAATTTTCCAGCAGACAGCCCTATATACTCAATCTGCAACTTCCTAGCTTTGTGACTTTCAGCAAATTATTTAAACTCTTAAGCTTTAACTTCTCATTGTGTAAAATGGGGGCAAAAACATCTATCTTCTAGGATTGCTATGAGGAACAGGGGATAATATAAACAAAACTTCTAGAACGGCACCTGACAAACAGTAGGAGCCCAAGGAATGATGGTGAATTTTATTATTACTAGTTTGTAATCTCAATTCTAATAATGTGATGTTATATTTCCCCACTATGTCTAAATGTGTATAAAACAGGCTTTTCATTTATCTCTCTCTTGGAAATTGGAAAGAAACTAGGAGTCATATTAACATAACTCAACTGAACGTAATCCTATAGGATAAATTAATATCCTTTCCTAACACATTCTTCTGGCACATAAACTCTCTGTGCACTTAAAAACAGCCCTCTGTATCCGGTCAGAGGCACCATATTGTGCAGAAGTACCATGGAAGTGGTTTGAAGAATGCCAAGTAAGACTGGCATATACATGACTTCTCTGTAGAAGGTTTTTTAAAAAAGTGCAGTCATTTAGTAAGAGCTATTTGCTGTTTTAAAATCTATTAAATACAGGGATTGAAGCAGTAGAAGGGTTATAAATAAACAATAAATCATGCAATTATTACTGTTTGAATTTTGGCAAGATAATAAAAAGAGCAGGGGTATAATCAGGAAATAATAGAAAAGATCTGCAAGGCACCCCTGCAATTAGTGATAAACAGAGCTTGGCTCAGAGTCGGAGCTCCAATGTGGCTCTCATTAAAGAGCTTTGAGACCTGTTCTTGGGGCAGACCTCCGCGAGCTTAGGGAGAAGTGAGGTAACCAAAATGTCAGTGCACACCCTCTTCCAACTTCAGATAATCTTTTCCTACAGTATTATAACCACCTGGGCTGAAATGACTACCTTATGCCAAGTGAAGACCAATCCACGGCCTTCCGAAACTCTAATTGAGATGTTTCCTGTTCTCAGCTTTTTTACTCTTTCCTTTGTAATACCATAAACACACACACACACCTATACACACGTGCACAGGCAGTTGCATGCACACACACACACACATGCACTGTGCAATGGGTGCCTTGGCTCATTTTTGCTTCCCCCTTTTCTTTTGCCTTCTTTTATTAATGGTACCTCTTAAGGAGATAAATGCCCCCACACAAGTGATACCACTTAAACAGATAAATAGTCTACACTGGAGAGACCCAGAGCACAGGAGAAAAAACCCCTGTCTTATTAGACTGGAAACAGACACACTATATTAATGCAAAAAATCAGCATATGGTTCTAATAGGCTTTCTTAAAATGATTTATCAGCTGTGATTAAGCCCTCAACCAGCCTGTCTATCTTCATAAATAAAGCAAAAGTGCACCTTGCTCTAAAATGTATCTGCAGTATCTTATTACCCAACCCTGTACACTGCACTCCATTTACAACACAGCTCTGGGGAGCCAAGAATTTGTGTGCAATCACAAAGTGTGTGCTCTGAAGAGACTGCCAAGATTTAGAACTCTTATCTCAGAGATAGTCTTTCTAAAAATCCATTACAATGAAGGCTTATCCCCTCTCTCTGTGCCACAGAGCTCGGCATTGCTGAAATATGAACAGGTAATTAAAAGGGTATGCCTGATTTTACAGTCAGTCCAGTGACACAGAATCACCAAACAGCTGTTGGGAAGGGGATTTGGCCCTAGGAGCAAGTTACCTCTGCCAGGGAGTTGCAGGAAGTGGGGATCACTTCAAAAATCAGACTTGGTCTCTTCTTTTCTATGAATAGGAAAGGAGAATGCAAATATGAGTAATCCTTGTTTGGACCTCATGCCCCAACTGGTTAATACGTCAAATGGTCTCGGTGACAAATGTGAAAGGGAAGAGGCCTCCCCAAAGCCTGGGGCAGGAGGATGAGGAGGGAACTACGAAGGAGGAAGTTGGCATAAGTGTGTGAGCATAGCAAGTTATAAACTGATGTTTAAAAACTGACCTGAGTCAGCTAGTTCATACTGAAGGAACACGGCTCCGTTGAAGTAGTACCTACCTAACCTTTGATGAAAAGCCAGTAATCCAGGTGGATGAGCTGAACCCATACCACAATGCAACTAAACAAAGTATTTTACTGGATCAGTTCCTTTCGAGCCATTCCTAGCACACACCAAAGCACCATTCCTCTTCTCCCTTCTAACACCAACTCATATGCAAAAATCAGAGACACACATGTCCTTCTTTAGGAGTTCTTGTCCATTTTCAATTTGGTTTAATGCACATTATGTGAGCTCTCGATGCTTTTTTATAACAACAAACCACTGTTACATGATTTAGTTATGTTGGTTTGGCATCCTGAGATTTTGTCAAAAAGCAGTCAAATTTAAGAAGAGCAAAATGTAAAATAGAAGAGAAAATAATGCTGGGGATATGCCATCAGTGTTATTAACAGATGTTTTTCCTGTGAAATACACCAGTACATTGTATAAGCGCAGCACTGAGCAGTTGTGGTCTATGACTGTTGCATTCAATTAGAAGGACTACTTTAATGAGGTCAAAGCAGTGCCTCTCTCCCACCATCACAGACTGCACCCCTGGCCCTGGCCAGCTGTCTTACAATATGTGCCTCTGGCTGCAAGGAAGTCTGTGGGAGGGCATGTGTGTTTGGATCTGTGCAAATCCATTACCACCGAGGGTAAATCAACTCTAAGTTCACCCCCAGCTTATGGGTAAATCAGTGATGCCACCTTCAAAATCAAAGGGCAGCAGGTAGTTATGCTTTGATAGCAATTATCTGTTAAAGCTGGTGTTGAATTGAACATTATAAGCAATTTAGGTATAATCAGAATGTCTGCCAGAACTTCCTAGAAATTGGCATGAAATTGTTCCCAAAGTCTGAATTCCCAGCTTTGCCTAAAACATATACACATGTATGTGTGCATTGTTGTGATACAAATTAAAAAACCTAGCAGCGATCTGGATCAAGGAATTATTTCCTTACTGCTGACATGCAGGAAAAAGACGCCTCTTCCAGGCAGCAATGTCACAACGGTGTTATTGTCTCTGTGAATGTGGAGTTTGGATTCCTGTTTCCTGCTCACTTTTTGGACACTTCTTGTAGTCAACATCAGAAAGAATGTTCAAAGTGAGATGCTCTAGTGATGTATGAATCTAACAACCCCTACCTAGGAACCAGTTTTAATGTCAATTCTTCAGATCTTGATGTATTCTAACTTCCTATGTTTAGAACTTCAAAGTTGTCAAAATGCCCATTTTACCAGTGAGAAAATAAAGTCATCTGTGACTTTTAGAGAGCGATGGAATGGAGCTGACTTCTTGCCCTCGTCCTGAGTTCAGACCACACTCTGTGTCACATCCTCACAGTCCATGTGGGGGGAGTGTGGATCGCCCAGGAAGTGTTTGGAGGCCACTTTCAGGTGGCCTGGCAGCACGGGGAACAGCTCTTTGGCACGACACACTGAGGGAGGGGTTGCCAGAATTCTGGGCCATCTTGTTTCCCTCTAGCCATTTGAGGACCAACCGAGTGGGGCTACTAGGGTGGGACTCGCATGCCCACCACATTATAGAGCACTGAGAAGCCCAGACTTCCTTATCCGAAGGCTTGTTGCTCTGGTTGGAGAGCAATGGACAGGAATGCCTGGGCCAACCATGCCAACAAATTCAGCAATAACCTTATGTTCATAAATCCTCTGGGAAAGTTCTTAAGCTCTGTGCATAACAAATCATGCCGGGAGAAGGAAGGCAGGCAGGGGATGACTTCTTTGAGAGAGGCTGTGATTTGAAATGCCCAGTGCTGCATCACCTGTAGTCAATCAGCCTGACATTTACACAAAACATGACTGCTTTTCTTCTTTGGGGAAGTGACTGCTTGCAGAGCCTGAATAAGCCCCCACCCAAACATAAAGCCCCAGAAAAAGGCTGTGCCCAGCACCAACTCAGGCAGGATTCGGTCAGCACTATGATTAACTTTCAAAGTTTTCTTAGAACAGATGGTGTATTCTGCACGTACCTCAGATCTCAAGGACTCCGCTGGCTGCAGCCACACTAAATCCAAAATGTGAAGTCCTCATTTCACAGAGAGGACTGGGAAGCAAGCTGCTCCCCCACCCTCAGCGCCAGACAATGAATGGAAAGCTTGCAGGTGGGACAGCCTCCTTCTAGCTTCAAAACGCTCGAATGTTGTCTTACAAAATGTCATCATACACACTGGTCTCATCCTGCCAGCAGCAAGTGAGTTCTATTAGCAAATTTGTGCTTAGAGGAGATGCTGAAAGTAAAGTCCTTTCGGAATTCTACTTCACCCGAGAGCCAAACAAGAGGACTGGACTGGTCACACAGAACAGAGTCACAAATTCTGACAAACTGAACAACAGCTTTGAATATCCCAGAAAGCAAAGCACAGAGGGAAACCTAACAACAGTCAAGCAGAGAAGCCTGTGACAGATACCCCACTGCACACAGGAGGAGCAAGTAAGGTGACACTGTGCATGGCCACCCAAAGAAAACAGCCTAGCCTCCTCACCAACCCAACGGGCTTGTAAGCCCCATCTGGCTCACCAGAACAGCTAGTTCCAAAAAGTACATGAACATAGGTACCAGTAATTCAGAGGGGAAAATCCACCATTTGATCAACTTTCCTAAGTCTTTGGGCTTTGCTGGTACTTGGGTGAAGAACAAGGGAAATGGCCCTGCATGGTTCTGATGCTAAAATCGGTCATTGTACCACAGGTTTGAGTTGACAGCCAACGTGCTGGAAATGCGGACGGGAGGAATGCTCGGAATCCCAGTTCCTGGCCTCAGACTTTTCAGTATGGAAATAACTTTAACAACACACAAATGCTGGAGCAGAGTTCTCAGAGTAAATCACTCCCATACCTGCTCCTAGCCGTACTTAATGTTCACCTGGATTTACGAGATGATGGAGGCAGAGACAGTTTCTTGCAACTATTATATTATTTTCCTTTCCTCTTTTTACAATGTCAGTTTTTTTCACATCTCTGTGAGGGGCCCAGGTAAGGGACTTAGTTACAGATGCTGAGTCTATCATTTGTTCCAATTTTCCAAATGTGAATGCTGTTTTCTGCCTAGAACGGAAGCTTCATCTTTAATCATTTAGTTTTAATCTGGCCCAGAAAACAAATCTGTTTTCCTGCATGCCTTTGGGAGTATTAATGCACGGCCTCGCTGAGGACAGCATGAGCTTCCTCTGCAGATGCAGATGAGCCCAGGTACACACCCCACTCTCTGTGCCTGTCTGGCACGTCAGAAATCCTGAATTACTCACAGCTCGAAATGGATTCATTCGGAGAAGAGTGTCCATTCGATGTTGTGATTCCATTTGGGTTAATACCTTGAAATCGCAGCCTGGCTTGCCTGCCTTGGGACAGGTAAGAAGTGATTTAAACAAGCTGAGTACCTGACCCAACCTGGAATTTAAAACAATCACCCTGATGAGAAAGTTCACTGCTGGGAAAAGCTACCTTTTTCCCCGACCTTAAGGCGGAGCTTCCTAATTGTTTTAGTGAGGATCATCCCAACCACCAGAATCCACTTGGGCTGATTTTCGGCTACAATAAGGCTGCCTGATGGGACGGCAGGGCGGGCCAAACAAGTGGCCCTTACAGGCTGCAGCTGAGCTGAGGGCGGTGCCTGCGGAGCTTCAGGGCTGCACTGTGGTTTTGGCTGTTTTGGGTTTCTTTCTTCTGTCATTTTTTTTGTTGCCCCCACTTCAGTCCCAATGTTGTAGCACCAGCATCAACTGACCACATGTTGCTGTAGTAAAATACGGCATGAAGCTGTGTTTATAAAATTTCCAACATATCCCCTTTTTATACCCACAATGTCCCACACCGACCTCTCTAATTTTTAACAATGATAATATTTGGAGGAATTTTTTTCTTTAACCACAAAGAAAAGGAAAACAGCTTCAAGAACAATTGTTTTCTTTACTTTTCTTTTTTTAAAAAAAAAAAAAAAAAACAAGGTGTCGCTCTGTCACTCAGTTGAGTACAGTGGTGCGATCACAGTTCTCTACAGCCTTGAACACCCGGGCTCAAGCAATCCTCCTGCCTCAGCCTCCCAAGCAGCTGGGACTGCAGGTGTGGGCCACCAACCCTGGATAATTTTTTTATTTTCATTTTTAATACAGAAGAGGTCTCATTATGTTGCCAAGGCTAGTCTTAAATTCCTGAGCTCAAGTGATTCTCTCGCCCCTTGGCCTCCCAAAGAGCTCGGATTTCAGGTGTAAGCCACTATACCTGGTCACTTTTTTTTTTTTTTTACTTTAAACATTTCTGTTAGTTTTCATTTTTTAAAAAAATGCATTCAATTTTACAATAATACTTATTACAATAATACTTATTGCTAGGTATCTTTTTAAAGTTATGTTAAAGGTCAAATAACCTTCTTAGAATTTGCAGCAATAACCCAGTAGGAAGTAAGAATGGTCTAGGCTTGAGGTAATAGAAACAGAAAATAAAGGGAAGATCTGAGGACTGTGTCTAAAGAAATTTGATTGGACCTAGGGAGTGGAACAAAAGAGGGTAGGGAGGGAGCTGAGTCCCAGAGTAGGAGGGTGAAACATGCCTCTAACAGAACCAGGGGAGTTGGGCATGGTGGTCAGTTTGTATGGGAAAGCCCTGGGTATGGTTTCCGGCATTTTGAGTGAGGAATAGCACTGGTATGTTCAATGGGAACATCAGTAACGGCTAGAGGCTAGAGACCAATATTTATGCCAACACAAGGGCTAGATGTACGAATAAAGGAATTGTTTGGGTGGACTTGACTCTTAAGCTATGAGCATGTATGGGTTTTCTGAAGAGAAGGTGTAAACAAAAACCACCTGAGAATGAATACATCCAAAAGACAGGCAGGCAGAGCTGGACACCCAGAGAGGTCAGAGAAAGGTCAGGACGTTCCACATAAACCACTGGCTCCCTTTTTGTCTCTCTTGACAGTTTATTTCTCTGCATTTCCAATGGAGAAAAATATTACTGGTATAACCACTTATAATTATTCCCTGTTAACTGAAGAGGCCAAAATCAAATTATCATTAATAGCATGTTTAATGGACATTAATTCATGTCCACATATGGACATGAATATGCTTCATGAATATGTAAGTCCCTTGATTATTACCATCCCCAGTCACAACTGAACAGGAAATGCTGGTGCAAGAAAACACTATTTTACTCTGCAATATTTCCAACACAAACATTGTCCAAATTAATGTCCAGCTTCCTCTAGCAATCATCATGATAGAAATAAAATAGGGTCCAAGCATTCTCCAGTCCTTCCTACTCTGTAGCTTCAAGGGAGACATTAGTACCTCTGATAACACCCGCCACAGGCATGACATGAATGCGCAACCTTTCTAATTCAGACTCCAGCCTCTGAAAACCTTGGGCCAGTTCTCAAGAAGACATCAGACAGAGACTTCTATCTTGCCAGAACAAATGTCCTGTCATAGCAAATATAAATAAAACCTGTGATAGGCCAGGCATGGTGGCTCACACCTGTAATCCCAGCACTTTGGGAGGCCGAGGTGGGCGGATCACGAGGTCCAGAGATCGGGCCCATCCTGGCTAACATGGTGAAATCCCGTCTCTACCAAAAATACAAAAAATTAGCCGGGTGTGGTGGCGGGCGCCTGTAGTCCCAGCTACTCAGGAGGCTGAGGCAGGAGAATGGCATGAACCCGCGAGGCGGAGCTTGCAGTAAGCCAAGATCGCGCCACTGCATTCCAGCCTGGGCCACAGAGAGAGACTCCGTCTCCAAAAAATAAAAAATAAATAAAACAAATCCTGTGATAAATAATTTAAATAATTAATACTGAACTCAGAGAACAATGAAATCTGCCACAGGCTAGGAGACATTCATCTGAAATTACTGTCACAACCACCTCCCCCCTTCACTTTGCCTGATAACACTGGTTGAAGACAGAGCCACCAGCTGCCAAATAATCAAGCACTCAAAATCAAGTGCCCAGTCGCAAGAGATAAAATACTTTTTTTCTTTACTGTGAAAATTAGCTTGTAAGGATTCATCAACTAAGATCCAAATAACCCGAATATGAAAACTCGCCAAGGGAGATGATGAACAAATATCTGTCACCAACTTAGCCAGTATTACTCTAAGCTGTAAGCTTCCTGAGCTGCTCTCATCATCTACATCAAACACTTAATTTTAAGTGTTCGCTCTTTGCAAGACAATAGACTATGTATATTGCTGCTTTCAGGACACCCTGTCTTTTCCACAAAAAACCCAAAGACAAACCAAAAATGAACTCCTATGAGTTAAAAAGAACTCCACTCCATTTTAAAGTTGAAGCAGAACCTGAGATCACATTCATTCACATATGTGGAAGTAAATACCAACTCTTAATAATCCCTGCTAAGATTGTACTCATTATTCCTAAATCCTAGTGACCTAAAACACATGAAATAGCTTCCAGTTTATCCACTGGTTTAGTTATTCCCCTGAGTGGGATGCAAAGATCAAGCCAAATTCCCTTCCAGC
Organism: Nomascus leucogenys; assembly: GCF_006542625.1. Lineage (NCBI taxonomy): Eukaryota > Metazoa > Chordata > Mammalia > Primates > Hylobatidae > Nomascus > Nomascus leucogenys. The sequence goes on from NC_044397.1 coordinate 76,640,069, forward strand.
GTCAAATTCCACCTAAGATGAGGGCATAATTTTAACCTGCAAGGAGAAAGTTGAACATGATTTACATTTGTAGTGCACTGAAATGGGAGGACAAAAAGAATCCTTATAGTATAAGCCTTAGGGTTTTCAGTCACTGGGGTGGTGGAAGAAAGAGATTGTCATCTCCAATATCATTGTCAATGGGTGTTTCCTTTCAGTCATGCTGATAAAACAAGAAATGAAAAGATCAAAAGCAGCCTCATCTACTAGGATTAAGCAAACATGAGGACATTTTCAAAACCTGGATAAAACCAAGTTTAGGTTTCAGAATATTCTTTTTCTCCAGACTTCTGGGGGGAGGGAAGGATTGTTTTACACAAATATCAGAGAAGCAACATGTTAGCATAACCGGAAATGTGCAGCTGTTGCAAGTTTGCTCAACTTGGCATCTTTTATTTTCCATCCAGCACCACTCATACCTTCCCCACAGGGCAGCGATGCTGGCTAGCGGCTGATGGGCACAAGATAGTGTAAGAAGGCAAAGTGCCCCTCTCTCCGCACCTTCTTGCCCCAAGTAATGGGTGGCATCGGGTAACATGATTTCCAGGTACAGAATTTAATCAGATTAAACAGCCTGCTTTGCGGAGCTGAGGCTGACCCCACCATGCCCTGTTCAGTGACTCCTGTTGAGCTGGGATCCAAGATCTTAAGATTGTAGCTTGTCCCTTGTTCCATGTGTTAAACAGTCAATACTCTCTGGGGATGGACTTCACTTTTAATCATTTTGGTAGGAATTCTAGAGCATGGAAATGTCCTAATTTCCTATTGCTGCATCAGCATAATGAGTCCGATTTAGGTCCTATGGGAGAATAACAACACTTAGCACTTATACACCACACTTTTCATCTTCAGGGTCTTTAACCACGTTAGGCTGTAATGTTATGTTTCTCTTAGCAAGACAAAGGAGTTCATTTCTAGTCCCTTCAATTACCCTTCCTTCCTTACACACATATACATACACACACACACAATTATATGATAAATCTATTTCTCATCTCCTAGATGTGTGTTATGCAATTTCTTTTTTTTAAGTCATTAAACATCAAAGGAAAATTCACACACCTCTTTTTTTCTTTTTCTGTTTTTGAAAATATTTTTGTTTTTCTTTTCTCTGACATGGAACACAAAATCAACATGCCGGTTGTCCATTCAACATGTCTGCTAGGGCTGGGCTTCTCTACTTGATTTCATTCTTCATAACTCATGGTCTCCTGCGTCGTCTCTGGCCACTGAGGGGAGTGCAATCCTCTGTGTCGGAGAATTCTGGAAGATTCTGCCCAGCTCATGCTCAGACCTTTCTACTTTATTTCTATTCACTTCTGGCTCAGGTGACTCCACCCAATCTCAAGTACATAAACAGTGTTTCTACATTAGTGACTCCCAAATCTGCATCTCCAAGCTGGTCTTCTCCATTGAATTCCAGACCTATATATCCATCTGCTGGTCCAGCATCTCCACTTAGCAAATCTAAAAAGAAACCCCCAATTTTCCCCTTAAACCCACTCCTCCCACAGGCAATCCCATCCTTCCAGTTGCTCAGGCCAAATACCTGGGTTCATCCTTGGTTTTGCTGCTTCTATTACTTCCCAGGCTAACCCATCAGCAAATCCTGTTGGCTCTCTCTTCAAAATGTACCCAGAATCTATCCACTGCCTCCATCTCCACCTTGAGCCAACCTGCTATCAACTCTAATCTAAATTCTTTCAATACCATCTCAACTGGTGTCTCTCTCAGCCACTGCCCTTCGATAGTTTGCTTTCAACTCAGCAGCCAAAGTGATCTTTCTAAGATGTAAGTCCAATCCTCTCACTTTTCTGCTCAAAACTGTTGTGGCCAGGCACAGTGGCTCACGCTGGTAATCTCAGCACTTTGCGAGGCTGAGGCGGGCAGATCACTTGAGTCCAGGAGTTTGAGACCAGCCTGGGCAACATGGTGAAACCCCATCATTACAAAAAATATAAAAAATGAGCCAGGCATGGTGGTGGGTAACTGTAGTCCCAGCTACTTGGGAGGCTGAGGTGGGAGGATCACCTGAGCCCAGGAGGTCGAGGCTGCAGTGAGCTGAGATTGCACCACTGCACTCCAGCCTGGGCAACAGAGTAAGAACCTGTCTCAAAAAAAAAAAAAAAATTGTCCTATAGTTTCCCATCTCACTCAGTTAAAACCAAAGCCCCTTTACAAGGTCCCTCAGGATCTGCCCTCCCAGACCCAGCTCTCTAGCCTTATTACACCCCCCTTGGCTCTCTTTGTAATTCCTTCAACACACAGAGCACCCTCCAGCCTCAGGCCTTTGCACTTATGTGCTTTCATCTTGGAACATTCTTCTCCCCAGTATGTACCTGGTTCAGGCCTCCTCCCACTTTCAGTCTCTGCTTACACATCTACTAACCAGTGATGCCTGCCTGACCACCCCCAGCATGCCCCGTGCCCCTTCCCTGCTACACCTTTCTCCATCACACTTATCACCATCTGACATGTTATAGATTTTTTTTTCACATGTTTATTGTTTCTCTTGCCCCCTAGAGGTAAACTACATGAAGGCAGATATTTTTGTCTGTTTTTTGTCATCTTTATTCAGTGTTGTATTCAACAATGCCTTGGACAGTGCCTACCATGTAGTGGGCACTTGAAAATGTTTCTTGAATGAAAACTGATGAACAAAAGTTTCTTATATGTTTCAGGATATGAACTAGTCTGAGTTCTAAGCCATTGGCAAGTTGAGATTTATGATACCTGATAGTGAATTACAACATGCTTTTCTAAGGGGAAACAATTCTCTTATTAAAGATTTATGAGGTTATAAGCTTCTATTAATATGGCAATTGAGGCTACTGTGGAACGTGTTGTCTGCTATATATAGCATTAATACAGATAACGAGGGCTTTCTCCAGTGGACATAACCTGCTTAGAGCCTGCACTGATTCTATATACACATTGGGATGCTTCTGGAAAAGGATGCTGGGATTAGAGTCTGTACAACAGACTTTTCCCCAGTGGACAGCCACATGGGTCAAGTAAGGATCAATTCTCTATTTGCTCTTTGACAGAATTTTCTAGACCAACTGCAGCTAGAAGTTTTAAAGGTGGTGTGCAGAACCAGTCCAATTTTTCCAATATTTTTTGTGTAAGACACATAGAAAGTTCAAGCAAGAACTTTCTTTAGTCAAATTCTCCAGAAAAATTAATCCATCTTCCACTTTACTAAAACCTAATGAGGGAACCAATGCAAGTCTAAAGACTCAAAGGAAAAGAAATCGGAAGAGAACTAGAGATGTAGAATTCAAAAGAAATAATGGTCTGAATGTAGACCAAAGGGAAAAAGAAAAGAATACTAAAAAATGATAAGATAGGCACTGAATAAGAACCTGTGTTTCTGCTTTTTAAGCAGGAAAAGAAGAGCTGGGGTGGCAGGAGGCCAAGGATGTTGACAGCTGGAAAAACCTGGTCAAAGGGGTAGGTAAAAGAATATTGTCAGGTGGGGGAGCATTGCTCCTACTCCTCATTTCCCTGCCCTGTGACTTCCAAAGAAATGCCAGAGCAAAAGCCACCAACGCAGCCCTCTTTGCTGCCAGAGAAGTCATTGTGGTTTAGCCCTCAAGAGAATACCCTCTCGTGTAACCATGGCCACCTGAAGCTGGATTTGGCCGCTCTGGTTTGAATGAGGCAAAGGAAGAAAAAGCCTCAACAGCCTGAATATTGTCCAGCTTCCCATGCGTGCAAGTGAGGCTGAGGCATGAGACAGTGGTGTCCTGGGACGCTGGCCCTAGACCATGGGGAGGCTGGCCGTTCCCCACCCACACACCTATCATGAAAGCATCACACGGCTATGAGCAACACTTAAAAGAGAGAAAACAACATGTTTCTACAGCTGCAATAGTTCCTTTTCTTACTTTGGTTGCATAATTATTTTAATTTTTAAAATTTAATTATCTATACTCTTTTTCAACCCACAAGAAATTTAAAGCAACTCACGAAACATGTATAGCATGACAGTGTTTTTTAAATTAAAAATCAGAACCAGAGAAAATATAAACTAGAACTGAAAGTCTGGTCTGGGGAGGAAGTAAAATATGCTCGTCACAATGTTCGAAAAGGTTTTCAAAGTTTAGCAGTAACTTGGCTTTGTGTTAACCTAGCAGTCAAAGCGAAAAGAGAAACAGAACCAGTTACATGATTCTCATGTCCATGAGGAGAAAAATATTTCAGTTCCTCAGGGGAAGCAAACCATTTCCTGGAATTCAGATCTGCAAGAATTTCCTCACACGGGGCTTCATATAAGAAATCATGAATAATGCAATGGAGAATATCTAAAACCACACCCCGACCATGGGCTTCACAAAACTGTTCTTGGAAAAATGTCTTTAGTAAAATCAAGGGCTCACACTTGAGGTAAAACCATTCTATCAGAAATGAAGACAATGTGGATGAAATACACGTCTTTCTTATGGTTCAGTTTAAGAAGCCAGCTTTGACTATCTTGAGGAATGAATGAACTTAATTCCTCAGTCTTCTACATACACATGTCTATCAAAAATATAAATTTGTTCCTCAACCAAAGGAAGTTGACTAGATGATGAGAATTTCTTCCTCTTTCGCATGCTATTTTCATGGTTTAAATATATATATATACATTTCTATTGCAACAAAATACAGAATGCATGTCTTTTATTTTTATTAAGTTAATTTTTTCAAGTGCTCAGAACTTTATTATTTGGCTGGCAAATAATAGTTGCTATGCAAATGCTTGTTTAAAAAAGAAAAAAGGCACTTCATATCCTTTGAGAAGGGAGTGGAGGAGAGAGTCAAGCATACATGATAAATTAATTATAAATAAATAAAATGAGTTGACTGAGATTTTATACCCCTCTTGTAACCATCAATTATTTTCATGGTTTTTCCTGAAGCTGTACAGGCTAAATACAAGCCCTTGACTATTATGACATGAGAATGTGACAGGAAAAATCTGGTGGAGGGGGGATTATTATAATTTCACATAGACAAGGACTAAAAGGCTTTGAAACACTTAGAGAAATATCAGAACCCTTTAAAATTTCTTTTCCGGATGGAACAGCTGGACTTCAGAATTCATTACTACCTAACTGGTCTTTCCTTTCAATCACCTTTCACATTTTGAATTTCTGTTCACAGACTGTATCTAATTTGTTTCTTAATACAGTGTGGGCATTCAATAATGCTGTATAATAACAATGAACAAAATACCAAAAAGCATCCTCATCACATTGACTTGTGACCACCATCTCCTTTCATTATTCTTTTAAAGTGATTTTAAATTTCAGGATATTCCCGTAAACACCGAAAATATTCTTAAGGGTTTCATAAAGTGATTTTCCTACATTTTTAAGAACAAATGATTCACAGTTGTACTTAACCTATTTGTCTCAGCAACAACAGATGTTCAATACCAGGACAAGGTAATACGACCAGGAAATAATTATGAATTTGTTGCAGAATGACTGGAAAGATGATCGAAAACAGACAGTTACAACATGGGCCAAAGTCTGATGAAATCCCCTCTTCTACCATGAAGATTACTCGCCTGTTCTCTCACCCATTGGCTCTATTCTTCTGCATTCACTGCTCATGTAAAGTCTGCTATTAAATACTTAGCAAAGTAAAACAACTGATTGAGAATTGAAAAAATCTGTAAGTTTGACTTTGGTTCAAGATTCTAAATTTTTGATTTATCTAGCTTTGAATTCTGCCATAATCAAGGAATAATCATTTAAAAAAAATTAAACAAATACTCACAAATGGCTAAAATACTTCAAGGCCACATCAACACAATCTGCAGTGCAGTGCCACCTAGTTTCCTCATGGAAGTTTCTAGCAGGACACCTCTCAAGGCGGCCATCCAAGCAAACCTACCCGCTTGCTGCTCTCCTCCTCCTGTGCCTTCCTGAACTCGTGCTCCAGGGAGCAGTCCAGCTCGCTGAAGAGGCCCACCTCCTCACAGTTCTTCAGGAATCTCGTTGGGGTCGGAGTCTGATCTGAAAACAGAGTCGGAGAGCTCATAAATGGGTCTTTTTTCTCAAAAGCCAGTAGCGAACATGAGCTAGATTCACTAATCCCCTCCCCTTGCCTTAATTCAAATGTCCACTAGCTATCCACAGTTTCTTGGCCCTTTAAATAACATAACAATATGCAAGAAAATAAAACCGTGAATTCCGAAGCAGGAATACAGTAGACAGAAGGCTGTAGTCTGCAAGGGCTTCTGCTGAACTCCCTCCAGACAACTTCAGGAGATCTCACTCTCCATTTGTCTGAAGTCTGTACCATTTGAATACACATTGAAACATGTGGAATGACCCTTTTTCTTTCTATATTTATTTTAAACTTGAAAAAGAAAATGATTTTGCTAAAATAAGGCCAAAAAAAATCTGACCCAATGTTAAGCCTGACTTCAGGGGGCTGGAAAGAAAAAGGATTTTGCAAATTCTTATAGTAAACAAAAAGAAACAAACAAGCATGTTAATTCCTTTTTCTTAATGGAGAAAGAAAACTTAACAATTCTATCTCTCTTTCTGAAAATCATAGAAGGATGATAAAAGGTTCCAAGTCAAACACATTCAGCTTTCATCCTTTAAAAATGTCATTATTAATTTTATTTTCCTTTGCTATAGCCAAAAAAAGAATGTTCTGCAAATGCTCTTTAAAAGGAAAAGAATTTCTTTCATATTTTTGACTTTCTACAGAGCTTTCTACTTATAAAACTGAAGGAGCTGAAGCCACTATTTGTATCTTAATATATATGCAGCATTTGCAGTTTATAAAGTATTTTCATACAATTCTTGAGAATCTAGATCTCACGAGATTCTATTAAATAGAAGGTAAGTAGAGTAGAATTGCACTCCCATCGTCATTGGGTGCAATCATCTTCCTTGGTGAAGGTGTACTTGAGTTGAGACAAATAAAATTGTGTAAATGGTCTTTTCTCAGAAACAGGAGATATTAGAACCAGAAAGGACCATGGAAGAAAGCCTAGCCATGCTAAATTTTTGCAGATCAGAAAAACAGAGGCCCAGAGTAATTAACACACTTGCTCAAGGTCTCCCAGGTAAATGGTAGAGACACCAGGATTATAACCAAGGCCTCAATGCTATTTCCACTGTGTACATGTATTATTCCCACCTAACCCTGTAGTAGACTGTATTAGATTAATTATGGCATTTTCCCAGCTTGATCTAGACTGTCTCAAAATCTCTGCATAGTTCTCTAAGCCATTAACCAGTCAACTGAAGAGGTGCCCTCAAGTTGAAACAAATTTGCCATTCCTGCATTCTCTCTATAAATTCCCATATTATAAGAAACTAGAATTATATTTACTTTTCTAAATCATACAGAGAATAGTTAAGCCCAGTAAATCAGTAAATTGTCTGACTCAAAGAATATCTTAATACCCATGAAGCAGAAAATAGTGTAATATCCCCCATTGAATCAGCCCTTTAGAGGCAATGTCTCTTGATTCCCACTGGGCAAGAAACTTTCAGCCCCCAAATGGCTGACTGGGATTCCATGCAGCCAAATCCCCATCTGCATTTATTCCCATTCTTGACCTGATCTCCAAGATACTGAGTTCCTTGCATTTCACAGAGAGCATACCACAGCTGTTCATAAATTTGGCATTACAGATAAGGGATGTGTGAAAGAGTGGGTTTTGTTGAAAATTGTTTTATTAGCAACTAATTTATTTATTAAGAGGCACACATATACACCTAGGTCCCTAATATATACATATAACTATTGTGTGTTTATAGAAGACAAAATTAATATTTATGCAGGATTTTGCAATTAACATTTTCACTCACATTGTCTAGAATCTAGATCTCACATGATTCTATGAGGTAGCAAGAGTTGATACTATTTTATAAATGAAGAAACAAGCTTCCTTGCACAAGATTACACAATTTGTAACCATCTTATCACTACTAAGTCCTCTCTTACCTTCAGACACTATCCCTTTTTGATCTAAATTCAGTGCTTTGCCCTCCCTGATCCAAAGGGCTCTGTTGTGTATGTAGAAAATAATTTCAACAACCCAGAAATCTAGATTTGAGAATACTGTAATACAGGGGAATTTACCTACATTCTCTGGACTTCATATTCCTCATCTTTCAAAAAAATTTCTTAAGTTGTATGATCCTATAAATCCTAAAATCACCACCATACTGGGTTAGCTTTAAAAAGTCACTGTTCATAGCCCAAAGAAATATGTGACTACATAAAGGACAGTAAAATGGGAACATAAGTAACAGCTGGAAGTTTGATACTAATAGGTCAGAGGCAAGGGCTGGCTGTATAGATAAAGGAGTTTTCTGAATAGAAGGTGTATAGACAAGATCTGAGAGTGAAAATAAAAGGGTGTGTGTGCGTGTGTGCATGCATGTGTGCGTACGTGTGTGTGCGTGCGTATGCGTGTGTGTGTGTGCACGTGCATGAGCACATATTCTTCCATTTATTGGTTGCTTACATCATGCTAGGCATGATGCTAAGTGCTTTGCATGCAGCATCTCATTAGTTTTTACACCAACCATATTATGTAAAAATTATTTTTCCTGTTTTACATACGAAGAAACTGAGACCTGCCCCAGGCCTGATAATGTGACTGATGGGGTAATTCCTAATTCATAAGGCCAAGTTTGTAGCACTCTGCTGGATCCATCCACAAGTAGTCTCAGCAAGGCAAGTATCCTGTACCAACCAATTTACAGAGGCAGCGATTCCATGAAAAGACACTCCTTTTTTCCAGCAAACCAACTCACCAAGGGAACGAGACACCAAAATATGACAAATGTTGCAAAGGAGGTTTTTTAAAACTCCTTTTGGTGCCGATCTTGCTTGTCAAAGAAATCCCCAAGAATATGCGAGACAGTGAGAGGAGTGGGTAAGAGTTCCTACTCACACTTGCCCTGGTGCTTAGGTCTCCTGGGAACCTGGTGTGCTATTTGCAAACTCTCTGGAGAGGGTGACCCACGGGTGTTTATGCAGTGCCACTTCAGATTTACAAAAGCAGTAACAACAAAAAAATCTTTCAATTCTCAAACTCAAAAGTTACTTGTTTTTAGTTTGGTTTGAGATGGGGTTATTCCCTTCTCTCATTCAGAGGGTCCTCACTGTAGTTGAAGCACTAAAAGAACAGTGAGTGGAAGGCCTGAAACAATCATCTTGGCTTTAAGTTCTTATTGAAACCAGCTCCTGTAAACCCCCCAAGGGCCTCCTATCAATACTCAATGAGCACACCTTAGATATTATGCACCAATGGAGCATCCGCCATTATTATTCAAGATCTAGAAATCACTAGTGCTGGAGCTGACTGGTGCCTGCTCTTGGCTCTAAATAAGGTGTGATTTACAAGAATTTTAATTTATGGCCATGGAGATTGCACACCATCTTCAGGTCTAATTTCAGCAGAAATAGTTATTTGACAAGGCATTCGTGTGTTGATAGATTTAGCTGTCCCCTTTTTTTAACATCTGCACATTTTCTGGCTTACTTGGAACCGGTACTGTGTGAGATCAAAGATAACTAGAGACCTTGTATTAATTCTCATAAATGTTAAAACAAAAGTTAAGCCCTATTTTCTGGTTCTTGTTGTAACTGGAAAGAATAGCTCACTCACAAATAGAAAATGAATTTAAAATTTGGTACAGTGTGCCTTATCTATTCCAAATGTGGGTATCAACTTTGCTTTTCTCTAACTATATCCTACAGCAAAGAAAATCACATTTGGTAACAGCCCTGGGACCTTTTTCTGGTCCTTCTGCTTTGGGGGTGGGAGGGAAGCAGTTGTCTTTGCTGTCTGTGGCTCCCCTGGCCCCAGAGCTTTCATTTCTCCATGGCTGAAGAGGCTGGTGATGCTGGACTGTGTCAATCCCATGCCTGTGCCATCCTCCCGCAACCTCCTTTGTTCATGTGTGTAGGTGTGTGCTGGTATCTGGGAACAACCTTTTTTAAGAGCAGACAGAAAACATCGCTCAACTTGCCTGGGGCTTGGGCTCTCACATGCCAGCCTGAATTCAATTTCATGGACCATCTCATGACCTCATCTCGGAGTTCAGGAGTCTGAGAGAGGCTGCTAGGACGACTGTTCTCTTTACCTCTCCATGAATCATGGCCCTTAATTTCTAAATCTCAAGCAAAGAAGCATAAAGGGATAAAAGGAAGATTAAAAACTGGCAAACTCAATTCCCACTGATGATGGGTAGTCTAATATTTCTGTTATCTTATGTGATTTTCTCAGGTGTTTTAATTGCAAAACTGCTCCTGTAAGATAAGAGAGAGTCAGTAGGATTGTAATGCAGTTCTATTGGTGAGGGATATGAATGATTCCAAAATATTTCAAAAGAACCGAAAGTTGTTAGGATTATCAATTACCAATCAAATTATATGACACAATTTCCAAATCATGGAATCGCTGCCTCTGTAAATCGGTAGGTACAGGATACTTGCCTTGCTGAGACTACTTGTGGATGGATCCAGTGGATTGCTACAAACTCGGCCTTATGAATTAGGAATTACCCCATCGGTCACATTATCAGCTGGGCAGACAAGCATACGGGCTAAATGCATATGCGACTCTCAGCGCTTCCTATCAGTTCATAGTCTGCCTAGCGTCAACAGCTTCAGCCCAGCAAATGCAATTATTCCAACGTTAAACTAAATGACAAGAAAAATGCTAAATTCTGAAATCTGATTCTTCTTTTAAAAAGCACTCAGTCTGCTCTACATTTAATAGTAGATTGCTACCTTATTCCCTTTCAGAGCTGCATTTGTATTATGTGTTTTTCTGTTTCATTTTCCTCAATGGTTAAAAAAGTCAAAGTGACAAATCACCAATTTAAAAAAGAAAAGAAGGGAAAATGCAGGGGTCCCATCACATACCAGAAAATAATGTTAACTTCCTAAGCAAAATTTTCTTTCCTATTGTTCTGATATTCTTAACTATGGTATTACTAACGGACTGTGAAAATAATGTTACATCCTGTGGCATGAAACTGATAGTGGCTAGAAATACTATAAAAAGCCTCATTAGTTACAATAAAGGTTAGTTTGAATTAGCGGCCAGTCTAATTACAGGATATTCTTTAAAGGCAACGCATTTTTATTATTTGCATGACTCAGATTCAACCAAACAAAAATGTGGCCTAATAGGATTCCTCAAGGGGGCTATTCAAGTCAGTGGAGAAAAATATTGGAATTAGTACATCTATTTTAGTAAGAGTTAGAGTTATCTAAAAAGGTATTTTTCTTAGGTACTTTTGATTTTTTTTTTGTTACATTTATCTCATAAATATTTCAGCAAATGCTTTCTTTAAAATATTCCAACTTAGTCCCTATCTAAATTTTAATAGAGCCCTAATTTAAGAAAATTTACATTAAATGGATTTTAATATACATAATCATTTGTAAGAGCGATAATCAATCACAACTCACAGAATTCCATGGAATTTTAGACTTCTTTGCAACAAATGTGCCTTTTATTGAGTGTGAATATATAATAGGCATCTCTCAGTAACACTGATGTTACTATTTCCCTGCATCTGTCCTGAAAGGCAGTGCTACAATGGGACAAACCAAGGCAAACCTGGTTTTTAAGCAATAGATGTGGAATGCTTAAAAACCATCCTGGCCAGGGTGATCCAGGTCAGTGGAGAGATGGAACACCTTCTTACACTCTTGACTAATATACTGGGATCCATTCATTGCCAAGATAGACAACTGTCGGACTAGATGCTCTTCCAAGTGCCTGTGAGTCCATTAGACAATGCTCTGACAAAGGTGTTTCTTACAACGCACGCTCAACTAGCTCCAAAAGACATAGTTTTAAAGTAACCAATTATATATTCCACACGTACTCACGATCAACCATGAGCTACCCCAAGTGTTCCAACTGCAATCAAGCCACAATTTCAATTTGCATTACTGAGGCTAAGCTAGTAAGAAGGGTTATTAACACCAAGAGATCAAGTCTCTGCTGGCCGAGTGAACTAGGGGACTCAAGGTGATTTTATTATAAAAAATTGCCCTGAATAGCAGAAGCTAATGCTTAACTTTCCACTAAGTCCCTGATTGACTGAGTTCTCCTATACTCTTAATCAAAGGGGACTGGTTTCCAGATAGAACAAAGACTGCAAGCAAGCTTTTCATATAAAAAAGAATACTGCAGAGCAAGGCCTCCAAAGGATTCAGGGGAATTATTCAAAATTCCATTTTGCTTGACCACCTAAGAATATGGACGAGAAACACGGACAACTCCTATAAATGCCAGTAACACTTACATTCTATTTGCCACAATGGATGAGACAGTCTCATTTTAAACCACAACTCTTTGTTCTTTGCAATGCTTATGTGTTAGAAGAATCTCCTAAAAACTTTTGATTGTTTTCTCCATTGGATGATTATTAAAGAGATACCAATAATATAAGAAAAAGTAGTTCAGAGATTTATATCCAGACATACAACTGAGACCAAAATGTGTTCTTAGTATGTATAGCTCACACATCTAGGTGTATGGTAAGAAAATTACAGACATATATGGACTTTGAGCAAACTACTTATTCCTTTGATCTTATTTCCTCGTATGAAAAAAAAAGTGGTAAGGATTAAATGACCTAATGTATGTAAAGCATAGGGCACAATGACTGGTATAAGGGAAGGCAATAAATGGTAGCTAGTATTATTACCATGCTGCCCTCTCGTGCAAGCCATCTCCCCCACCCTCTGCTCCATAAAGATCCAATTAATTCACACAGTGGGAAGTTACTAATACCTTTACTATCAATGGAATTGCCAAGAAGAAGAGGTAAGTATGGGTCCTGCGTGTGTGTGTGCGCGTGTGATTTACTTACTCAGTTTTTACAATACCCTAACTCATTCTAAAAAGAATTTGGAGTGAGATATGCCATCTTACCTCCGGCTTCCTCCTTAAAATGCCCAGGGATTATTAAGTAGACTCTTCTAGCAAAGAACCATGAGCAATGGATCTGGGTTCTGTGATTGGATGATCATGATTAGCCTCTTGGGGACAAATGTTTTACTTCCCTGAATTACTTTCTTGCTTTCTCCATGGTGAGAGTTAGGTTTAGAGCCTGGAACTAGAGCTGGGCCCTGATTCTAGAGCTAATCCAGGGACACAGTCGGGTTCTGAAGGACTATATTGTCATTAATGTTACATGCTCTCTATCAAATGGTGAGTGCTGAGAATCTGATGAATGAAGGAAGATGGAATGAAGAAGCCAGTCTTTCCTGCCTCTCTTCAGTGCCAGCTCAAGATATAGTCAGCTGTGCCACACTTGGTCTTGTGGTCTTACCCACATCCAGTCCCACCACATCCAGAGGTCAGGAAGAAAGGACCCCTGAGCCTGAAGTACCCAGAGGCCTTTCCTGACCCCCTTTCCTGCTGGCCACTTGCTATCACAGTCATGTTTTATCTTCGTCATAGCACTTGTCACTAACTGATACTTATTTACTTATCTGGGTTTTTTGTTGTTATTTATTATCTCCCTTCCTCTGTGCCCCACTTGAGTAGTAAGTTTCATGAAAAAAGAGACCTCACCTGTCTTGTTCAATGCAGCAATTAACACTTATTATAGGCACTCAATGAGTGTTTGCTGAATGAATGAATCACATGGCAGTAGAAGGGCAACTTCAGCCCCTCTTCCTACACCTTGACTGGTGCCTGCCCTAACTTCTGTCCAAGCACAGACCAGTTGCCTGTAGCATCAGCTGGGCCATGACGTCAGCGGGTAGGCTACCAAGGCATTTAAAAGACACACAGTTGGCCGGGTGCTGTGGCTCACGCCTGTAATCCCAGCACTTTGGGAGGCCGGGCAGGGCAGATCACCTGAGGCTGAGAGTTTGAGACCAGCCTGACAAACATTAAGAAACCCCGTTTCTGCTAAAAATGCAAAATTAGCTGAGTGTGGTGGTGCACACCTGTAATCCCAGCTAGTCGGGAGGCTGAGGCAGGAAAATCACTTGAACCCAGGAAGCAGAGGTTGCAGTGAGCTGAGATAGCGCCATTGCACTCCAGCCTGGGCAACAAGAGCGAAATTCCGTCTCAAAACAAAACAAAAAGACACACAGTTCCGTGTGTCTTTCTTATCTTTCTTAGGCTTCCCACTTGAGATGTCAGTTGGGTTTCACCTTACGGGAAAGATCCACAACACTCTTGAACTTTATCTTCCCCTCTCCCTCCAGGCAACACAATCTATCATCTTTTAGGTCACACACACACACGTGTGAGCACATGAGAGGACACATGTACACACACAGCCCTACCTTGGAGGGCTGTCTCAACCTCTCTCCACAATAAAGACTGAACTTGCTGGTATCAAGATTTACAGTGGAGATGGAGAAAAAGTCATGTGCTCCATTTGAGTTTTTGTTTTAATAGGAATTCTCATCTGGAATATTATTTATTTGTTCAGCTCTAAATGAGGTTGCACTTTGATTCTGATTCTGGGTCTTTTTTTTTTTTTTTTCCTGCACAGAACCCAGGAACCCTATAAAGAACTCAGGGTGGGGACATTTAACAAGACAAGATTTGGAAATTCCTAGGTACCTACCCGTAGTACCATGGAAATAGACTCAAATACCACCCTCTTTACCGCTATACTGAAATTTGATCATGATTTTCAAACCAAACGTTGCATCACATAATAGCTGGTAATTTTGAAAGCTGCCTATGGATGTGCATTGTCCTCTACACATTCCCACTTCAAACTTGGCACTCAAAAACCTTCTACATCACAACTTCCCTTACTATGAAATTATCCTTCTTCACAATGAGAACAGCTGAAGGGAATGACTCACATCTATCATCACATTAGGACTCTAGAAATGCATCACGTGGACCAAATAAAGATGGGAGGACTCGGGCAAAGGGTTGTGCAAGTCTTTGCTCTCAAAATCCAACACTGTCGTCTCCATTTGTATCTCTACTCTGTCCCTTTGAATAAGGGGTTTATGTTTACTGTCTATCCAGAAGATTGGGCTTATTCTAATAAAACACGGCGACTGTCACTTTTAATACCCTACCTGGTGGCTTGTCAAAAATGATTTACAATCACTTTTTGAGAGTGACTCTACCTGGCCTAAATGAAATGAACCTTATGACAAAGCTATGAAATTGTTTCTGATCTTCCAACCCGCTGGAAATTTAGAGTATATCTGTGACATCTTAACACCTTCCCCAACTACAACATTTACAACTAATTAAGGATAAAGTGATTTTCCAAACTTTTCCAAAATAAAGGTTAACCAGATATTCTGAAGTTTGTCACATAAATATCTATTATATTTTATCTTCTTAAAATATGACAAGCCTCAACTCATCTAAAATAAAATGTGTAACTAATATTGCTTGAAAAAGTAGTCTAGGAGGAACTTGAAGATTTTTGCCCTGATGTTTTGATTTACATTATTTTTATTATTGTTGTTACTATATTGCAAGTCATATAAAATCATTCATCTTCGTGATAGGCCACAAAATATGATAAGGTAAATAAAATTTTAATGAGCATGTTTGTTTGTTTTCCAGGACCAGAAGGCTTTAGTGTGAGTTCTGGCAATCTTTTAAGAAAAAAATGTATTATAATATCACATAAACATGTAAAATAAAAGAGGAACTAATTCTAAAACTCATAAGATACTAAAACTCATCATGGACAGTATGACAAAATACAATTACAAACTAATTTGGCCTACAAACATAGTTTTAATAAAAGTATACTCTGAAGCTTTTGATAAATCAAATTTAAATAAATCAAGCAACAGTCAAGTAAAATCTTGTCATATGTGTAATCATAATCCAATATGCCACAATTAGCCTTATGGAAAATGAGGCTTGAGAAAAATAAACACTGAAGGATTTCCTGGAGAAAAAAAATAAAAAATAACAAAGTAAAAATACCCAACACAATAGCCTATTATAATTCAGGATGGACAATGTTGGTATATTACATAGAGTTCTCTAAGTGCAAAGAAATTGAACCAGACTGTATAGCTCTGCATTCCCTTCCAGTAAGAAAATTCTATGAACCTAAGAACATGCAAAGTGGTTAGCAAGTTTTAAAATTTAGCACTTCATTTCATTAGAAGTATTAAATGGCCTCACACCAACCTCAACATAAACCATGAGAAAGCAAAAGAAAATATGTCAATATAATACTCATGCTGTTTTTCCTCATATTTATTTCTCTCTTCATTTTCTCATTCCAAATTTGACATAATAAAAATTAGAGTTACTTTTCTCCAAATAATTTTCCACCTGGCACTGCCAGTGATTGGCAGCAACAGCCTCAAATTAATAAGGATCCGGTAAGAACAATTGCAAAGCTGCAAGAGATTAACCCAAAAAACCTGCTTTAGGCACTACATAGAAGAATGCTTCATTTCAGTGTTCACACATCTTCAGTTGCTCTTTTTCAGACCTTCAGATGGGACTTCTTAGAGGACCATCCTGGCAGCCTGCCTGAAAGACTGCTCTGTCTGGTACTTACACTATAGTAGTAATCTTCCTACATAATCATCATTCCCTAAACTCACCTCCCACTCCTTTATCACCAGGCAACCTATTTGAGGGATCCAATTTGGGAAAAATAAAGGGAGAACTTTTGAATTTAAATATTGGGAATTGCAGAATCTACAGCCTTGCTACTTGTGTATCTATGCTCACTGATGAACCATTAAGTTATACTACAGTGACTCTATAGAACATAACGGATACGAAACAAAAGAATAGGCCATCCTTCCTAATCCTTCTAGGCTGTTGTAATTCTTACGAATTTGAGTTTCTCCATCTCTGTTTGCAGACTTAAAGAAAGGCCAAACAATTTTTAAAGAGCAAGCTCATAAAAAAAACAACAACAAACAGAGGCTGAGAGGTGGCGAGTGGTGAGTGAAGAGAAGGGCAGATGCTGCCTTTGAACTCGGTGTCTTCCAAGCCAGAGCACATTGGCGCTATCAACAAGTCACTGGATGTGTGGGCGGCGGCTCTGACACAGGGAGTGTTGGGAGAATTTGACCGTGTCTATAAAGTGGCAAAGTCTGATGATGCAGTAGCCATGTGCAGGTCAGTGGGTTAGGACTGCAGGATCAAGGACCGTCATCTTTTCCCTGCGTTCTGAGCCTGGGACAGAAGCTCCATCACCTGTGCCCTTCCTCCTCTATCAGTAACAATGGGTTACAATAACCTGTCTGATGAAACTCTTAGAGGATTATTGATAATAGTGATATCCTGCACGTTTCCCAGAACTTAAAATAAAATTTTTAAAAAAGAATTTAAAAAATTGTAATAATAAAGCACTTTTAAAATTAAAGTAACATAGAAACACTAAATTACATGAGTCAGGCCTGGCAGGACAGTTTGTTTCTCTTCTAACACATTTAAAACCTATCCATAGGTGTGCTAAGGAGAGAAGGGCTAAGGTGAAAAATTTCTAGCCTAAGAAGAGTAACAGGAAACTATTTGATTATCCTGCTAGGGTTTATGCAAGATTTTTCCTTACATTCTTTTATTGAATCTCCATAATAAGCCTATGAAACAGGCTTGGCAGATACAATCATTCCCATTTTTTGGGAAAAGAAACTGAAGCCCAAAAAGGTTCAATAAGTAGCTGAAGGTCATGGCCAGGTGAGGCAAAGCCCAGGATAGAGTTCAAGTCCCTCACTCCTGTCCCTGCACTTTTTCTAATTTACCGTACTACCTCCCAAAATTAGAAGAAATCACAATTAGCTAATGGATTATTGGTATTATTTATTTCTGCTCACATTTGCTGAGCACTTGCTGTTTCCATACATTCTCTCATTTAATCTCCCACATATGAGGTAGGTATTGTTTCCTAAGGACACCTTCACTGACCACCTCAATCCAAAAAGCTCATTCTACCAAAGTTGCATAGCACCTTTTCCTTAAAATACTCATTTGATGTATGTCATGGATGATCCTTTATTTTAGCTAAGTTTTCACATGCATGAAAACTTGTGATATCCTTGAGGACAGGAAGCATATCAATCTTTGCATTTCCCATGGCTCACAGAGCAGTGCAGTGTGCATAGATGCCCAATTCACATTTGTTGCTTGAGTGTCAGGTATGTATTTTTTTTTTTTTTTTTTGAGACGGAGTTTTGCTCTGTCGCCCAGGCTAGAGTGCAGTGGCATGATCTGGGCTCACTGCAACCTCCCCCTCCCGGGTTGAAGCGATTCTCGTGCCTCAGCCTCCCGAGTAGCTGGGATTGCAGGTGCATCCCACCATGCCCGGCTAATTTTTGTATTTTTTGCAGAGATGGGGTTTCACCCTGTTGACCAGGCTGGTCTCACTCGAACTCCTGACCTCAAGTGATCCGCCCACTTCAGCCTCCCAAACTGCTGGGATTACAGGTGTGAGCCATAGCACCCAGCCAGGTATGTGATTTTTAAAACAACTTATATACAGCCAAGCTGCATAGTAATACGTATTTCACATTCTAGAAAATGAGAAGTTGCCACTCTTCAATCACTTGGGTGAATATTACCTGATTATATTTCTGCTATACCTTAGAAATGTGTATTTTCAAGGTGCACAATTTACCAGTGGGACTCGCCTACCAAAAGAAGAACAAGCATTTTGTATGGAACGGATCTGATCACCCAAAGCTTCTTTTCCTGATGACTCCTTACCTGATAACATATTGTCTGTTTTTATTGAAGGAAACTTCAAAGTCATTTCATGTTTGTGCCTGTGAATCATCAGATGGTCCTCTGTTGGGAAGCGCTGTCAGACGAATAAAAAAAAAGGGAGAGGAGAAGAGGAGCCATTCAGTTTTAAAAAACATATTTACCATTATTGAGAAAAAAGACTTATTTAGCATTGCAAACATGACAGGCAAAACAAAAAAAAAAACATTTCCGAAAAAGTGTGAAAGCATGAGTAAGTGAAGTTGCAAAGCTTTTTTATGCAAGCAAATGTGCTGGGATGTTCCTTTAAATTACACTCAAATATATGCATTCTAATTTTCATTAAAGTTTACCAAAGGGGTTAACTACAATTGCAGAAAAATCTGGCTGAGTACTAATAATAAGCAGAAAATGTTTGCCTTCTATACCTTCCCTGGGAACTCTTTTGAAAGGACTCTACTTCTTAGATAGTCCCTGGATATATCCAACTATGCTGATTAATCAGTAAACTATATATTTCTTTAGGAGCTATGGGTTTGCACTTTAAACTTTGTGTTTAAAGAATAAAACAGGAAGAAGTAAATGAACAATACTGAAGGTATTAAAATAACATATATATACAAAAAAATGAGCTGTGTCCTAATGCCTACCTAAATAGGCAGCATTTAAAAAAAAAGAAGTGTTTAAATGAATGCTTATTTGTGGTCATGAAGAATAACTAATAATGGCAACATGACAGGTTAAAATTTTTCCATTTCTTCTTATACGTATGAGAAAACCATATCTAAAACATGAAAGTGAATTTAGACCTGAGTAGTAGCACTGGAACTTTGCAAAATCATTTGGAACTTTTCAAATGTAGTTAATGTTTTACATAATAGTATAAAAATTAAGTCTAAGGTATGGTAAGTATGCTAGACATTATCTATGGATTAACCAAAAATAGGAGAAATGCATGATGAAAGAAAAGAATCGTGATTCAAGTCAGACTTTGGGAAAAAATTGTATGCCATGCCTAATTATTTGACATATGTATCTACAGATGTACACTGTGAAATCTGTACAGTATATTTCCATTTATGAAGACCTTGCCAACCTATTATCTGATATTTTTAAATTACACATATGATTTTAGAGTAACATGACAAATTAAATTATTTTTAGTATTCTATGTTCTGTACAATGTAATAAACCAATGCTTATTTTTAATTTTCAGGGAATGATATTATGGTTGTCAAAAATGCTGCTCCCAAATGTTTTCAGCTATCTGACTTCTGGTCACATGGTGGGACTGAATTTTCTGGCCCTCTTGTGGTTGCATGAAGCCATGTGACTAGTTCTGCCCATTGAGTAATGAATGACAGTGACATGTCACCCAGGGGCCAGCATCTAATTCCTGGCGTAAGACCCTCTAGCATTCCCCCTTCCCTTTGTTTTAACATGGCAACTAGCAATATTGGAAACAGTGGCTACCCAATCATCCTAAATCTCTGAGGCATTATGTAAAGCATTTCTGAATTCTAAAGGATTATGAAGAACTTCCTGCCAATCTACAATAGAAATGTATCCTTGCGGAATAGAAATAAGCCTCTGTTGCTCTAAGCCATTGAAGCTTTGGGGTAATTTGTTACTGTAGCAGATCCTAGCCTATCCTGCCTCAGACTGGTATGTTTGTAGCAACTGAACTTAACAGAATATCTGCTTTATCAATGTCAAATGAAAATACAACAGAGGATGATATATTCTGCTGAACATTTCCAAATCTTCAACAATTTAGAAATCTTTCAGAGCTTCTTAATTCCTCAGGATAGTCAATATAAGTTTTAATTACCTTTGTTTACTAGGGTAGAAATGTTTTCTGCAAATGGCATGGATTTGTGTTCATGAGAATGAAGGAATTCCCTGGGCTGAATTATACAAAATATTCTAAAAGTAGTTCTTTGAATAAATATCACTTATTTACTTGTCATTTGTATTATACAAATTGGAGAGCATTGACTTTTGCAAAACATGGTAATTATGCCAGATTTCTGAATACACTGAAGTTTGCTTTATATGACATGATTTTTTTGCTACTGGTTCATCCATTCTCTTGGTCTGTAACACTGTGTAATGACTGCACCAAATACATAGCACTACCATGTGTGATTTAGAGACTGAGTTGCCTAGTCTTTCTGCCAAACGACTAATTATAATTTTTGTTTTATATGTGTATATAACACAAATATACTACAAAAATATTATATTTTATATATACACTGTATTTTAAATATACTATATTGTATATATATTTGTAGATAAAAAATACACAACATGGTAATAGCCTTCATTTCATATCTATAAGCCATTTTTTGATTTTGTAAAATAATAGCCTAAAGTAGGATATGAACCAGAATACTTCTTAAATAACAATAATTTCCATAATACCACATACTGACTATAATTACCTTCCAAGTGAGATAATAAAGGACATTGTGATTTTTTTTAATTCAGCAGGAACATAGCAGCAAATTGAAAATAACAAAAATATACAGTCTGCAATAGATACAGAGCTGAGAAAGGCCACTGGAATTCAGAACGTGGTTAATTCGGAAGCAAAGAGAGAGTGAAATTAACATTCAGCTCTGTGAGATTACAAAGGGCAAGAGAAACTCTTCCTTCTGAGACAAAGATAATGTTGAAGGAGCAGTAACATAAAATATCTCCCACGTGGCCATGGTGGCTCACGCATGTAATCCCAGCACTTTGGGAGGCCGAGGCGGATGGATCACCTGAGGTCAGGAGTTTGAGACCAGCCTGGCCAACATGGCGAAATCCCATTTCTACTAAAAATTAAAAAGTTATCCAGGCATGGTGGCACGTGCCTGTAATCCTAGCTACTCAGGAGGCTGAGGCAGGAGAATCACTTGAACCTGGGAAGCAGAGGTTGCAGTCAGCCAAGGTCGTGCCATTGTACTCCTGCCTGGGTGACAAGAGTGAAACACCATCTCAAAAAAAAAAAAAAAAAATACTCCCACGTATTATAGGCCATTCCTAATGGAGCTAAGTTTCTTTCCCATGAGGAAAAAGGAGAAAAAAATCCTTTCTTCACCCCTAACACAGTGCAAGCAATGATAACTTATATTTACTCCCCTTTCCAATTCTCAGTCATCCTGTCTTCTCCGTGCAGGTTCCCAGGCTGTGGGACATCCCTAAAGTAAATACCATGGCCACAACAATTGGCTTGACTGTGAGTTTCTAATACTCCAGGAGACCTTTGTGACTGCTGGGTGACTGCTACATTTTCTTAATTCTAACACCTCTTCCATTGAAAAATGCACATATTTTTATAACAGCTTGTCAAGGAAAAAATACACTTCCACATTAAATGAAGACATCGAGTTTTAGAAGCATCTTTACATTTAAATCTGAAGTGGGGGAAGCTTGGAATTGTTCCTTAAAATCAAGAAACTTTGTCAATCCCAATTTCCATGTCTGTCCAACCATTTCCTCAGTCCACTCAGCCTTCTCAAGGAAATGACCTGCTCCTTCACCAAGAAGTTCAAGGTCATTCAAAATGGATTCCCTTCAACCTTAATTAACCACCTCTACTTGAGCATTTTCAAGTCACTTCCTTGATTCTCTTTCCAACCCTTCCTTTCTCAGAGGACTTGGCACCCCCACTCCTCCCCAGGTTCGTCTATACCCCTTATCTTCCAGGGATTAGCTGTGTAAACCAGCATGCTCACTCCGTCTCACTGGTTTCTTGTCCTCAACAAACTCCAGCTCGGCTATCCTTTAATTTTAAAAAAGCTGTTTCCTTCTCAGGCTACCATTATATCACTCTGCTTCCCGTCACTGCCTAGTGCTCTTGAAAGAGTTCTCTATGCTTGCCACCTCTGCTTCCTCACCACCCACTCACTCATTAATCCTTTGCAGTTTGGCCTCCACCCCTGCTCCCCTCTCATAGGTTGCCAGCGAGCACCCAGCTGCCAAAGCCAACAGCCTCTGCCCAGGCCTCTAGCTGTCCCAGCTCTAGCAGTGCCTGACACCAGTGACCACACGTCTGTGGCATTCATTTCTTTCTACCCTTCCTGTTGCCAAAAAGAAGAAAGGCTTAGAGCAATACATAAAATAGTTTGGGAGAACATGGATTAGAAGTAGAGGATCCCAAAAGAGAAGGGATCCAAAAGAAAGGAAGACTAGAGCCAAAATGCAAATCAGAGGGTAGTCATTCTCAACCAGGGGCAATTTGGGTCCACAGGGGACATTTGGCAATGTCTGGAAACATTTTTGGTCATCACAACTGGGGAATGCTTCTGGGATCTAGTGGGTAGAGGCCAGGGATGCTGCTAAACATCGTACAACACACAGGAAAGCTACCCAAGACAGAATTATCCAGCCCCCAAATATTAACGGTGCCAAACTTGGAAAATTCTGCCATATAGTCCAATGACTAATGTGAGCTCTCTTCTCTCTGACTTACCTAAATATTAGATATGGATTACAGCCCCTTCCTTGAAACACTCTCCTCTACTGTCCTACACAACCCTGGAGGTTGCTGGGAATCCTAACTCACCCTGAACCCTCTTTTGCCTTTGCTGGGTCTCTGGAGAGTCCCATTCCATTAAATGCCCCTTCCTTAGTGGAGATTGGCATTTACCTCCCCAAGTAAAGTCAGTCCCTGTATTATACTCTTCAAGGTGGCCTATGGTCTTCCTTCATGGAAAATTGCAATTGACTAATTAACTGATTTGCTGATCACATGATTATAGATTTGATTCCTAAACTAGAAGCTCTGTAAGGACACGGACACATATGTCTTGTGATTACTGTTTCCCCAGAGCAATCAGATTGCCTGGCACATAGTAGGCTCCCAAAAAGTGTGTTGAGAGATTTGAGTTGAATCAAACATAATGTGACATTTTCACCATCAAAGCAAAGTAAACCACTCAAATTATCTGATTCCCTTTGGCTATCAAGACTTCTCTTTAAAGAAGCTGAATGGGAATCAGTTCTACCTTAGGAATTAAGTTTTAACTTAGTTACCCTAGTAACTTAGTAGAGTGACATTCTGCATCCACAATGAAGAGTCCTGGTCTAGCAGGATTTTTACCAGTTACTTATCACTCTGTTTTTTTCCTAGTGTTTTCTACTTCAAAATCATCTCCAAGCCAGTTTGCTTCAAAACTATTTTTGCACTGCTCTTCTTATTTATAAGTAGGAAATAAATTGACACAAAGCCCCTGGTGAAACTTCTAGAACCTGAGCAAAGGACTCTGGTTGTTCAGTTAGTGGCTGATAACACCAGCAACAATGTCTTATATTTCTATGACCTCTTCCTTCCAAAAGGCTCCCAGAATCCTCCACAAACTCCTTGGGGAGGTTAATAAGAAGGGTCCTCAATGAACCCTTCTTATTAAGCTCTCATCTGACTGCTAAGCATTGCTTCACGCTCTACTGCCAACCCCACCATATGAACAGGCAGGAGAGCGAGGGAAAGAGTGTAACTCGCCATACCTGAAAGACCCCTGTGCTCTGGGTTCCAAACTTGTCCTATATCCCACAGAATGAAGATCTAGGCATGAGAGCAACCACATGTAGTCATTTTCCAATGACTAGAATGTGGAGATACCCAAAGGGTCAAGAGTAGAAAAAGTCACTGTCACGTTCCAAAGGTAAAGTGCAAAACTCTAATTTTAGGTGATGAATGTTTCTAATTTCTTTCAAAGAGATAGATTCCAATACAATAAAAGTAGCAGCAGCAGCAACAGCAGTAACAACAGTGGACAGTAATTGAGCTTGTATTGTGTGCAGACCCTATATTAAACACTCTACCAGCAGTATCTCATCGAATTCCCACACTAATTCCACTTGATGGAAGCCATCAGAGGCTAAAAGAGATTTAATCCAACACAGCAGGACAATTTCTCCTCTTAAAGTTTACACACGTAAGAAAACTGTAGACTCTAGAAGAGTTATAGGGAGTTTGGGGTTTTTTTACTCAAATTGGGAAACAAAACAAAATAAAATTTAACCTATGATGTTAAGCTATTTCATCAGTAATCTCGAAGCCCAGCCAGTATATTCAAGTGGCTTTTGTAAAAGTAAGCACTCTCCTTCCCTCTTTCTGAAATGATGGCCCTGCATATTTGGTGGGCAGGATACACCTGGCTTGCTTCCAGGAGGAAGTTAAGGGCAGAAATGCCTAACACTGCTAACTTTCAGGGGATGAGAGGGAAGTATTTCAAACTATTCAAAACAGAATATAATGATGGCGATGAAAATGATGATGATCACAATACTGATGGGGAGGGGGACTTTGGTGGTGTCTTGGTAAAGAAGGAAAGCCCAGGGCGGGCATGATTGCTGGGTGAGAGTTGCTTCCCTTTCAGAAAGTAGGCTCTGCATGTCAGAGCACGGAGTATCCGCACACTCACCTGGGAGCAGCCTGGGGCACTGCAGACAAATGGCCTCTCCTGCTCCAAATTCATCTTGGATTCCTCATAAATCTGAAGGATCAGAGGGAAAGGGAGGAAGGAAAAAGAAATCCATGAATATCTTCTGCTTCTACCTGAGCAACGTGAGAAAGGCAATCACTCAGAACCCCCTTTCTATGCCAATACCAAAATTAGATGAGCAGAACATTAACACGAGTGAGCACAGGCCCTGCTTGGCTATAGTTCTTTGGGCTTACCTAGGCTGGGCTCCTACTGTCCTTTACTGGAGTGCATATTGACTGTACTTGGAAG
The DNA here is from genome assembly GCF_006542625.1 of Nomascus leucogenys. NCBI lineage: Eukaryota > Metazoa > Chordata > Mammalia > Primates > Hylobatidae > Nomascus > Nomascus leucogenys. The sequence continues at coordinate 76,665,515 of NC_044397.1, forward strand.
AAAACTGCTATGGGGTGGTAGCAGCAGAAATCCTCCCTGTGGAAAACCACCTGGTGGGTGTTACTACCAGGAAAGACCACACCTGTGCAAGAAGGTTCTCAGGCAAATTGTACACCGACCCTTGTCCAGTCCTGCTGAAAGCTTTTGGGATTTGCTACTTAGGACAGCAAGAGGAGTGGCAATCACTGGGTAACTGCCAGTATGAAAATGCTACCCCTGAGCAACAGGTGAAATGAGACACCCACAACCACCCCAGCAAGCTTCAGCATTCCCAAAGGACTACAAAGTAGCTGTGGCACCGGCTTAGCAAGTGATTCTGGTGGCGAACCGTGGTCCTCAATTCCCTCTCACCTCAGGAATTTGATGTGCCTCAACAAAAGTTATCCAAGTTATGCAGGAGTAAATAGAAATCCAAAAATGCCAAAAACATTACGTTAGATATTTCATTAATTTGGCCTTTATAAGCTGACTTGAAATTAATGTCATATTAAGGTTGCTGCCCCCTGATCCAAATACATCATCTGGAATAAGGTAGCTTTCAGGAAAAAAACCTTATAATCAGACAGGCATGGTGGCTCATGCCTGTAATCCCAGCACTTTGGGATGCTGGGGCGGGCGAATCACTAATGTTGGATCACTAATGTAATCTAATCTGAGGCGAGTGGATCACTACTGTAATTGGCACTGAGGTCAGGAGTTGGAGACCAGCCTGGCCATCATGATGAAACCCTATCTTTACCCAAAATACAAAAATTAGCCAGGAGTGGTGGTGCACACCTGTAATCCCAGCTACTTGGGAGGCTGGGAAAGGAGAATCATTTGAACCCGGGAGACGGAGGTTGCAGTGAGCCAAGATCACACCACGGCACTCCAGCCTGGGTACAGAGCAAGACTCTGTCTCAAAAATAAACATCAGACACATGTTAAATTATACTGTAGTCTTTTCTTACGTAGCAGTTCAGTTTTTGTTTGTTCGGTTTTTGTTTTTTTTTTTTTTTTTAATAAAAATAGAGACAAAGTCTTGCTGTGTTGCCCAGGTTGGTCTTGAACTTCTGAACTCAAGCGATCCTCTCACCTTGGCCGCCCAAAGTGCTGGGATTACAAGTGTGAGCCACCACACCCTGCTATAGTTCAATTCTAAGGTGTATACATTAGGCAAAAATTGAACGTAGTCAAAATTACCTTTGCAAATCCTCCCAAAAGCCAATATAAGTATAGCATACATGGTTTTGTGTGGTTACCAATCCACGCAGTAACATATATATATATATATATCTTAAAATATATATTATATTTTTATATATAATATAAAATAATATATATATATTATTTTAAGATATATATATTTTAAAGATATAGATATAAAGATATATATATAGATATATATATAAAGATATATAGAGATATATATATAAAGATATATAGACATATAAAGATATATAGATATATAGATATATAAAGATATATATAGATATATATATAAAGATATATATAGATATATATAAAGATATATATAAAGATATATATAGATATATATAAAGATATATATAGATATATATATAAAGATTTATAGAGATATATATATAAGATATACATATATTTTAAAATCATAGGAGATACACATTTAGTTATTTAAGTCACACAGTTTAAATAATTTTCTATATCATACCCCCCTTTTTTTTTTTTTTTACCATTTTTAGAGTTTGATTTGTATGTTGCTGCTAACAGTATATGGCCCTATTACTGAATTAAAACCTACTGCTTCTACTGTGCACACAGGAAGCAATTTGCCTGTTTAAAATGCCACTTGTAGGTGATTCCAATAGGATTCACAAGTCACCTTGGACCCTGAAATAGGAAGTTCTGCTTGGAGTCATAGAATAATCACCCTGTGTCTGAAGGAAACTTCATTATCTTTCAGCCAAAACCAATTATATGGTACTTTGTATATTGTCACACCTTTCCCCCAAACACTAATGTTACTATATTCTTTGGGAAGAAATATATATCTATATACTTTCACTTTTCTGAAGCACAAAGTGAAAAGACTTGCCTGAGATAACATTATCAGTCAGATATTTTAAAGCAAAGTAAAGGAAATTTTAAAATGTAAGCCTATTCAAACCACTACTTCTCACAATTATACAACTTTCACAGAGCGATGCATTTTCACTCTCCATTTGGCCACCCATGAATGCAGTGATTGCCACAATTTTATAGCTTTCCTATATTAAGCATATTGTTCAAAATCCTTTACTGTATTATATTTAGAAGAAGGAAGAAAACACAAATATCTTTGGGATCTTTCTGCTTGTCCTTGTCTGGGGAGTGTTGAGCAATTAAAATAACTTCTCACATTTCATTGTTCATTTGATTTTGCCATCACTGATCATAGAGCATCTCTCTTCCCCACTATGAATACTGAGAACGTACTACTAAGTCTCAAAATAAGAGGTGATTTTAAAGCTGAGAAAATGATTTTGATCCAAGACAAAATAAACAACAGAGTTGTCGGGCTATCCATTAATTAACTACATCTTAGTTTTCTAGTACATTCATTTAAATGCTTCCCTGGAACTTCTCTGTCTCTGTAGCCTTCATCTGCCTGACCATTGCCAGATCATTTAATTGCTCCATGCCTAAGGTCCGTACCTGAATAAGAGGGGTATAAAGACCAACCTTCAGCAACCTCATTCCTCATCATATTGGCTATGGGGCCTGGTAGATATTTTCAAATTATGGAGAGAGGTCTGTATATTTGTGTGGTGTTTGGAGGGGTTTTTTGGGAAAGTGTTACTGAAACCTCACTCTAATATTAAATATTATCTATTTATAAAATTATAAAATATAAAGCACTATCTTATTTGCCTAAGGTGAGTCTTTCTTGGATGCCACTTCAGAGTTTTAGTTGCTAATGTAGAATGTTATTCTTACCAGGTAACATTAGATGATGTGACAGTAAAATGAGAAAGTTTCATATATGCACATTTATGGCCTACATCTGAAAGTGGTAATTAATGAAAATAGATTAATGTCCAAGCAACAGAAGTGATCAAGACTGGAAGTGCTACTGCTGAAAGTTTAAAGAGATTCATTAATAAGCCAAAGTAGGGAAGAGATTGACCAAGCCCAGACACTTAATTATGAAGAGAAAGTATTTTTCTACCATAATCCCAACTCCATCCCAAGCCCTGGCCCACCAAAGTACCGACATTCCCCAGAAATTCAGGCCCATAATGCTAATACTTTAGCAATTCTGTCTGATATCAACATGGTTTGCCTTATCTTAATTAATGGCTGCATTTGCATATGAGCTGCAGCAAATACCTTAGAATTACAGTAAGATGCTGGTGCTTGAAGACAGCAAAAGGCTCAGCCACATAGATTCTACTGTCTTAATTGAGTCTTCATGATGTGGATGTTATGTTTAGAGGAATATGAGCAATCTAATCTGTTAGGCACTGAGATATGTCAGTATAAGAAATCATGCCTCAGAAGACACAAGTTGAGAAATACAGTCTGTCCTCAAATCACTTAGAGTTTAGTCATTGATAGGTTCTACTGAGTTACAATTGTTATGTTACTATTTTATTTTACAACATAAGTGAGTCTGTATCAATGTATTAATGCCATGGATCCCACGGACCAAATATGTTTTAGCAACATAATACTGGAATAAAAGTCTTCAAGTGGAATGGCAGTTGCTAAAATAAGTTTTCAGTGATTAATAAGGTCTGAAATGAGTGGGTGTGTATATGTAAGTGTGTGAACTTCAGCTGCTTTATTCTGATGCCCTGCAGTTCCCACATTTAGCCCTCTGCAAACAGCATTCTCTTGCTAATTCCTTTCTGTGTAGGTGTTTGCAATAGTTTTTCTAAATGGTACCTCTCTACCATGTAGGCTTTATTACTTTTATCAACGAGTATGATCTGGTCTAGTGTATTAGTCAAGAGCCATGGTTTATTTTTATGGTCTATTATTATGGTTCTTTTCTAGCACATATTGTAATAATTATTCTCTCTAACAGATTCTTATTAAATAAAGCCCTGCCTAGATTCTTTAACCATTCATCAGGTGGGGGCAAATTACTCAGACAGGATTTGAACGAGGCTGTTCTCCCTCAGTCCTCATCCTCTCATTTCCCATTCAGTTGTTTTACTGGCTTGGATTTTTTAATGAACCAAGTTTTGCTTGGCAACTGCCATACCCTAGGCTCCACTGCATAGAGCTTACATAGTAGGCGTTCAATAAATATTTGTGGAATGGATAATGATCCTCAATCATCACAATGCACTGCCCCAAACAGCTTGCCCATTCTCTACTCCTGAGGCAGTGGTTTTCAAACAATGTTTGCTCTGAATTAAATTATTGGTGAGGTAAGTAGTTTTGGGGACCACTCGGTTTACCTGTTGACAGTCATGGCCAGAGAAGAAATCTCTCCAGATTTCATGGAAAAAAGTCAAAGGTGCTTTCAGTAGAAACAATGAGTGAATCTAGTTTTATTCAATCTCACAAGTAAATGTATTAATTCATTATAAATTGTCTGTTAATGTTGCCATAGACATTGCCATCATTAAAGTCCAGTCTAGTAACCACATGTGGGCTGAGTATGACCCCCATGAAGCAACCTTGGAAAGACACTGAGTAGTCCGATACCTTTGGTTAGACACTGTCATAATTGTGGCAGATGCTGCCTCATCATTTAATATTTTCTAAAAAGTACTCACTTTTGTTCCTCTTTTCCAAAATTCAGATTCAATAGTCAACTAGAAAAAATGCCTCCTGATTTTAATTTCCTTCAAATTTGGGGAAGATAACAAAAAAACTCTGATAACAAACCCTAATAGTACATAAAGTGAGTTGAGGTTTTTCATGGTTGACAAAGAGATGACAAGCTTGATTTACAATTCAAACCCTCGACTGCCACTGGATTCCTCTGGCCTCGCAGTGAGCAAGAATCTCTCTCATTGTTCAGTGTTTGACCCCACAAATTCCTGGTCTAAAATGGGAAATCATCCACAATGGCTCATGCAATCCATTCAAATGCTTTGCCAGCCATTTAGGGATATACTTGGAAATACCATTTCACGAAAGGCAAACACTGTGAAAAGCAAATGATACTGAAAACGTGGACAGCCTACACAATATACTGTAAATACCTATTGTAAACTTAAGGGTAACAACTAAGCCCAGAGGGGGGAAAATTGACATCATCTGGTTTGCTGTAATCAGCCAAGTGTGATACTTGCCCATGTAAATTGTAGAAAGCCATTACTAATCCCTAGTTAACATCAAACTCTAATCTTAGTGGTACGGCACAAGTTTCCTCCATTCACAGCAGATGGACTCATACAGTGATATGGAATTTGCGATAATAAATAGTAAGACACTAAAAGGGCTGTTCTATTCTGAAAGCCTGGCATGTACTCTTATAAATACCAAAAGTTATGGGAACTTCAAAGCTACAAAACGAAATCGTGAGTATCAGTGAGCACTAACAACAATATGGCTATGTCCCCGTCACCTCTGATATTGTTAACCTGGAAATGAATGCATTATAGATCCGAAAGGGGGGCTTGAATTTTAATCATGATATTGACAACATTTGTCAGCATTTATCACTCTACTGTGAGTGTGGGAAGAGCCTTCTTGACAGGACTCACACGAAACAGATCTTGCTGCTTTGTTGAGCTTATGAGACCTCAAAAGGTTCTAAAGGAGGAAACTGGACCTTCCTGAAATACCAAAAACAGCTGGAAAACAGGAGCACCTTGAGTCAGTCACAGTGTGTGACACTCCACATCAATCCTGCTTTCTTCCTGGGAACAAATGTTGTTTATTAATTAAATTAGTTAAGGCCATGGCCAATTTGCACTTCGTGTTTCTGAAACAAAGCAAATATTTATCTCAATACATCTGTCAGAATGGCAAGGGGACACGCACAATAATAACCCAACGCACATTCACCAAAAACACACTGTCAATTTATTTTCTTCAAAGGTGCCTGGTTCTAATTTCAAAGCAAGGATGCAGGTAGGTTATCCCCACATGTGGCTAGCTGTTGGGAAGGAATTATACATGCAATTCGGAGCTAAGAATTTCTTTCTTTGGGAGGGATATTGCATCTTTCATTATCTTATTTGCTCATCTGCAAAACAGTGCCATTGTAATAAAACACTGTAGAACAGGACCATTCAAAGAGGTATTATGTGAAAACATAACTACTGGAAGCTAACTGTAAGTTAAGAGAAAAGTAAGCCCTCTGGATTTCAAATGTATCTTTATTTTTCAAACCTGAATGTTGTAACTTCCAATAGAAAAATAAACACCTTGAATTTCAGTCCAAGAAAATCAATTACTTTGTGTTTGTCTTTGTATCTTTCTGTGTGTCTGTGTGTGTCTCTCTCTCTTTCTGTGGGCATCTTCCCTCCGTCTCTTTGCATGTCTATTTCTCCATGTGTGCCTTTCTCTCCTCTCTTTGTGTGTTTGTCTCCTTATGTCTGTCTGTCTGTCTGTCTCACACAGACACACGCATATACTCATTTTATCAGTAGTGTTCTTACCAGCGTTAACGCTGGTAAAAGGATCTACTGGGCTTGTTTCCTGTTGCAGTGTTATTCTTGAAGCGGGCTGCAGTCAGAATCTGAATTTCATTGGGCTATTATTATTTGCAGCTGTGTGACCTTTTTAACCCTGCTTTAAAAGTGACATTTCAGCCCTCAAGCTTGAAACGCCTGAATGCTACAAGGTTTTCAAACCAGAGATTTACACAGGGAACAAGACCAAAAGTGGGCTGTACCTTATAAGTGAACATTTCACCAGAACTTGGCGTGAAGAGGGTGTGTTCCTGGGCAGTTTAGAGCCAGTAGTCTCCCCTGGAAGGCCTGAACTTGACACATAACACTACGGTTAAAGATTACTATTCTGTTCAAACCAGAAGAATATCCCTGTTCTTCAAAGATATTTGCCATCCCCTGGTATCCCAAAAGCTCAGAATCCTACAACCTGAATCAGAGCCCCCTTTGGGATTGCGTCACACTTTGTATTATGCTTAGGGGCTGTCAGAAGTTCCCTTCCAATGAGGCCCACTGCTCCCAGGAGGAAGGATTTCCAAACAGCTTTTGTCTCTGGAAACTAACCCGGGTCTTACTTCCCAGAGGGGGCCGTAACAGGAGAGAGTGCTGGGGGCTCACGTCCTCTCACGTACTTCTGCAGAGGTTTGTGGTTTTATTTATGTGGCGTTTATGCTGTGTATAGAAAAACATTCCAGTGGGATTGGGTTTTCATATGTTAGATTCCTCTTTCTTTTTTTTAAATTTTCCATATGTTTCTTTAGATAGGAGGTCTTTTTTCAAAGTTACTGGCTAATTCTGATTTTTGTTTCAAATAATCCTGTCTTATAACTTTCCTCTCTATGGGTTCAGTAGTTCAGAACATAGTTGGTAATAAGCACTTGTGTGAAGCATGAGAGGCGCAATGTTGAGTAAGTCGCTGAATGCGTACGAGCTGCATTTAGTTCCTTGTCCCCTTGTTCCCATCTAGTACAATATACTTTCTTGCAGAAGACATTGCATCTCTAAAAAAAAAGTTTATTTGACATGTATGTGGTTAACAAAACACTAGTGTAGAGATTCTTAGGTTTTGAAGGAAATATTGAATGTAACCAAATAATTTGGCTTGTTTCTAATGGGACTAAACATAACCTCAGAAAACATGCTGACTGGTGGCAAACTCTCTTCCTTTTTACCTGCTCTCACTGTGTACAAAAAGGAAAGAAAACAAAAAAGAAAAATTAGAACAAAACATAGCCAAGGTTTAGGTTGACCCTGTCATCTCTCTTTTTCCAGAAAAGAAAGTATTTCATTGTAATTTAAAATAACTGCCCCCATGAACGCCTGAGAGAAAAGACAATGATAGCAAAGAAATTCAGTGCAAAACTGGATCTATTCTTCATACTGGTGGAAAGCAGCTTGTCTTTTGGAAAATCTAAGAAAAAGGTCAGCAGTAGTTTTCTTTTCTCCCTTTGTGCCCTACTACAGTAAAATTTGCCTCTTTAGAATTGGAACACGTTCCCAAATGGTACTACTCTGCCTCTAGATAGACACTTTTTAATGCAGTTTGAGTGCATTTGATTTTTAAACAATTTTCGTGTAAAATAAATATCTTTAAATATTCTTAAGAGTCACAACTTTTTAGTCTAGTCCTAGTTTTCTTTTCACACATGCAGATAATTTTTATTGGATAAGGTTGGGGGGTTTTTTTTGATTTTTATTCTAGATAAGTGTCTATATCTTCAGCAACAATATACATTTGGTCCATCCAATGTACGGGCTGAAGTCATACCCAAAATATCTGAAAATTTGTCTTTTTCTGCATGAATGTGAGCTACCACGTGTGAGACTGCATCAAGCCCAGTGATGCCCAAGCCAGACCACTCTGCTTTCGGCAAAACCAGGAAGAGACTGTTTCATCTTACTCTTAACTCCTATGATTACCACTACTGACTTCATCTTGAAAGACATTTGAGAATGATGGTATCATACTGGGTGCTTTTTTCCCGTGACCACAGCAGAAAGCTGGGGCATTCCCAGGTTGTATTCTAAAGTAGCCAGCAGTTGTGTTCTGAGCCTGAGACAGCTCACGATGTCCGTTGAACACAGGGTAAAAATATACCGAAGCCTTGATTCAGATTCCTCACACATTCTGCTTCAAATGTCAAGTGTGTGAACATTTGACAGTACTAGGAGGTCACTTAAAGGCCATGTTAAGGCAAAAATCTTATGCCATCCGAAGATTCTCTCATCATTCGAACAAGGTTCTCTTTCTAAATGTTAGCAAAAGGCACATTTCATCTGCCTGCCTGGAAAAGGCATCATTTCCTTGGGTGGTCCAGTAAGGGGATTTGGAAATATGTGAAGCCAATTATTGGCTGCTATTATTAGCAGGGGGTCACCCTGGCATTTAGTGGGAGGGGGCCCAGGATATAGGATATTCTGCAATGCACAGAATGGCTGGTTCTGGGCAACACTGGAGTCTCCTGATCTGATAGCCAATAGTGTGGATTTTGCAAGAATAATTAGACTATAAGTACCCACAACTGCCTCACCCATGCCACCCAGTTTAGGGTAAAAGGCAGATTAAGAATAAGACAACAGGATGAGTGAGACAATGAAAACAAAGACCACATACAGAAGAAGAGATGAAAGGAAGGGACTAAGTGCATCCCCACCTCTTTATACTTTTCCAAAAGCTCTGAAAAACTCGGGCAAAGTTAAGCTTATGACAAGGCCAGATTCAATGCCAATTAAAACTTTATGAATATTCAAAAAAGTATGTGAAATTATCATTCCCTGTCAGTGTGAGGGAGGGCTGGGGTCTGTTGCCAACATTTAAGCTAAGCATAAGCATACCCTTGCAGGTTCAGTCCATAGAGGAGAGAGATGACTAAGCTGCTATCAGTTAGGGTGGCTTTTTCTAGGTAAATTATCTGGTTTGGCCACCTACAGCTCCCACTGTCCAGATAACTTAACCTTTATCTAGAGCAGTGTTGACTCAACAGTAGCAAAAGAAAGAGTTGCCCCAACATACAAATATATCTCCTGCTCCGATGCCTTACCACTTGTGATAATTGCCTTGTTGATTTTCTATTATTACTGAGAGGACAGCTCCATCATAGAGAACGTATTTTCCTTTCTTTTTTTATACTTGAATAGAAAACATCACAAGCTTCTAAATTCTGCTTTAACGTTGCTGGCACCATTAGCCCTCCGCTCACAGAATACTTATTAGGGAAACTTTTGCCTCTTAACCAACTTCTCAGTAAGAAAGCTTAATCAGTCCAAAAGAGCAAAAATACACACACATATACATATTTTTTTCTTTTGGCCTGTTTTCTTATTGAGAAGTTTATATATAATATATATAAATATGTATATATATTCGCACACTTTACAGGGATTCTTTCATCCTGATAAACAAGCTTAAGACTCAAAACTCATGCCTAGCTCGTATTGTAACATGAGGAGGATACTGATCTCATAAGGAAGCAACTACAAAACTCTAGGCCCACCTTTCTGCACAAGGTTCACCAGAGTGAAGGATCATTAAATATGTTTAAAGTGCAGAAATAAACTGTGTGGGGTTTTGTGGGGTTGGTTTGTTTGTTTGTTTTGAGACATGGTCTCTCTCTGTCACTCAGGCTGGAGTGATCACAGCTCACTGGGCCTCAAACTCCAGGGCTCAAGGGAGTTGAGCCTCAACCTCTCAAGTAGTTGGGACACCACAGGTGTGCGCCACCACACCCAGCTAATTTCTTACTTTTTGTAGAGATAGGGTCTCCCTGTGTTGCCCAGGCTGGTCTCAAACTCCCGGGCTCAAGCAATCCTGCTGCCTCATCTTCCCAAAGTGCTGGGATTACAGGTGCAAGCCGCCATGCCCAGCTAATAAGCTGTGTTTTGGGGGATTCCTTGATTATTTCCACGGACTAGAAAAGTCCTTCACATCTTTCTCAACTTCCTACTAAACAAAAGAACCACTCACTAAAGCCTGCAAATCCACTAAAACACTCTGGAAAAAGCACATGGAAGGAAAAGGCCTTTTCCTTGAACCCCACCACCCACGAGAGGTTAACACTGTGCCAGACTCCAATTCATCAGAAGGTCCAAGCCATTAATAAACAAACGCAGGGCCTTCTTTTTTTATGCCCCAGGGCTCAGGCCCCCAAACAACAGCACCATTTTTGAATCCACACTTCAAATCAGCATGAAAAGGGAAAGAGGATTTCTTTGAATACCCCTGTGCTCCCAAACCTAGGAGCCCTTCCTAGGCATGAACGTGGTCTCTTTGCTCACAGGAGTGTAGATCATATGCTGGGAAAAACCCAGAACCTGGATCCTTCTGAAAGGGAAAGAGAAAAGGGGAAGGGAGTGCAGGCAGCTCCCAGCGGGGACATTGGAGAAGGCCTATGAGACATGCCTATTGAAAGGCTGAAGAAAGGGGAAGGGAAAAGGCCAGCCCCCAAATCCACACTGGGAAATTGTGGCTGCCCTTCATGGGGTACTGTTCACAAGCTGCTTCAGGGAAAGTGGCCTGTGGACAGTGATTGATTACCCATCACAGTGAACTTGTTCAAACACGGTTCAACTTGGGCACACACCAGGGGCAGAATCAGAAACCAAGAACACAGGTCTCATTCATTCATTTCTTCCCCACATCGTCACTGAGCACCTACCATGCATGAGGCCCCGTGCTAGGAGAATGAAGGCTTGGCACAAACAGTTCCTGCCCTCTGGGCAATGATTCTCCAGAAGGAAAGGGAAGTGTACCCAGATGTCTATGGTGGAAAAGCAGAATTTTAATGGCCATAAAGTACTTTTAGTAAAGTGCTTTGAGAGTTCAGAGGCCATGAGAAAGCAAAACTGTTTCATTAACTACATCAAATATCATATCATCTCTTCTTTCACAGCTAAATATTTCTTATAATTAAGATGCCAGTTCAAGGCGCACACACACATATAACCCCTGGAGCAATCTTTTAATTCTTTTAGAAGTAAGGATTTTGTTTGTTTGTTTTTTAAATTTAGGCTTTATTTTGCTTTTAATGCTGAAAAGTAAAACTGCATTATTTGTGGTAAACCTAACATTGTGATTAGTAGACCAGATTTTATGTTAGAAAAGAAACAATTAAATCTCAGCTCCTTTGCTCATTAGCTGTGGGATCTTAGGCAAGTTACTTAACTCCTCGGAATATTAATTTTCTCCTACAAAAAGAGACTATAGGTGATATTAATTTTATCTGACTCAGGGATGTTGGGAGGATCAAGTGGGATATTTGGGAAAGCACTTCATAAACTGTAAAGTGCTATGAAATATTGGTTGCTGTTTTTATAGTACAGTCAACTTGCAGACATGGAGTTGCAGAGGTGGTGCATGGCACAGAGTTATGTATACATTTGGTGGCATATGTCGAGAGATTGAAGATTCCAAAGGATGTTGAAGGTAATGATCTTTCAAGAGATCCTGACTTGATGATTCTCTGATAATCCAGCAATTATCAAGCAAATCCTGATCCGCCAACTTTTTACTTGAAGGCTCCCAAGTAGAATTATTTTGTCTTCTACACGATCTCGAGAAGGACCTCGGAGACAGGTCTATGCTCCAACTTGGCTCTGCAACACACCAGCCAACCTATAAGCTTGGGTAGGTTTGGTCTGTTTGTTTGTTTTTCATTCCACTGCGTTGGGCTCTTTTACAACAATGACAATACCTACTTCCCACAGTTGTTATAAAAGTTAAATAACTGCCAGCCTAAGATGGGTTTAATAGGTCGCTTGACTCTGGGGTGAAGTTTGGCTGTTGGTGGCTGAGCAAGCCAGGGAAGAGGGACTCCTCACCCTGGGCTTGGAGGGGCTGGAGATGGAGCTGCACGTGTCTGTTTTCCTTCCTGAAGACAGCTCCTAGCCATAGAATGCAAGTAAAGTGCTTTGCTGGCAAGGCCATGTCCCCATATGTGCCTGGCTACCCTGTCCCTGCAGTCCGAACCCCAGCCAGGCAGGAAGAGAGGAGAGTTCAGAAGACACCTGGATAAGATGAGAAACTCAGCCTTCTTATCAGTAGGCGCTTTAGGCTTACCTGGAGGCATGGGAAATAAGACTGACACAGATTGTGACACCCTCTTTATACCCACTCTCCACTTGAACTATAAAAAAAAAGGTCAAATCTTCTTTTCATTATTACATTTTCCTTAGTACACCACATTTTCTTAATCTTAACACTTACTCTTCTTTTCACTCTTCCTTATTTTTTTCTTTTCTTTCTCTCCTTTTATTCCCCAAATATCCCATGCAATAATTTTAAAAATGCTACTTTTTCTAGGAAATAGAGATAGGGTCTCACTATGTTGCCCAGAAGGCTCTTGGACTCCTGCACTCAAGCAATCTTCCCACCTCAGCCTACCAAACTGCTGGGATTACAGGCATGAGCCACCACACCTGGCCTAAAAAAAAATAAAAATAAAAAAATACTTCTGAATAATGCATGAAGTGTTAGTTAGCTGTGAAAAAAAGGAAGTCATAATCAATGATCTGGTCATTTCAGCCTCTTGAGAAAATGGAGAGATGACGTCTCCATAATGGCAAAATTTCCTAACTTGGGGCACTGGGGAGTTAAAGATGAATAATCCAACACCTCTGTCCTTAAAATCTGGTCACCTCCCAACACAGAAAGGTTTATATATTTGGAAAGCCTAACAGATTTTGAATTTTTTAATGCTTGGGAGTAGTCAAAATTTTATTTAATGAAAGCATATCTTTCACATACCATCACATCCTATGTGTCAGGCATTTTTAATCTCAAAGAAGCATTTTCCATCAAGGCTGAAAGAAAGCCTTGATTAGACAGAGCTTTGATTTATCTCCCCCACTAAGTGCCTCTGTAGGAAACACAGCACAGGGTAAAGCCGTTAGAATATGAGTTAGGGTGCCAAAATTCCCAGTTATTTCCAAAGCCCTCAGTGTTCCTATCCCCCTTTTCAATACTGACAACAAAGGATTTCTGGTCTTCTCGAAGTGATAGCATTATTTAAATAGTGACATCAAGTTAATATTTGGAAGATGCCTCAAGGACCTTAAACGCAATTGTGAGTAGTAGTATGATCGTTATTTCCTCATCCGTTCTCTACTGTTTCCAAAGAAACAGAAAAAACCACTCACACAAACACACACAAAAATCCTCCGGACACCCCAGTTAACTAGTGTCTCCTTTCTTCCCAAACCACCAATCAGCCAGTCATCGGGCAAACAGCTCAAGCACCAGGCAAGGAAAACATGTTATTTTTCTGGGCAAGCCTTAACTTCACTGCCTACAAAACACAGCCCCACGGGGCACATCCCACACATGGGGAGAGCAAGACTCCCATTTCGCATTTGAAACCAATAGTTACCAGTCAACACCCGCGGAAACTGAGGTCAGGATTCCCCAGCATGCACCCTGAAGTCCAAACTCACTTATTCTCCAGATTTCCTATACAGACCAGTCCTGACGTCCCAAGGCATTCCTGCAATCCCTCTCCTACTAGTAATACTCAAAGAAAGTTCCAAAAAGAGTAGCGTAAGAGAAAACTTCCCCTCTCCACAGAGCCTCATTCCGCAGCTGCCCAACACCCAGCAGACTTCTCAGAGGGAGAGAATTTGCTCGGTATCAGCGCTGGATGCCCTCTGAAACAGGAGAGTCAGTGGAGTAAGATAAGAAAAGAAAGCAAAATCAAACAACAAAACCAGGCTTCAGATAGTCCATTAAAAAATGAGGCTGTCAGGAGCCAAATTCCACAGTGCACAAAAGCCATTTAAAGGCACACCCTAAAACACTCACTAGAAATCTTCAAAGTACAAGGGAGGCTCCCTGCCACGGGCCAGGGTCATGGACCCAAAGGTGACAATGAGACACTCCCAAGAACATCTGGCCAAATAAGCCGGGCACTGGGCCCTTCCAGACATGGGACAGCAGCCTATGTCTGCTCTCATCCACTGACCTCAGATCCCTGCCCGGGCTTGGCTGCTTCCAGCCTCATTCAGCCGAGCACAGTGCAGGGTCAGCGTTCTTAAGGTGTCTGGGAAAGCCACTGTCTTCCTCATCTTCCCCATCTTCTGTCAGAAGACTCAGTCTTCCAGAAAAGTCTCCTGAGGACCTACCAGGGCCAGGCACTGTGTCAGATATGGGGCAGAAAACACTGAATGAGAAGGATGAGGCCTCTGTTCTCACAGAGCTTATCTTACAAGGCAAAGAAACAAAAAGCAAAATAAGCAAAAAACACAAGCACAGGAATCAAAAAAGTGACCAAGGAAAGTAACTACACATTTTGGAGAGTTCACTGAAAGAGATAAAGAGGGTGATGTGATAAAGAGAGGAAGGTGCACAAGGAAGCTTTTTATTTTTTTTTCTTGGAGATGGGATCTTGCTCTGTCGCCCAGGCTGGAGTGCAGTGGTGCTTTCACAGCACACTGCACCCTTGATCTCCCAGGCTTAAGCGATCTTCTCACCTCAGCTGCCCAAGTAGCTGGACCATAGATGTGCACCACTGCGCCTGGCTAATTTTTTATTTTTTGTGGAGATGGGGTCCCACTATGTTGCCCAGGCTGGTCTTGAACTCCTGGCCTCAAGCAAACCTCCCACACCGAGCCTGGGGAAGTTTTTTGAAGGAGGAGGTAATGCTTACCTCTCTGGACAGGTGACATTTAGTTTGAGGCCTGACAAATGCATATGAGCTGCTTGAAGAGTAAGCAGGGAAGGGTGGTCCAGGCAGAAGGGACAGCAAAAGCAAAGAGCTTGGCATGTCTGAGGGACTGAAAGAAGGCTGGCAAGGCTGCAGCATGGTCCACAAGGAAGAGAGAAGTCC
Source organism: Nomascus leucogenys (assembly GCF_006542625.1). Lineage (NCBI taxonomy): Eukaryota > Metazoa > Chordata > Mammalia > Primates > Hylobatidae > Nomascus > Nomascus leucogenys. The sequence goes on from NC_044397.1 coordinate 76,680,906, forward strand.
CAGGTAAGAGATAAAAGCAGGCAAGACTCAAATCAACCAGGGCTAGGATTGATTCTCAGAGCACAGAGAAGCACTGAGGAATTCCAGGCTGCAGAGAGAGACCTTGGGTCGTTGAAGTACTTGTTCCTCCATCCCCAAGTGAAACGCGAGGGTCCTAGTAATTCACTTTGGGGATCCTGGGAGGGTTAAAGGCATCTCAGGACCAAGATAGAGACTGATACAGAACAGACGCTCACCTTCTCATAAAATAAAACACACAGCCTATCCCATGCATAAATAAATATTTAGACTTCCCCGCAAAGTAAGAATGCTGTCCTAGGGGTGAGGGTTAGAAAGAACATAGCCCCTGTGACATAGCCACCACTGGCCAGCACTGTAGTTGCAGCTTGAGGTCCAATCATACCTGTGTAACCTTGGGGAGGTAACTTAACTTATCCACGCATATTTCCTCATCTATAAATAGAGATAATACCTACGTCATAGACTTTTTTGAGGATTAAATGAGCATATACACACATACACATATACATACAGTGCAGAGAATAATTTCTAGTACATAGTAAATATACAATATACATTAGCTATAATTATAATAATAAAACTACTTTTCTCCTATCAGGAGGCACTTATCCACCTTGAAAACAAGATGTGGAAGCCTTTTCAATCCCATATAACCAAACCTAGGACAATCTCAATTACTATTTTTTTTTTTGCTTTAACTATAAGATGACATATTTTGAGTTTAGTGGCTAGAGATCGTTTTTGTTGGGAAGGAAAGCATGTCAAATAAAATTTTTCTCTCTCCATGGGTTAGATTTGTTTTAGTTTTGGTTTGCTTTACAGAACTGGGTAATTATTTTAAATGTAAAGTATTGGTTTATCCATTGAAGGTTGGTCAAAAACTTTAATAATTGACAAACTGTGAGAAATGCCATACATTAACAGATTAATAGTGGTTACAGCGGGACAATGAGATAATGCATTTTTTGTATCTATATTTTATATTTTTTCTATTATGAACATTGCTTGGCTCTGTTCAAGATAAATTAAAAACTCAATGTAAGGTAAAACAAGTATATCTGGAAGTGTGTGATGATGGCAAGGATACGAGGAGAGTCTATAGGGCCTGCCTCACTCTTTGCAGATGATCATTTGTTTTATCTTGGACAAATGTCTAAGATGGAAAAAACCATTCTTTTTCACACAGCGTTGTGATAAAGATTAAATGCAGCATGTAGTGAATGCCCAATAAGCCCCAGCTCTGTAGTACTATGTAGTGTTTTAGAGTATATGAGTTCACACAAAAGACCCAAAATAGCCAAATTTTACTGAGCTATAGTAACCAAAAGAGCATGGTTTTGGCATAAAAGCAGACACAGAGACCAATGGAACAGAAGAGAGAACCCAGAAATAAATCTACACATGTACAGTGAACTCATTTTCAATAAAGGGGCCAAGAAGATACACTGGAGGAAAAACAGTGTCTTCAATAAAGGGCACTGGGAACACTGGAAATCCATACACAGAAGAATGAAACTAGACCCCCATCTCTCATCATATGTAAAAATCAAATCAAAATGGATTAAAGATTCAAATCTAAGACCTCAAACTATGAAACTACCACAAGAAAACATTGGAAAAACTCTCCAGGACATTGGTCTGGACAAAGATTTGAGTAATACCCACAAGCACAAGCAACCAAAGCAAAAATGGACCAATGGGATTATATCAAGTTTAAAAGCTTCTGCACAGCAAAGGAAACAATCAACAAAGTGAAAACACAATCCAAGGATAGGAGAAAATATCTGCAAACTACCCGTCTGACAAGGGATTAATAACCAGAATACAGAAGGCGCTCAAGCAACTCCAGAAAAAAATCTAATAATCCAATAAAAAATTGGGCAAAAAATTTGAAGAGACATTTCTCAAAAGAAAACATACAAATAGCAAACCGACATATGAAAGGGTGTGCAACATCATTTATCATCAGAGAAATGCAAATCAAAACTACAATGAGATATTATCTTGCCCCAGTTAAAATGGCTTATATCCAAACGACAGGCAATAACAAATGCTGGCGAGGATGTGGAGTAAAGGGAACCCTCATACACTGTTGGTGGGAATGTAAATTAGTACAATCACTGTGGACAACCATTTGGAGACTTCTCAAAAAGCTAAAAAATAGAGCTACCATATGATCCAGCAATCCCACTACTGGGTATGTACCCAAATGAAAAGAAATCAATATATTGAAGAGATATCCACATTCTTATGTTTGCTGTAGCAATGTTCACAATCAGCCAAGATTTGGAAGAAACCTAAGTGTCCATCAACAGATGAATGGACAAAGAAAATGTTGTATTTATACACAATGGAGTACTTTTCAGCCATAAAAAAGAATGAGATTCAGTCATTTGCAACAATATGGATGAAACTGGAGGTCACTATGTTAAGTAAAATAAGCCAAGCATGGAAAGACAAACATCGCATGTTCTCTCTTCTTCATGGGATCTAAAAATCAAAACAATTAAAACCATGGAGATAGAGGGTAGAAGGATGGTTACCAGAGGCTGGGAAAGGTAGTGGAGAAGTCAGGGGGAGATGGGGATGGTTAACAGTACAGAAAAATAGAATGAATGAATAAAGCCTAATATTTGGTAGCACAACAGGGTAACTATAGTCAATAATTTAATTGTACATTTTAAAATTCCTAAAAGTATTGGATTATTTGTAACACAAAAGATAAATGCTGAGGGGATGGATACCCCGTCTTCAATGATGTGATGATTAGTACACATTGCATGCCTGTATCAAAATATCTCATGTACCCCATAAGTATATATACTTACTATGTACTCACAAAAATTTTAAATTTAATAAATAAATAAACATGATCACATTGGAAAAAAAGAGTATGTGCGTTCGAATCTTGGTTCTTTCAATAATTAGCTGTGTGACTTTGGATAAGTCACTTAACCTCTCTGTGCCTCCATTTCCTTGCATCTTATAATAATGGTGCTTACCTCCCAAGGATTATTAGTATGTGAGGATTAAAAGAGTTAACATCTGTAAACAATCGAGAACAGTGTCTGGCACATGGTAAGTGCTATGTAACTGCCAGCTCTTATTACATTATGAAATCTGAATCTAAAACTTCAGAAAAGCATATGGTTCTATAATCATGTAAATATGGTTTATTTTCTGGTGACAAAAATAACAAGCAAGAATAGCATGGCATTTTAGTATCATTCATTGGCAGGGACATTAATTTTTATTCATGTATGAACTTATGTTTATGTGGCAAAAAAAAATCAAGGTCCTAATTTTTAAAATTTGTTTCCATATATTTAAACACAAGCTATAATTTCAGGACTACCCAGCAAACTCTTAATTACCTGAGCTAATTTCTCCAATGAGCACTTTCTTTGCCATCGCTCTGTCTCTATGTTGTTCCCCAGGGCGCAACAGGATTCAGTAAATCCATAGGCGTATTTGTTAGATTATGCAATCACACAGCATGGCAGGTACACAGGTGGTCCACTTTCTTATCTTTTTAATTTTTATTTATTTATTTTTTAGAGACAGGGTCTCGCCTGTTGCCCAGGCTGGAGTGCAGTGGTGCAATCACAGGTCATTGCAGCCTCGAACCCCTTGGCTCAAGTGATCCTCCCACCTCAGCCTCCTGAGTAGTTGGGACTACAGGCACATGCCAGCAAGCCTGGCCCTACTTATTTATCAGATATAATTGTTGTCAGCTGCCTATCTTGCCTGGAACCATGCTAGGTGTTGAGGAGTCCTAAATGAAGAAAAGATGTAGTCTCTAGATCACATAGTAGTCGAGAGCATGGGATTTTGAATTTGAGCTCCATCCCATCTGTCTGCTCTTTACATTAAGACCTACATGATCTTGGACATGCTACTGAATTTCTCTGAATTTCAATTCTCTAGTCTGCAAAATAGGAAGAAGAATAACGACAACTACCTCATAGGTCTGTTGTGAAGATGGAAGGAGAAGCTAGCTATAAAGCATTTAGCATGTGGTCAATTCTCAATAAATGTTAGCTCTTGATATGTGGCCTTCAAGGCAGGCAGACACAAGCTGATAACTACACATCTCCATGAAAGTGAGATCCAGTCTCAAGGGAGACTATGAGAGTGCAGAAGGGGGAGTTCAACTGACCTGTAGGAGTCAGGATTTAATAAAGGAGAACTAGAAATGCTATTATTCTTAGCACCTCCTGTCCCCCACCCTGGTGCCTGCTCAACCCATTGCCCATGATCCTTTGTCAAGCAGATCTGTCTCTGTCTCAGACAGCAGGTAAGACGCCATGTTCCATGTCTCTGGTCCCAGATCCAATCACTGAAGCTTGCTCTCGTCCTCATGGACTGGGACAGTCAAGGTTTTCTTACTCAACCACACATCTGATGCTTTAGTCTATGTGACAACATCCCAAAGAACTTGCCATCCAGGTGCAGCCAGCAGACTGCAGTGACCGTGAACTTTCCCTGTGAGAGACTGGGCATTGTCTTTAATGTGCTTGGCACTATTGGCAGACAGGACCTGGTCCTGGCCCTTGGAAGCAGCCTGTGACATGTAAACTCCATCCCAGAAATGAGCCCACCATGTCCTACCCATGGCTTGTCTGCCACAGCCATTCACAGGCCCATTTCTATTCCAGTGGTAAGTTCTCCTTACCACTCAGCAACTAGTGACTTCCGTTCAGGAGGCTGGGCACCAACTCACACTGTCCCCGTGCACTGTGTTCTGGATCCGCTCTTGGCCACGACTTCTGAAGTTCTGACCATTGTCTTAAGCTGCTCCTCACAGTAGCTTTAATGACCTCCTAAGGCCATTTGCCTATCATCATTTTCTCTTATTGTTGATTCCTCCTCACAGAGAACTGTAACCCATCTCCCTGTAACTGGAGTTATCACGCCCATTCCCATCCTAGGGGCCATCCTGAAGATGTTCCTTCTGCAGCTTGTCTTGGGATAGTCTCCCATTAACTCCACCTCTTTCCAGGGATGCTGTCCTGGCCCACTTGATATAGACATGAGGTAGATGATGGCTTTTCTGTTATCCATCGTAGGGAACATTTACATTTGCATGGTAGCTTCATAACAATGTGGGAAATTCTGACACACCTCCTATCACCCCACAACAGCAACTTCTCTTTCTGCCTGCAGAATTAAAATAAAGAACTGCAAACACCACCAGGAGCAGCAACCCATTTTCAAAAATCCTCGGCAGGGTCTTGTGAGCAGGTGCTAGGTCTGCAATATGTATTGGCAGAGTTGTGCCCTGGAATGCACAGCAAACAGTAGACAGGACTTATTGGAATGAAACCTGTGAAGTATTACATCTTTCCCTTTCTCTGCATGCAAAATGATAGAAAAAAGCAGGGACGGAATAATGCGATGTGTTTGTGTGTAATGCCCTTGTCCTGTAGTTCCAGGAAGTGGGGGTAATTCTGCATAATGGCATGGCCAGTCCTAATGACCCTCTCTCACTGAGAGGATGGCAAGTCTTTCTGCAGGCAATCCTTCCTCTGCTCTTCCAGATCCATTCTCTTCTCCTCTCTTCCCTCTGTGCCCTAGGAGGCTGCCCTCTACCGATTGCCCCTCCCCACCACCAGATTCCCTCAATTGGAGGGCTAAAGGGTGGAAGGCCCTAAACTGCCTGCTGGGCACTGGGTAGTAGTGGCTGTGTGTCTCCACACTTGACAGGCAGCCCCTCTCCCACAGCTATGGCCCTCCCCCATGGGGTCTTCCCTTGGCCCCCTGTCCCTCCAGGCTCAGAGGTTGGAAAAGCCCCCTGCTGTGGCTGTGGCTAGTCCCCAGTTAGCCTGCGCACATTGCACTTTCTTTGATTACCCCTTGAAGTGTGCCATCTGTTTCTCTGGGGACCCTAACTCATAGTGGTCTATGACTGAGGAATATGTAATCATGTTCTTCTGACGCCCAGAACCATATGAGCACTACATTTTCCGGATCATAGCCCAGATTTGCAAAGCCTTGACCTTGGGGCTCAGAGAGACTCAGGCTCCACAGAGGAGTCAACAGACTGGAGAGATGTCATCTAAGCACCCTTCCGGTATCTCTCAGAATCTGGACTCACTTGAACCGAGAAAAGTCAGACCATTCAGGGCATATTTGGAATGAGGCAGGCGGACTTGTTTGGAAATGCTTCCTGATTGGTAATATTGGTCTTGTGACATGAAAAGCTTAGTCAGAAAGAAGGAAGAGAAGGCAACTCAGATTTATTGCCATTGACTTAGTCCTCACCACAACCCTACTGAAAAAGTATTTTATTATCCTCAATTTATAGAGGAGAAAATTTGAGGTAAACAATAGCAAGAGAGAGCCAGGAACCAAACACACATCTGCCAACTGCAACGCCTACGGGCTTTCCACCACCCCCAACACTTTTCTTTCAAGACTGATTGAAGATTTCCCTTGCAGCAGTGAAAATTCCCTTGCAGCAGATGAGAGATAGGACATTATCTTGGAGAACATTATTATTCCCGATTTTTATGAAGTGCCAACTAAGCTAAACGTTTTGGAGCTTTTTTTTTTTTTTTTTTTTAACTCCAGTCATATGTTTAGGATAAAAGTGATTGGGTAAAAACTGGATGGAATTTACTAGAAAGACTGCAAGAGAAACATAAGTACTTACTTATGTTAATAACACTTTTTCTAAATGAAGGTGTTATTACGCCCTTCAGGTCTGTTTTTATTTCATTTCTTCAATTTACCTGAGTCTGCCTTCTCAGTTGTCCTTATTTTGACTGTTTCTGCCCCAGTGAGGTGCTACAGATCCTGTGAAATCACTACTTTCGCAGCTGTGCTTGCTACATTGCAGAGAGGCAAGAGAAATAGTCTCTCTGCTTCCCTTTTAAAACCTGACAGTCACACCTTCTACAGTTCAAAGCCACACTGTATGACGTTAGCAGGCTGACATAAATGGACACTCATGCGAAAGATTATTCATTCAGTGGCTTTTTCCATATGGGAAAAAAAAATAGCCATTAGTTAACCTTTGTAGAGTTTAACAGTTTACAAAGCCATTTTCCAAACATTAATTTAATTTTGTTCTTAGAATGATCTATGTGATGGTTGTATTTTTTCCCCTTATTTTGCCAACGACGAATCTGAGTTTTAGAGAGGGAAAGTAATATGACTGAGGTCACACCATCAGTAAAAGCAGAGCTAGGACTTGAATTCAGGCCCTCTACCTCCAAATCCTATGCTATTCTTAGAACAGAGTGGAACAACCCATTTTCTAGTACTGTGGGATGGTCTCTGCACTGCGTGGAATTAATCTAAACACCTGTGAATCCTGGAAATACATTTATGATATAAATACATGAATATTGCTCTAGAAGGCTCTGGATCCTATGGGTTATTTCTAAAGAATAGGTCTCAGGCTGTCCCCTTGCCCTGGAGACTGGAGAAACTTTGTCAGACACCTTTCCACACGGACACCTTTCCACAGTGCAAACTGCTCTGCACCGCACCCCCAGTCCAAGCTCCTAGCACAACCCCTAGACTTAAGTTTGAGGCAACCTCGAGGGAATAATTAGTGGGAATTCAAAATGTCTTCCTTACTCTCTACCTCTACAGTACCTACTAGAGTCTCATGGTCCCTAGAGCTCACCTGAAACTGCAGGAGTCCTGATATCCCTCCCATTAGCATCCTATACTCTGGACCTCTGATGTTCTATATAAAGAGGCACCCTCAAATTTTCTGTTCTCCTAAGCTAAGCCTTGGAGAGAATGGGAATACCCCTACCAATAGTTTCTACTCTAAGTGTCCAGGTTATCTGACTGCAATTACCAGTCCCATAACATACCAATTATATAATCATATGTGCCTCTCTTTCCAGAATAACATAGAACCTATCTCAAAGGGTTGTTGTGACACTAACAACTACGTATGTTAAGTATTTTGCATAACATCCAGTACACAGTAAACACTTTATAATAGTTATTATCATAAGGCATGAACTGCATAGAACCCAGAACTGCATAACTGCGTCATTCAGGAGCCCTCATGGTAGTATTTTCAAAAAGTTTAACAGTCTTTTTAAAAAAAATAAACAAATAACTTGAAACAAAAGTACATGCAACATGAACAACTGTATTGTGAACAAGTTAGACAATCCTGATGAAAAGGACAAATTCCTAGAAAGACACAAACTACCAAAAATGACTCAAGAAAAAATAGAAAATCTGAATAAACCTGCAACAAGCAAAGAGACTGCATTAGTAACACACACACACACACAAACACACACACACACACGCAACTTTCCACAAAGGAGAGATGGCTTCACTGCTAAATTCTACCAAATATTTAAAGAAGAATCAACACCAATAGTTCAAAAACTCTTCCAAAGAATAAAAAGGAGAAACAATTTCCAACTTATCTATGAGGCCATTATTGCCCGATATCAAGGCAATCAACAAGACAAGGATATCACAAGAAAAGAAAATACACAGCAATATTTCTTATGAATATAGATACAAGAATCTCCAGCAAAATAAATGTTGGGATTTGCAACCCAAATCCAGCAACATATAAAAAGGATTATATACCATGACCATGTGGGATTCATCTCAGAAATACAATATTGGTTTAGTATCTGAAAACCAATCAATATAACAATCAAACTCAATAGAATAAAGCATAAAAACTGCATCAAAGCTGCCTATAAAACAAACAAACAAACTACACACAACACAAATCCTATAGTTAATATCACATGTGTGTAACACTGAATGTTTTACACTTAGGCTCAGGAACAAGAGAAAGACATCAGTTCTCACTACTTCTATTTCACTGAAGGTTTTAGCCATGGCAATTAGGCAAGAAAATGAAATAAAAGGTATCCAGATCGGAAAGGACCCAGTAAAACTATCTCTATTCACAGATGACATATTCTTGTATATGGAAGAAACTAAGGAATTAGCCAACTAAAAAAAGAAACTATTAAGACCAATAAATGTGTTCAGCAGCCTTGTAGGATACAAGGTAATATACCAAACTCAATTGTGTTTCTATACACCAGCAATGAGCAATCAGAAAATGAAATTAAGAAAACAATTTTATTTACAGTAAGCATCAGAATATAAAATTATTGGGAATAAATTTAACAAAAAAGCACATGACTTGTACATTGGAAACCACAAAACATCATTAAAAAGCTAAAGTGTACCCAAATATGTGGAAAAACATTCATGAATTGGAAGAATTAGTATTGTTACATGGCAATATTCTGCAAGTTGATCTACACATTCAGCACCATCTTAAACAAAATCCCAGCTTTCTTCTTCGCAGAAATTGGCAAACTGATCCTAAAATCGATAGGGAAATTCAATGGGCCCATAATAGCTAAAACAATCTTGAAAAGGAACAAAGTTGGAAGATTCACATATTCTGATTTCAAAATTCATTACAGAGCAACAGTAATCAAGACAGTGCAGTACTGGCATAAGGATAGACATACAGATCAATAAGATAGAACTGAGAGTCCATAAGTAACCCTTACATTTATCATCAATAGATTTTCAAGAAGGACGCCAAGATCATCCAACAAAAGAAAAAAAAAAATCTTTTCAACAAATGATGCTGAGACAACTGGGTACCCATATGTGAAAGAATAAAGGTGGATCTCTAATTCAAAATATATACATAAATTACCTTAAAATCAAACATAGAACAAAACATAAGAGGTAAAACTGAAAACTCTTAGAAGAAATCATAGACATAAATCTTTACCTTGGATTTGGCAAAAAAAAAAAAAAAATCCTTAGATAAGAACCTAAAAGTACCAGCAACAAAAGAAAAACATAGGTCAATTGGACTTCATTAAAATTAATTTTTTGTGTGCTTCAAAGGACACCATGAAGAAAGTGAAAAGAAAACCCACAGAATGGGATAAAATATTTGCAAATCATATATCTGGTAGGGTCTAGTATCCAGAATATATACTAAAAATATTCTTGCAACTAAACAATAAAAAAGCAAATAACCTAATTAAAAATGGAGCAAATGATTTGAATAGATATTGCTATACAGAAAATACACAAATGGTAAGTAAGTACATAAAAATATCGTCAACATCAGTACTCACTAGGGAAAGGCAAATGAAAAGTACAGTGAGATACCACTTCATACCCACTAGAATGGTCAAAATCAAAGTGACACCTAAAAAGCGTTGGTGATGATTCAGATAAATTAGAGTCCTCATATATTGCTGGTGGGTTTGTAAAATGGGGCAGCCACTTGAGAAAACAGTTTTGCAGTTCCTCAAAATGTTAAACAAAGAGTTACCAAATGACCCAGCCATTCCACTCCTGGGTGTATACCCAAAAGAAATGAAAACATATGTTCATATAAAAACTTGTAAACTCGTACATCAATGACCATGGCAGCATTATTTGTAATAGCCGAAAAGTAGAAATAACCCAAATGCCCAACTAATGAATGGATAAACAAAATATGATATAACCATACATTAAATGTTATTTGACTATAAAAAGGAATGAAGTACTGATACATGCTACAACATGGGTGAACCTTGAAAAAATTATGCTAAATGAAAGAACACAAACACAAAATGTCATGTATCGTGTGATTCCATTTATATAAAATGACCAGAATAGGCAAACCCAAATAGACAGAAAGTAGATTAATGGTTACCAGGGGCTACAGGGAGAAAATAATGGGGAGTGACTGCTAATTGATACAAGGTTTCTTTTTGGGGTGATGAAAATGTTCTAAAATGAGACAATGGTGATAATTACACAATTCTGTGATCACATAGTACTAAAATACACTGAATTGTATACTTTAAAAGGGCATATTTTATGATATGTGAATTATATCTCAATAAAGCTGACATATATATTTATATTCATATATATATATAAAACTACAAGTGGGCTCTCTACATTGTACTCCAGTTTTCCTGTTTGAAAAATGACAATGGATTTACATATCTTCTGAAATAAAATCAGGACACATTTTGACATGAGAATTTTCTGCTTTTAATTTATTTAAACGAAAAAGTCTACATACTCAATCACATTCATGAAATCATTTTACTAATCATCTGTTGGGAAAGTGTTACAATGACATGAAATTGGAGTTGTCACAGAAAATCCTAGAGGTACAGCTTCACGTAAATCAGCCATTAGCTCACATCAGATATATATATTTCATTACTCAAAAAACACACCCTAATATATAGACTCTACTCATGATGAATTAATGAAAAATTATGACTGCCAACAGACTTTTATGCAGGAAAATAAATACCACCTATTTTCTACTCTAAACTCAGAGTCTGAACATCTAACCAACATAAATGCTAAAAAAGATACCCATCAAAAACTGCAGGAAACAGATCTTGTCTTGCTGATGGGTGTCTAATATAATAGGCACTCCATAAACATTTGTTGAACAAATATGTGAATTCTCCCACCAAATCCTAGGTCTTCCTTCTTGTCTCTGTCTTTCCTTTATACACCTTCTCTAGGGACTATATATTTTTTTCTTTCAGAGGCAGGGTCTCGCTCTGTTGCCCAGTCTGGAGTGCAGTGGTGCCATCACAGCTCACAGGTCATTGTAGCCTTGAACCCCTGGACCCAAACGATACTCCTGCCTCAGCCTCCCGAGTAGCTGGGACCGCAGGTGGGCACCACCAAACCTGCTAAGTTTTTGTGGGGATTTCGTTTTGTTTTTTTGTTTGTGTTGTTGGTAGAGATGCGAGTCTCACTGTGTTGCCCAGGCTGGTTTCAAACTCCTGGGCACAAGCAATCCTCCTGCCTTCTGAGTAGCTAGGACTACAGGCACAAGCCACTATGCCCCCCATAAGATGCACATCTCTTTTATACACTTTCTTCCACCCCTTCCAGGCTTTCTTCTCCTTTTCCAACTACTTTTATCCCCTCTCACTTCCTTCTTTCTCCTCTCTCTTCCTCCCACAATTCCCTGACATCTCACTAATGAATAGCTGATGTTTACGAAGCATTTACTGTGCAAAACGGCCTTCCTTTAATCCTCACAGTAACCCTACTAATGATGTTTTTCTTAACCCATCTGTCTTACTTATTGCCAATTCCTATGTTCTTTAGAAGTCATCTTAGCTATCACCATCTTCATGACGGATACCCCACCTGAAGAACTAATTAGGAGACTCCCCTTGTGACTTTCCATGCCCTTTTGCCCTTACCCTCCTGAAAGCCATTGGAAGGCAAAACATACTAACACCAGAGTTAAAACTTCAGGCTCTGGAGTCAGACTGCTGGGCTTCAATTCTAGTTCTGCCAGTTACCAGGTATGTAATCAGGGGTCTATGCTTCGTCTCTTTGTGCCTCAGTTTCCTCATCTGTAAATTAGGGGAAATAACAGCATTAGCATGTGTATCATTGGGTTATTATGAAGTTTAAATAAAATGACATGTGTAAAGCAATTAGATATGGTATGTATATATTTATACGTAAATATCTTCCATTTTATCCTCTCCCTTTTGCCTTTTTTCATGTCTATCTTTGCTCTTCCTGCAACCTTTTATTTCCTTTTATAAACATAATGATATTAATATGACTCCTTGACACTTGTAAAATATGTAATCCTTTCAAAATTCTTCTTCCTCAAAGCAATTCTGGGAAGTTGGCAGGAGAAATGATTTTATAGAGCCATCGAATGTCTTTATACATCTCATTACAGTAGTGGAACAGTTGTAATCAGCAGGTAGTGAAGTTGGTGTGAGTAACAGAAGACGCAATTGCAGGACAGGACCTGCAGCTGTAGGAAAATCATTTGCCTCAAAGCCCTCTTTATGTCACTCGTTTACTTCTCTGAGCCTTGTTTTCCTCATCTATAAAATGGGGATAATGATGCCTACTTTGTAAGACTGTGGTAAGGATTAAACAAGATAATATATATGAAGCATGTGTTCAGCGCCAGAGACATACAAAACACTCAGTAAACATTAATTAATGACAACAGGACCCCACAAGGGCAACATGACAGAACCAGTCAAAGACGAGGCCAGCATAAACCCAAGTGGGAATCTCTGCCCCCCCACCACGTCACCCTGCCTTCCCGCCTGCACACAGCCCATTCAAGTTTCCAGCAGACACGTCAGCCAATCCATAAATGTGTATCCATGTCTGCCATCTGCCTCGGGCTTAAGCAAAACGGAGGGAAGTAGGGGGAGAGGCTGGAGTGCAGAAGAGGGGATGTAACCCATGAGCCAACTCATGATGACAAGATTCCAAACCTAAAATCACGTCATGGGCCCTTTGAAGGGCCCTTTCCATGACCTAATGACTCTAATCTGACAACAAGCCTCACTTTTCTAGGAGGTCTTTGCAAAAGGAAAAGGGTTCCTTTGCCTAATCCTTCTTTTCAGTGCTTCCCCACTCTTCCAACCCAGAAGAAAAGATGGCCAACCTGAAAACTCAAATTCTGACTGATCAAACAGAAAAACTGGATCACTGGACAAAGGCTGAGACAGGTGGGGTGTGCAGCGGTGGCTGAATGGAAGCTCTGAAGATGGACTCCCCACACCACACACACACAAGAGCATGACCACCACAAACCACTCAGGTTGAATTTCTCTGGACGGCTCAAATAAAGCCCAGTTTCACTGGGGCGTTAGTGGATGGTCACTGGATGGGTGTGGGGAGCAGAATGGAGGCCCTGACGGCTACAGTCCATCTTGGCAGGGAAAGCGACAGGGTGTGGGTGTCCTGTCATCAGATCTGCATGACATCGACCCAGCCCATTACATCAGCAAGAATCGCATCACTCAGGGAGCAATACAGGCCAGGCCCACCAGGGTCATCACACCCACAGCACAGCATGCAAAGCCTTGGCTTCTCGCCTTCATGGCTCGTGCAGGACTCCCTATGGGAACTGCCATTTCCAAGGCCCACTGTGTCTCAGGCACCACCTAGGTATTGCATTTATGTCAATCCATTTAATTCCCACAACACCTCTTCCAAGAATACTATCACATCCATATTTTACTGGTGACTAGGTTGGGCTCAGAGAGGCGAAGTCATTGACCAAGATCACACAATCAGTGTGCGACGAAAGTGGGATTCAAATCCAGGTCTGTCTGAAACCACAGCTCATGTGATTTTTTCAACAAACTACATGACATCTACAGTAACTTTGGGATCACTCTTATGACACAGCCCTTGCCTGCCTGCCTATATTTGCGATTACATAACTTCAATGTTCAATAATAGTAAAAGGCCTTTTAAAATTCAATAATAGTAAAAGGCCTTTTCTTAAATGTCCCTGTAAACTTAAATCCAACTTTACGTAAGTTTGGATTGCTCTTTGACATGTTCAAAGCACACCCATGTCATGCACATTTGCAGTCCATGAAGCTAGGCCCCAATTCTGCCCATCTGTTTTAGAAGTTGTACCAAGCCACACTGGGAATCACAACCAAGTTATCAGATCCTAGTCAGTTTATATCTTCTCATCATCCCCTTCCCAATTCATTTATTCAACAAATATTTGCTTAGTGAGTACTATATGGCCAGGCATCTTGCTAGACACTGGAAGATATAAAATAAGTAAGACACAGTCTCAGGCCTTTCCCCAAGATCTAAAACTAAGTCTGTCACCAACTCTCAGTTTCTGTTCTAGGGTTCTGTCTTGGCTCCCTGTTTCTGAATCTCTGTTCTAGTCACCTGAGTAGGAACACAGCTTCCTCTTACGGGGGATAGGGCCCTGTCATGCTCCACCAATCCCCTTTCCAGGCCTAGAGTCCTGTTCAATGACAAGAAATCTGAGGCGACAGCTCCTATTCACCCTGAGGTCTTAGTGTGCCTGCCTGTTGGTACACCCCACCTCCTCATGTTGGGCTCCCATTTCAAATCTCTCAACAGGACTGTGAACAGCTACTGTCACAGGCTCCAGGTTAAACCTTTTCTCAATAGGGCTGGCCCGAGATTCTATCCTGAGTCAGGGAAAAACCCAGTTCCAAGCCTGCCTACCCCCAATCCTACCTTAGCAAGTGACCAGATCATATCCAACTGACTCCCAGGACAAGATGGAAATGGTCTCTTTGTTTCTCTGTCTGAAAGCCAGTCTCCTACAAACACAAACTTTTCTGCACGTATCTCTAACATACCCAAGCACATCAACATAAAATCCAATCCCTGGAATTGTCCACTGTCTGAGATTTATAATTCATTTTATTTGCTTCTTGTCTGGTACCTTCTCAAAAAAAAAAATTTTTAAGTGTTGAAATTATTTTGGGAGAAAGATAAAGACTGTTTTCAGGTCAGCTACTCTCCAGTTCCACCAGTGAGTAGCAACTGCCTGCTCCATGCAAGACACGGGGGAGGAGCTCATCCCTCTGCTTATTTCAGTGACTTGCTTCTCAGCATATACAAATTTAGGTCCTTACGATGAACAGGCCAATCCAAAATCTAGCAATGGTAAAATTCATAATCGCAGGTGCTGTGATTTGAATGTCTCCTCCAAAATTCAAGTTGAAATTTAATTGCCATTGTGGCAGTATTAAGAGGTGGGACCTTTAAGAGGTGATTAGGTCATGAGGGCTTCATCCTCATGAATGAATTAATGGTATTATCACAAGAGTAGGTTAGTGGTCGTGGGAGTGGGCTCCTAATAAGAGAATACGTTCAGCCCCATTTTCTCTCTGTCTCGAGTGTTCTCACTCTCTCTCACCCTTCTTTGCCATGTGATGCCCTGTGCTACATTATTAAGTAGCAGGAAGGACCCCAAAAGATACCAGCACCATGTTCTTGGGCTTCCTTGGCCTCCAGAACCATGAGCCAACTAAATCAATCTTTATAAATTACCCATCTGTAATATTCTGTTATAATAGCAGAAAATGGACTAAGACATAAGAGAAAGCTTCACTCAGCTTTACTCTTGTTCTGGCTGCTGCCAAACAAGAAGGGGGTGTGCCCAGGCACAGTTCTGTAAGGAGAGAGCAAGAATAAAGTAAGTGAGGTCTGTCTATATGCAAAATGGCAGACACAACACCCATATTTAAGGAAGACCTGCTTACCTGCCCTGGTGAAAGCGACATGATCTTTAAAGAGGATTTTTTATTTACCTAAGAATTTCACAAAGACTTTGGAACTACAACAACATCCAGGGCTCCTTTCTGGAGAGAATTATTGTGCTACCAAAAAGGTCTTTAGAAGCAGCCTCTTGGCTGGAGGAGTAGTACCCCCATTAGCAGGCAATCCTTCACAATGAAGCCCCCCACCCTGGCCAAAGACCATTGTCACAGGGCTTTCAATGCCCAGTCCATAACCATGAGTGAGAGCATCTGAAACAGCACGAGAGAGATTTGTTTTCCAAGAGCAAAGGAAACAAACTAGGGGACAAGTCTCCAAAGACTGAACCTTCATGACCAGCAAATGCCTGCTGGAAATTTATATGCTGTGAGTGTAAAAGCAGTGAAATTCGATAATCTCAAAGCCACAGATTTGTAACTTGCACTTATGTAAATATTTATGGATTCTTTGGGGGAAAAAATCAATCCTCTCAGCCTTTCTCTTTAGTACATGCTTCAGAGGGAACATTTTTTTCCTCTTAAGAGGAGGATGTAAACTCTAGCTATGGCTTAGGAAAATTAAGTCAGCAGCCTGCCTAAGCATGATCTAAAGTCCATTTATAATTTCACTCTAAAAGATTATAACACATTATCTTCCCCAGTACCAGTGAGAGCACAGAGAAAATGCGATGGTCCCCTCTGTGGCCTGGCCTCATGGGGACGGAGGTTAAAAGTTGATCAGGTCAGTAACACTTCTTAGACAATGAGAAAAAAAAAAGGGAAGTTATCTGTCCATTGTCCATCCTTACCAAAGAGTGAAATGCATGCAGATCTCTACCCACATCCACCAGTGTCGGACACAAGCACATATAGGGCTTTCACCCAACGCTCTTGGCCAGAGGCATGGATGGTAGACTGAGAGTCTACCACGTACTTAGAGGATTTAATTTACAAATAGCATTTTTTCTTGGAATAGGTAGTCAGCTATTTTCTTCAAATAGCTAGTCAGCAGTGTCCTTTCTGCCTTCTATGTTTAGTAAAATCTTGTTCTACTTAAAGGCTTGGTTCAAATGCCACCATGAGGAAATTTCTGAGCCTCCCACCTTCACCCTCGTTCCACTCCAAAATCATCATGAACTGCTCTGTTTGTCTGATTCTTCCAACAGGTAGGAAGCTTTCCCAGTCTGCCCGTCCATCTCCTCAGCTCCTGCAGTTCGGCTTGGGGCTTCCACATTGTAAGCATTTCCAAATGTGTCTGGGAATTGACATCTGCCTACTGATAAGTGAACGATTTTTAATGCCTCAAGATTAAACGTGTAACTGATGACTTGAAGCAGGTTTCACGTGCGGCTTTGCCCCCTTCTACTTCTTTTGTCAAAAGCTGTGTTAAAAAACTGTTCATTATTTGATAAAAAGAACAGAAGTCAGTATAGGTACCATGTTCATGCACATCAGGGAGGCGCTCAGATCCATTCCGCACAATTACAGGGGAAGCTCCATTTGAGGACAAATGAGGTGGTGTGCCGAGGCCACTGTAAAATCACAACTTCAGCATCCATGTGGAAGCAGGTACCAGTATACTCTGCTCTCCACTGCCCACTAGCCCTGGGTCACATTCCATTAGAGTAGGTCGGGTCTTCCAAGTGATGAAGTTACTGTTCACAGTGGCATACCAACTCACTCAGTACTTTCGAAAAAACATTTTATATGCTTAATAGCACCCGTAGAAATAATATTCACTCCAGTTGGATCTGGGGCCCTGGGACAAACACTGGCCTTAGCCCCAATATCTGTGTTCACTGACAACCAAGCATCATGGACATAAGGTGAGGGTGGAGCGAGGGCAGACCTATCACGACATAAGCTGGTCATTAGACTCAGGAGAAGGTGAGGTATCTACAGGTGCTAGGAGGTGGCACCAGGAAGCAATCTGGCGAACATGGATGAGGAGGAAAACTGGAAAAGAGAAGTCTTGGGGGAATGCCCTGAGGAATGCCATAGGACGGCAGAGAGCCGAAGGTCAGATGCTGCCTCACTATCCTCACAGGTGCCTCTGGAGCCACACTCAGGCCAATCTGGTGCCCCAGGAAGAACAGCTGGGCCATTTTACCTACAACTGTGGCAGCTTTGGAAGAGGAGGGCGTGTTGGACAGGAATGACTTCCAACAGAAATGATGAGGAAACTTACATAGGAATAAGAATTGGAGCCGCAGGCAGTGGCTCACATCTGTAATCCCAGCACTTTGGGAGGCCAAGGCGGGCAGATCATGAGGTCAGGAGATCGAGACCATCCTGGCTAACATGCTGAAACCCCGTCTCTTCTAAAAATACAAAAAATTAGCCGGGTGTGGTGGCGGGTGCCTGTAGTCCCAGCTACTCAGGAGGCTGAGGCAAGAGACTGGCATGAACCCGGGAGGCGGAGCTTACAGTGAGCGGAGATCGTGCCACTGCACTCCAGCCTGGGAGACAGAGCAAGACCCCATCTCAAAAAAAAAAAAAAAAAAAAAAAAAAAGAATTGGAGAAGAGTCTCTTTCAGTTAGCAACTAGTTTGGACCAGAGCCTCTTCCAGCAAAAAGGTTTACAAAACCTGTCTCACACCCCAACAAAGTAAAGAGGGCGGCATTTTCATTTACAAAGATTTTATTTTGTTTTATCGCAATGCCCTTGGGGGCAGCTTGCACCTCCAGCAATTTCATGGGTGATGTTAAATACCAGATATATCTAGAACAGCAGCACATAGTAGGGCAGGCCCTGCTTCAAGGGCCTTGGGGAAATTGTTGGGGTGTTTTGTTTTGTTTCTTACCGTGATTGGAGGGGTGTTATGGGCCTCTAGGGGCAAGGATCAGGGATGCCAATTGTTTTGTCATAAGCAAGACACGCCTGCTAGGCACTTGCCTTGCACTCACCTGCTTAACTCTCAAGTGCCATTCATGTAGAGGAAACATACATTTAAAATCATATGAGAAGATAAGTCAATTTTATATGTATAAACTAAATGTCTCTGTGTGGGTTTTGTTGTTGTTGTTGTTGTTTTGAGACAGGGTCTTGCTCTGTCACCCAGGCTGGAGTGCAGTGGCCCAATTCATGGCTCACAGCAGCCTCTACTTCCCAGGCCCAAGCAATCCTCCTACCCCAGCCTCCAGAGTAGCCAGGACTACAGGCGTGTGCCACCCTGCCCAGCTAATTTTGTTGATTTTTTTGTAGAGATGGGGTCTCACTATGTTGCCCAGACTTGTCTCAAACTCCTGGACTCAAGCAATCCTCCCACCTTGACCTCCCAAAGTGCTGGGTTATAGGTGTAAGCCACCACGCCCGGCCACTAAATGTATTTTTGCATGATTTTAAGATATACAGAAATTTTCAGAACTGCAACCTGGAAATTAAGAGATCATATTTGGTTTAATTTAGAACCTTCCAGAGAGTTACTCACCATTTGGGAAAATCAGTGTTGCCAACACAAGGCACCCATGTCAGGCTGCACATTCATAGCTGCGAATTTCTGTTCATGGGAGATCTTCCCTTCCTTCAGTCTTCCAGTGTGGCAGCCTGGCATTTGCATACTGAAACACTGTGCTGCTTTCCCCATTGGACCCACCTCTCCTTGATCCATTCTCTGTCTTTCTCTGTCCTGCTCTCTCTGCCAGAGACTAAGCTCTGTGGACTGAGTCCCCCAGGCCTTTTCCCTCTGGTTTCCAGCTTTCTGCCAATAAGAGGCAGTGACAAGAGACGAGAGGGTGAGAAGAGAGAGAGGCTGGAGTATTCTTTCCCTGCCCCACACCTTGCTGCTTCCCTCTTTAGGCCCCAGCTCTCATGGGGCTCTAGGAACACCATTCCCTCCCCTGTTTCTGCAGGTCTAGGGATGGTAACAACTTCAAGCTGTTCCTAGTGCCTGGATCCTTCCTCATCCTCAGCTGGATCCCCAAATCGTACCCTCACCTTCATTCAAGTCTTTATAGTTAAACTCTTTTTACCATGCTGTTTCCTGTCAGGACCCCGACTGACACAAATACACATTATTTTATTAAAATTACATTTATTTCTTTGTTATATTACATTTAGGGCATTTTTATAATCATGTGTCTAGGGTGGGTTTTTTAGTCTATAAAATTCATTGCAAATTGTAATGATTTACTATAAAATATTTGTCAGAAAGAAGAATGATTTGACTCTGATTGGGTTTGTTTTTTTATATAAAACTCATTGGAAAACTTATAACGGTTTATTAAAAAATATTTGTCATAAAGGTAGACCATTTGAGTCAGATAGGGCTGGTGACAATGAAGGCATGGTATGGAGAAACAAAACTTTGACTAATTACAAAGTGCTGAGATTCTGCAGTGATGCTGACATCCATGATGGAAAGAAATCGCCAGTCTAAGATGGGCTGGTGTGGCACTGAAATGGACAAATAGATGATGAAGGAAAAGGAGAGTCCAAGCAGGGACCTTTCTCCCTCGGCAAAGGGAGCTGGCAGCTAAAGTTAGTACCATGCAGAGTGACACCTTCATGCAACTTCCATTGTTGTCAATATGTATATGTTCAATGTGAATATACTTTAAAATGCAGTATCTGCTTGGGAAAACCTATGGAGCTTATTCAAGAATGTGAGCTCAGGGATCACTTTTAAAGTAAGGCAAGTGAATTGCATATAAAGCCAACCCACCTTTACATTTAAGTTCCCAGGACCCAGGATGCAGAGACCAATTTAGCAACACTCTCTAGACAATGGTACCCACATAGGGATGCTCCTGTAGGACCGCCATACTTCTGTGCACGTGCAACCTTTGGTTCCCTTGTCCCACCTCCACAGCATATGTATTTGCACATGCACACACATGCACATACATGTACTGTGTACCATGAAACCTCTAGGCAGATTCAAAACACGCTATTTGTAAGCTGCAACCTCACAAACCAGCTTCACTCAAGAATAATTTTCCAGGAAAAAAAAGGTACATATAGATATAGACGCACATACACACACACACACACACACACACACACACACACACACTTTGGCAAAGGGACAGAATGGCACCCCAGAAAAGTGGCTAGAATCCAGATTCATTGTAAAATACTTGAATAACCTGGGCCTTACTTGTTTATGCCCAAACCACAGAAAGACTTGCAGAAAGCCTAACACAGCTGGGATAACTTTAGGTCTGAGGAATCTTAGATGCCAGCCACCAGTATAGAATAGCTACTTTCCAGTCAAGTTATTGTAATGAATGCACAAATTAAGGGGGAGTTCTTCCAGGAGGAGAATTACCAAGGAGAGACCCTCCCTCTGAATCATAATTTTACTTCTACTTCCCTTTGCGCACCTCACACCCACTCCATAGACACACACCACAGACCCCCTTTAAAGTTTTCCAGATCACAGCCAGTGCTGGCATACTTGTTACATCATTTACATCTGTTACAGCAACTGAAAAATCAGTAACATGTTTTGCCCAAATTACCTTGACTTGAGGCACAAAGAGCCAGGTTCCCCTCTACAGACCTAGAGTTGCTTCTAGACCCGCAAATGGTCTAGAATGGTGGATACTCGCCACATTTCAGGGCTTCCTCTGCCTCCAGGTTATAATGCCATAAAGATATGCATCTACTTCATCACCAACCACTCCAAAAACCCCATCATATCAGAAAGAAAATTACTATTTCAAAAAGACACGAATTGCAGAGAATATATGTTATAATCCATTGCATAAATTTTGCCAAGACTTGAGACAAATTTGGAAAGCCAGTGCTTATCTCCTGCCACCCTGTGTTTCTCTTCTCCCATCTAGAACCCACAAACAGACAGAGAGTAGGGGGTGTAAACTTGTGACAGGTGGAGGATCCAGCCAAGTGGATTCAGCTCCTGTGGCAATCCATTATCTGGGGAAAATTATGGCTTAACATCAACCATTTGAGTTGTTGCAATGACTCTTTTCTAAATCTATGTTGGGCATTTCCTAATTGCATATTTTCTTCAGCATGAGAAATTGCAAGCTTGGTAAATTATCTATTTCAATATTTTGCATCATATGCGAGTCAAGCATCCAAATGGCAGTTTAGAGCAGCAGGTATCACAGTTTTGAACTGGGAGAATTTTTGAGATCTTCAGGCTCTTCCTTCACCAGCTGTTTCTAGTATCATATTATGTAAAGCCTTCAGATGCCCATGATTTAAAACTCAGCTAGGCATAGTATAAGCACCCTTGGGCTTTTTATTATCTTGGTTCAACAGAAAGCATCAGAATCATTATTATCAGTCACAACAGGATTCATCAATTAAACAGCAGCTATTATGCTGACATTCTCCTTTGTGAAGAAAAGACCAAAAATAAATAAAGACAAAGAAAATTTAAATTCATTAGCAATATCCATCGATTTTCCAAAATAACAGCTTCTCTTGTTATTGTAGGGAACATGTGATTTCATTCTGGTGGTCCAAAGGAAGTCCAAAGATTCAATCTCACCACTGACTGAGCTCCTCTTGCAGACTAGACCCTTAAATTCTGACAGCTCCTAAGTCTAAGAAAACTCAGTGGTACTTGACTATTTCACTGTGAAGTAAAGGATGGGAGGGAGATAGGAGAAAGAGGAAAGGTTGACAGAAACCTTTTTAGGAGAGACTGACAGAGTTATCAACCTTGGTCAAACCATTTTAAGCAACCAATGAAGTTTTTTAAAAAGTTAACCAATTTGACATTGACATTAGGAATATTCTTCTTTGAGAGGCCCTTGAGTTACAACCTCAGGTCCCCTAGAGAAAGATCCTAACACATGATTGGGTCAAGCAACAAACAGGAATTGCATAGTCATAATTATGAATGTAATTTACTCATTTTTCACTGTTAGAGTTAACCAAAAGCACAGAAGATATCATTGAGGTTGCAAGACAAAATACAAAGGAAAATCACTTAACAATGTGGAAGTAACTATGCAGATGCCAAAGGTGGAATGTAGAAGACGGGAGGGCAAGGAAAGGATCCTAAGAGAGCTTAGAGCTCCATCTGATGCAAAACGATGGAAAGTTGGTGGGCCACAAAAGGAAGATTTAAGTGTACAGCCAATAGTGAAAGCAATAATGGAATAAAGTAATGAGAGAAGGCAGAGGTAGAGGAGACACAGGACAACTGAGCTGAATCTGCATCTTTCAAAGCAGAGACTTAAGAGATGTTATAACAGCTAATAAATAAAGAAACAAAGACAGAAGCATGTTATTGAGTTTAGCAGTAACTTCCAAAAACAAAAACAAAACAAAACAAAAAACAATTCAGAAAAGATTGCCTTCAGTGAGTGGTCAGGGGAAATGATAATATTTAACTTAAGTTCTTTGGCATGTGATATACTTTGCTTCCATGCACACATATTACATGGAAGAGGAGAAGAAGAAACTTGGCCAAAATGAAGAGGAGGGAAATGCCATTTTAAAAAAGGTAAGAGGAGTTGGTAATGCTTATGAATTGATTAAGCCAGAGTTTCATTTCTACCTCATGAAGGCTAGGTGTGTGAGCAGAGAATAGAAAGAACCTCAAAGTAGAAGTCACAATGGCCTGCATCCCAGCCGTGCTGCTGCTCCCAGCAGTGTGAACAAAAGCAAGTCATTTAACTCCTCTGGGCTCAGCTTCTATGTTTGTTAAATGAAAAGGTTAGACTAAATTATCTCTAACACCACCTGGCCCCAGGGCCCATGTTCCTGGATTTACACTGAAAACCTGAAAACCCAGCTAGCTCGTCAATTCCTCCTCCTGTGACTCCATCTACCCCTGCAGAGACTAAAATATTCAGGCCTTACATATTCTGGAAGGCAAGGTCGGTGACCAGCCAAGCTACCTGAAGAATTTAGGAGGTTAAAGATTCACTTCAGTATCTGAAAAGTCCTTCAGAGAACATATGAAGAGAGTAGTAAAATCCAACAGCCAAGCCCACCAGCTCCATGTCACTAACACTAAAGTTTCCTGGGCCCAGAAGAAAAACAAGGAGCCCAGAGAACCAAGAGCCTGCATTGGTGTCTTGCCAGAGCCAGACTGAGCTCTCCAACACCACATTAAGCAGATCTAGAAAATATTGGAAGCAATAAAAAATAAAACCATACATACACTGTATTAGTCAGGGTTCTCTAGAGGGACAGAACTAATAGGATAGATATAAAGGGAACTTTATTAAGTATTAACTTAGATGATCACAAAGTCCCACAATAGGCTGTCTGCAAGCTGCTGAGCAAGGAGAGCCAGTCTGAGTCCCAAAAGTGAAGAACATGGAGTCCCATGTTCGAGGGCAGAAAGCATCCAGCACAGGAGAAAGATGTAGGCTGGGAGGCTAGGCCAGTCTCTCCTTTTCATGTTTTTCTGCCTGCTTTATATTCGCTGGCAGCTGATTAGATTGTGCCCACCAGATTAAGGGTGGATCTGCCTTCCCCAGCCCACTGACTCAAATGTTAATCTCTTTTGGCAACACCCTCACAGACATACCCAGGATCAATACTTTTTATCCTTCAATCCAATCAAGTTGACACTCAGTATTAACTATCACATACACTCTCCCAAAAGGTCCTCTCACTAAAGTGGTTTCTTGCTACTTTTTGTGTTTTCTTTAGTGGATTTCAATCTTAATAAATATCTGCTCTAAGTAAAAAAGAAAAAGTCAATGGGAAGAAGGGAAGGCCTGAGGCATACCTGAGATGGGCTGGGAATGTGGGGCAGTTGTGTTATCAGAAGCCACATTTTGGAAATGCCACATAAAATAAAGGACCCCTGAGTCATCATGTTCTTTATCTTGCTCTCCTAGCTATATTACCACCTCACCACTTCCCACAATACACACATACACACACACCATCACTCTCCTCCCCTAGCAGGTGCATGTGTAGGCTCCATGTTCAGGCAGCAAGCTCCAGGAACATTCTCGGGTACTGCTTTCTCTCCAGCCCAGCATGGCTAAAGATCACGGAGGTTGGGCTCAGTTGAGGCAAATAACTACATGAACACACTAATACCCTAAGACACCGAATGAGTTGGTCCAAATTCCGCCACCCACTTCCCCATCGGTGTGCAGCTACCAAATGAAGAAACATGTTTGAAGGGAACTTTCAGAGTTAAACTCTAGAAAACCTCATCTTCATTTCTTGGGATCAGTCCCAGTGGAACATACCACCATGATCTGTCACATGTGAACTGCAAGACTATTTAAAGAAAGCTTATGAAAAAGAACTACCATTTGTTGAGCATTTACTGTTTACCATATTTCAAAAAACAGATGTGCGCCAGGCACTGAGCTTATAAATACAGTCAGAACATTTGCTAACATTGATGGTGTGCCCTGCAAGCCCTGTGCTACCTGTATTATCTTATTTAGGTCTCACAAGAATTCTAGAGGGTAGATGGTGTCCTGATCTCCACTTTCCAGGTGAGAAGTTAGTAACTTGCCCAAGGACACAGAGCTAGCAAGGTGTAGAGTCCAGCTCCAAGCTCAGCCAGTCAGATTCTACTACCTGTCACAGGTGGGAATAGGAAATGGTCTTGCCTTTGAGGTGCTCTTGGCTTAGTAGAGGAGGTACTTCAATACACACAATCTAGCACATAGCAGGCTCTCAATAAATGACTTTGTTTAACACTGACACCACCTGTATAAAGTGGGTAAGACAATTATTCTTTTTCTTTTCTTTTCTTTTCTTTTTTTTTTTTTGAGATGGAGTCTCGCTCTGTTGCCCAGGCTGGAGTGCAGTGGCACAATCTCGACTCACTGCAAGCTCCGCCTCCCGGGTTCAAGCCATTCTCCTGCCTCAGCCTCCCGAATAGCTGGGACTACAGGCACCCGCCACCATGCCCGGCTAATTTTTTGTATTTTCAGTAAAGACAGGATTTCACCGTGTTAGCTAGGATGGCCTCAATCTCCTGACCTCGTGATCTGCCCGCCTCGGCCTCTCAAAGTACTGGGATTACAGGCATGAGCCACCGTGCCCAGCCCAGCAATTATTCTTTTATAAATAAATAATTGGGTTCAGAGATGTCACCCAGCTATTAAAAGGCAGAGCTAGGACAGAAACCCCCAATGTCTAGTTCTTTTGTGCTCTCTGCTCTCAAAGAAAAGGGTGATGAAGACTTCACACCCTAGAACACAAGGAACATTTGGTTCGTATTTTCACTGGTGTCATATTGTGGGAGCTGCCAGAAGCCACATCATCCCACCAAGTCAGCTCCAAATGCTCCAGTTTGTGTATAGCTTCCTGGAGCTGGGGAGGCAGGAGATGAGTGCGGGGGAGGGGAGGGGCGGCTGGGGGGACCCAAAACAAACAGACCAACCAAAAACAACAAGGAAACGGTGGGCAGGCTGTCCAAGGGAACAAAGTCAGGAAAGGTGCTCCAGCTGGCCCAAGGCCTTCCTTCAGGGAAAAGGGACAGAATCAGAAAATTAAGAAAGTAACATTCACTTTCTTTGTTGGGTTTGTTTGGTTTTGTTTGTTGAGGTTGTTTTGCTTCTACTGTGAAAAGGCCTTGGATATCCTCAGCAAAGCTGCAATCGTTCCCTCACCCTCTCAAGTATGTTGGAAGAATATTGGCTCCCGGGACCCACTTTCACTCTTCAGTAAAACCCTGCTCGAAGGTCCAAGGATTCTTAGTTTCCTCCTCCACTTGACTTTGCTGTTAAAGTGCAAAAACAAAGTAATTTCCTCTTTCTGCAGCCTACTCTAGAACCTGATAAGCAGAGCCTATCTGAAGAGAAAATCCTTTTGTAAGATAGGTGGCTGTCAGAACATCTAAAAATAACTGCTTTCGAAGAGGCTAGCTCCATCAAAGAAAGTCTGAGTATAAATGTATTAGTCTGTTCTCACACTGCTAATAAAGACATATCTGAGACTGGGTAATTTATATAGAAAAACAGGTTTAATTGACTTGCAGTTCCACGTGGCTGGGGAGGCTTTACAATCATGGCAGAAAGTGAAGGAGGAGCAAAGGAACGTCTTACAAGAGAGTATGTGCAGGGGAACTGCGCTTTTATAAAACCATCAGTTCTCGTGAGACTTATTCACTATCACAAGAAGAGCATGGGAAACACCCAACCTCATGATTCAATTACCCGCCACCAGCTCCCTCCCACCACACATGGGGATTATGGGAGCTACAATTCAAGATAAGATTTGGGTGGGGACATAGCCAAACCATATCAGTAAACTTACTTTCTGCATTAACATTTAAGATTAGGAAGAAACTTATGATATTTACGACCCCACAAGAGTCATCGCATCCCCACTCTCCTATGGTTTCAGGGTGATAGAGTTTCCTCTAGAATTCTTTATTTCAAATTCTTCACTAATTGGATTTTCTCTGGCATCAGGGGGGATTGAAATGAGCCCAGAAAACAGAGCCAATAGCTTCAGGTGCTGACAGGGGCAGACCAGCAGGAGAGAAATTCTCACTGTGCTATACTAATCCATGAACACAGTGGCAGGGCTAAATAAGCACCAAGTCAAGCTTCTTTCCTTCCTATTTTTTAAGGCACAGCTTCTCCTCTGATGGAGAGGCCAGTGGAAGAGTTTTTCCCCTGCTGTGACTTGGTTGAAAGGAGCAATGATTGACCAGCTAAGTTTCACTTTGTTTCCTCACCACAGTTCAAAGGTAGGTATTACAGCCACCGATGCTCTTCATTACTCCATGTCCATCTTTATTATTTTCTCAGGAAACTGGCAAACTAGCTTCCTGAGTTGGGCCTGTGTCGAGAGAGGAGTGAATTTGCAGCATGAGATTCCTTTCTGTGGGCCGCAGGAGAACTTTGTTTGGAAAAGATGCGTCCAGTCTTCTGTTGCCAAGACCTTATGTTTCTCCCCCAGACTCCAAATTCATAGTCATTTAATATTTTATGCCAGATCAATTCAGGCACATGGCAAGGGGACCACCACAAGCTAGCATGAGCACTACCGAAACCTTTATAAAGCATTTAATGGTTTGCACATTTATACAAGCATAAAACAGTGCTGATTAGTTGATGGAGGGGCAACAGGGAAAAGGAACTTTCTGAGTTTTGTAAAGACACCAAATTAATTCCATCTTACAAAACTAAGTTTTCCATTACAAAACTTTTTATGTTTAATCTAACTGTCAAATCACCTAACACAATTGTTTTCTATGTGCTACTAAATTCCACCTCAAAACACTATTCTGATTGTATCAGGATCTACCAATACCACTTCCACATCTCAGGCAAATGACCTATGGCATTTGGGTATCTGGGGCTGGGTCAAGCTGCAGAGGAAGAACTTGATGGCAGGAGAAACATGTGTCCCAAAGCGTCATCATCATCGTAAGTGAATTACCATTTTATATAACTAGCCATAAGGTGGGGAGGCAAGATGAGACAGTGGCTGAGGAGGAGAGGGGTTAAGTGGGTAAGGGGACCAGTTAGTGGCCTAGAGCCTGTGTTGACTCCCCCTCCTCCAATTTTTAGCTATGGAACCTTAACACACACAGGTATTCAATACATATTTCTGGAATGAATGAATGATTCCACTTATCTAAATCCAGTTTTCCTGTCTGTAAAATAGAGCTAATAATTGTTGGGAGACAGTCCTCTATGGACTATGTATGTCCTAGCAGCAGAGGTACAGATGGCTTTGGTTCTGGAATCTTTTCAAATATGTTTGCACAGCAGAGTTAGAAGACAGACTTAGTGTGTCCCTCTGGAGCAGATGGCAGGTTTGCTTACTGTCCAGTGTAATAAAGATCTCTCCCTCAGGAGCAAAGGTCAGGCAACGTTGCTTCCCACAACATTAAAAGAGAATGAGATTTCTAAGCCCAGATTTCTTCAGCCATAATGTAAACTCCCTGCATGTTCAGCATCCACCTGGGTCACTCCAAATCACTCTCATTGGACCTAGGAACAAGAGGAACTGATATGAACATGAGGCTGATGCTGCTTGCTGGCCATGAGTAATAAAGAACTTTGTGTCTGACCCAGGAGTCTCATAGCTACTTCCAGCATCCGTGAAACTAGTAGACTAATTAGGCTGCAAGTGGGGGGAAATCTCAGCTCTTCACAGTTCTTGACTTTACCTTATAGAGTTGTTCTGAAGATTAAATGAAATAAGGCATATAGAGAGCTCTGCAGTTGTCTAGTCCAAAGTAGGTGTTCAATTAAAATTAGCTTCTATTACTGTCCTATGTAATGAATGATCTTTGAATATCTGTATATTTGAATGGCATATTTTACATGTGCATTTACCCTAATTATTCAAAAAGAGAATGTAATAGAAAATGTGACTAAGTGATCTTAACAATATGAAGAGACTCAATTATGAGTGATACTGACTCAAGATAAACTCTGATATTGAGTCACAACATTACAATGATTAATGTGACTTTAACCATTTACTATACAGCTTAGTGGTTAAAACTCATAAAGGAAAATGCAAATCAAAACCACAACGAGATATTATCTCACCCCAGTTAGAATGGCTATTATCGAAAAGACAAAAAGTAACACATGCTGACAATGTGGATGCGGGAAAAGGGAACTCTTATACACTATTGATGGGAATGTGAATTAGTACAGCCATTATAGAAAACAGTATGAAAGTTTCTCAAAAAACTACCATATAACCCATCAATTCCACTACTGGAGGATTTTGAGAAACATATCAAAAGGAAAGGAAATCAGTATATCAAAGGGATACCTGCACCCCCATGTTTGCTGCAGCACTATTCACAATAGCTAAGATATAGAATCAACCTAAATGTCCATCAACAGATGAACGGATGAAGAAAATGTGGCATATATACACAGTGGAATACTATTCAGTCATAAAAAAGAATGAAATCCTGTCATTCACAGAACATGGATAAGCCTGGAGAACATTATGCTAAACAAAGTAAGTCAGGCACAGGAAGATAAATACTATATGTTCTCACTCATATGTGGGAGGTAAGAAAAAAAATTTTGTTTAATCTCATGGAAGTGGAGAGTAGAATTGTCAATATTAGAGGTTGGGAAGAGGATGAGGAGAGGACAGTGGGAGAGGTGGGTTAACAAAGAGGAGGAATAAGTTCTGGTGTTCTGCGGCACTACAGGGTGAATATGGTTAACTGTAATTTATTGTACATTTTCAAAAAGCTAGAAGGGGGCATTTGAATACTTACAACACAGAGAAATGATAAATGTTTGTGGTGATCAAGTTACCCTGATTTTATCATTATGTTGTATATATGTGATACAAACTATCAAAGTGATACAAAATATCACTCTGTATCCTGTATGTATAATCATTTTAAAATTTAAAAAATGTTTTTAAAAACCGTAAAGAGCTTGACTTATATTCCAGCTTTTCTACCCATAAACTTTACGACTTTGGGCAAACGACACAGAGGTTTTATCTTCCAAAATGTGGATATTAGAAGTAGCTCCAGTTCACCTGGTGCTATGAGGATTAAACATGGTGGTAACTGATAAAATGTCTAACATAGTACCTGCCACATACCAAATATTCACTAAAGGTTGAGTATTTATTATTTTTTTCAAAGAACAATAACATCAAGGAAAGAGATGTGATGCTTTTGGTATCTTTGGACTTTTATATTAGTTTCTTTAATCCTCTCAATCATTCTGGGAGGTAGGCAAAATAAATATTAGCCCGACTTTACAGATGGGAAGCTGAAGTGAAGGGAGGTTAAGTGGCTTTTCCAAGATCAAAGATGTAGCAAATGGCAGATATTTTATATTTTAGAGTTTCTTTCCATGTGGAGAGCCACCAGAGATTATCAAGTGGTAAAGATCTCTCTGTGCTTTTGAGTAACAGGCTCACACATTACCAGGAGCTGGAGAATGCATTTGGCCCAGCTCGACAGCCTCATGGGCTTGGAGCTTTCAACCAAATGCAAACTTTTAGAGTGTGTGCATTTAGGTTTTGCCAAGAGTAGATGGCTTTCTATTTTTAAAAGAGAGGGGGAAAGCACACTGGAAGGTATTTAAATCAAGCTCCAAAGTCTTCTTGGACATCAAATAACTCTTAGAAAACAATATTTTGATGAGTTAAGTATAAATGAATCAAAACCATATGAATTAAATTTCCCTTGAAATACACAAGGGTCTAAAAATTAAGGGGAAAAATGCATTGATAAAACACATTTGGGATTTTATTGAAACCAAAACATTTACAAAAGTCATTATATATCCCAATGCACCCAACCTCAGTGTGCCCTCTTCTGATGGCCGTGGCCAATCTCCTTGGACTTCCCCAATAATAGTCTGCCAAATATTTCCTTTCTTGCCAAAAAGAAAAGAAAAGAAATCCACTGAACTCCACACCACCTGATGGCAAGGTTCAAATCCTGTCTTGTGTGCAGTTGATAAAAAGCTTCCAGCCCAAATGGTGTGAACTCCAATCTTCCTGTATCTGGAAGAATCAGCCTTGATCTTCCAGATGGCTTTGTGTGCCCCATCACATGAAGGCCTAATAACCAATATCTGCCTCAGTGGTTTTATAAGTGGCTATTAAATTAAGCTTCCAATTTGCAGTCCTAAAGCTAGTAAACCATCAGGTTACTTTTCAGGCTTGTTAAATTAGTTAAAGATAAACGGAAAAGCCAGGGCAGGACTGGCCTGGGAGAATAAGGCTGCAATATACCATGCAACTGGCGGTACCACTGCGGTGGCTTCCAGCAAGCTGGCAATAAGCATGTGATATTAACTGAAGCCCTTAATTTAAGGAAACGGAATCAACCAACTAGTAATTAACAAATTATTCTTAAACAGGCCTCGCTTAAAAATTAAGTTGAACTACCGTTTTTCTATAACTCGTCAGGAAAACGCTGACTGGTACTTAAAGTAAACACAACTTAAGCAGATGGTGAGTCCTCACAGAGCAACAAACCTATACTTAAATAAATCAGTGTTGTCGGACTGGAGTGCGACATGGATACTCAGCAGAATTCATGGGCATCTTTGCAAGATTTGGCAATAATTTACTGTCACGTGGAGAGGACAACTGAGAGCTCTAAGTTTTCCTGTTGGAATGTTTTGCACCCCTGAGACAGGTAAAGTCTATTGGAAGAAAGTGTTTTTCAACTGATATCCCAGAAGCATGTCACAGAAGGAAAGATGAGCCTGTTCCACCTAAGCACAGACAAGTGTTTCTGCCTTTACTCCTTCACTCATTCATTCACTCATTCAAGACATAGCTACAAAGTGTTTAACCAGGTGATAGGCGTTTTACTAGGCCCTGGGCATACAAGGCTGATTGATACTCAAAATTACTCACAGATCACACAGGCACAGAGAGAAATAATAATGCAACTTCATAAATTCTACTGCAAGGATGTCTTAGAAAGCACTTTGAGAATCCTAAGAGCTGAAGCGCTAACTCCAATTTGACGCATCTGGGAATAGCTTCCTTCACCTTTGAAAGTGCCATCTTAGGAGATAGGCAGTGTGGCACAGAGATTAAGAATACAGGTCCTGAGTGATAGACTGCACAGGTTCAAATCCTAGCTTCCTCATTTGTTGGCTCTGTGACCTTGGGGAGTCTACCAAACATCTCTGGGCCAGGTTCCTCCTCTGCAAACTGGGGCTGATAATGGCAACCACCTCATTGTAAGGACTAAATGAATGCCTAGTACATAGTAAGTGCTATTATCTTAACTGGCTATTATAGGGATTTATCCAACAAAGATTGAGCAGAGAGAATATTCCAGTTAGCAGAATGGCATGTGCAAATGCAGAGGTTTAAGGAAGGTCTGGTAGTTTGCAAGGATGATGGAAAATTCAATGTAGCAGGTTCACAAAGTATACATGGAGAGGAATCAGGTACAGATCATAGCTATATAATGCAAACCTTGTACATCAAGCCAAGGAGGTTAAATTTTATCCTATGGGCAGTGAAGAACCAACAGAGGGTTGATACAGTCAGCTCTGGTTTTTCATTCTGCCTGCAGTATATAGCCTACGCTACAGAGGATGGTGTAAGGTCTACTCAGGATGTGGACACAAAGCATCACATGAAGGGTCTGTTGTTTTGGTTTGGGGTTGGGGTTTTTCTTAAATCACAAGTAGATCTGTCTGTGGTCAAGGACAACAGAGTAGACATTGCTAATTTTGGTTGCTCACCAAGGAAAATCATGGGACATAGTGAAGTGCAGCTATTCCCAATCTTTACCCTGCTCTCCAAGTTTTAGAATTATCTCTGTTTGCTCCTTTCCCACAGAAATGTTGAACCTGTATTTCAAAACTTGCTGTTGGAAGCAACATTTGTAACTGGTCAACACTATTAGTTGTAATGCTGGGTTCACAAATCACAGACTGTTAGAAGTAAATGGGAACTTTTGACAATTGCTAAATCCAGTTGCTCCCCACTTGGGGGTCTCTGGATTCCTAGGAAGTCTGTGAATGTAATAACAGAGTTATTACAATTTTCAGTATTTCCAAAAGGTTAACGTGTATGTAAACATTTAGTTATTCACACACAAGAAAGCTTCACCTGTCAAGTAAAATGACAACTTTCTTTATGGTTGGCTGCAATTATTTTGATTCAGTATGGTAACATCAGACATCTCATGTTTATCACAATTTCTGATTGACAATTATGAATGCCATTAATTTAAAAAAAAATGAATTAATTAATACTTATCAGGTAGAAAAAAATCTTTCAAATATAAAAGTAAGGAAAAACTTAGAGGCCCTATATGGTCAAGTTGGGGATCAGTGATCTCTAGCCCATCCTCAGTGGCCCCAACACCCCACTTTGACAGCAACTCAGTCTACACTCTCATTCCCATCTCATACCCTGCCCGTTTTTGGAGTATGCAACATACTCTTCAGTGTGAATATCTATTGTAAGTGAAAATACAAATCATTATGTTAAGGTCATCTGCATGTTAAAGGAAACTCTAAACTCTAGCTCTCGAGAAATGAATGAGTTAAGCAATATAAGCAAAATAACTCTTGGGTGAAATTCTGTTACATAACTATCAATGTGACCCTAGGTAGTAAGGTCTTTGGGCAGGATTCTTGTGCTTTGTCTCTCGCATGCTCTGCCCAGTAAACACTTAAGACACTACATAAATGATGCATCACGATGCATCCCGACCACAAATGGCTCCTGAATAAAAGCCTGGTGGGATAACTGGAAAATGTCACGTAGGGATAAATGACTGGTGTTCGTAAATTCACCCTGAGCCCGAAAGTCATCAGATTTTAATCTCGCAAATGTTTCCATCATCTTTTCTGTTCCAGAACAGATTTAGAACTATAATTCCAAATACATCATACAAAGAATAGTGAAAATGTTAATCCTTCGAGTGACTGCATTTAAGAAGTAGGATAATATGGCATTGTTTATAGTTAACTGGATCGTATCTTTAAACAGAGTTGGTAATAATGTGATTACTAGTAATAGCTGTAGTTCTAATTCCATTTATTTAGATTATAGAACTATCCATTTATTTAGATTATAGTACTAACCACACCTTAAGTTTCCTGTTGTTAGGTAAAATTAGCTGTGCTTTTATTGTACTTCTTGAAATTAATGTCACTAAAATTAGGTTTTTGTAGGCACTCACTAAAATATTTGGTAACAGATGGAACCAACAAGCATCTAATACTGGTAGAAGGTGATAGAAGGAAGAGCTATGAAACTAAGACTTCAGTGGGTTTTGGGCCATACAGATAGCTTCATCTGAAGAAAATGAAATGGTGATCTCTCTTGGCAAGTTTCTAGAGTGATTCGGGGTACCAAGAAAGGAGGCTCCCATGACAGAGAGTGAATCCTGGCTCTGCAACTTAATAACTGCATGATCTTGAGTAAAATCCTCAACTTCTCTAAACTTTAGTTTCCTCATCAGAACAGAGACAGTCACACCTACTAAATAAGACAATGTAAGATTTGACATGGCACCTGGCCCACAGTAGGCATTAACTTAATTGGCTTATCTATTTTCTCAACATGCACAAACAGTAGTGTGAAGTCCATAGCCGTGGCCCTTAACAGGTGCTCATCTATGTCACTGCCGGTTGGGAGTGGGACCTTATGAGTGTGAGCTGAGTTCTCTAAAGGATGCAGGCAAAGTGGAGACAAAATCACGAATGAATTGCACCAAACCAAAGACTTTCGGCTGCTTCTTCTCCTTTGAAACCTGGGGAAAGTAGAGCCAGGGGCTTTTCATCATTTGCCTCTAATGCAACCTTTCAGTTGCCTCAAGAGCATAGTATGCAATTCCATCTTTAGAATTTTATGTAGCAGAGTAAATGCAACCTGTTCCCCCCAAATCCCATTATCTTGGTAACACTTTCTTAAATTTCACAATCAAATGGTGCGAAAGGTGGGGCTGGTCCCCCTTATCAGAGGCAATGATTAGTTCAAGTAAAACTTCAGAGAATCTCAGTCTTTACTCTCATTTGAAACCTAATGCCAAAATTCAACATTTGATTATTTTCTAGAAAAAAAATGCCTTGGAAACTGTACTTGGTTAGGAAAAAATGGCAATTGCATCTAACTACAGGTAAATAATTTGCCACCATAAGTGTCAGAATCTTTGCACTTGGTATAGTTAAGATAGTATAATTCAAGCCTGAAAAGGAACTAAGTGGTTTTAAACTTTTCTACCCCTCCAAAAACCCAGCGTCTTCAGATCTTCTTGCCACCCAACCAAAGGAATAATACATAGATAAGTAGTAAGAGGGCCCCATTCTGTGCCCACTTAATAGGGCAAGCATGGGCGGAGGAGGGAACCACACTCCGCTGTTTTCGGGCAAATACACACAGGCTAAACACAAGCCAACAGATTGTAGCTGGGACTGAGTTCTCAGGTATGTTTAAGAAACATTGGAAAACATGGGTGGAAAAGCCATATGCACAAATGCACACAACACAGGCTACTAAGACCTCTGCAGCTTGAGCCGCAAGGGCAAGAGGCATTGATTTTTACTGGAGAGGGCATATCAGGTTGCAGGAATGCACACATTTAATTTTTATGAGACTGATGGCTCACAGAAACAAAAAAAAAATTCACTTTGTGACACATTAATGAAGCCAGTGAAAGGCCACTTTAAAATAAAACAAAAGAAAAAGGCTTGATGGTGTTTTCAAAAGGTCTTTGAAAATAAACCATCATGCCACAAGCCACTCTGACAGTTCTGTGACACTTTCAGTCCGCTGGACAGAGAAATGTTACACCCAGGTCGCTTCTTCAAATCCTCTTATATAAATATGTGTATATGGTATTACTCACCCCTTTCTGGTTTCTGTAAAGAATATTTTTTCATTTTCTAGGTAAATCCAAGAGTCACCAATCTTCCAGCTCTCAGCCAAGAAGAACAAGCAAGTAATGGCAGAAATGTGGTTTCATACTAGAGCATCTTCTTCCAGCCAAATGTAATTTACATCTAAGTATTTGGTTCATCTGTCACACGAGAATTATACAACCCCACCACTTACCCTGAAAATAAATATGCGCTCCTCATTCAGGTAAATGAGATCGTTTCAGAAATAAATTGACTCCACCACTGAAACTTGCCTTTTGCAAAGAAAATAAATGTTTGAACTGTTTCTCCTGATGAAGATGATGCAGCTGACACTTAAATTTAAGAGGCTGGTTATATGGCCCTCATTCATATTAAGGCCGGCCCAGCAGAAGCTAGAGGCCACTAGAGCTGGAAATGTCTGATGATAACTTTGCTAAATCAACTCTCAGCTCTTATCAGTATGCAAAATCTCCCAGGCCAAAAAAAAAAAAAAAAATGGAGGGGAAAAGGTCAAAGTGCACATCCCCACTGACGATCATACATCTGGAAATAAGACAACCTTGTCAAATGACACTGAATTTTTACAAGCCCACACAAGGCTTTTAATGACCCACCCCCCTCCTAGGGAGTTCCCTTCATTTGAGCTTCACAACAGCCTTGTAAATTAGAGAAGGTATCATTTCCTTGTTTATAGATTGGGAAACTGAGGTGGCATGCAGTTACCTAAGTGTCCAAAACTCACAGCTAGTTATAGGTTGAGTGAGGGAGCAAAAAGAAAAAAAAAAAAAGCCAAGTGGCCTAGGTGATAATTCCAGTGTTCATTGAATCCGTCTGCTTTTAGAGGAATTACAACACATAGTCCCTACTCTTAAGGTGCGTATGATCTAATTAGAAAAATAAGACACTCACGTGCTAAATTAAATAACATTAAACAACACCATTCAAGAAAAATCATCAATGCCAAATACACATTGTTTTAACTATTGTCAACTCAGAGTCACATGAATTCTATGCATTTGTGGAATTGATGAAAAGATTCTTAATAAATTAACACCCAGTTCCAAACTGAAAATTGCACAATAAAAGCCAGGGCCATGGTTCAGCACATGTCGTTTGTAAATTATTTGTATTCATATGACTTTCCTGCTGAATATCTAGGTAAACTGTAACAGTCTTAGGTATAATTATTTACCAGTAAACTAACCACCTCAGACTATATGACTCACATTGAAGAAAAAAGAAGTTAATGTGGTTTAAAAATCAACAGCCTCAAATATTTAGCTATTTAATTATTGAGTTACAATAATCTATGGAGACACAACATTTTGTGTTTTTTTTTTTCTGTATTGTCTCTTCTTGGAGCTCCAAAATTTCTAAATACTTTTAAAATACTGTTGTTTCTATATTTTAAGAAATTCACTTAGCATGGGGTAAAATAATCATTATAAAGAAGCTGCTAAGATAATAGGCAGAAAAAAAGTCTACAAATAACTGGATCTGGGTGTTGAATTTTGGCATTCGATTAAAATTCTATAAAAGGAATGAAATTAATAATCTAATCATTATAATAATTAGTAATTATATTTTCAGAGCCTCCAAGAATAATTAATTAGTGCATACCTTTGAGGTATTATTATCTCCATTATAAAATGAGATGGTGGAGATGGAGCTGAGATGAGGAGTCGCCTCTGGTCATAGGCAGAAGCAGCAAGTGGAATGTCAGATACCTGGAATTCCTGAGCCCCCAAGCCCTTGTTAACTAATTCTGCTCACTCTGAGCCGGAATCAGGAAGGTCATTAGTTAAATGGCATAAACCAGAAGCCATCCTTTCCTCCCCTCAACTACTCCTCTCAACTGGTGCTGCTGACCCTCTAGAGGTCTCACAGGAGATTCTCTTCAGACTGTGGTTTCCTTGGCAGGCTGCCATCTAAAAGTGGAGTTGAGTAAAGTGAGATAAGTAGAAGTCTGGATCTTTTAAAAATTTTATTACAGTAGACGAAAGAGGAAAACAGAAAAAATATAAGGAAGATTATAACTGAAGCTACAGCAAGCAGAAGTGGCATGATTCTAAACGTAAACTGTGTTCACATATTCACAGACTCATAAATCAACCACAAGAAATGAAGAACCACAAGAAATTTTTAAACCCTTTTTATACTGAAAATATATGGCTATACTTGTGCTTCTAGATTTTAAAGATAAAGGGTGCATTTCCTTTCCATAATAAAAAGATGTAAATTTTGGGTGGGTGTGGTGGCACGTGCCTATAATCCCAGCTACTCAAGAGGCTGACATGGGAGGATCCCTTGAGCCCAGGAGTTTAAATCTAGCCTGAGCAACATAGACAGACCCTATCTTAAAAAGCAGTTTTAAATTGTAAATTTTGATAAGCAAAATATTAATACTCTGAGAGAAAAATGGCCAAAAAGCATAGACAAAAATGAACAATTCATAAATTGCCAGCAAATAAATGGAAATAATGTTCAATACCCCTTTTAATCAAATAAAAGCAAATTAAAACAATTTTTGACCTAATCAACTGGCAACTATTTCTTTTTGACTACAATACCCAATACTCTTGGCTGAAAATCAGGTGTGATAGGCACTACTGCATAGCCTGAATATTCGTGAGGCAATCAGTACAAGCTGTTGTGAAAGCAGTTTAGCAAAATGTATCAACACCTATTCATTGGAATAATTCCTTTGGAAAAATAAGAGACGCAGACAAAGGGTTATGTGCAAGATGGCTTATCACAATATTATTTATTACCAGGAAAAAAATCAAAATAGATGATGCAACCAATATTAAGCAAAATGGCTTAAGTAAATTATAACAAACAGCAAATTCTAAGGCTATTAAAATCATATTTTCAAAAAAATAAATCATGACCTTGGGGAAATGTTCACAAAATAATGATAAGTAGAAAAAATTCAAACACAAAACTGCAAATACTCTATGAAATATAGTTAGATGATATGGATGAAGACATAGATTATGTGAAGGATATGTATCAAAATCACCAAATATGATCATCTTTGGTTAGAATTTTCTTCTTCTTTTTTATTTTCTACAACGAGTATTTTTGAATCAGAAAAGAGTAAATTTATCTTTAAATTTTAAAAAGAAGAAAGTTGAGGGAATCCCTGAACTTGAGATACAGTTATCATTTTTTCATGATTTTTGTTCAAGCCATCTAAAATTCCTTTATTCCTTTCTGACTCGGACAGGAACACACTAGAAAGATTTTAGGATTAGAATTCGTTGAATTCCAGTGTGAAGACTTAAGAACTTTTCCTTTCCCAGTTACTGTTTCAGGAAAAATAGATGGAGAGTGTTCTTCTCACAAGGTCAGCTTCGAGGGAAATTTGGAGGAAAGAGAAGTTACCAAGACCACTAATTTTAAATGGTGCACTCTCATTTGAAAATCCCAGATGACCACTGTGTGCCTGCTGGCTTGCAAAAGAGCCACAAAACTGCGTACAAGCGACAGCCATAGATGACACAACCAAAAAATTATTGCTGCTTGTTTGAGAAAATATGCACAGATTATGCCAAATGACTCCTACACTGGGTGTTTTTCTGAATGAATTTCTTGTAAGTTCTGTCACATGAAACTAATACTAGGAATCCCTATGTTCCAAGGACCTTGTTCCAGATGCATCTACCACATTGTCCTTGCCATTGGCTGGGCAAAATACACAACGCTCCAACTCTGTGTAAAACACATTGCATAATGATAACATCCTATTATAAAGTTTCAGTGCATGTTTTTATCTTTGCCCAAATATGGCTTTTGGTTAATAGACATCAGAATCTCTTTCAGCAACAGCTCACTGCAATATAGCTAATGCAATCAGAATCAACAACAAAAAAAGCAAAAAAAAAAAAAAAGGCATAGCTCTTTGCAATCACCTCAAATCCTCCAAAGGTTCCCCATTGCATTTAGATGTAAATCTAAATAGCTATCTGCTCACCATACCTCCAATGACCCAGGCCCCCAACCCAGAGTTCATCTGGTCACACTTGCCCCTTGTCCACCACATTCTGCCCACACTGGCCTTTTTCCTTTTTCTACACCATGGCAAAGCTCATTCTCATACCACCAGAACTCCTCTGTACCTAAAATTTTCTTTTTCTTCATCTTCAAGTGACTGGAAGAGCTTTGTTTTCAGGTGTGGGTCAAAAAAAGTAATCAAGTGAATGGAGGATACATCAATCTGTGAACTGGCAAATTAAAATTAATATATTTTTAATTTTGCTACTCTTGCTTAGGAAAGACTGACCTTTGTTTACCCCCAGTATTTGAAAGGTACCTTTCAAATGCTTTCTTGCTAAATAAAGAGTGTAAATGTCCAAGCATGAACCAGTGCCACAAGCAAAAGAAAAAATCTGTGTTGTTTACTGATTGCAACTCAAAATCTAGGAGGCTTTAACGCCAATTTTCCTTGTCTATCTTAACTGTCTTGGGGGAACAATGGTGCTTACTTCTTTTATTTCTTTCATTTCAAATAGTGTGACATTATGAATGCCATAGATGCAGCATTAACTCATAGTCCTGTTTACATGTATTGCTGTGGCAGGCAGTCTTTGAGATGTTCCCAGTGACCCGTCCTCTGGTACAAACTTGTGTCTTCTTCTTGCCATAGGTACGGGCTAAACCCAATGATGTGCTTCTAATGAATAGAATATGGCAAATGAGATGGGATGTCACTTCAGTGGTTTGAACCCAAAGAAAGACTGAGACTCCCATCTCTTGCTTTCTCCTCCTTGGAGCCCTTGCTTGCTCCCGGGGAAGCCAGCTGTCATGCTGTGAGCTCCCCTATGGAAAGCCCCCAGTAGTAAGGAACTAATGTCTCAGGCCAACAGCCAGCAAGAATAGGAAGCCAGCCAACAGCCATACAAGTGAGCTTGGTGTGGATCACCTAA
Organism: Nomascus leucogenys; assembly: GCF_006542625.1. Taxonomy (NCBI): domain Eukaryota; kingdom Metazoa; phylum Chordata; class Mammalia; order Primates; family Hylobatidae; genus Nomascus; species Nomascus leucogenys. The sequence continues at coordinate 76,722,115 of NC_044397.1, forward strand.
GGCCTACAATACCAGGTGAGTCTGGAGAGAGATCTTCCCCCACTGAGGTTTGAGGTGACTACAGCCCTGGCAGGTATCTTGATCACCACCTTGTGACAGATCCAGAGCAGAGACACAAAGAAACCACACCCAGATTCCTGACCCACAGAAGCTCTAAGATAATAAATGTATGTTGTTAGGGGGACGATGCTAATTTGTCATACAGCAATAGCTAACTGATCCAATTGCTTACGAACTAAGTTACATACTTGACGTTGTTGTTGTTGTTGTTAGGATGCTAGAAAAGAAAACTTAGCCCCTAAATTATAAGGGTAAAACCTTAGATTGCATGGGGATAAAGAATATTCAGAACTAGAAAAAATTAGCCAGTATTTATTCCCAAATAGCTATATTTTGCTACATCAATCATAACAGCCGCTCGTAATTTACATAGCATTTTAAAATCCAAGTGGTGTTTTCACATTCACGGCCATCGACTCCTCTTGAAGAGGCTGTGAATTAGGCATTATTATTATGCCCATCTTACAGAAGAAGAGATTGAGACTCACCAGATTTCAAAAGTTCCTTGAAAGCAAGGACTTCCTCTCTCTTCTTGGCCGTTTCCCCAGTGCCTAGCTCCATGCTTAGCACTGTAAATGCTCAACTTGATACACATTCGTGGAGTGGATACCTCCCACAGCAATGTTAACTATAAAGATGGGGCCTCTTTCATGAATTCCCCAACAAACATATTCACACATCAATTGATCAATAATGTCCGTACATACATGTGTAATGTGTAATACGCAAATATCTATCCGTGGAGCCAGGGTGTGTGTTTCCAAACAACACAGGCACCTCTGAAAGCTTACTCCAGCTTTTTCAAAGACAGTAAAGAGATCATTCCCTCATGTAATCCTGTTTTACATACAGCCCTACGCTGCCAAAGACAGAGACCTAGAGCTCTTTTGTGAGCTAACAAGCCTTTCCTGGTAAATCAAATCTCTTTCTTTCATTATAATTTCCTGTCATCTCCCAGGATGAGGCTGGAGGCAGCAAAGGAGGTGCCAGCCAGCTCAGATCCCGACACAACGCCTCTAACCCTTCCCTGTGCCCCCAGCACCTTGATAAACTTCGCAACTAGAAAGGAATAGGCCTTGTCAAAGGTCACTATAAAATAACCTCTGACGATGTTAGATAAAGGTGTCCATAGAAATGCAACATAGTAGCTGACCAGGAAACAGGAGGTGGGGGATTTTGATTAGGAAGTTTATATAAGCCTTAAATTCTTTTTCTTTTCAGAGTTTCAGTCAAGCGATAATTCAATCCCCAATCACAGCCCAGTCCCTCCTCAAATATTACCTATCAAAAAAGCATTTGTTCCCAAGGCATGTGGAGCCATTAAATTAAGAAGACAAGAAAAGCAGTAAGGATGCTTCCTCTTACCAGGAAAGGAGGTGTGACGCATCAAGTGTAAAGTATTACATTAATAACAGTCATCGGTTCTTTCAGCAAATATTGAAGAAGTGTCTGCCATGTGCCAGATGCTGAGAAAATGGTGATGAAAAAAACATGCTTGATCTCTGACATTTCAGATTTTAGATTCTGGTGGGAATGTGGATTTTAATTATTTTAGGACGGCCACAGTGGCTGGCACCGATTATCCCAGCACTTTGGGAGGCCTAGGCAGGCAGATCACCAGAGGTCAGGAGTTCGAGACCAGCCTGGCCAACATGGTGAAACCCCATCTCTACAAAAACACAAAAATTAGCTGGGCATGGTAGTGAGTGTCTGCAATCCCAGCTACTCAGGAGGCTGAGGCAGGGAGAATCGCTTGAACCAGGGAGGGGGAGGTTGCAATAAGCCGAGGTTGCGCCATTGTACTCTAGCCTGGGTGGCAGAGTGAGATTCCATCTCAAAAAAAACACTTTTTTTAAAAATTAAACTAAACATCACACAAAGGAATATAAAATTGATTTAAGTGCCACGGAGGAAAAGTTCAGGACATATTGAGATTGGGAAACCCAGGGAAGCATGGATGGTCTAGGCAGAAGGGGCGGCACATGCCAAGGCCCTGAGGCTGAGGAAGCTGTGGTCCCTGTGAGGACCTGATATGCCAGCGTGGCTGGGGCTCACTCCGGAAAGGGCTGTGTGCTGTGAGATGAGGCTGGCCTATTTGATGCCCAAGACTATGATCCTGATTCTAACTCTATCTGCAGCTGAGACCCCTTCCCTGAATTCCACTGTCAGCATTTCACATTGACTCAGCATCTCTTCACATACAACATGCCCAAAACTGAACTCCTGGTCTCCCACACTGACCCTGTTCTACCTGCCATCTTCCCCATCTCAGTCGATGACAATTTCATCCTTGTCTCAGGTAAAATACCTTAATATCTTCCCTGACTTCTTACTTATCTTCACAGCCAATCCATCAGCAATTCCTGCTAGGTTTACCTTCAAAATAAGCCAAAATCCAACTCTTTCTCACCACCTTTCCCAGAACCTACCCAGTCCAGCCCACCATTGTCTCTTGCCTCCTCCTGGGTCTCCCAGCTGCCACCCTTGCTCCTACACAGTCGATCCTCCAACCACAATGGAGGGCTTTGTAAGTGATAGATGCTCTACCCAAAACTATCCAATAGCTTCCTACCTGGCTGAGATTAATATCCTGAGTTCACGGCATGGTTTAAAGCCCCTGAATGATCAGCCACCCAGCAGCTCCCACTGCTTCCCTCCTTGTCTCCACATCTGCTTCCTTGCAGTTCCTCAAGCACGCCATCCAAAACAGCAGGGCCCTTGTACCAAGCAGCCCCTTACCTAGAAAGCTGCTTCTCCACATCTCCATAGGAATTCCTCCCTTCCCTGGTGGCTCTCCTTTCATATGTCACCTTATCTGAAAGTCCACCTTCCTGGACTATTCCAACTGAAACATGAAAGAGAACACTTGATCCACTTCCCTGGCTTTATCTTTCTTTTTAGCGCTTACTACTATATTAGGTGTTATTTACCTATCTATGTGGAGATTTTGTTTGTTTGGTTCACTGCCATATCCTTAGAACCTGAAAGAGTCCTAGCTAAAGAGAGCAAAGATCCACCTTTAGTGATGCGCTTGGCTGGGTTATCACATAGCCATCTCCGGAAGTCCTTTTGTATAATATTATAAACCCAGCAAGGAAATGGATTGAGTGCCTAGTATCTTACTAAGATTGAGGCTTTGGAAATGCAAGAGGAGAATGAAGTCTGGCTAGGTGGGGTGAGGAGGACGGCAGAGTTCATGGGAGGTAGGTCAGTCTCTGGAGGAGGAGGGCAGACCCCAAGTCCCTGTGACAGGCACCGTGGGGAAACAGAATGTGTTGAGAGGAGGAAGGGAAGAGATAGAAGGAATAAAGTGTGAGCATATCCAAAACAAACTCAGTCTCTGTCACAATTGTGCCTAAGCTCAACCCTAAAGGAAGATTTTTCAACCAGCCTAAGGGAAAGGAGACTAATGTCATCAGAGTATACATTTCTCTTGCCAAAAGACTGGTCATGTGTTTTTTAGAATCATTTTTTAAAAATCCACAGCAAAGTTAAATGTCAAACAATAGGGGCTGGTTAAGAGATTATGGCATAGAAACTCAATGGAATATTATGCATAATCATAGTTTTGAAAACTATGTAGTGACATGAAAACATGTCTGTGGTATAGTTTTAAGTGAAGGAAGCAGAATTTTAAAATATGTCTATGCTCTGATTAAAACTATTTACAAATTATGTTCCTCTCTGCACAAAGAATGCAAGAGAATGTAAAAATGAAAAATCAGTTTTTCCTTAGGGTTATAAGATTCTTGGTGATGGATTCATTCACCTCCATTTTTGATTTCTAAAATATTATGACAGTTGTCTTTTAGCAACAGAGTTTAAAATTAATGTGATACTGAGAGAAGAGGACTTCATCAGTATACCTAAAAATCTTCCTAGGGTGGTCCTCCAGGAACACTCACTAGGCTGGTTAACATGCTGATTCTAGGAAGTTTATGGCAACAATGAGTGAGTGTCTCTTTAGTCAGTGCGTGCAAAATTAATTTGCCATCTACTATGTGTCACCATCTACTCTATGCTAATTCGATGAAAGAAGTCAAAACTAAGCAAGATTCAGTTCTTGCTGTCATGGAGCTTACAATCCAGGAGAGGGAGTTTATGAAAAACACAAAAATAATCACAATAGAAGATACATTTTTTTAAAACCATAAGAAAAAGATTAACAAAGCACTAAGGAATTAATTAATTTTGCATTCTGCTTTTGGTTTTGCAGATCAGGAGATGATGACTGAGATGGGCCTTCGGGAGTACTGTTTTCACAGGCAGGAGGTGAATGTAGCATGTCTGGGTGGATCTGTGCACATGTGTGTCTGGAACCACTGTACTAGAGGATCGCAGATGTTCCAGGGAAGAACATGCCAGAGAGGCACTCAACATAAACCACAGTGGATCTGTCCTGAATATGGAGTACACCTACAAGGATGTGGCTGAGGGGCCTAGGGGCTTTGAGACAGGGCACCAGTGAAGGTTCTTGAGAAGGGAAATGGGATGTTCAGAGCTATACAAGGGAGCAATTCTTGGTAGCTAGAATGGACGGAGTATGAGCTCAGAGACCAGACAAAACTGGGACCAAACCCAACTCCTTCATTTACTGGTTTTGTCCCACTTGTCAAGTCCCTTAACCTCTAAGCCTTATTTTCCTTAGCTATAAAAAAGGGTAATTGTAGCCCTTTGCTAAGTTTGTTATGAAGGTTGACATAGTAGAGCAAGAGAGGAGTCTCACTAAAGACTCGATAAATAATTCTGCCCCCCTTAATTCTCAGTTAATAGGAGGAATTGGGTTAGAAGGAGACAGGGCAAGGACGTTACTAAGGCAGAGTCCAGAAGATGTGGCAATGATATGTTCAAGACTACCAAAGAAAAGGGCCAAGTCAGTGAAGGGCATGAAGCTTCAATCTGGGGGCCCAGAGGACAGTGGTGGCCCTCACTGAAATGGGTGTGTCAGGAGACGAACTGGTATAAGGATGAGTTTGTGTTTGAACAATTTGAAAATTAAGGAAAAGCAGCAGTCCATCTAGAGGAAAATGTCAAAGGTGCAGTTGGAATTGAAGGCCATTGCCAAGGAGAGAGGTGCAAGCTGGAGATACATATGATAAATGCTGTAAGACTGAGGTCTGAAATGCCCTATCAACATCTACTCATCCCAAATATGCAGAGAAGCTGTTGGATCAACATGTCCTATTTGGCATGTATTCTAATTGAATTTAGCAGCCCATGTTTTCCTCCATGATGTGTTATCTTTTTTTAACAGCTTTATTGAGACCTAATTCACATACCATAAAATTCACTCATTTAAAGCATGCAATCTAATGGCATTAGAATATTCAGATTTGTGCAACCATCACTACAATTTTAGAACATTTTCATCACCTCCAAAAGAAATCACATACTCTTCAATGGTCACCCCTGAACTCCCCACCCCACCCCCAGTCCTAGGCAATCATGACTCTACCTTCTAGCTCTATGGATTCGCCTATTCTGGACATTTCCTATGTATGGAATTATATAACATATGGTCCTTTATGGCTGGATTCCTTTTCTGAGCATGTTTTCAAGGTTCATTCATGTTATAGTATATTTCAGTAGATTATTTTTTTACAACCAAGTAATATTTCAATATATAGATGTACCATATTTTGCTTATCTACTCAACAGTTGATGGGCTTTGAGTTATTTCCACATTTTTGGCCATTACAAATAACCCTGATAGGTAGTGATGTTGGACACCTTTTCATGTGCTTACTGGCCATTTGTATATTTTCTTTTAAAAATTTTCTGTGACAAAATAATCTGTACAAAAAACCCCTGAGACATTGAATTTACCTATCTAACAAACCCACACATGTACCCATGAGCTTGAAATAAAAATTTTTTTAAAAACTGCCTAGTCGGATCTTTGCCCATTTTAAACTGAGTTGTCTTTTTATTATGATGTGTTTCTAAAATGCAGAATTTTGTCTTTTCATTGTGCAAAGCAAAGGTAGCACATAGACATAAATTATCCATCAACAACCAGAAAATCAGAATTTTTTTCCTTCCCACATTGAAACATTTATACTTTACCTAGTGTGTGTGTGTGTTTATGGGAATGGGTGATTTTTGTCCTTGTCAGTAAATGTTAGCACATCAAAACAATAATTGTTAAGGCTGCCAGAGTGGCAAACTATAGTTGTATTTAATTCTTTCTTCTCATGGTTAAAAGTTGGTGTTACCCTTTCAGCATTGCTCTTTTACAAATCCTGGTGACAAATTCAAGGCCAAACTGAGGGTAATGCCTACATTAGCAAAAATTTGTCAGTCAGTGCAACATGTATATATCTATTTTTAAGGGTAGGCTTGTTTTGCTGTGTTTTGCTGGCTATGTCCATAGTTGGTAATTAACATATGGATCCCCATCTCCGAAGACTTGTTCCAAGTTTTTCCAGGGATCTATCTGAGGTTTATTTTCAGCATGTGCTAAAAAAAATGTCTGATTGTAAAACATATCACTCCCAATCTGCTAGTTCTCCTAGAGTCCCATTATTACCTGACCTGGGTGCTGCCTTCTTGCTGGGCACACCTGCTGTAGTGGTTTGAATTGTGTTCTCCTGAAAGGAGATATGTTGGAGTCCAAACTCCCAGTATCTCAGAAAGGGACTTTCTTTGAAGATAAAGTATTTGTAGAGGTAATTAAGTTAAAATGAGGTCATTAGGATGGGCTCTCATGCAATATGACTGACATCCTTATAAAAAGAGGAACTTGGAGACAGATATACGAAGGGAAGACCATGTGAAGTCACAGAGAAGACGGAAGGAGGGAGGCCTGGAACAGATTCTTCCTCATGGGCCCTGGGAAGGAACCAATCCTGCCAATACCTAGATTTCTGACTCGCAGCCTCCAGAACTGTGAGAGAATAAGTGTCTGTTGTTTAAGCCCCCGAGTTTGTGCTACTTTGCTACAGCAGCCTCAGGAAGCTAACACTCCCGGCCATGCCCTAGACCCACTGAGTGCC